>NC_092335.1:641308750-642030000 GCF_046630445.1 Rutidosis leptorrhynchoides
ATGGATATTTAAAACGGATCAAATGCGTTGGCTTTTATAGGCAGTTTCAGAATTTGGGGCTCCGCGAGTCGCGGCATATTTCCCCTTCAAACTCCGCGAGTCGCGGAGTTTGAATTTCCAGCTCACTCCATTTTGGATCTTTACTTGCCGACGGATTTTAATAATATAAATATAATATAAATATATAATTTTTATAATTAATTATATATTATATTATATTTATATACATAATTAATTTGTAACTTTCGGTCCGTTGCGTCGAGCGTTGAGAGTTGACTCTGGTCCCGATTCCAGATTTTCGAACGTCCTTGCGTACAATTTAATATCTTGTACTTTGCGTTTTGAATCTTGTACTCTTGTAATTCTGAGACGTTTCTTATTAATAATTGGAACCTCTTTGATTGTATTTTGTACTTTTGAGCTTTTTGGTCGTTTGCGTCTTCAATTCGTCGAATCTGTCTTTTGTCTTCACCTTTTATTATTTAAACGAATATCACTTGTAAATAGAACAATTGCAACTAAAAGCTTGTCTTTCTTGAGGAATAATGCTATGAAATATATGTTCGTTTTTAGCATTATCAAATATTTCCACACTTGAGCGTTGCTTGTCCTCAAGCAATATAGTCTTGAAATACTAGAATCACTTCTTTATTCTTCACACTTTGTACATCAGTGATTTCTATACGGCGGTATAAACAATGGTAGTAACGTTATGGTTTACAGTCCCACATGACTATAAAATTTAGATCCTTTAAAGAAATTGGATCTTTATGAAAACATTTGATCTTTTGAAAATTAAATCTAGCTTTTACCATAGATAAGTTTTCCGGAATAACCCTTCACCGGTGTTTGTAAATTGTTTTTGTGGGTTTGGTGGGTTTCAGATTTGAAGACTTTAGCTCAAAACTTGTGGTTTTGTGTCACCCACTTGCTAACCTTGTATTAGGAAAGCAACACGTCTAGTATACTTGCTCCGTATATTACCTTTCAATAAACTACCGTCCGGTTGTAAAGGAAAGCGTTGAACAAGCAACTGTTAAGGCAATGTCCCCTGACATGCTTTTAATTATGGTCTATAATGTGTCGGATGCAATTACTATCCTTTGTAGGAGCAATAATAAAGCTCACCCTTATAATTTTTCGGTCTGGCACAAGGTCCTGTCTTTGACCTTGCTATGCAACCACCGTTCTTACGGTTGACACCCGATTTGGTTCAGGTGACCTAATGAATTTGATAATGCTAAAAACGAACATATATTTCATAGCATTATTCCTCAAGAAAGACAAGCTTTTAGTTGCAATTGTTCTATTTACAAGTGATATTCGTTTAAATAATAAAAGGTGAAGACAAAAGACAGATTCGACGAATTGAAGACGCAAACGACCAAAAAGCTCAAAAGAACAAAAGACAATCAAAGAGGTTCCAATTATTGATAAGAAACGTCTCGAAATTACAAGAGTACAAGATTCAAAACGCAAAATACAAAATATAAAATTGTACGCAAGGACGTTCGAAAATCCGGAACCGGGACCAGAGTCAACTTTTAACGCTCGACGCAACGGACTAAAAATTACAAGTTAACTAGGCATATAAATATAATATAATATATAATTAATTATATTAATTATATATATATTATATATATATTATAAAACCGTCGGCAGAGAAAGACTCCAAGGGTGTGAGCTGTAAATTCATTCTCCGTGACTCGCGGAGTTTGAAGAGGATTTTGCCGCGAGTCGCGGAGCCCCAAAAATCAAAAATCCCTATAAAGCAAACCGAATTCTGATCAAAAAAAAAATTAATCTTTTTCTCTCTTCTCTCATATGTAAACGATATATATATATATATAATTTATATTTTAATTTTAATTTTAATTATAATTCTAATAATAAGGGTATGTTAGCGAATATTGTAAGGGTGTAAGTCGAAATTATGTCCGTGTAACGCTACGCTATTTTTAATCATTGAAAGTTATGTTCAACCTTTTTACATTAATGTCTCGTAGCTAAGTTATTATTATGCTTATTTAAAACGAAGTAATCATGATGTTGGGCTAATTACTAAAATTGGGTAATTGGGCTTTGTACCATAATTGGGGTTTGGACAAAAGAACGACACTTGTGGAAATTAGACTATGGGCTATTAATGGGCTTTATATTTGTTTAACTAAATGATAGTTTTTTAATGTTAATATAAAGATTTACAATTGGGCGTCCCTATAAATTACCATATACACTCAATCGGACACGATGGGCGGGGTATTTGTATGTACGAATAATCGTTCATTTAACCGGACACGAGAATGGATTAATAGCCACTAGAATAATTAAAACAGGGGTGAAATTACATTCAAGGGTAATTGGTGTAATTGTTAACAAAGTAGTAAAACCTTGGTTTACACGCAGTCGATAACCTGGTGTATTCATTAAACAAAGTATTAAAACCTTGTTACAATTCGAATCCCCAATTAGTTGGAATATTTAACTTCGGGTATAAGAATAATTTGATGAGGACACTCGCACTTTATATTTATGACTGATGGACTGTTATGGACAAAAACCAGACGGACATATTAAATAATCCAGGACAAAGGACAATTAACCCATGGGCATAAAACTAAAATCAACACGTCAAACATCATGATTACGGAAGTTTAAATAAGCATAATTCTTTTATTTCATATTTAATTTCTTTTATTTTATATTTAATTGCACTTCTAATTATCGCATTTTTATTGTTATTTTATTTTATCGCACTTTTAATTATCGTACTTTTTAATTATCGCAATTTTATTTTATCGCACTTTTATTATTCGCAATTTCATTATCGTTATTTACTTTACGCTTTAAATTACGTCTTTTATTTATTTAATATTTTACATTAGGTTTTAACTGCGACTAAAGTCTTAAAATCGACAAACCGGTCATTAAACGGTAAAAACCCCCCTTTATAATAATAATATTACTTATATATATATTTGTATTTTTATAAAAGTAAACTAATATAGCGTTGAGCTTTGTTTAAAGATTTCCCTGTGGAACGAACCGGACTTACTAAAAACTACACTACTTTACGATTAGGTACACTGCCTATAAGTGTTGTAGCAAGGTTTAAGTATATCCATTCTATAAATAAATAAATATCTTGTGTAAAATTGTATCGTATTTAATAGTTTTTCCTGCTAAAATTTAATAGTATTTTATACCCCTCTGCTTTGACATCAAGTATTTTTGGCGCCGCTGCCGGGGAAACTCTTAAACGCCGGAAGCGCAACGCTAATAATAAAAAAAAAAAAAAGATTTTTTGTTTACTTTTATTAAAATTCGCTTTTGTAAAAATACGTTTTAAATATTCGAAAATATAAAAAGAAAAACAAAAATATAAGTATTTTTAAGATTTTGTTAAATATTTAAGTTTTATAAGTTTCTTTATTTTTATTTTAGTTTATAAAAATATAAGTTTTATTTTAATATCTTTTATTTATTTAAAAACAGAAAACAGAAAATAAAATAAAAAAAATAAAGAAAAAACGCGTCGAATTTAAAGCTGTCATCTGAATTTTTGAACCCCGCGACTCGCGGGGTTTTCTTCATTAATTATCGCGACTCGCGGAGGGTACCTGACACACGGACAGAAGCCCTAATTCAGCATTAATTACGGGTTTTAATTAATTATTATTATTATTTAACCCTAATTATTATTATTATTATTATTAGTTTTATTTTTACTTTTACTTTTTATTTAATTTATGTATTTAGTATTAATTAGTTTTATTAAATTGTAAAATTAGTAGTTTTATAAATAAATAAAAATAATATAAAAATAATATTTTTATAAAAATTGTACTTTTTACAACTTTTTATATATTTTTATATTTTGTTCCTTTTTAATCGTTGTAGCATAACTTTTGTATTTTTAGCTCATATTTAATTTTAAACTTAGTTTTTAATATAGTTATTTTTACTCCTAGATTTTTAGGCTTTGCCGTAGAATTCCTTAAGTGCTTTTTCTTTAGACTAAGATTTAGGTACTTTAGAATTTTGCGACGCCTTTTTAAGTTTTAGTTTCTTTTTAAGTTATTTCCATTTGGGATTTAGTTTTTCCTGTAAGCTTTAATATTTTTAGACACCTTTTACTATGTATCAATTATCATTCCAATTAGTAATCTCAATTTGCGATTATAATTTTAAGTTAGTTGTAGTAATAAGGTTAGGTTAGTCAAGTATTTTTAAGTTTTTATAAGTTTCTTTTATTTTTCCGTCACCTTTTATTTTTCAACCATTTTTTTTTCTTTTTCGACCTTTTTCGACGAACTCTTTTTCTCTCTTATTTCTCGCCATTCTAGTTTTTAGGACTTAGAATTTTTTCTACTTCTTATCTAAATTTCTTAAAATTACGAAAATTTATTTTGAGTGGTTAAATTGATAGACATCAAAATTTCCTGGTTCGTAGTAATAGTTGGATTTGTACGTGGACCGGGTTATTGGAGCCAAACAGTCCTCAATTATATTGAGACCAAACGAATCCTGCCCCTCTGCTGCATCTTTTGGCTATTCGAAACGTGGGCAAAATCAGAAAAGTCTATTAATTGGATAACTTATTATAATTTTTCTTTCCTTTTAAAAACTAATAGGATATTCAGTGAATGCACCGAGCAAGACGTTCACCACCTTTTGTACGTTCACCACCTGTAACTAGATCAAGACATTTAGCAAATATAACCGCCGTTGATTTTTCTTTAGAATCGTCATCCAGTCGACCAAGTACTTCAGTTCAAATTTCCGATAATACATTTTTTGAACCCGACCTCACAATTGAGAATCCGGAAAATATTCAGGAACGGTTCGTAGATCCTGAACCACTAAACTTTCCTCCGGAACCACCAATCATTCAAACAGAGATTGTTGAGGAACGAACCATTAAATCAGAATCATCTAGTGATACCGATTCAATTATGGAGAATCTGGAACCTTTAAGTATGGAAGACCGAATGAGAGCTAAACGCACTGGCCAAGGTCACGCAATTACTCATCCAGACATTAATGCGCCAGATTATGAAATCAAAGGACAAATTCTACACATGGTGACTAATCAATGCCAATTTAGTGGTGCGCCGAAGGAAGATCCAAATGAACATCTACGTACCTTTAATAGGATCTGCACACTATTTAAAATACGAGAAGTGGAGGATGAACAGATATATCTCATGTTATTTCCCTGGACTTTAAAGGGAGAAGCCAAAGATTGGTTGGAATCGTTACCTGAAGGGGCGATCGATACATGGGACGTTTTAGTTGACAAATTTCTTAAACAATTCTTTCCTGCATCTAAAGCCGTAAGACTTCAAGCAGAAATTGTTACGTTTACACAGAAACCAAATGAAACTCTATATGAGGCGTGGACAAGATATGGAAAGTTGTTAAGAGGATGTCCGCAACATGGTTTAGACACCTGTCAAATAGTACAAATATTCTACCAAGGATGCGACATCACTACAAGGAAAGACATAGATATAGCAGCTGGTGGTTCTATTATGAAGAAAACCGAAACTGATGCTTACAAAATTATTGATAACACTGCTTCCCACTCACATGAGTGGCACCAAGAAAAAGATATCATTAGATCATCTAAAGCAGCTAGAGCCGATTCTAGCCACGACTTAGATTCTATTTCCGCAAAGATAGATGCTGTGGAGAGACGAATGGAAAAGATGACTAAAGATATTCACTCAATACGAATTAGTTGTGAGCAGTGTGGAGGACCACATTTGACAAAAGATTGTCTCAGTATTGAATTAACAATGGAACAAAGAGAGAATATTTCATACATAAACCAAAGGCCTGGAAATAATTATCAGAATAATTATCAACCGCCAAGACCGATTTACAATCAAAACCAGAATTATAACCGAAATATTCCATACAACAACCAACAAGGTCCTAGCAATCAACAAGTATCCAATAATACTTACAATCAGCAAAGACCGAATTTTCAAAACAAACCACCACAACAAACCGATGATAAAAAACCAAATTTAGAAGATATGATGACGAAGCTAGTTGAAACTCAAACACAGTTTTTCACATCTCAAAAACAAACTAATGAACAAAATGCTCAAGCATTTAGAAATCAACAAGCTTCTATTCAAAATCTGGAACAAGAAGTAAGTAACCTAGCAAGGTTAATAGGTGAAAGAAAACCGGGAAGTCTACCTAGTGATACAAATGCTAACCCCCGAAATGAAACAGCTAAAGCTATTACCACAAGAAGTGGTACAACACTTAAACCACCTGAAATACCTGTAACTTCTGATGAAACTATTCCTACTCCACAAGAACCACAACCTGATCAAGATAAGGAAAAAGAACCGGTAGTTGAGAAGGTTAATGAAGATAACACAGTTAAGGATAAACCTTATGTTAAACCATACCAACCACCACTTCCTTACCCGAGTAAATGAAGAAAGAAAAACTTGAAGCCGAGCAATCCAAATTCTTGGATATGTTTAAACAGATAAATGTAAATCTTCCTTTCATTGATGTGATTTCAGGAATGCCAAGATATGCTAAATTCTTGAAAGATCTAATCTCAAATAGAAAGAAAATGGAAGAACTCTCGGCTGTTACTATGAATGCTAATTGTTCAGCAGTGCTGTTGAATAAGATACCAGAAAAATTATCTGAACCAGGAAGTTTCACAATTCCATGTTTTCTGGGTAGTCTTAGTTCAATAGAAGCATTGGCAGACTTAGGTGCTAGTATAAATCTAATGCCGTATTCACTATACGCTAAACTAGACCTTGGAGAATTGAAACCAACCAGAATAAGCATACAACTAGCCGATAGATCAATAAAATATCCTAGAGGGATAATGGAGAACATGCTAGTTAAAGTTGGTAATTTAGTATTTCCAGTAGATTTTGTTGTTTTGGACATGGAAGAAGATTCTCAAGTTCCTCTCATATTAGGAAGACCATTCTTAAACACGGCTAAAGCAATGATAGACGTGTTCGGTAAGAAACTGACCCTAAGTATAGAGGATGAGAGTGTTACCTTTTCAGTTGATAGAGCAATGCAACAACCACAATCTGCAGATGAT
Source organism: Rutidosis leptorrhynchoides (assembly GCF_046630445.1). Lineage (NCBI taxonomy): Eukaryota > Viridiplantae > Streptophyta > Magnoliopsida > Asterales > Asteraceae > Rutidosis > Rutidosis leptorrhynchoides. The sequence goes on from NC_092335.1 coordinate 641,315,853, forward strand.
ACATGTTATTATATTCAAACTATAGATGCACATGCAGAATTATTAGAAGAATTTCCAGAATTACAAGGAACAGGAGAATGTTCTTTAGGAGAAGGTAATGAACCAATTGATGAAGCTGAAATGTTAGCTACACTTATAGCTAATGGATATGAACCAACAACAGAAGAAATTCAAATGCTAAAAGAAGAAGACAGATATCGATATAAATCATCGATAGAAGAACCTCCGAAATTAGAGTTAAAGCCACTTCCAAACCATTTGGAATACGCTTATTTACATGGTGAATCTGAATTACCTGTAATAATATCGTCTTCTCTTACTGAAAATGAGAAATCACAACTCATTTCTGTGTTGAAAGCTCATAAACCAGCCATTGCATGGAAGATTCATGATATTAAAGGAATAAGTCCTTCGTATTGCACACATAAAATCCTTATGGAAGAAGGTCATAAAACGTATGTGCAACGCCAACGAAGACTAAATCCTAATATGCAAGATGTAGTTAAGAAGGATATTATTAAACTGCTAGATGCAGGTTTGATATATCCAATTTCTGATAGTCCATGGGTAAGCCCAGTTCAATGCGTGCCTAAGAAGGGTGGCATGACTGTCATTACAAATGAAAAAAATGAGCTTATTCCTACTAGGACTGTAACAGGATGGCGTGTATGTATTGATTATAGAAAATTAAATGACGCCACCAGAAAAGATCACTTTCCCTTACCTTTCATAGATCAAATGTTGGAAAGATTAGCCGGAAATAGTTACTATTGTTTTCTAGATGGATTTTCCGGATATTTTCAAATTGCAATAGCACCCGAGGACCAAGAGAAAACCACATTCACGTGCCCTTATGGTACTTTTGCTTACAAACGCATGCCATTTGGACTTTGTAACGCCCCTGCAACCTTTCAAAGGTGTATGATGGCGATTTTTCACGATATGATAGAAGAATGCATGGAAGTATTCATGGATGACTTTTCAGTCTTCGGTGATACATTTAAATCATGTCTAGTTAATCTGGAACGAATGCTAATTAGATGCGAAAAATCAAATCTAGTACTTAATTGGGAGAAATGCCATTTCATGGTTAAAGAAGGCATCGTTCTTGGACATAAAATTTCAAAAGAAGGAATTGAAGTGGATAGAGCTAAAGTAGATGTAATTGCTAAACTTCCACATCCCACCAATGTTAGAGGAGTTAGGAGTTTTCTAGGGCATGCCGGTTTTTACCGACGTTTCATAAAAGATTTTTCTAAAATTGCCACTCCTATGAATAAACTCCTAGAAAAGGATGCTCCATTCATCTTTTCAGATGAGTGTATCAAATCTTTTAATATTCTTAAAGAAAAACTCACTAATGCACCGATCATGATAACACCAAATTGGAATCTACCATTTGAACTAATGTGCGATGCAAGTGATTTTGCAATGGGAGCCGTTTTAGGACAAAGGATTGAAAAACGATTTCAACCTATATATTATGCTAGTAAGACGTTACAAGGAGCACAAACAAACTATACAACTACTGAAAAAGAACTCCTTGCTATTGTCTTTGCTTTTGACAAATTTCGATCATATCTCGTTCTAGCAAAAACGGTGGTCTATACCGACCATTCTGCTCTTAGATACCTATTTTCAAAACAAGATGCTAAACCAAGATTAATCCGTTGGATCTTACTCTTACAAGAGTTTGATATTGAAATCCGAGATAAAAGAGGAGCAGAAAATCTCGCCGCTGATCATCTTTCTCGTCTTGAAAATCCCGAATTAGAAGTTCTAAATGAATCAGCCATACAAGACAACTTTCCTGATGAATATCTATTGAAGATAGATTATAAAGAAATCCCATGGTTTGCAGACTATGCAAACTACTTAGTTTGTGGATTCCTTGAAAAAGGATTATCGTACCAAAGACGAAAGAAATTCTTCAGTGATATAAAACACTATTTCTGGGAAGATCCACATCTGTTTAAAAGTTGTCCCGATGGAATAATATGCCGATGTGTATTTGGAGATGAAGCTAGTAAAATATTAAACCATTGTCACACAGGACCAACAGGAGGGCATTATGGGCCTCAACTAACAGCAAGAAAAGTTTATGAAGCTGGATTCTATTGGCCTACAATTTACAAAGACGCACACCTTCTTTGCAAATCCTGTGATGCATGTCAAAGGGCCGGAAAAATAAGTCAACGTGATGAAATGCCACAAAATGTCATCCAAGTATGTGAAGTATTTGACATTTGGGGTATTGACTTTATGGGTCCATTTCCAAAATCTAATAATAATCTATATATACTCGTAGCCATTGATTATGTATCTAAATGGGCGGAAGCACAAGCTCTCCCAACTAACGATGCACGAGTTGTAGTCAACTTTTTAAAACGTCTTTTTGCAAGGTTTGGAACACCGAAAGCTTTAATAAGTGATCGGGGTACTCATTTCTGTAATAATCAACTTGAAAAAGTTCTTAAAAGATATGGAGTAACTCATAAAATCTCCACCGCATATCATCCACAAACAAGTGGACAAGTTGAAAATACCAACCGAGCTTTAAAACGTATTTTAGAGAAAACCGTAGGATCAAATCCGAAGGAATGGTCCATTAAATTGGAGGATGCACTCTGGGCTTTTAGAACAGCCTACAAAACTCCAATTGGAACCACACCTTTTAGACTTGTTTATGGAAAAGCATGTCATCTTCCAGTAGAAATTGAACACAAAGCATTTTGGGCTTTGAAGACATGTAATCTTGATTTACATGAAGCCGGACGTCTACGATTAAGTCAACTAAACGAATTAGAAGAATTAAGACATGAAGCATACGAAAATTCGTTAATCTATAAAGAAAGAACGAAGAAATGGCATGATAAAAGAATCAGAAGTTCAAAAGAATTTAAAGAAGGAGACAGAGTTCTTCTTTTCAATTCACGATTCAAGCTATTTCCTGGAAAATTGAAATCAAGATGGTCTGGACCATTCATAGTCAAAAGAGTTTTCCCATACGGAACGATAGAATTAATAAATTCAAATGGGATTGAATTTAAAGTTAATGGTCACAGAGTTAAACATTACATACATGGTCCGATGGAAGTCGACAACGAAGTTAATCACAATTTCGACACCACAGCTAACTAAGTGTGGGGAGAATCAAGTCTTTAAAGGATAATATGTATTTCTGTTAGAGTTAGATTGTCTGTTTTTGTGTAGTTCTTGAAAATGGAACCCGAATGGTCTTTCCCTAGCAGACCCTAAAGAACTAGTCTTCTCCCCCCATTCTGAATTTTTATTTTTTTTAGGTTTTTACAAAATGAAGACTGCCTGTGAACTAAACCATGGTCTAATGCTACACGCTTTGATCACTAAACGTAATAATGACATACTCCCGAGTGAAATAGTATCAGTAATCAGAGAAAGAATGGACGGAGTTAGAAAAGAATCCAGATGCGAAGATAATAAGTTACAATTTGGTAAAGGAAAATCAAAATCTGCAGCGAAAAGAAGAGCACGACACCTAGAACGATGTCACAAATGCGGAAAATGGTCACATGGAGGTAAATGTTCCAATAATCAAACCTATTCAAATACCGAATTTGTTACTTTATGCAGAGACGGACCGTTCATATGTTTAGAAGAAAAGATACTAAATGCTCGAGGTTACGCCTATGTAGCCATGGAAAATCAATTAAACCGACTATCTTATGAATGGGATAGATCATATAACTAAGAAATCTATTCCACAGGTATGTCTGTACAGTTTTTATTTTTATTTTTATTTTTAACCTTTTGATAATAAACGCTAATTTGTTCGCTAAAAAGTATTAAATTGGTATTGAATAAAATTAGGTTTGGCGACCGAAATTATTGATATCATTCAAAAATTTATTACATCACTGCGAAATTTAACGTTTATTCTTAAGGTATAAATATCTTTAAACAATCAACCCAAAATATTTCAAAAATTCGTCATGAGTTAAATTAGGTCTTGGAACCGAAATTACTTTACCGAAAAGAGGGGCGCATATTTTTGATAATATTTGATTGATTAAAGTGGGATAAAAAGACAAAAAGATTTTTAATTTTATTTTTACCATATTTTTAAAATTAATATTTAAATCTTAAATTAATATTGTAAACTTTGTAAAAACAATATTTTTAAAATTATAATTATTTGATTTTTTAAATTAAGTTTGGTGTGAACTTTTAATTTTTAAAATATAAATTTTTAATTTTATGCATTTCAAATTTTAAGTTTGGTGTGAATTTTTAATATTAATTTTGAATTTTATATTTAAGTTGTGTGAATTTAAAAACAAAAATTTACTTTATCTCATTAAGTTAAGAATATGATTTTTAAAATTCGTCGTAAGTTGAAGACTAGGTCTTTGAACCGAAATTGCTTTACCCGAGGGAGGGACGAGAACTTTTATTATCATTATTTTTAATCTTATTGAATTAAAGTATGCCAAAAACATTGAAAAAACCCAAAAATCTTAGCTTTTAAAACAATCGCTACAAAAAGACAAATTTTAAAATTTTGTCGAGGGACGGACTAGGACATCAATCCGAAACGACCTCGTCCTAAATAACAAGGGAAACAAAATTTTAAAATTAATTTCTTAATTGTTTTCAAAAGTTAATGATTATAAAAAAAAAAAAAAAAAAAAAAAAAACAAACTCCGCGAGTCGCGGAGTTTGAAGAGTATTTCACCGCGACTCGCGGAGGGTCTAAAAATCAGAAAAAAAATATACCCGCAGAACAGATCAGTCCCCAACCCAAACCAAAAACATACTGCGAATTCTGCACGAAAAAACCCCGAAAATACACCCAAAAACACCCCAAAAATCACAATTTTTAACCGTTAATCACCAAATCTTTTGCTAAAATCATGTTGAGAAGGATGCTATCTAAGAATTACTCAAGAAAAACGGTAAATTTCTACACCTAAACACCATTTAATCCGAAATTTGGTGTTCTTGAGCAAATTTTTCCCCAATTTGATTTTGATGCTTTTTAGTGTAATTAAGCTTAAATTGTTTATGTATTATGCTTGTATAACCTAGATTGATGCTGTTTAACATGATTAGAAGCCTTAAACTTCAAATTTTGAGTAATCTAGGGTTTGTGTTCTTGAGCAAATTTGGGGCTTTTTGATATAAACAGGTTATGGCCGATTTTTGTCATGAATTGTTGCTAAATTAAGTAGTGTAACATGTTTAGGTAGTTAAATGATCCAAACTTTGAGCCTAAACATGATTTTGAGAATTAAAGTGGACTTTTTCAAGTCTAAAATTCATGAACTTGATTTTTGAAAGATAATGCCATTTGAGACTTGTTTAATTGCTAGTAATGATTATTTTGACATGTTATTTGAGTTGAATGTTTATGAACTTGGCGAACATTTTCGTATATGCTTATTTGAAAAAGTGTAGATTTGATAAAAATGTGAAAATGAGCTTATGTTTGATATAAATTGATAATGTCATTGTAATTATTTTGATTGATGATTTTGCTGACACTAATGCATATTTGGATGCACAAAAATTGTGTTTGATGTGTTTTGCAGAATGAAAGGGGTGAATCTTCATCCCAAGCCCGCAATGCTCCTGCTGAGAATTTGGAACAACAGGAGGTGGATAACTACTACAAGCAGGATATACCTCATCCAGTCATGACCTTTTCTGATATTCACTTGGAAGAGTTGCACCCGAACCTGAGATTTGACAGACTTTGGATAGATTATCCAAAATATCAACGGGGTTTGCATACTCTTCATTCTAAGGTTGTTGAGGTACCAAGGGTCATATAATGGGGACCCTTAGAAGCTGTAGAATTGGCCGGGCCAATTAGGGAATTACTTGTACAGAGGTATGGTAATTCTTCTTTTAATGACTGGATATGTTTATTCACCATACGTAGACCTGTATATAAAGTATGGTGTGAAGAATTGTTATGTAGTATAGAGTTGAATGATCGGGTAGCTAGTTTAACCGATCGTTCTTTTATTAGATTTTTGTTAGGCGGTTCGATGCGCCACATGTCTTTACTGGACATGGCTCAGGCTTTACGTATATATACGCCTGAGGAGTTAGCGTCTGCCGATTGTAGAGGATTGATACTAAACGGTAGAAATATAGATGAAAATTTTGATACACACGGTGTGTGGAGTCAAATGACAAGCCATCACCGTTTCAAAGGGGGAAATTACTCTTATTTGGATATAGATAGAGCCGAATTAAGAGTGATACATAGGTTTTTAGCTAATTCGATTACACAAAGGGGTAAGAACAAAGAAAAAGTAAATGAATAGGATTTGTTTTACCATATGTGTATTCGAGACCCACAAAGCGCTGTAAGTATACCATATTGTGTGGGTTATTACTAATCAGCTATGGTTCGGGGGATGCGACCACATAGCATAATAGGAGGTGGTATTTTTATTACTTTGATTGGTGAATATCTCGGTGTGGATATAAGTCGGGGGGGATTATTAGTAGAAGAACCGGAACCCCGCGATACTATAGGTTTAAATGTATACCATGGTGCGAAAGTTTTGAAGAGGCGAAATAACGCCGCAGTACGATACCATGGTAGACATCCACAGGTGGAGAGAAACCAGCAGCAAGGTAATGTAGGAGGGGGGAATGAGATGCAAGAAATGCATAGGTTTATAGCTTCTCAGGAATACGAAAATGCTAGACAGAGAGCATTTGAAGATTGGCAAGTTCATCAGAACCAAATCATAGCTCATTGCCAACATATAGGTAGAAACTATATTCCTACACCGAAACCCATCTTCCCTCCTTGGTCTATAGAGATGCAGCCACCATATCCTACGTATGACCCTGCCGAAGCATTCTATAGCACTTATGGTTATGCCTGGAACCCCTATTGGTACCAATATCATCCTTAGTTTACTTATTATTATTTTTTTTATTTTGTAATTTGTAATTATTGATACGTTTAATACTTTTGTTAATATTGTAATCATTTTTATAATCATCTAACTTTTATTCTTAGATTTTAATAATTTTTGAATGTGGGGTAATATACCAAACTTCAAAAATATGTATATATGTTTGCAGTTTATCTTATGTACACAACAGGGTAAAACAACGCATTTTCAAAGACTGGCATTAAGTTCAGCAAAAGCAACTAATTTTGACGACAAGATGCAAAATATATGTGAAATAACAACAAGACGGAATGAACAAATGATGTGCACCATTTATCATTCAGCAAACAAACGCCAATATATTTGGAAACTTTGGTAAAATTTAATCATTTTCACACTAATCACCCTCAATAATTTAAATTGTTACTGATTTCTTGCAAATGAGGGCATTGCAAGATCTTAAGTGTGGGAAGGGGTTAAATTCTTTCGGATTTTAAAAATTTTTACTTTATACACTTGGTTACCATTAAAAATACTAGTAAAGCAGTAGTTGTATTAGAATCTAGTGCTCTCTGATAAAAAAGAACAGCCCTAGTCTTATATACTGACTACCCAATTCTAGTAAAATTTTTCAAAATTTTCAATTAAATGAATTCAAAATCATGTTTATACATATTTATGAACGATAAAACTAGGTTTTAACATCGAAATTATTGTTACCTCGGAAAGGACATAAATTGAGAAACAAACTAAAATGTTAAAATTCATTTAAAATGGAATAGAGGACGATAAAAAAAGAAAATAAAAGCCAAGTGTGGGAAAATTCTCCAAGTTATTCAAAACATATATCACATATTTTTGTACAAATAACTGAAAATACTTTTGCTTTGGACTAAACTAAACTGTTTTACCCGATGAAAGAAAAGAAGAGATGGATCTACACGATGAATCAATTCCATCATTAAAAGGAAGTAAAGTCTTCCGAAAAAGACACGCGCTTCTTGATTTAGGTCATGAAGTTGTCGTCCAGACCAGCTGTAGGTTGACGAAAAATCTAGAAAAGTCATCACTAAAATCAGCAGAAAATCCACGGACCTCAGCATAAAACAGGGTCGCCAAGTGGTCAGATTTATCCTAACCATGAGAAGGATTTATCTCGTACAATGGGGGGCACCGTGCAAATTAGCTTGATAAGACTAATGAATCAGATCCCCAGAAAGGATAATCTCCTTAAAGATTAAAAATCAGCTTTTAAGACTGATATTACTCAATCCTAGAGATTGACCTTAAAGATTGAGAATTACAAACTCATGGAATTCAATGATATCTAAACTCGAGCTTGAACGAGAAAATATTTTGATCAAAATTACAAACCGATTTGTTTTCTGAAAACCCTATTTTCAATACGTTCATTACCATTGAACGTAAAATCCTAGGAATTCACCTGGAATTCATTAGGTCACCTGAACTAAATCGGGTGTCAACCGTAAGAACGGTGGTTGCATAGTGGTCAAAGACAGGACCTTGTGCCAGACCGAAAAATTATAAGGGTGAGCTTTACTATTGCTCCTACCAAGGATAGTAATTGCGTCCGACACGTTATAGACCATAATCAAAAGCATGTCACGGGACATTGCCTTAACAGTTGCTTGTTCAACGCTTTCCTTTACAACCGGACGGTAGTTTGCCGAAAGGTAATATACGGAACAAGTAAACTGGACGTGTTGCTTTCCAAATACAAGGTTAGCAAGTGGGTGACACAAAACAGCAAGTTTTGAGCTAAAATTTTCATGATCTAAACCCCACCAAACCCACAAAAATATTTTGCAAACACCAGTAAAGGGTTATTCCGGAAAACTTATCTAGGGTAAAAACTAGATTTCAAAAGATCAAATGTTTTCATAAAGATCCAATTTCCTTAATGGATCTAAATTTTTATAGTCATGTGGGACTGTAAACCATATCGTTACTACCATTGTTTATACCACCTTATAGAAATCACTGATGTACAAAGTGTGAAGAATAAAGAAGTGATTCTAGTATTTCAAGACAATATTGCTTGAGGACAAGCAACGCTCAAGTGTGGGAATATTTGATAATGCTAAAAACGAACATATATTTCATAGCATTATTCCTCAAGAAAGACAAGCTTTTAGTTGCAATTGTTCTATTTACAAGTGATATTCGTTTAAATAATAAAAGGTGAAGACAAAAGACAGATTCGACGAATTGAAGACGCAAACGACCAAAAAGCTCAAAAGAACAAAAGACAATCAAAGAGGTTCCAATTATTGATAAGAAACGTCTCGAAATTACAAGAGTACAAGATTCAAAATGCAAAATACAAAATATAAAATTGTACACAAGGACGTTCGAAAATCCGGAACCGGGACCAGAGTCAACTTTTAACGCTCGACGCAACGGACTAAAAATTACAAGTTAACTAGGCATATAAATATAATATAATATATAATTAATTATATTAATTATATATATATTATATATATATTATAAAACCGTCGGCAGAGAAAGACTCCAAGGGTGTGAGCTGTAAATTCATTCTCCGCGACTCGCGGAGTTTGAAGAGGATTTTGCCGCGAGTCGCGGAGCCCCAAAAATCAAAAATCCCTATAAAGCAAACCGAATTCTGATCAAAAAAAAAAATAATCTTTTTCTCTCTTCTCTCATATGTAAACGATATATATATATATATATATATAATTTATATTTTAATTTTAATTATAATTCTAATAATAAGGGTATGTTAGCGAATATTGTAAGGGTGTAAGTCGAAATTCTGTCCGTGTAACGCTACGCTATTTTTAATCATTGTAAGTTATGTTCAACCTTTTTACATTAATGTCTCGTAGCTAAGTTATTATTATGCTTATTTAAAACGAAGTAATCATGATGTTGGGCTAATTACTAAAATTGGGTAATTGGGCTTTGTATCATAATTGGGGTTTGGACAAAAGAACGACACTTGTGGAAATTAGACTATGGGCTATTAATGGGCTTTATATTTGTTTAACTAAATGATAGTTTGTTAATGTTAATATAAAGATTTACAATTGGGCGTCCCTATAAATTACCATATACACTCAATCGGACACGATGGGCGGGGTATTTATATGTACGAATAATCGTTCATTTAACCGGACACGGGAATGGATTAATAGCCACTAGAATAATTAAAACAGGGGTGAAATTACATTCAAGGGTAATTGGTGTAATTGTTAACAAAGTAGTAAAACCTTAGTTTACACGCAGTCGATAACCTGGTGTATTCATTAAACAAAGTATTAAAACCTTGTTACAATTCGAATCCCCAATTAGTTGGAATATTTAACTTTGGGTATAAGAATAATTTGATGAGGACACTCGCACTTTATATTTATGACTGATGGACTGTTATGGACAAAAACCAGACGGACATATTAAATAATCCAGGACAAAGGACAATTAACCCATGGGCATAAAACTAAAATCAACACGTCAAACATCATGATTACGGAAGTTTAAATAAGCATAATTCTTTTATTTCATATTTAATTTCTTTTATTTTATATTTAATTGCACTTCTAATTATCGCATTTTTATTGTTATTTTATTTTATCGCACTTTTAATTATCGTACTTTTTAATTATCGCAATTTTATTTTATCGCACTTTTATTATTCGCAATTTCATTATCGTTATTTACTTTACGCTTTAAATTACGTCTTTTATTTATTTAATATTTTACATTAGGTTTTAACTGCGACTAAAGTCTTAAAATCGACAAACCGGTCATTAAACGGTAAAAACCCCCCTTTATAATAATAATATTACTTATATATATATTTGTATTTTTATAAAAGTAAACTAATATAGCGTTGAGCTTTGTTTAAAGATTTCCCTGTGGAACGAACCGGACTTACTAAAAACTACACTACTTTACGATTAGGTACACTGCCTATAAGTGTTGTAGCAAGGTTTAAGTATATCCATTCTATAAATAAATAAATATCTTGTGTAAAATTGTATCGTATTTAATAGTTTTTCCTGCTAAAATTTAATAGTATTTTATACCCCTCTGCTTTGACATCAAGTATTTTTGGCGCCGCTGCCGGGGAAACTCTTAAACGCCGGAAGCGCAACGCTAATAATAAAAAAAAAAAAAGATTTTTTGTTTACTTTTATTAAAATTCGCTTTTGTAAAAATACGTTTTAAATATTCGAAAATATAAAAAGAAAAACAAAAATATAAGTATTTTTAAGATTTTGTTAAATATTTAAGTTTTATAAGTTTCTTTATTTTTATTTTAGTTTATAAAAATATAAGTTTTATTTTAATATCTTTTATTTATTTAAAAACAGAAAACAGAAAATAAAAGTATTTTCAATTATTTGTACAAAAATAAAACAGTTAATTATCGTCCAAAACAAAAGTATTTTCAATTATTTGTACAAAAATATGTGATATATGTTTTGAATAACTTGGTAAAAAATTTCCACACTTGGCTTTTATTTTCCTTTTTATTGTCCTCTATTCCATTTTAAATGAATTCTAACATTTTGGTTTGTTTCTCAATTTATGTCCTTTCCGAGGTAACAATAATTTCGGTGTTAACACCTAGTTTTATCGTTCATAAATATGTATAAACATGATTTTGAGTTCATTTAATTGAAAATTTTCCAAAATTTTACTAGAATTGAGTAGTCAGTATATAAGACTAGGGCTGTTCTTTATTATCAGAGAGCACTAGATTCTAATACAACTACTGCGTTACTAGTATTTTTAATGGTAACCAAGTGTTTAAATAAAATTTTTTTTAAAATCCGAAAGAATTTAACCCCTTCCCATACTTAAGATCTTGCAATTCCCTCATTTGCAAGAAATCAGTAACAATTTAAATTATTGAGGGTGATTAGCGTAGAAAAATGATTAAATTTTACCAAAGTTTCCAAACATATTGTTGTTTGTGTTGAATGATAAATGGTGCACATTATTTGTTCATTCCGTCTTGTTGTTATTTCACATATATTTTGCATCTTGTCATCAAAATTAGTTGCTTTTGCTGAACTTAATGACAGTCTTTGAAAATGCGTTGTTTTACCCTGTTGTGTACATAAGATAAACTGCAAACATATATACATATTTTTGAAGTTTGGTATATTACCCCACATTCAAAAATTATTAAAATCTAATAATAAAAGTTAGAAAATTATAAAGACTATTACAATATCAACATAAGTGCTAAATGTAGTAACATTACAAAAATAAAATAAATAAAACTAAATAAACTAGGGTTGATACTGATACCAGTAGGGGTTCCATGCATAACCGTATGTGTTATAGAATGCCTCAGCTGGGTTATAAGTAGGATACGGTGGTTGAATCTCTATAGACCAGGGAGGAAATACGGGCTTTGGAGTAGGAATATAGTTTCTACCTACATGTTGGCAATGAGCTATGATGTGGTTTTGATGAACTTGCCAATCTTCAAATGCTCGATGTCTAGCATTTTCATATTCTTGTGAAGCTATAAACCTTTGCATTTCTGTCATTTCATTTCTCCCTCCCACATTACCTGGCTGTTGATTTCTTTCAACCTGTAGATGTCTTCCATTATATGCTACTGCAGCGTTATTTCGCCTCTTTAAAACCTTAGCACCATGATATATATTTAAACCAATTGTATCGTGGGGTTCTGGTTCTTCGATTAATAATCCCCCCGACTTATATCCACATCGAGATACTCAGCAATTAATGTAATAAATATACCACCTCCTATTATACTGTGCGGTCTCATCCCCCTAACCATAGCCGATAAATAATAACCCACACAATAAGGTATACTTACAGCGCTTTGTGGGTCTCGAATACACATGTGGTAAAATAAATCTTGCTCATTTACCTTTTCCTTATTTTTACCTCGCTGTGTAATCGAGTTCGCTAGAAACCTATGGATTACTCTTAATTCAGCTCTATCAATATCAAGATAAGAGTAATTTTCCCCTTTAAATCGGTGATGGCTAGTCATTTGACTCCATACACCATGTGTATCAAAATTTCCATCAATCTTCCTACCATTTAATATCAACCCTTAACAATCGGCAGATGCTACCTCCTCAGGCGTATATATACGTAAGGCCTAAGCCATGTCTAGTAGAGACATGTGGCGCATCGAACCTCCTAACAAAAATCTAATAAAAGTTTGATCGGTTAAAGTAGCTACCCGATCATTTATTTCTATACTACACAATAATTCTTCACACCATACTTTATATACAGGTCTACGCATGTTGAATAATCGTACCCAATCGTTAAAAGTAGAATTACCATACCTCTGTGTAAGTAATTCTCTAATCCGTTCACCCAATCCTACAGCTTCTAACGGTTCCCATTCTATTACCCTAGGTACTTCAACAGCTTTAGAATGAAGAGTGTGCAAGCCCCTTTGATATTTTGGATAATCTATCCAACGTCTGTCTAATCTCAAGTTCGGGTGCAAATCTTCCACGTGCATATCTGAAAATGTCATAACTGGATGAGGTATATCTTGTTTGTAATAGTTATCAACATCCTGTTGTTCCGCATTCTCAGGAGGAGCAATGCGAGCTTGGAATGAAGATTCACCCCTTTCAGTCTGCAAAATACATCAAACACAATTTTTGTGCATCCAAATATGCATTAGTGTCAGCAAAATTATCAATCAAAATAATTACAATGACATGTTCAATTTATATCAAACTTATGCTCATTTTCATATTTTTATCAAATCTACACTTTTTCAAATAAGCATATACGAAAATGTTCGCCAAGTTCATAAGCATTCAACTCAAATAACATGTCAAAATAATCATTATTAGCAATTAAACAAGTTTCAAATGGCATTATCTCTCAAAAATCAAGTTCATGAATTTTAGACTTGAAAAAGTCTAATTTAATTCTCAAAAATCATGTTAAGGCTCAAAGTTTGGATCATTTAACTACCTAAACATGTTACACTACTTAATTTAGCAATAATTCATGACAAAAATTAGCCATAACCTGTTTATATAAAAAAGCTCCAAATTGCTCAAGAACACAAACCCTATATTACTCAAAATTTGAAGTTTAAGGCTTCTAATCATGTTAAATAGCATCAATCTAGGTTATACAAGCATAATACATAAGCAATTTAAGCATAATTACACTAAAAATCATCAAAATCGAATTGGATATAAAATTGTTCAAGAACACTAATTTTCGGATTAAATGGTGTTTAGGTGTAGAAATTTACCGTTTTTCTTGAGTAATTCCTTGATAGCATCCTTCTCAACATGATTTTGTGAAAGATTTGATGAAAAATGGTGAAAAAATACGATTTTTGGGTGTGTTTTCGCAGTTTTTGAGTTTGGTTGTGTGTAAACTGATCTGTTCTTGCGTTTTATTTTTTTCTGGAATTTACAAACTCCGCGAGTCGCGGTGTTTATCCATTACAAACTCCGCGAGTCGCGGTGTTTGCATTTTTTTTTATAAAAACCTTAACTTATAAAACAATTAATTAATTAATTTTAAAATTTTGTTTCCCTTGTTATTTAGGACGAGGTCGTTTCGGAACGATGTCCTAGTCCGTCCCTCGACAAAATTTTTAAAATTTGTCAATTTAAAGCGCGGTTTTAAAAGCAAAGATTTTTGGGTTTTTTTAATGTTTTTGGCATACTTTAATTCAATAAGATTAAAAATAATGATAATAAAAGTTCTCGTCCCTCCCTCGAGTAAAGCAATTTCAGTTCAAAGACCTAGTCTTCAACTCACGACGAATTTTAAAAATCGTATTTTTAACTTAATGAGATAAAGTAAATTTTTATTTTTAAATTCACACAACTTAAATTTAATATGCATAAAATTCAAAATTAATATTAAAAATTCACACCAAACTTAAATTTAATTTTGTTTTTATACATACAAACTTATATTAAAAATATTAATTTTTTAAATATTTACAATTTTAAATATATTGATTTAAAAAGTTAACAATATCAATTTAAGATTTATATATTAATTTTAAAAACATGGTAAAAATAAAATTAAAAATCTTTTTTGCTTTTATCCCACTTTAATCAATCAAATATTATCAAAAATATACGCCCCTCTTTTCGGTAAAGTAATTTCGGTTCCATGACCTAATTTAACTCATGACGAATTTTTGAAATATTTTGGGTTGATTGATTAAAGATATTTGTACCTTAAGAATAAACGTTAAATTTCACAGTGATGTAATAATTTTTTTTTTATGATATCAACAATTTCGGTCGCAAGACCTAATTTTATTAAATACCAATTTAATACTTTATAGCGAACAAATTAGCGTTTATTATCAAAAGGTTAAAAATAAAAATAAAAATAAAAACTGTACAGACTTACCTGTGAGATAGTATTCTTAGTGATATGCTCTAGCCCACTCATAAGATAGTCGGACTAATTGATTTTCCATGGCTACATAGGCGTAACCTCGAGCATTTAATGTTTTTTCTTTTAAACATATGAACGGTCCATCTCTGCATAAAGTAACAAATTCGGTGATTGAATAGGTTTGATTATTTGAACATTTACCTTCGTGTGACCATTTTCCGCATTTGTGACATCTTTCAAGGTGTCGTGCTCTTCTTTTTGCTGCGGATTTTGATTTTCCTTTACCAAATTGTAACTTATTATCTTCACATCTGGATTCTTTTCTTACTCCGTCCAATTTTTCTCTGATTACTGATACCAGTTCACTCGGAAGTGTGTCATTATTACGTTTAGTAATCAAAGCGTGTAGCATTAGACCTTGATTTAGTTCACAGGAAGTCTTAATTTCGTAAAACCTAAAAAAATAAAAATTCAGAATGGGGGGAGAAGACTAGTTCTTTAGGGTCTGCTAAGGAAAGACCATTCGGGTTCCATTTTCGAGAATTACACGAAAACAGAAAATCTAACTCTAACAGAAATACATATTATCCTTTAAAGACTTGATTCTCCCCACACTTAGTTAGCTGTGGTATCGAAATTGTGATTAACTTCGTTGTCGACTTCCATCGGACTATCTATGTAGTGTTTAACTCTGTACCATTAACTTTAAATTCAATCCCATTTGAATTTATTAATTCTATCATTCCGTATGGGAAAACTCTTTTGACTATGAATGGTCCAGACCATCTTGATTTCAATTTTCCAGGAAACAGCTTAAATCGTGAATTGAAAAGAAGAACTCTGTCTCCTTCCTTAAATTCTTTTGAACTTCTGATTCTTTTATCATTCCATTCCTTCGTTCTTTCCTTATAGATTAACGAATTTTCGTATGCTTCATGTCTTAATTCTTCTAATTCGTTTAATTGACTTAACCGTAGTCGTCCAGCTTCATGTAAATCAAGATTACATGTCTTCAAAGCCCAAAATGCTTTGTGTTCAATTTCTACTGGAAGATGACATGCTTTTCCGTAAACGAGTCTAAAAGGTGTGGTTCCAATTGGAGTTTTGTAGGCTGTTCTAAAAGCCCAGAGTGCATCCTCCAATTTTATGGACCATTCCTTCGGATTTGATCCTACGGTTTTCTCTAGAATACGTTTTAAAGCTCGGTTGGTATTTTCAACTTGTCCACTTGTTTGTGGATGATATGCGGTGGAGATTTTATGAGTTACTCCATATCTTTTAAGAACTTTCTCAAGTTGATTATTACAGAAATGAGTTCCCCGATCACTTATTAAAGCTTTCGGTGTTTCAAACCTTGCAAAAAGACGTTTTAAAAAGTTGACTATAACTCGTGCATCGTTAGTTGGGAGAGCTTGTGCTTCCGCCCATTTAGATACATAATCAATGGCTACGAGAATGTAGAGATTATTATGAGATTTTGGAAATGGACCCATAAAGTCAATACCCCAAATGTCAAATACTTCACATACTTGAATGACGTTTTGTGGCATTTCATCACGTTGACTTATTTTTCCGGCCCTTTGACATGCATCACAGGATTTGCAAATAAGGTGTGTGTCTTTGTAAATTGTAGGCCAATAGAATCCAGCATCATAAACTTTTCTTGCTGTTAGTTGAGGCCCATAATGCCCTCCTGTTGGTCCTGTGTGATAATGGTTTAAGATTTTACTAGCTTCATCTCCGAATACACATCGGCGTATTATTCCATCGGGACAACTTTTAAACAAATGTGGATCTTCCCAGAAATAGTGTTTTATATCACTGAAGAATTTCTTTCGTTTTTGGTACGATAATCCTTTTTCAAGGAATCCACATACTAAGTAGTTTGCATAGTCTGCAAACCATGGAATTTTATTATAATCTATCTTCAATAGATATTCATCAGGAAAGTTGTCTTGTATAGCCGATTCATTTAGAACTTCTAATTCAGGATTTTCAAGACGAGAAAGATGATAAGCGGCGAGATTTTCTGCTCCTCTTTTATCTCGGATTTCAATATCGAACTCATGTAAGAGTAAGATCCAACGAATTAATCTTGGTTTGGCATCTTGTTTTGAAAATAGGTATCTAAGAGCAGAATGGTCGGTATAGACCACCGTTTTTGCTAGAACGAGATATGAATGAAATTTGTCAAAGCAAAGACAATAGCAAGGAGTTCTTTTTCAGTAGTTGTGTAATTCGTTTGTGCTCCTTGTAACGTCTTACTAGCATAATAAATAGGTTGAAATCGTTTTTCAATCCTTTGTCCTAAAACGGCTCCCATTG
The DNA here is from genome assembly GCF_046630445.1 of Rutidosis leptorrhynchoides. Classification (NCBI taxonomy): domain Eukaryota; kingdom Viridiplantae; phylum Streptophyta; class Magnoliopsida; order Asterales; family Asteraceae; genus Rutidosis; species Rutidosis leptorrhynchoides. The sequence goes on from NC_092335.1 coordinate 641,333,459, forward strand.
CAAAATCACTTGCATCGCACATAAGTTCAAACGATAGATTCTAATTTGGTGTTATCATGATCGGCGCATTAGTGAGTTTCTCTTTAAGAATATTAAAAGATTTGATACATTCATCTGAAAAGATAAATGGAGCATCCTTTTCTAGGAGTTTATTCATAGGAGTGGCAATTTTAGAAAAATCTTTTATGAAACGTCGGTAAAAACCGGCATGCCCTAGAAAACTCCTAACTCCTCTAACATTGGTGGGATGTGGAAATTTAGCAATTACATCTACTTTATCTCTATCCACTTTAATTCCTTCCTTTGAGATTTTATGATCAAGAACGATGCCTTCTTTAATCATGAAATGGAATTTCTCCCAATTAAGTACTAGATTTGATTGTTCACATCTAATAAGCATTCGTTCTAGATTAACTAGATATGTTTCAAATGTATCACCGAAGACTGAAAAGTCATCCATGAAAACTTCCATGCATTCTTCTATCATGTCATAAAAAATCGCCATCATGCACCTTTGAAAGGTTGCAGGGGCGTTGCAAAGTCCAAATGGCATGCGTTTGTAAGCAAAAGTACCATAAGGGCACGTGAATGTGGTTTTCTCTTGGTCTTCGGGTGCTATTGGAATTTTAAAATATCCGGAAAAACCATCAAGAAAACAGTAGTAACTGTTTCCGGCTAATCTTTCCAACATTTGATCAGTAAAAGGTAAGGGAAAGTGATCTTTTCTGGTGGCGTCATTTAATTTTCTATAATCAATACATACACGCCATCCTGTTACAGTCCTAGTAGGAATAAGCTCATTTTTCTCATTTGTAATGACAGTCATGCCACCTTTCTTAGGCACGCATTGAACTGGGCTTACCCATGGACTATCAGAAATTGGATAAATTAAACCTGCATCTAGCAGTTTAATAATTTCTTTCTTAACTACATCTTGCATATTAGGATTTAGTCTTCGTTGGCGTTGCACATACGTTTTATGACCTTCTTCCATAAGGATTTTATGTGTGCAATACGAAGGACTTATTCCTTTAATATCATGAATTTTCCATGCAATGGCTGGTTTATGAGCTTTTAACACAGAAATGAGTTGAGATTTTTCATTTTCAGTAAGAGAAGATGATATTATTACAAGTAATTCAGATTCACCATGTAAATAAGCGTATTCCAAATGGTTTGGAAGTGGCTTTAACTCTAATTTCGGAGGTTCTTCTATCGATGATTTATATCGATATCTGTCTTCTTCTTTTAACATTTGAATTTCTTCTGTTGTTGGTTCATATCCATTAGCTATTAGTGTAGCTAACATTTCAATTTCATCAATTGGTTCATTTCCTTCTCCTAAAGAACATTCTCCTGTTCCTTGTAATTCTGGAAATTCTTCTAACAATTCTGCATGTGAATCTATAGTTTGAATATAATAACATGTATCATCTGCAGATTGCGGTTGTTGTATTGCTCTATCAACTGAAAAGGTAACACTCTCGTCCTCTATACTTAGGGTCAGTTTCTTACCAAACACGTCAATCATTTCTTTAGCCGTGTTTAAGAATGGTCTTCCTAATATGAGAGGAACTTGAGAATCTTCTTCTATGTTCAGAACAACAAAATCTACTGGAAATACTAAAGTACCAACTTTAACTAGCATGTTCTCCATTATCCCTCTAGGATATTTTATTGATCGATCGGCTAGTTGTATGCTTATTCTTGTTGGTTTCAATTCTCCAAGGTCTAGTTTAGTGTATAGTGAATACAGCATTAAATTTATACTAGCACCTAAATCTGGCAATGCTTCTATTGAACTAAGACTACCCAGAAAACATGGAATTGTGAAACTTCCTGGATCAGATAGTTTTTCTGGTATCTTATTCAACAGCACTGCTGAACAATTAGCATTCATAGTAACGACCGAGAGTTCTTCCATTTTCTTTCTATTCGAGATTAGATCTTTCAGAAATTTAGCATATCTAGGCATTCCTGAAATCACATCAATGAAAGGAAGATTTACATTTATTTGTTTAAACATATCCAAGAATTTGGATTGCTCGGCTTCAAGTTTCTCTTTTTTCATTTTACTCGGGTAAGAAAGTGGTGGTTGGTATGGTTTAACATAAGGTATAGCCTTAACTATGTTATCTTCATTAACCTTTTCAACTATCGGTTCTTTTTCCTTATCTTGTTCAGGTTGTGGTTCTTGTGGATTAGGAATAGCTTCATCAGAAATTATAGGTGTTTCAGGTGGTTTAAGCGTAATACCACTTCTTGTGGTAATAGCTTTAGCTGTTTCATTCCGGGGGTTAGCATTTGTATCACTAGGTAGACTTCCCGATTTTCTTTCACCTATCAACCTTGCTAGGTTACTTACTTCTTGTTCCAAATTTTGAATAGAAGCTTGTTGATTTCTAAATGCTTGAGCATTTTGTTCATTGGTTTGTTTCTGAGATGTGAAAAACTGCGTTTGAGTTTCAACTAGCTTCGTCATCATATCTTCTAAATTTGGCTTTTTATCATCGGTTTGTGGTGGTTTGTTTTGAAAATTAGGTCTTTGCTGGCTGTAAGTATTATTGGATACTTGTTGATTACTAGGACCTTGTTGGTTGTTGTATGGAACATTTTGGTTATAATTCTGGTTTTGATTGTAAATCGGTCTTGGCGGTTGATAATTATTCTGATAATTATTTCCAGGCCTTTGGTTTAGATATGAAATATTCTCTCTTTGTTCCATTGTTAATTCAATACTGAGACAATCTTTTGTCAAATGTGGTCCTCCACACTGCTCACAACTAATTCGTATTGAGTGAATATCTTTAGTCATCTTTTCCATTCATCTCTCGACAGCATCTATCTTTGCAGAAATGGAATCTAAGTCATGGCTAGAATCGGCTCTAGCTACTTTAGATGATCTAACGATATCTTTTTCTTGGTGCCACTCATGTGAGTGGGAAGCAGTGTTATCAATAATTTTGTAAGCATCAGTTTCTGTTTTCTTCATAATAGAACCACCAGCTGCTATATCGATGTCTTTCCTTGTAGTGATGTTACATCCTTGGTAGAATATTTGTACTATTTGACAAGTGTCTAAACCATGTTGCGGACATCCTCTTAATAACTTTTCAAATCTTGTCCACGCCTCATATAGAGTTTCATTCGGTTTTTGTATGAACGTAACAATTTCTCCTTCAAGTCTTACGGCTTTAGATGCCGGAAAGAATTGTTTAAGAAATTTTTCAACTAAAACATCCCATGTATCAATCGCCCCTTCAGGTAACGATTCCAACCAATCTTTGGCTTCTCCCTTTAAAGTCCAGGGTAATAACATGAGATATATCTGTTCATCCTCAACTTCTCTTATTTTAAATAGTGTGCAGATCCTATTAAGGTACGAAGATGTTCATTTGGATCTTCCTTCGGCACACCACTAAATTGGCATTGATTAGTCACCATGTGTAGAATTTATCCTTTGATTTCATAATCTGGCGCATTAATGTCTGGATGAGTAATTGCGTGACCTTGGCCAGTGCGTTTAGCTTTCATTCGGTCTTCCATACTTAAAGGTTCCAGATTTTCCATGATTGAATTTGTTGAATCTGAATCACTAGAGGATTCTGATTTAATGGTTCGTTCCTCAACAATCTCTGTTTGAATGATTGGTGGTTCCGGAGGAAAAATTAATGGTTCAGGATCTCGGAATCGTCCCTGAATATTCTCCGGATTCTCAATTGTGAGGTCGGGTTCAAAAAATGGATTATCGGAAATTTGAATTGGAGTACTTGGTCGACTGGATGACGATTCTAAAGAAAAATCAACTGCGACAATATTAGCTAGATGTCTTGATCTGGTTACAGGTGATGAACGTACAAAAGGTGGTGAACGTCTTGCTCGGTGCATTCACTGAATATCCTATTAGTTTTTAAAAGGAAAGAAAAATTATATAAGTTATCCAATTAATAGACTTTTCTGATTTTGCCCACGTTTCAAATAGCCAAAAGATGCAGCAGAGGGGCAATATTCGTTTGGTCTCAATATAATTGAGTACTGTTTGGCTCCAATAGCCCGGTCCACGTGCAAATCCAACTATTACTACGAACCAGAAAATTTTGATGTCTATCAATTTAACCACTTAAAATAAATTTTCATAATTTAAAGAAATTTAGATAAGAAATAGAGAAAATTCTATGTCCTAAAACTAGAATGGCGAGAAATAAGAAAGAAAAAGAGCGCGTCGATATTAAAATTGGAGAAATAAGAAAGAAAAAGAACGACTTATAAAACTTTAAAATACTCGACTAACCCAACCTTATTATTATCACTAACTTAAAATTAAAATTGCAATTTGAGATTACTAATTGGAGTGATAATTGATACATAGGTAAAAGGCGTCGAAAAATAAAAATAAGAAAGTAGCGCGTTGAAACTTAAAAAAAAGAACTAAAAACTAAAAAATTAAAAGTTGCGTCTAAAAATATTAAAGCTTAAAAGAAAAATTATATCCCAAATGGCAATAACTTAAAAAGGTACTAAAACTTAAAAAGGCGTCGCAAAATTTTAGAGCACCTAAATCTTAGTCTAAAGAAAAAGCACTTAAGTGATTTTACGGCAAAGCCTAAAAATCTAGAAATAAAAATAACTATGGAAAAAACTATGACTTAAAACTAATTACGAATGATAAAAATACAAAAATTACGAATAAACAATTAAAAAGGTACGAAATATAAAAAGATATAAAAAGTGATAAAATTACTTATTTTTATAAAAATATTATTTTTTATATTTATTATTTTATAAAAGTAATAATTTTTATATATTTAAAACTAAATAATAATTAATTAAAACTAAATTATATTAATAATAAACTAACTAGGGTTTAAATAATAATAATAATTAATACTCCGTAATTAATGCGAATTTAGGGTTTCTGTCAGGCGCGTCAGGTTAAACTCCGCAAGTGCGGTGCCTAGCTGGCAACAAACTCCGCGAGTCGCGGAGAATGCAAATTCAAATGACAGGCTGGTTTCGTTCGACAGGTTTTTTTTTTTTTTTTTGATTTTATGTTTTAAATAAATACGAAATATTTAGATAAAACTTATATTTTTTTTAACACAAAAATAAAAATAAAGAAACTTTATAAAACTTTTAACAAACTCTTAAAAATATATAAATTTTTGTTTTTCTTTTTATATTTTTGAATTTTTAAAACGTATTTTTACAAAAGCGTATTTTTTTATAAAAGTAAACTAAAAATAAAAATCTTTTTTTTTTACATAGCGTTGCGCTTCCGGCGTTTAAGCAAGAAATTGAATCCCCGGCAGCGGCGCCAAAAATACTTGATGTTAAAGCTAAGGGGTATAAAATACTATTAAATTTTACTAGGAAAAACTATTAAATACGATACAATTTTACACAAGATTTTTATTTATTTATAGAATGGATATACTTAAACCTTGCTACAACACTTATAGGCTGTGTACCTAATCGTACAGTAGTGTAGTTTTTAGTAAGTCCGGTTCGTTCCACAGAGAATCCTTTAAACAAAGCTTAACGCTATATTAGTTTAATTTATAAAAATACAAATATATATATATATATATAAGTAATATTATTATTTTAAAGGGGGGTTTTTACCGTTTAATGACCGGTTTGTCGATTTTAAAACTTAGTCGCAGTTAAAACCTAATGTAAAATATTAAAAATAAATATAACTTAATTTAAAGCGTAAAGTAAATAATGATAATGAAATTGCGATAAATAAAAGTGCGATGAAATAAAATTGTGATAATTAAAAAGTACGATAATTAAAAGTGCAATTAAATATAATTACAATAAATAAAAGTACGATAATTAGAAGTGCAATTAAATATAAAATAAAGGAAATTAAATATGAAATAAAAGAATTATGCTTATTTAAACTTCCGTAATCATGATGTTTAACGTGTTGATTTTAGTTTTATGCCTATGGGTTAATTGTCCTTTGTCCTGGATTATTTAATATGTCTGTCTGGTTTTTGTCCATAACAGTCCATCAGTCATAAATATAAAGTGCGAGTATCCTCGTCAAATTATCCTTATACCCGAAGTCAAATATTCCAACTAATTGGGGACTTACACTGTAACAAGATTTTAATACTTTGTTATCAATTACACTAGGTTATCGACTGCGTGTAACCCAAGGTTTTAATACTTTGTTATCAATTATGCCAAGTGTCCTTGTACATAATTTCACCCCTGTTTTAATAATTCTAGTGACTATTAATCCATTCCCGTGTCCGGTTAAATGAACGATTATTCGTACGTATAAATATCCCGCCCATCGTGTCCGATCGAGTGTATATGGTTATTTATAGGGACGTCCAATTGTAAATCTTTATATTAAAATTAACAAACTATCATTTAGTTAAACAAATATAAAGCCTATTAATAGCCCATAGTCTAATTTTCACAAGTGTCGTTCTTTTGTCCAAACCCCAATTATGGTACAAAGCCCAATTACCCAATTTTAGTAATTAGCCCAACATCATGATTACTTTGATTTAAATAAGCATAATAATAATTTAGCTACGAGACATTAATGTAAAAAGGTTGAACATAACTTACAATGATTAAAAATAGCGTAGCGTTACACGGACAGAATTTCGACTTACACCCTTACAACATTCGCTAACATACCCTTATTATTAGGATTTAAAATTAAAATTAAAATTAAAATTAAAATTAAAATATATATATATATATATATATATATATATATATATATATATATATATATATATATATACGTTTACATATAGATAGAGAGATTGATGGATGGATATTTAAAACGGATCAAATGCGTTGGCTTTTATAGGCAGTTTCAGAATTTGGGGCTCCGCGAGTCGCGGCATATTTCCCCTTCAAACTCCGCGAGTCGCGGAGTTTGAATTTCCAGCTCACTCCATTTTGGATCTTTACTTGCCGACGGATTTTAATAATATAAATATATAATTTATATAATTAATTATATATTATATTATATTTATATACATAATTAATTTGTAACTTTCGGTCCGTTGCGTCGAGCGTTGAGAGTTGACTCTGGTCCCGGTTCCGGATTTTTGAACGTCCTTGCGTACAATTTAATATCTTGTACTTTGCATTTTGAATTTTGTACTCTTGTAATTCTGAGACGTTTCTTATAAATAATTGGAACCTCTTTGATTGTATTTTGTACTTTTGAGCTTTTTGGTCGTTTGCGTCTTCAATTTGTCGAATCTGTCTTTTGTCTTCACCTTTTATTATTTAAACGAATATCACTTGTAAATAGAACAATTGCAACTAAAAGCTTGTCTTTCTTGAGGAATAATGCTATGAAATATATGTTCGTTTTTAGCATTATCAGTTGTTTTCTTCAAATACCTGATGATTCTCATTACAGCCTCCATATGGTGAACCTGTGGTTGGTGCATGAATTGACTCACAACTCCAACTGCATGTGCTATATCAGGTCGAGTGTGAGCAAGATAGATGAGTTTTCCCACCATCCTTTGGTATTGCCCTTTATCGGCAAGATCAGCTTCATCTTCCATAAATAACTTCTGGTTTGGAATCATTGGAGTATCAGCTGGTTTGCAGTCAATCATACCTGTTTCTGCAAGGAAATCAAGTACATACTTCTTTTGACAGATAAATATTCCCTATGGAGATCGTAATACCTCAATTCCCAAAAAATATTTAAGCCTGCCCAAGTCTTTCATTTCAAATTCTTTAAATAAGTTCAATTTTAAGTTAGAAATTTCCTCTTTATCATTTCCTGTTATTATCATATCATCAACATAAATGATTAAGCAGGTAATTAAGTTTCCTTTTCGTTTAAAAAAGAGAGTATGATCCGAGTTACTCTGTTTAAAATCATATTTTTCATAAATAAAGTAAATCTCCCAAACCAAGCCCGCGGGAATTGTTTCAACCCATATAAAGCCTTTTTAAGTCGACAAACTTCCCTGTTTTTGAAGTTGTCGGTGAATCCTGGTGGTGCTTCCATATAAACTTCTTCCTTTAATTCGCCATGTAGAAAAGCATTCTTCACATCAAATTGGTGAAGCGGCCAATCTTCATTTGCAGCGATAGAGAAGAGAACTCTAATGGTATCAATCTTTGCCACTGGTGAGAAAGTTTCGGAATAATCAATCCCATATGTCTGAGTGTACCCTTTCACAACCAGTCGAGCTTTATATCTTTCAATAGTACCATCTGATTTATGTTTTATCGTAAATACCCATCGACATCCCACTATTTTCTTTCCTTGACGCACAACACATTTTTCCCATGTATCACTTTTCTTTAGTGCTTCCATTTCTTCTTCCACAGCCTTTCTCCATTTGTCAGATTTCATTGCTTGATCAACTGTAGCTAGAACTTTCTCAGAATATAAGGCAGAATGGAATTTCTGTGCTTCACTTGATAGGTTCCCCTGTGCAACATTAGCAATTGGATACCTTGATCTTTGCGCCTCTTTTTCTGGAGAATATCTCTTTGGTGGTACTCCTCTGTTAGTTCTTTGTGGTAAAACATATCTTTCGGTGGTTTCAGCGGAAGTGGTACTATTTTGTTCTCCTTGTTCATTATTCGAGGAGATTTCTTCTGATTCAATGTTTGGTGATTCGGGATCAAGATTTGATGATTCAGGATCAGGATTTGGTTGTGATTCGGAATCAGGATTTGGTGGTGATTCGGGATCATGATTTGGTGGTGATTCGGGATCAGGATTTGGTGTTGGTGTTTGAGTGTTATCAAGTTTAGGTATCCAGGTTATCCAACTAAGAGTGTCATCTTCTTTCTCCCCCTCACTCGTGAGTTGGGTATTATAGAAGTATTCGGTTTCTATAAAGTTACAGTTCATTGAAGTATAGACATAACGTTTCCTAGGACTGTAGCATCGATATCCCTTTTGGTTTATGCCATACCCCACCATAACACATTTTTCGGCACATGGATCAAGTTTGGTTCGTTCAGTTTTTGGAATGTGAACAAAGACGGAACACCCAAAAATTCGTGGTTCAATATTCAAAGAGGTAGGTAGAGTGTGAAATTGAGATAAATTTAGGAGTTTTTGTGCCCAAAATCTTAGTAGGTAACCGGTTAATAAGATAAGTAGCGGAAGCAAGAGCTTCAGGCCAAAAACTCTTTGGAACTTTAGATTCGATTAATAAAGATCTTGTCATTTCTAAGAGTAGTCTATTTTTTCATTCAGCTACCCCATTTTGTTTGGGAGTATGAGCACAATATGTTTGATGGATAATCCCATTTTGTTCACAAAAAAGTTTCATGGAGGTATTGACAAATTCACCCCATTATCAGATCACAAGATTTGTATGTTTTTATTAAATTGAGTTTGTACCATTTTGTAAAAGTGAGTGAATTTTTCAAAAACTTCCGATTTATGTGTTAGAAAGTAAACCCATGTCATCCTTGTATGATCATCAATAAACAGGACAAAGTACCGCAGATTTTTCCCCCCAGTCACCTGGGCCGGTCCCCATACATCAGAATGAATTAAAGTAAAAGGTACATCTTGTCTATTATTACTAGGTTTAAATGTACTACGGTGGCTTTTAGCCAAAATACAAGTTTCACAATTTAAAACAACATTTGACGGAACCAAACTAGGAAATAAAGCATGTAAATATCCGGCTGACGGGTGACCCAATCTCCTATGCCATAACCAGGCCTCCCTCGAAGGTGTTCCGTGAGCAAGTGACACGGTACCTTGCTGAGAAACCTCGTCAACATAGTATAACCCCCCTTTTTCAGTGCCACGTCTAATCAACAGTCCTGTCCGGATATCCTGCAAGATGCAGAAAGTCGGATACATCAGGACTTTACAGTTTAGTTCTTTTGTAACATGACTTACCGATAACAGCTTATGAGATAAAGCTGGAATATATAGACAGTTAGGTAGCTTAATAGTTTGTGAAATTTCAATGGTACCGCCACTTTTAACTTGAATAATTTCACCGTTACCCGTTTGAATCCTATTTTTTCTAGGTTTTGTTTTGAAAATAATATCGTTTTCATCAAAAGTCATAGTATCCGTTGCCCCACAATCAAAAATCCAAGATTTTGATTTAGAATCATTTGAGACAATATTTGCTTCGGAAAGGTCTTTTTGTATTTTTGTTAAAACGGAGTACTTGTTTTGACACAGAACAAAATTGGACTCGGTTTTTATATTTTTATTAATATTAGTACCAAATTGAGGCCCAATTTTAACTTTTGTACAATCTGGCCTGTTAACATACTTAGTTGGGCCCTTTTTAACCCATCCCTCTTTAGTTAGCCTATTAAGGTTTGGCCCAACAGGTTTTAACCTACCAAGTCTAGGGAACCGATTCCTTTTTCCACCCGTTGTTTTATTTTCTTTCAAGAAATTCGGTGAGCTGTTTCCCTTTTTCCCATTTACATCGAACAAAGGGATTGCATCTTCCCTAGATGCTTTAACTGAGTTATCCCTTTTAGACTCAACCCTAGTTGCTTTTTCTGTATTTGTAAATAAAGAGGAGAAAGGTTTTAAATTTATACCAGCGGTTTTATGGGTGGTGGCTATACCACCGAAGCCGTCACTGGTGGTGGTGGTGTTGGATTCATCACTTGCTGCTGCCGTCGATGCTTTACCTTTAATTGGCTTTGGCCACCACTCTGGATACCCTTTTATCTCAAAACACCGATCGATGGTATGCTTCGATTTACCACATCTTGTACATTTAAGCTTTGATTTGTCGATTCTCGGTTTATAACCACTCCGGTGGGTCTTGGTTAGATGAACAGATGACTCTTTGCCATCGAATGTGACCAAACCAGTTGCAATCCCATGATTGGTTGAGGAGTCACTTGGTGATAACCCTAGAATCTGTCGATGGGCTGTTTCTTTTCTCACAGCGGCGTAGGCTTCCTCCGCCGTCGGTAGTAGGTTTAATCTGAGAAGCTCTCTCTTGATTGTGTAATATTTTTGATCAAGAGCCTTTAAAAACTGAAAAAGCTTCTGTTCAGCCCTAATCTTGTTGTATTTGTTGATATCTGATGCACTTTCCATGGGGTTTGGGTCTCGGATTTCGAGTTCACCCCAAATACCTTGCATCCGGATCCACAATTCTTCAAGATTGAGGTTGTTTTGTTTCATTTCTGTAGCTTTGACATACAAATCATAAGTTTGGAGCTTATCAGTGCCACTACTATAGGTTGTAGCTAATGCATCCCATAGTAGTTTGGCGGTTGAAAACGAAGTAAGATTTCTTACTAAATTGGGCTCAATATTTTGTATCAGCCATGAGAATACAATGAGATCTTCTTGCTCCCATTGTTCGAATTCTTCATGACTGCTATCTAGTGGATTGGAGGTTAAATGTTTGAGAAGTGCCTTGGATTTACCTCCAATGGCAACTCTCATCATTCTTGACCATAATGCATAGTATGAGCTATTTAGACTCAAACCTATCTTTAATGTATCTGAGATCTTGGGCCGTTAGTAATTATTTTTTAAGAGATTTGCCAATTGACTGGTTAGTTCATCTATTTGGCTTTGTTGGCTTGAAGGTGTTTGGCTGCCGTCGTTAGACATGGTGGCCATTCACAATGGTAGATGATTGAAGCAAACACGAGTATTTTGATTAAAAGATCGATACCGTCAGCTCTGATACCATATTAAGATTTGAATAAACTGATCTTGTATTGAATAATGATTTTGATACAATTGTATTGATTTGTTTACATCAGATAAGTTGGTGCTTTATACAACTTTCATTCTAACAGCTAATTCTAAATTGGGTAAGGCTCCAAACCACTTTTGGAACCACCTTGGTTAAAGAAGAAATCTGCTGTTGGTAGCCTGCTCTTGTAGCCGTTTGGTTGCTTGGACTTGTGCAGACATGTGAACCTCTAATTCGGGATATGATGAAGTTGACCACTTCTGATCCCAAAGTCAACTTACCTAAAAAGGTAAATTGATTATTTGATTTATTCTAACATATACGACTAACAAAAGTAAAAAGAATGGAAGATATCTTTCCCTACCTAGCTTTATGAAGTAGGATTTAACATATTAGAGTGTATGGAGTTGGATTTGCACCCCCGGGTTTCTTGATGGCAATTGGGCACAGACTTGTTAGTGAACACAATGGAAAACATTTTCACGAACCTAAAATATCGTCGTTTGCGTTGTTTACTTAATTTTTAGGTTCTATGGAACTGTCAGATATAAGTCTTACTAGCCTAGTGGAACTTGAAATTAATGGGATGAACGGAAAATTAGAGAGGTTATTTCCAAAGTATAGCACGAGGACTTGGCAAGCTGAAGGAGCTAATTATTTTAAGTAAGCTTTAGAGAAAGTGATTTCGGACGAAATTGGCCGATATTGATGCAAATGTAGTTGAGTTCCATTATATATCACTTGTGATTTCAAAACGTCTATGCTTTGCAAGTTGTACCATTAAATATCCATCACTGGTTCCGAAACGACTTCGTAAATTCAAGAAAACTTTTTGCAGCTTTGGCAACATTATTTGTAACAAGCGAATCGAATATCAAACTACAACTTCATTGATCATGTGAATTCCCAAATGTACAACAGAGCCAATACAAAACCTTAATTGATAAACAAAAACATTATTTTGCTGGACCAACACTTGGACTTTAAAAACCTTAATCTAGAAAACTAACATCGGGGATATCAGAAAAAATTGTATTTTCCCATCTGGGCTTTGACCTAATCTATGTACAAATTTCTTCATAATTTTATTCAAATGTGAACATTGGATGTCTATCATTTGTGATGTTTCTAATTTGTTGATTAGGTTTTGGGCCATTTTAAAACCCTAAAGGGGTGGTTAAGTGGTTGGGTGCTTGGGAATCTCCAACGGATACCCGGGTTCAATCCCCACCAACCTCACTTTAGAGTCTTGCCTTTCAAAAAAAAAAAAAAAAAAAGGTTTTGGGTCATTTTGGGGGATGGGCGACGAAGTAACTTAGTGAAGATGGAGGTGACCCTCTTGCTATCAATTGATGATGAAATTAGATATAAATGAATATATAAAGAATGATATTTATGTATAGGCGATCTCTAAATAATGCTTACCAGTACGATTGATCTGTGGAAAAAGGTTTGAAGCAAATACACCTAAGAAAATATATTGAGAAAAAGATCCAATTGTTATAGGTGAACCGACACAAATAATACGAGTACTTCTGATCATTTTATTTATGTGACTGTAAACTATGTGTGAACATTATTTTGAAATTATTTCACTGTTGGTCCCAAGCTTTGTACTAAAAATTAGGATAGAGACTAAAGTTTAAAATGATCACGTTTGGTTTCAACTTCTAAGAATAAGACATAAATGATCTCAGCTTTTAATGCACGTTAGTGAATCTCAGTTAACTTACACGAATGAAAAACACATGATGAACACTTTTGTCTTTTTGCCTGTTCCTTTGTCATTTGGTTATATTTTCCCTTTTCCCTCATATTCAACAATATTTTCAACAAACCTTCAAACCTAAATTTGATTACGAACAAATTGAACAATACTAAAATTTAATTAATACAGTAACAAATTTGATTCCCTTCTTTTTTTTTCATTCACGCCAGTATCCTTTTTATTTCCTTTCCAAAGTATCACATGTGAAGCGACATTTGGACCATTGGTCTTTAACCGAAATCGACTTTTCTGTTGTCTTCTTCGGAAAGTCATCATTGTCGGTCAAAATTTCACGATGACAATGAAATCATCGAGTTCTTTTTTTCTTATTCTCCTCACTAGTCTGATTACTAATTATTTGTTGATCCTTTAGCAACCTAAAGTGTAGACTCTCTTTGAAATTGTTTGTATACCAGTGCTTCTTTAAAATTCCTGCTATCACGATAAGACCATGAATTTCTTGTCTGCTCCGATGACCTTTGTTGAGGGTAAGGCTTCATATTATCATTGCTCATGTTCATTCATGCTAAAAAATAATGAGTTGTTTTCGTAATTCATATTTCTTCCATCAGTGCTTCGTATACAATTTTTATTTTCATATCTGAATTATTTTTAACTTTGAGTATTAGGGTTTGATTTGGATTTGAAGGTTTGTTGAAGATGAGATTAAAGGAAAAATGTAACTACATGACAAAGGAACAGGCAAAAAGACGAAACTGCTCATCATGTGTTGTTTATGTGTGCAAGTTAACTGGGATTCACTAACGAGCGTTAAAAGATGGGACCAACTGTGTATTATATATAATAGTTGAGGCCAAACATAATCGCTTTAAACTTTAATCCCTATCATGATTCTTGGTACAAAGTTTAGGGATCAACCATGAAATTTTTTTCATTATAAATTTCCACACTAATTCAACAATTCTTCTACAATTTTTACGCTCTAAAAAAATCTTCTACAATTTACTTTAGTAATTAAATGGTACATCTTCTATTTTATTGTATACTATTCTTTTTTAATTTTTTAAAATTAATTGTCTACTTTAATAAATTGATAATAATAATAATAAATAAATTTTTTTTATGTCCTTACTTTATGCTTGTAAAATAAAAAAATTGGATAGAAAAATAACGGTTAAAACTGAAAATTTAAAAAGAATAAAAAATAATTTGTAAAATTGGAAATTTAACAAAAAGTATATGTGATAGTAATTTTCTTTATGTGTATGATTATCGTCGGTCCAAGGACCAACACTCACGTTGGATCTTATTAATCCACAGTGGAGAATTGATACCTTGTCCTTGAATTCAAAATCGATCCTCAAAACGATGACGAAAACAAATTTACCGAGATTTTAAACGAGCTTGATTTTAAGTACAAAACTTGGCCGGTAAGCAAGAAAGAGCATGCTTCTTTGATAACTACTCAACTTCTAAGCGAATCAGATACGTTCTTTGAGCCTGTGATTCAACGATCAAAAAGAAGGCCACCAAAACATAAAAAAGGAAAAGGAAGAATTTCTACGACACGAGATCCTTCAAGATTTGAGTATGTTGAATCTTCACGAACACACAATTCTTCAAATTCTACCTTCGTAGCCCGAAATGACTGTGAAGTTGTCAAAGAGAGTAGTTATGTTCATCTTGAAGACAACTTAATCGATTTAAATGCATATCCAGAAGGTGAAGAAGGTGATTTGGACTTTTGTTAGAGATGGTGGTCATTACCGATTATCCGTAGTTTATTTTCTTTAGGTAGTTTAAGTGAATTTTGTTTAATTTTTGAATTCTATTGCCCCATTGTGTTTAGTTGCACTTTTATTTTGAATCAATTTGGTTTGCATTTTCATATTTAACTGGTAAATTATGTGTTTTGGAGTATTTTAGTTCACTAAATTAATTTAAGTTAATAGTTCGTTTAACCTTCTGCCTGATATTGATGTTGGTTTTCTTTTTGTATTTATCATGAATGTTGTGTAAAATTGTACTAAAATATGGATACATAACTGTACAATGCTTTTGTTTTGGACTTTATATATCAAATACTGATGATGTATCATGCACATGGAAAAGTCAAACGTTATCTTATCTTTGTCATTGAACTAGTTTTCGGAAACTGAAATTAATTAGAGGGTAATTTGTTGTAGTATGGAGACGTTAAACAAACAAGAAAACAGAAGCTGATGATGATGCAGCGCATCATCAATGGATGCGGCGCATCCATGGCACGTTTTTATGCCGAAGGTTTTGGATGCGGAGCATTGAGCTGATATGGCGCATCAATTGGGTCGGATGCGGCGCATCACTAAAGCGATGCGGCGCATCTGGAGCTGGTTTAAGCCTGTAGTCGCGATTTTGAATCTGCAATATGTGGAAGCTTCAGGGATGCGGCGCATCAACTACAGATGCGGCGCATCGCCTCTCTGTCAGCAATTTGGCAAGTTGCAACCTTTACATCCGAACATACTTTGGCTTCCTTTTGCTTTAGGTGCAAAGTTGATCACTTTACACCTAAAATTAGGGCTGTGATCATGCCAATACAAGGTGGAAAGCATGGCTAGTTGGTTTATCTTTCATGATTACTAGCACACTTGAGGATCAAGTTGTAGTTTGGTTGGTTTCTTGTTTGCTCTATATAAAGAGCTCATTCATAGTCCTTGTAACACACCACTCTCAAATATTCAGTAAATATACAATCTCTAGTTGGTCCGTGGACTAAAGCAATCACAACGATTGCATATAACCATGTTATATCTTGTGTTGTTCTTTACATTTTCGCATTTATTATCTTTCATTCATTAAGTGGGTTTGAGTGATCTTGTTGGAATCACTACTCGGCAAGTAATCTTGTAGAATTACTTGCATTGTTTGGGTCCTAATATCCTAACAACTGGTATCTAGAGCACAATGTTTCGTTAAGGGAACGATGGCGGAAGATGGAAAGTTTAGAATCGACCGATTCGATGAGAGAGACTTTGGCTTTTGGAAGATGCAAATTGAAGATTACTTGTATCAAAAGAAGCTACACCAACCATTGTTAGAGACCAAGCCCGAAAGCATGAACGATGCCGATTGGACGCTTTTGGATCGTCAAGCTTTGGGGGCTATTCGTCTTTCACTTGCTAAAAATGTTGCATATAACGTTGTGAATGAGAAGACGATGTTTGCTTGCTTGAAAGCACTCTCTAACATGTATGAAAAACCTACCGCTGCAAATAAGGTATTTCTCATGCGTCAATTGTTTAATACTAAGATGAAGGAAGGTACGAGTGCAATGGATCATATCAATGAATTTAATAATATCGTTTCAAGGCTTGAATCTGTAGAGATTAAGTTTGATGATGAACTAAAAGCACTTATCTTGCTTTCATCATTACCAGAAAGTTGGTCGGGTACGGTTACTACAGTTAGTATCTCTACGGGAACTACTAAGCTAGCGTTTGAAGTTATAAGGGATTTGATTCTTGGTGAAGATACTCGTAGGAGAAACTCGGGAGAATCAACGTCCGGTTCTTTGTTAAGTACCGACAACCGGGGTAGGAAATTTGAACGCGGTGAGAAGAAGGGTAGGAAGAAGTCTAAGAAAAGGAATCCATCGAAAGATAGAAGTGAAGTTACTTGTTGGGGTTGCAATCAAAAGGGACACTTTCAAAGGAATTGCAAAAATGGTTCCGCGAAAGGTGTAAACTTGGCCGAAGGGGAAAGTGATGATGTACTTTTGTGTAGTGTTGAAAATTCTATGGAGTCTTGGATTTTGGATTCGGGAGCTTCGTTTCATGCTACTCATGTCAAAAGCATGATGAAGAATTTTCGTTCATATCAAGGCAAGGTGAGATTGGCAGACAACAAGCAACTTAATATAGAGGGCATTGGAGATGTTGTTTTGAAGACTACTCTTGGCTCTAATTGGACCTTGAAAAACGTAAGGTACATTCCTAAATTAAAAAGGAAACTTATTTCGGTTGGTCAATTAGATGATGAAGGTAACGCGGTTACTTTTGAAAACCGCCAATGGAAGGTGGTTAAGGGTAGTTGTGTAGTGGCTCATGGACATAAAAGGGGAACTCTTTATATGGTTGAAGTGTTTGATGAAGACACGGTGGTTGCTACGGTTAATGTTGAGTCCGAATCAACTCTATGGCACGGAATACTCGGGCATATGAGTGAGAAGGGTATGAAGATGCTTGTTTCGAGTGGGAGGATTCCGAATTTGAAAAAGGTAGAACTTGGGTTTTGCGAACCATGTGTATATGGGAAGCAAAAGAAGGTGACTTTTGGGAAATCGGGGAATGCACCTAAGTTGGAGAAATTGGAGCTCGTTCATACGGATGTGTTTGGTCCAACCAATGTAGAATCACATGGAGGTTCTCGTTATTATGTCACCTTCATTGATGACTCCACTCGAAAGGTATGGGTTTACTTTCTTAAAGCTAAATCTGACATGTTTGATACTTTCGTGAAGTGGAAAGCTATGGTAGAAAATGAGACCAATCTGAAGGTCAAGTGCTTGAAGTCGGATAATGGAGGAGAATATGGTAGTTTTGAGTTTAAAGACCATTGTGCAAAGCTCGGTATTAGAATGTTGAAAACGGTACCGGAGACACCGCAACAAAATGGGGTCACCGAACGTATGAATCGTATGTTAAATGAAAGGGCTAAAAGTATAAGACTACATGCCGGTTTGCCTAAGATGTTTTGGGCGGATGCGGTTAATACGACGGCTTATTTGATAAATAGGTGACCCTCAACACCGTTGGGTTTCCGAATCCCGGAGGAAGAATGGCAAGGTAAGAAGGTGAGTTATGGTCACCTAAAGGTCTTTGGGTGTAATGCATATGTGAAGACCAAAGATGCGGATAAAGACAAGTTTGAGGCTAAGTCGAAAAAATGTACTTTCATTGGCTACGGGTCGGATGAAATGGCCTATCGTTATTGGGACAACGAAGCTAGAAAAGTAATTCGTTCGCGAGATGTTACTTTTGATGAAGATTCGGTCTATGGCAAACCGGAAACGGGGAGTCCTAAACCGAATCAAGTTACTTTTGACGATGTTTCTATTGATGATCTTGCAGGTTCTAGTGGGAGTTTGGGAAACAATGAATTGCCGAATGATAGTGAGGCGTCGAAAAATGCTAATGATGGGGATAGTTCGGAAAGCGGTAATGATTTCGAACATAGAGCGATTTCTAGTGGTGAGGAGGATACAAATGAAACCGGTCCAACTATTTCGGTTACTCCTACACCAAGACGCTCGACTAGAGTGCCCAAACCTAATCCTAGGTATTCTCCATCAGCAAACTACTTGCTCTATACTGAGAATGGTGAACCCGAAAGTTATTTTGAGGTAAGAAAAACAAAAGAATCCATACAATGGGAGCTTGCCATGAAATAAGAGATGGGATCACTTGAGAAGAACAAGACTTGGTCACTAGTGAAGTTACCTCATGATAAAAGGGCATTGCAAAGCAAATGGGTGTGTAGAATCAAGAATGAGTTAGATGGCAAGAGAAGGTACAAGGCTCGTTTGGTAGTCAAAGGCTTTCAACAAAAGGAAGGGGTTGACTACAAAGAGATATTTTCTCCGGTAGTTAAAATGACTACTATCTGTTTGGTACTTTCTATGGTTGCATCCGAAGACTTACATCTTGAGCAACTAGATGTAAAAACTGTATTCTTACATGGTGATCTTGTTGAAGAGATCTACATGAGGCAACCCGAGGGCTTTGAGGTAAAGGGTAAAGAGAAGTGGGTTTGTAAGCTAAAGAAAAGTTTGTATGGATTGAAGCAAGCACCTCGGCAATGGTACTTGACATTTGATGATTTTATGAAGAAGATTGGTTTCTTAAGATGTGAAGCGGATCACTGTTGTTACTTGAAGAAACTCAAGTCTTCTTATATAATCTTATTGTTGTATGTTGATGACATGTTACTTGCAGGTTCCAACATGTCCGAAATCAACAAGTTGAAGGGATTACTTTCCCGTGAATTCGAGATGAAAGATCTTAGTGGTGCTAAGCAAATACTTAGCATGAGTATTGTGCGTGATCGTGTGAAGGGTACTCTATACTTGTCTCAATCTAAATATATTGAGAAAGTAGTAGAGAGGTTCAACATGGAAGATTTAAAGGCTCGTTCTATGCCTTTGGGAAGCACCTTAAAACTATCAAAAAGTCAATCACCAAAGATGAAAAGAGACAAGAAGGATATGGAAAAGGTTCCATATGCATCGGCCGTGGGTAGTATTATGTATGCCATGGTTTGTACAAGACCCGATATTGCTCAAGTAGTGGGAGTTGTAAGTCGTTATATATCTAATCCGGGGAAAGAGCATTGGGAAGTAGTCAAATGGTTGCTTCGTTATTTGAAAGGTACTTCTAATATGGGATTGTGTTTCTCTAAGAACAATCTCATACTTAGAGGTTATGCGGATGCTAATTTGGGTGGATGTGATGATTCGGGGAAAAGCACTACGGGTTATGTTTTCACAATGGAGAAGACGGCGATTAGTTGGTTATCTCGATTACAAAAGAGTGTTGCTTTGTCAACCACCGAAGCCGAATACATGGCTATTGCGGAAGCTTCTAAAGAGCTAGTGTGGATGAAGAACTTCTTACGCGAGTTGGGTAAAAGACAAGACAATTGCGTCTTGTATTGTGATAATCAAAGTGAGGTTCATCTTGGGAAGAATCCGGTGTTTCATAGTCGTACGAAACACATCAATATAAGGTAACATTTTATTAGACAACATATAAATGATGGCACTTTATTCTTGGAGAAAATCCTTGGTACGAAGAATTCTGCCGATATGTTTACTAAGGTGGTTACGACGGAGAAATTGAGGTTTTGCATTACCTCAATTGGTCTTCTCACGAATTGATGAGAGAAGACCTCGGCTAGAGATGTGAATGGTGTTACAAGTTTAACAAGTAGTATTGAAGACCTTTTATCGAAAGTCTACTCATCTGAAGTATGTGTTGAGCGTGCATGTCCCAAATGGTATTTGGCGGTAATCGAAGGTGGTTTAATGTTCTTGGTTAATTCATTGATATGATTGGAGTTTTGTTCAAAGTCTCCAAGTGGGAGATTTGTTGTAGTATGGAGACATTAAACAAACAAGAAAACAGAAGCTGATGATGATGCGGCGCATCATCAATGGATGTGGCGCATCCATGGCACGTTTTTATGCTGAAGGTTTTGGATGCGGAGCATTGAGCTGATATGGCGCATCAATGGGGTCGGATGCGGCGCATCACCAAAATCATGCAGCGCATCTGGAACTGGTTTGAGCCTGTAGTCGCGATTTTGAATCTGCAATACGTGGAAGCTTCAGGGATGCGGCGCATCAACTGCAGATGCGGCGCATCGCCTCTCTGTCAGCAATTTGGCAAGTTGCAACCTTTACATCCGAACATGCTGTGGCTTTCTTTTGTTTTGGGTGTAAAGTTGATCACTTTACACCTAAAATTAGGGCTGTGATCATGCCAATACAAGGTGGAAAGTGTTGAATAATTAAACGGGAGTTGGTGAATGGTTGGTAAAAGATGGTAGGTGTGGTCAGTTTCTTCATGCCTAACTCTCAACAACTACAATTCTGAGTGTTATAAATACAGAGCTTTGCAAGCTCTTCAAAATGTACCAAATTATTTCTTTCTTTCTTATATACTAAAAGATTAAATAGAGAGTTTGTGAGTTTAATCTCCTAATTACAAGAGATATAAATATTAATGTTTATCCTTGTAATTAGAGAGAAGTGTAATTCCTATTATTCTTATTAGTGAAGCGTTTCTTTCCTTGCCCGTGGTTTTTACCCTATTGGGGTTTTCCACGTTAAATCTCGGTGTCCTATTATTGTCATTATTTCAATTATTACTAGCGGTTTGCTATAATTCGGTGTCGCTTTTCTCGACAAGTGGTATCAAGAGCTAAGGTCTAATATCTAGTGTGTATTAATCTACTTATCGTATGCTCTGTGGTTGCCACGGGAGTGGATCGTCCACATCAAAAAATAAGTAAGATTATTTTCACTCGGTAAAAGTCCTTGGGTGTTATTTCAAGAAAAATAGTATTGTCGAAAAGAAGACGGCGAAAGAGATTTGGGATCACCTCGTAAAATTGTACGAGACCAAACCACTCCACAACAAGATATTTCTGAAACAACCCAACCCGTACTTAGTACGATAAATTTTTTTTTTATTTAAAATATAATACACATTTACGCGCCAATTAAATATGTAACCCATTCCACACGATTCGTCAAAACATATTACGAGTTTAATGTTTACAAAAAGGCATAAAGGCCTATTAACGAATGTGATACAAGTTTGACCAACAACAAATGATAGTTTATAATCCAAACGACACTCGAGCATGGTTTGGGGCTAAACTACCCAAAACGTTCGGCCACTTCAAAAGCTATCCCAAAAGCATCCCCTGTCAACACAAACGGGAGACAACTAATCCAACCGTATGCCCTTACCCTTGTCCAAGACGGAACCTATAAAATGGTAAACAACGAGAGGGTAAGCAAGGCTTAGTGAGTGCAACAATTATACATACATATATATAACCTACTTACTTGCAAACACTTACCAAATCCGCATACATACTAGTTACATAATTAGCATACCTTTCACATGTATAACGCTAAGTACCACGATAACAAGACTAGTATAACAATAGCATATAACACAACGATATATCATGCTAAAATACAAGTATAACGATGATGTTCACAATATCCAAAGTGCTCAAGATCTCAAGGCTAGCCCAACGAATGGTATCGTCAACATCGAACTTAAATCACATTCGCCTATTTTAATGTGGTATCGTCAACACCGAACTTTAAACCCACATATGAGGTATCGTCAACATCGAACTTTAAACCCTCATCAACTCAATACAATAGTCGTATGGCATCGTCAACATCGAACTTTAATTCCATACGTATGAGGTATCGTCAACAACGAACTTTAGACCCTCATCCACAACATAATATACTCTAGGGTATGGTATCGTCAACATCGAACTTTAACCCATACCCCACAAGCAAATAAATCATATACATGAATATATAATTATTCCACTCACCTTGTCACAAGAATGATGATCTAGTACTTCCGAGCTTCAACGCAATGTACCTAAATCATTAAGTGCACATTCAATTGCACAACTAGTGGGATTAACCACAATACTCCTACTTGAGCATTTAATGACCCAAATTGCATTAAATGACTCAACTACTCACAACCGCCCATACATGGCCAAGACTCGACTTTAATCACTAAGACTAGTAAATTAAAGTCTATTAACTTCAATTAACACAAACTTAAGGTAATCCATACCCATTTCAACTAATTAGGTCAACTAGTACATTTTGACCCATTTTATAACACTTAAACTCACAATCAAGTCAAACTCGCCCATTAACACCTCTTTCATAATTCTTAAAGTGCATTAGTGGCTAACAACACCAATTGACACTTACAACCTTAAATCACAAGGCCAAAACCCTATATTGTGGCTATTAGGGTTTCATTACAACACATAACCCAAACTCGCCCATTTTACCACCAAATGGGTCTTACAAATCTCTAGTACCCAAACCCTAGTCATTAACCAATTAAAACTCAAAACTTAGAGTTAGAACTTACCGAGACTATCAACGCATAGCTAGAGACACAAGGAACAACTTTAAATCTCGCTCCTAGGTTTGATTCACAAATCTCCAACTTCAAATCTCAAGATCAAGCTAGGTGGGTTTTGTGTTTTGGGAGAGAAATAGGAAAGAAAATGGAAATGAAAATGAAATAAATGGATGTGTGGTGGAGAGTTAATGCTCCCACCAGATTTACATGTCAAATTACCATTTTGTCCCTCAAAGTCATTTAATTTAAGCTAAAATCGGAATCAGAACTGCAGGACTGTCGCGGCGCGACCTTAATCGTCGCGGTGCGACACATAAAGGGAAAATATACCCTTCTTAAGCCAACTTCTGATCCCAATTTGCTTGTTATGCCGCGGCGCGGACCCAATTGTCGCGGCGCGGCCTAAGGCTAGAACTGGACAGCTCGGCCAACTTATACAATTTTCGATTTTATTTATCTTGCACAATCCAAACCCGCTTCCTATGTTCACCTAGCCTTCCACAAGAGTCTCACAAGACTTAACGCTAACCAAACCCATGATTAAACTTATACATGCACACATTATCAAGTGCACATATAAGTATATATATATATATATATATATATATATATATATATATATATATATATATATATATATATATATTCATACATTTACGCATAAGCTAACGAGTTATAAACGTACAAATGATTAAGTAGGTACCTTTCGATACGTACGGGAAAAACGGGATGTTACAACTCTCCCCCACTTGAATCGGAGCGCGTCCTCGCGATCCAAGCCGCATGACAAGAAGGGAGATAAACCAACACAAACTCTTCGGGCTCCCAAGTAAACTCGGAACCCTTACTACGGCGCCATTGAACTTTAAAAGTCCTAACCTCTTTATGTCTCAACCTTTTGACCTTCTCATCAAGTATGGCAATCGGTTCCTCGATATACTCTAACTTATTATTTAGCTCAATCTCGTCTAATGGCACCCAAGGTGAATCATCCGCAAGACACTTACGGAGGTGGGAAACATGAAATGTATTATGGATCCCCGCAAGCTCTTCGAGTAATTCCACACGATACGCGACCTCACCAACAAGAGCTAAAACCTTAAACGGCCCAATAAACCGAGGAGCTAACTTTTCTCATTTCCGGAATCGAATAATACCTTTCCATGGTGAAACCTTAAACATCACCATGTCACCTTCTTGAAATTCGATCGTTCGTCTACGTTTATCGGCATAAGATTTTTGCCTATCTTGAGCCTTTTTCAAATGCTCTCGAATCACATCAATCTTGCTATTCGTCTCTAAAACCAAATCGGTACTCCCGATTTCCTTTTGTCCCACTTCACCCCAACAAATCGGGGTTAGACACCTACGCCCATAAAGCATCTCATAAGGTGGCATCCCAATACTAGTATGATAACTATTATTGTACGAGAATTCCACCAAAGGTAAGTGCTCGTCCCAACTACCACCAAAATCGATAATACATGCTCGTAACATATCTTCCAAAGTTTGATTCGTACGTTCGGTTTGACCGTCCGTTTAAGGATGATACGCCGTGCTCAATTTCAATTGTGTGCCCTTATCTTCGTGAAACTTTTCGCAAAACCGAGATGTAAAACGGGTATCTCGATCCGAAACAATCGATATAGGAACACCGTGTCGAGAGATGACTTCCTTGATAAACAACTTAGCCAAGGTCTCCGACGATATCGCTTCCTTAATGGGGAGAAACAAAGCACTCTTCGTCAGTCGATCAACTATAACCCAAATCGAATCAAACTGGGTTCTCGCCATTTTAGGTAACTTCGTGATGAAATCCATGGTAATGTGCTCCCATTTCCATTTCGGGATTTCTAACGGTTGTAACTTACCATACGGCTTTTGGTGCTCGGCCTTAACTTGCAAACACGTGACACATTGTTCAACATACTTCACAACATCACGTTTCATGCCCGGCCACCAATAATCTTTCCTTAAATCAAGATACATTTTTGTAGCGCCCGGGTGAATGGAATACTTTGACTTATGTGCTTCATCAAGTAGCACTTGTCGATAATCACCCATCTTAGGCACCCACACTCTTCTTTGAAAAGACAACAAACCACGCGAGCCCATAGTAATGAACTCCGATTGTCCCACAATTCGCTCCGCATGCTTGTTGTGAACGTAAGCCTCTATTTGAATCACACCAAGTTTTTCAAGAAAATCGTTAGTAATAATCATATGTAGCAATCCCAATCGTAACGCCGGGTGATGACTCTTTCGACTTAACGCATCCGCGACCACATTCGCCTTGCCCGGATGATAAAGTATTTCACAATCATAATCTTTCACCACATCCATCCACCTACG
The DNA here is from genome assembly GCF_046630445.1 of Rutidosis leptorrhynchoides. Classification (NCBI taxonomy): domain Eukaryota; kingdom Viridiplantae; phylum Streptophyta; class Magnoliopsida; order Asterales; family Asteraceae; genus Rutidosis; species Rutidosis leptorrhynchoides. The sequence continues at coordinate 641,358,898 of NC_092335.1, forward strand.
TTGATGATAATTCAAATCTCGTTGATTAAAGAGGTGTTTCAAACTCTTATGATCCGAATAAATCGTACACTTGACACCGTACAAGTAATGGCACCAAATTTTCAAAGCATGCACAACCGCCGCCAACTCAAGATCATGAGTCGGATATCTCGTCTCGTGTTCCTTTAATTATCGAGAGGCATAAGCGATGACTTTACCTCTTTGCATTAGAACACACCCGAGTCCATTTAACGAGGCATCACAATAAACCGTCATGTCTTCCACCCCTTCGGGCAAAACCAACACCGGAGCTTGACATAACTTCTCTTTTAACAATTGAAAAGTAATGTCTTGCTCGTTCTCCCAAACAAACCTCACGTTCTTCCTCGTCAATTTCGTCAATGAAGAAGCGATCTTAGAAAAGTCTTGGATAAACCGACGATAATAACCGGCTAATCCGAGAAAACTTCGGACTTTCGTAGGCGTAGTCGGTTGTCTCCAACTCTTCACCGTCTCTATCTTCCCCGGATCCACTTGGATACCGTCCTTGTTCACAATGTGGCCAAGGAATTGAACCTCCCTTAGCCAAAATTCACATTTGGAGAACTTAGCATACAACTTCTCCTTTCGTAACGTCTTCAATACTTCACGCAAATGATGTTCATGCTCGTTCATACTTTTCGAGTAGACTAGTATGTCGTCAAGGAACACAATCACCGACTTGTCCAACATAGGTTGGCACACTCGGTTCATAAGATCCATGAATGCCCCCGGTGCATTCGTAAGACCAAAAGGCATAACTACAAACTCAAAATGCCCATAACGCGTTCGAAAAGCCGTTTTCTCAATATCTTCCTCACGAACCCGCATTTGCTGATAGCCGGACCGTAGGTCAATCTTTGAGAAATACTTCGCACCTTAGAGTTGGTCAAACAAATCATCAATCCGAGGCAACGGATAACGATTCTTGATCGTCACATTATTCAACTCCCGGTAATCGATGCACATCCGCATACTACCATCCTTCTTTTTCACGAATAAAACCGGAGCGCCCCACGACGAAGTACTCGGTCGAATAAAACCCTTCTCAAGCAACTCTTGGGTTTGATTTAGCAACTCTTGCATTTCCATCAATGCTAAACGATAAGGAGTTTTAGCAATGGGAGTAGCTCCCGGAACCAACTCAATGTGAAATTCAACTTGTCTTTCCGCCGGAACACCCGGTAACTCGTCTGGAAAAACGTCTTCGAATTCACTAACCACCGAAATTTCACGAATAGGTGGTGGCTCATCACGAGTATCAACAACATGGGCAAGAAAAGCCATGCCACCACTAACAAGAAAACGACGTGTCCGTGCAAAAGAACATATCAGCACAAGTCTTCTTCGTCTATCGCCATGAATAATCAACTCTCCCCCACTTGGGGTCTTCACACGTATAAAATTTTCATGGCATGCAATATCGGCTCTATTTCGATCGAGCCAATCCATACCAACAACGATATCAAAATCGCCCAAAGTCATAGGGATGAGATCAATTTTAAAGTTTTCGGTACCAAAAACGACATCACAATTCCTACACACATCAACCACTAGCACCGTCTTGCCGTCCGCTATTTCGACTTCTACCGGACGACTTAACTTAGCTAACGGTCTATCAAGTTTAGGCCCAAATTTTGGAGACACGAACGACAAATTTGCACCGCTATCAAAAAGAATCCTTGCCGGATTAGGATTAACCAAGAAGGTACCTGAGACAACTTCGTTGGATTGCTTGGCTTCGTTGTTAGTCATCAAATAGTTTCGAACCCTAGCCGTACCCGCCGCCTTCTCTAGCCTTTTAACATTATCGTTGTTCAAATCGGGACACTCTGACTTTCGGTGTCCTTCTTTGTTGCAATTAAAACAAGTGAGCTTGTTTGTTGAATTTGGCTTCGGACAATCTCGAGCCATATGTCCACGTACCCCACAATTGTAGCAAGTAGGGACAAAGTTCCCAAAACCACCGGTAGCGTCCTTCTTCACACTATTGACACTTTCGGAACCCTTCTTGTTCTTGTTCTTTTTATTTGAAAAATTCGAATAACTCGAACCTTCAAACTTTCTTTTTGAAAAAGTGAAATCGCTTTTTCTTGGAACCTCCGGCTCAAAACCCCGAGCCAACTCGTATAGCTCTTCAAAAGTCTTAGCCATTCCCCAACTAATCTTACCCTTGAACTCGTCGTTCAAAGTACGGTAGAAATCTTTCATTAGCTTGTGATCGTCACCAACATATTCTGGGCAAAAGCGAGTCTTTGCCAAAAAGGTAGACTTGAGAGTAACCAAGTCCATTGAACCTTGTTGCAAATGATGCAACTCATCCCGGATTCTATCAAGGTCGGAAGAAGTTCGGTATTTTTGGAAGAATTCCTTCTTAAACTCCTCCCATGTCAAGCTCATGCATTGCTCTTCACCGTATAAATTGATTTTATCGTCCCACCACAACTTGTCTTCCTCACGTAGCATGCTAGACCCATATCTCGTCTTCTTTTCAGGAGGACATTCCGCGGTACGGAAAGCTCCCTCGATATCGGAAATCCAACAAGTGCTTTTCAATGGATCCCTCACCCCATTAAACATCGGGGGTTGAGTATCCTTGAAGTTTTTGTAGTGGAAGTCCCGCCTTCCTTCACCTCCTTCACCGCGAGGATAAATGTTTCTAGCATCAAGGGCCTCTTCGATAGTGGCCTTCATTCGTTCATTTATCAAATCGGTCACTTGCCCATCGACCGAATCTTGGAAGACCTTTCGGACGTCCGTAAGAAAATCCGCTTTTAACTTTTTAAAGACGGCCTCAACCTTAGCCGAAAACTCGACGTCCTCGCTTGTACTTCCGTTATCATGATCGGGTCCGTTTCTCGTCTTCATTCTATAAAACGGAAAGGGTTAAACCATGAACGAAAAGCATAACACGTGAGTATATACATGCGGACCACACTACCCTATCTTGCTCAACAATCGTCGTACATTACTCGTTTGACACGATTTGCACTCGTAACAACGGTAGCTAATCGTTGTTACGCGAGCAAGTCGCATTAACTCGCTAGTACAACGTCCGTCTTGCTTGATGATTGCTAAACACAATACAAATCAATTAGCACAAGGTTAGTTCATATAAACCAAGGCATTAACAATTCCCGATTAGACCCAAAGTCCTACAAGTCCCGCATAAAGCGCTCACACAATAAAGTCCAAGTCTAGGCACCTATCTCAAGTCGCCTAAATCCCTTAGACCATGCTCTGATACCACTTGAAACAACCCAACCCGTACTCAGTACGATAAATTTTTTTTATTTAAAATATAATACACATTTACGCGCCAATTAAATATGTAACCCATTCCACACGATTCGTCAAAACATATTACGAGTTTAATGTTTACAAAAAGGTACAAAGGCCTATTAACGAATGTGATACAAGTTTGACCAACAACAAATGATAGTTTATAATCCAAATGACACTCGAGCATGGTTTGGGGCTAAACTACCCAAAACGTTCGGCCACTTCAAAAGCTATCCCAAAAGCATCCCCTGTCAACACAAACGGGAGACAACTAATCCAACCGTATGCCCTTACCCTTGTCCAAGACGAAACCTATAAAATGGTAAACAACGAGAGGGTAAGCAAGGCTTAGTGAGTGCAACAATTATACATACATATATATAACCTACTTACTTGCAAACACTTACCAAATCCGCATACATACTAGTTACATAATTAGCATACATTTCACATCTATAATGCTAAGTACCACGATAACAAGACTAGTATAACAATAGCATATAACACAATGATATATCATGCTAAAATACAAGTATAACGATGATGTTCACAACATCCAAAGTGCTCAAGATCTCAAGGCTAGCCCAACGAATGGTATCGTCAACATCGAACTTAAATCCCATTCGCCTATTTTAATGTGGTATCATCAACACCGAACTTTAAACCCACATATTAGGTATCGTCAACATCAAACTTTAAACCCTCATCAACTCAATACAATAGTCGTATGGCATCGTCAACATCGAACTTTAATTCCATACGTATGAGGTATCGTCAACAATGAACTTTAAACCCTCATCCACAACATAATATACTCTAGGGTATGGTATCGTCAACATCGAACTTTAACCCATACCCCACAAGAAAATAAATCATATACATGCATATATAATTATTCCACTCACCTTGTTACAAGGATGATGATCTAGTACTTCCGAGCTTCAACGCAATGTACCTAAATCATTAAGTGCACATTCAATTCCACAACTAGTGGGATTAACCACAATACTCCCACTTGAGCATTTAATGACCCAAATTGCATTAAATGACTCAACTACTCACAACCGCCCATACATGGCCGAGACTCGACTTTAATCACTAAGACTAGTGAATTAAAGTCTATTAACTTCAATTAACACAAACTTAAGGTAATCCATACCCATTTCAACTAATTAGGTCAACTAGTACATTTTGACCCATTTTATAACACTTAAACTCATAATCAAGTCAAACTCGCCCATTAACACCTCTTTCATAATTCTTAAAGTGCATTAGTGGCTAACAACACCAATTGACACTTACAACCTTAAATCACAAGGCCAAAACCATATATTGTGGCTATTAGGGTTTCATTACAACACATAACCCAAACTCGCCCATTTTACCACCAAATGGGTCTTACAAATCTCTAGTACCCAAAACCCTAGTCATTAACCAATTAAAACTCAAAACTTAGAGTTAGAACTTACCGAGACTATCAACGCGTAGCTAGAGACACAAGGAACAACTTTAAATCTCGCTCCTAGGTTTGATTCACAAATCTCCAACTTCAAATCTCAAGATCAAGCTAGGTGGGTTTTGTGTTTTGGGAGAGAAATAGGAAAGAAAATGGAAATGAAAATGAAATAAATGGATGTGTGGTGGAGAGTTAATGCTCCCACCAGATTTACATGTCAAATTACCATTTTGTCCCTCAAAGTCATTTAATTTAAGCTAAAACCGGAATCAGAACTGCAGGACTGTCGCGGCGCGACCTTAATCGTCGCGGCGCGACACATAAAGGGAAAATATACCCTTCTTAAGCCAACTTCTTATCCCAATTTGCTTGTTATGCCGCGGCGCGGACCCAATTGTCGCGGCGCGGCCTAAGGCTAGAACTGGACAGCTCGGCCAACTTATACACTTTTCGATTTTATTTATCTTGCACAATCCAAACCCGCTTCCTATGTTCACCTAGCCTTCCACAAGAGTCTCACAAGACTTAACGCTAACCAAACCCATGATTAAACTTATACATGCACACATTATCAAGTGCACATTTAAGTATATATATATATATATTCATACATTTACGCATAAGCTAACGAGTTATAAACGTACAAATGATTAAGTAGGTACCTTTCGATACGTACAGGGAAAAGGGGATGTTACAACTTCTTAAGAGGGAACTTTATGCGCTACGCATGAATGAATCTACTTCAGTTAATGAGCACATTAATTCTTTGAATACTCTATTTTCTCAACTCGCTTCATTAAGCTGCAATATAGAGCCAAAAGAACGTGCTGAACTTTTACTTCAGAGTCTACCTGAATCATATGATCAACTCATTATTAACTTAACCAATAATGTTTTCTCGGAGTATATAGTCTATGATGAAGTTGCGGCTGCTATTCTAGAAGAAGAAAATTGGCGCAATAACAAGGAGGACAAACATGCCGGTTCACGACAAGTGGAGGCCTTATTGGTGTCAGGAGGGAGATCAACGGAATGTGGTCCAAGTGGGAGTCACAATCATGGTAAACCGAAGTCTAAAAAGAAGAAGACCTATACATGCTACAATTGTGGCAAGAAAGGTCACCTGAAGAAGGATTGTCGGAGTTTAAATAACTCAAATCCTCAAGGAAATATTGCAAGCACTTCAGATGATGGGAATGCTTTGGTTAGTGAGGCAGTGGTAGCAAATGAAGGCAGAAATACATTTGTTGATGTCTGGTTATTTGACTCGGGAGCTACTTTTCACATGACCCCTAGAAGAGAATGGTTCAAATAATATGCAAGAGGATCTGTATACAGTTGCAATGATCATGAACTAAAGATCATTGGAATTGGAGATATCATTCTGAAGATGCACGATGGTATAGTTCGTACTATTCAAGGTGTACGACACGTGGAGGGTTTGAAGAAGAACTTATTGTCTTTAGGACAATTGGATGATCTTGGTTGTAAGATGGTGATACATGAGAAGATCATGATAATCAAGAAAGGCGCGGTTGTACTTATGAAAGGAGAAAAAGTAGGTGCTAATTTATACATTCTAAAAGGCGAGACAGTATAGGAATCGGAAGCATCTGTTGCTTCGAATAGTTCAAGTGATAAAGTTGCTATGACATGGCATCAAAAGCTTGGACACATGTCTGAGCAAGGTATGAAGATTCTTGTTGAAAGAAATCTTATTCCTGGTCTTACAAAGGTATCGCTACCTTTCTGTGAACATTGTGTAATCAGCAAGCAGCATCGCCTGAAGTTTAACACATCAAATTCTAGAAGTAAATTGATTCTAGAATTGGTTCACTCTGATGTGTGACAAGCACCGGTTCAATCCCTAGGAGGAGCAAAGTATTTTGTATCATTTATTGATGATTATACTAGGAGATGTTGGGTGTACCCAATCAAGAGAAAGGCGGATGTGTTTGAAGTTTTCAAAGTTTACAAAGCGCGGGTTGAACTTGAATCTGGTAAAAAGATCAAGTGTTTAAGGACTGATAATGGAGGAGAATACACTGGTGATGAATTTGATAAGTTCTGCAAACAAGAAGGTATCAAAAGGCAGTTCACGATGGCATACACACCTCAACAAAACAGAGTGGCAGAGCGGATGAACAGAACCTTATTAGATAGAACAAGGGCGATGTTGGCAACTGCAAGCTTGGGGAAATCATTCTGGGCAGAAGCAGTAAGTACTGCCTGTTACGTGATAAATTGGTCACCATCAACTGTAATTGAGTTGAAATCGCCGATGGAGATTGATAATGCTAAAAACGAACATATATTTCATAGCATTATCCTTCAAGAAAGACAAGCTTTTAGTGTAATTGTTCTATTTACAAGTGATATTCGTTTAAATATTAAAAGGTGAAGACAAAAGACAGATTCGACGAATTGAAGACGCAAATGACCAAAACGCTAAAAAGTACAAAGTACAATCCAAGAGGTTCAATTTATTGATGAGAAACGTCTAGAAATTACAAGAGTACGAGCCGCGAAACGTAAAGTACAAGATATTAAATAGTACGCAAGGACGTTCGAAAATACGGAACCGAGACATGAACCAACTATCAACGCGCGACGCAATGGACCTAAAATTACGAGTCAACTAGGCACAAGAATATAATATAATATATATATAATTATATAAATTATATTATATATTAAATAAACTCAGCAGCCCACGTTTTAGTTGACAATGTGAGCTGGTACAGCTGGCCATGCGATCGCATAGCCAGGTAGTGTTAAAGTCATGCGATCGCATGAGGGGCTGTAGCTGGCCAAGTCCTATAAATTGCAACGTTTTCGGCCGAATTATATACACCTTTTTCTAATCTCTTACTCTCTCAATATATATATATATATATATATATATATATATATATATATATATATATATATATATATATATATATATATATATATATATATATATATATATATATATATATATATATATATATATATATATATATATATTTATAATTTTAATTTAAGATTAATAATAATTAGGTTATGTTAGCGAATGTTTTAAGTTTGTAAGTCAAAATTCTGTCCGTGTAAAACTACGCGATTAATACTCATTGTAAGTTATGTTCAAACTTTTTAAATTAATGTCTCGTAGCTAAATTATTATTATGCTTATTTAAATCAAAGTAATCATGATGTTGGACTAAATATTAAAGACGGGGTTATTGGGTTTTGGACCATAATTGGGGTTTGGACAAAAGACCGACACTTGTGGAAATTGGACTATGGGCTATTAATGGGCTTTATATTTGTTTAATTTAATGATAGTTCATTAATTTAATATAAAGATTTACAATTGGATGTACCTATAAATAACCACATACACTTGATCGGACACGATGGGCGGGATATTTATAAATACTAATAATCGTTCATTTAACCGGACACGGGGATGGATTAATAGTCAATGGACTCATTAAAACAGGGGTGGATTACGTGCAAGGACACTTGGCGTAGTTGTTAACAAAGTATTAAGACCTTGTTACAGTTTAAGTCCCCAATTAGTTGGAATATTTGACTTCGGGTATAAGGATAATTTGACGAGGACACTCGCACTTTATATTTATGACTGATGGACTATTATGGACAAAACCAGATGGACATATCGAATAATCTAGGACAAAGGACAATTAACCCATGGTAATAAATTAAAATCAACACGTCAAACATCATGATTACGGAAGTTTAAATAAGCATAATTCCTTTATTTTATATCTCATCGTACTTTTAATTATCGCAATTTTATTTATCGTCATTTTATTTATCGCACTTTTAATTATCGCAATTTTATTATCATCATTTACTTTACGCTTTAAATTAAGTTATATTTATTTTTAATATTTTACATTAGGTTTTAATTGTGACTTAAGACATAAAATCGACAAACCGGTCACTAAACGGTAAAAACCCCCTTTTATAATAATAATAATAATACTTATATATATATATATATATATATATATATATATATATATATACAAATATAGTTTAAAAATATAGCGTTAAACTTGGCTAGCTCCCTGCGGAACGAACCAGACTTACTAAAAACTACACTACTCTACGATTAGGTACACTGCCTATAGTGTTGTAGCAAGGTTTAGGTATATCCATTCAATAAATAAATAAATAAATAACTTGTGTAAAATTGTGGCGTATTTAATAGTATTTAGTAGTAAAATATAATCTATTTCGTATACTACCCTGCACACATCAGAGATGTGGACTGGAAAACTAGTTGATTATTCTGACCTTCATGTATTTGGAAGTCCTGTGTACGCAATGTACAATTCTCAAGAAACGAAAAAGTTGGATCCGAAGTCCAGAGAGTGTTTGTTCTTGGGGTATGCTGATGGAGTTAAGAGGTGTCGCTTGTGGGACCCCGCTGCCCACAAAGTAGTCATCAGCAGAGATGTTGTCTTTACAGAAGACAAAGATCTTGAAGATGTTAGCACTTCAAAAGAAACTATACCGATACAGGTGGGAAATGAATTTTATAAAGATTCTTCTGAAGCAGTACCAGAGCACGACGAAAATCAAGTAGTCGTTGATGAAGCTCCAGGGATTCGTATTTCTAATCGGGAAAGGAAACGTCCAGGGTGGCACTCAGATTATATTATGGAAGGCAATGTTGCATATTGTCTTCTAACAAAGGAAGGAGAGCCAACAACTCTTCGTGAGGCACTGAATCATTCAGATGCATCTCAGTGGATAACGGCTATGCAGGAAGAAATTGAAGCTCTTCATAAAAATAAAACATGGGAACTTGTGCCATTGCTAAAAGGTAGAAAACCTATTGGAAATAAATGGGTGTATAAGATCAAGCGAAATGGCGATGATCAAGTGGAGCGGTATCGTGCAAGACTGATGGTTAAAGGATATACTTAGAAAGAAGGTACGGACTTTAATGAAATATTTTCTCCAGTGGTTCGACTTACAACAATTCGAGTAGTTCTAGCGATGTGTGCTACATTTGATTTGCATCTAGAGCAGCTAGATGTGAAAACTGCATTTCTTCATAGAAATCTTGAAGAAGAAATTTATATGCTTCAACCAGAAGGTTTTGAACTACAAGGAAAAAAGAACTTGATTTGCAGGTTAAAGAAATCTCTGTATGGTCTCAAACAGGCGCCGAGATGTTGGTACAAGAGATTTAATTCTTTCATAGTGAGCCTTGAATATAACAGACTTTATGCAGACCCTTGTACATATTTCAAGAGGTTTGGGGACAATGATTTTGTCATTTTGCTGTTATATGTAGACGACATGTTGATTGCAGGCCCCAACAAAGATCGTATTAATAAGCTGAAGGCTCAATTGGCTAGGGAGTTTGAAATGAAAGACTTGGGTGCCGCAAACAAGATTCTAGGGATGCAAATTCACCGAGACAGAGATAATAGGAAGATTTGGCTTTCTCAAAAGAATTATTTGAGGAAAATCTTGGAACGTTTCAATATGCAAGATAGTAAGCCAATTTCAACCCCACTTCCTACTAATCTCAAGTTATCCTCCGTTATGTGTCCTAGCAGTGAATACGAGAGGAAGGAGATGTCTCGAGTACCGTATGCATCAGCAGTGGGAAGTTTAATGTTCGCAATGATATGTACAAGACCAGACATTGCACATGCAGTGGGAGTAGTTAGTCGGTACATGGCGAATCCTGGTAAAGAGCATTGGAATGCGGTAAAGAGGATCCTTAAATACATCAAGGGAACCTTAGATGTTGCATTATGTTATGGGGAACCGAAATTTATTGTCAAAGGGTATGTTGATTCAGATTATGCAGGTGATATCGATAAAAGTAAATCTACCACTGCATATGTTTTCACACTTTGTGGTGGAATAGTAAGCTGGGTTTCAAAACTGCAGTCAGTTGTGGCAACGTCAACAACAGAGGCAGAATATGTAGCAGCTACTCAAGCTACTAAAGAGGCAGTATGGTTGAAAATGTTGTTGGAGGAACTCGGGCACAAACAAAAGTATATCACTCTATTTTGTGACAACCAGAGTGCCTTGCATCTTGCAAGGAATCCGGCATTTCATTCAAAGACAAAGCATATACGAGTTCAGTATCACTTCGTTCGTGAGAAAGTGGAAGAAGGAACCGTGGATATGCAGAAAATTCATACTGACGACAATGTAGCTGATTTTCTAACAAAGTCAATCAACCGTGACAAGTTTATTTGGTGCCGTTCCTCATGTGGCCTAGCAGAGACGTAAGCAACATCATTGGCAAGGAAGGACTATCATGTGAAGATTGATTGAGCTTAAATCAAATCTTCAAGTGGGAGATTGTTGAATAATTAAACGGGAGTTGGTGAATGGTTGGTAAAAGGTGGTAGGTGTGGTCAGTTTCTTCATGCCTAACTCTCAACAACTACAATTATGAGTAGTATAAATACAGAGCTTTGCAAGCTCTTCAAAATGTATCAAATTATTTCTTTCTTTCTTATATACTAAAAGATTAAATAGAGAGTTTGTGAGTTTAATCTCCTAATTACAAGAGATATAAAGATTAATGTTTATCCTTGTAATTAGAGAGAAGTGTAATTCCTATTATTCTTATTAGTGAAGCGTTTCTTTCCCTGCCTGCGGTTTTTACCCTATTGGGGTTTTCCACGTTAAATCCCGGTATCCTATTATTGTCGTTATTTCAATTATTACTAGCGGTTTGCTATAATTTGGTGTCGATTTTTTCAACAGAAAGCATGGCTAGTTGGTTTATCTTTCATGATTACTAGCACACTTGAAGATCAAGTTGTAGTTTGGTTGGTTTCTTGTTTGCTCTATATAAAGAGCTCATTCATAGTCTTTGTAACACACCACTCTCAAATATTCAGTAAATATACAATCTCTAGTTGGTCCGTGGACTAAAGCAATCACAACGATTGCATTTAACCACGTTATATCTTGTGTCGTTCTTTACATTTTCGCATTTATTATCTTTAGTTCATTAAGTGGGTTTGAGTGATCTTGTTGGAATCACTACTCGGCAAGTAATCTTGTAGAATTACTTGCGTTGTTTGGGTCCTAATATCCTAACATAATTAGTGTAAATTAATATTAAGGGTAAAGTTGTCAATATATATTATGAGGTGTGGATGATCTAAATTGGGTGTAGAAGGATCACTACCCATTTATAAATCACAGGACCTAACAAAGACACATACGCTTTTATGACGCATACTTTGTTACGGCAGAGTATTTACTTGCAACGAATGAACGAAGAATGAAACGAAATATAATTTTAAATCTAAATTTTTGTGAAATAAAAATCTAGAAGCACATGAATTAATATAAAAAATTAAACCGTTTTGAAGGACATATCATGTTTGTCGCGAACAAAATTATGGAGTAACAGATAAAAACAACAACAAAAGTTTAGGACTATTGTCTCTAACGGCAATCATTCGCCGGATCGAACATTTCATATCATTGGCCTTCACATTCTTATAATTGAATCCAATCCAATTTTTTAACATCTCTTTCAGATTTGATTACACTAATATATATGCATGTATTGTGGTTCATCATATTAAATCCTCTCAACAAACCTGGTTTATATATCGCCGAAATTAGCCGATGCATAAAGACATGTTTATGGTTATAATGTGGATGTAGATCGTTGTAAAGAATGGCAGAATTTGAAGAAGAACAGACGTCGTTAGAGTTTACGCCAACATGGGTTGTTGCAGCAGTTTGTACTGTTATGGTTAGTATTTCGCTAGCTGTCGAGCGGCTACTACACTATGCCGGAAAGGTTTGTTTATTCCTATGTCTATTTTTATTCGTGTACGTTGGCCCAACATGCAAAAGATGTTACATGGTTTCATGCTATGTCTATTTATGTTTAAATTGATTAAATTCAATGTAAGTGTAGTGTAATGTATAGTATACTTGCATTTTGCATCTAAATGCAACATACACCAACATTTTAAAATGCAAAATACACCAACATTTTAAAATGTAACTTTATTGTAATATACATGTTAGCAAGTCGTTGTTCAAATCTTACTAGCAACATATCTTGTTAGGAAACCCGACTAGGTGAGCCCAAACAAGACTAGATAACCCTAAGTTATCAATCCACCTCCAACAAACGGAAATATAGTGAAAAAATTAAAGACTAGCAAGAATGACAAATAACACGGGAATTTAACGTGGTTATATGCAATCGTTTATGATTGCTTTAGTCCACGGCCAACCAAAGAGTGTTCTATTTATATTAATTTCGTGGTGGTTAGTATACAATGAGTTCTAACTAGGAGTATTTATAGGAAACCAAGAACACTTAAGAAAATTTAAGCATGCTTCATGAAATCATCAACTAGCCATCTTGATCCTCTTTACACCCTTGTATTAGCATGATCACAGCTCTAAAACAAGGTGTAAAGTAGCCCACATGCACCTAAAGTGACAACATGGACAATCAAATACGGATCCCATGTGCAAAAGTTGATCAACATGCTGACAGCTCACTTCCAGGTACCAGATGCGCCGCATCTCCAAGTGATGCGCCGCATCACTTGCCAGAAATGCGCCATATCCCTTTAACACGCCGCATCACAAACCTTCGGGCCAAAATGATGCATGGATGCGCCGCATCCATGAGTGATGCGCCGCATCACTCCCTGGAACTTTCTGAATTCAGGTTTCACGCAACCCGAAATCTGCAAAATCCGTGCAACACTTTAACTCACCTTTTGTGGCGACATTTTCAACTTTGTTTAAATGTCTCCACACCTCAACAAATCTCCCACTTGGAGACTTTGAACAAACTCATCCTTCGTTAAACTCGCCTAACAACATCATCATCCCACAATAACAACTTTCATGTTACTAGCTTGGGAAAACAAAACGACAAACAAACAACAACTCTTTGGCTATGACACCTATCTCCTTAGTCTAGGAGATAACGGGTCATTTGAGTCCGCCCCGACCCAATCAACCCCATCGCCCAAGCGACCCACCCGTACACTATAACATCCACCCGATTTAACTTTCCAACATAGAATAAACCCGCCGGTAGATTAAACATGTGGACAATCCCATCAAGGCAACCGTGTGAGAATGCAATCACACCCTTGATCTTCCACATAACCGCCTTAGCTTTCACCATTGGAATACCGACTACATACGCGCGCACGTCTTTTGACAAACCCAATTTTCCACCACTAGCCAACTCCCAATGTACGGATGTTTCTTTAACAGTGACTCTCAAGAAAATCTCTTGTTCATCTTCTTCAGCCGATCGCAACAAAGTTTCCATTGGAGAAGATCTACCTGAAGTAATGAAAGCTCTAGTATAACCAATTCGTCCTGAATCTTCACTAGCTTCGACTTCCCTTGAGCTCCCACTCAAACAAGATCCCTCAATAAACCCAAAAAGCATTAGCATACTAGGAATTTTAACACCACCAAAATCACCTAGCCCTTCTTCAACCATATACTTGGCTCCCCTCTTATACCCGCGAGCAACTACATGACCTCCCTTAAACACCTTCCACCTTTAATCTCTAAATAGGACATGACACTTATCATCATCCAATTGCCCAACCGAGATTAACCTACTCTTGAGCTTTGGAATGAACCTCACGTTCCTCAAGATCCAAGTATGTTTAACCACAAGATCACCAATCCCAGCAACATCAAGTTTACTCCCATTCGCGACTCGAACCTTATCGGAATACGACTTGAAATTCACCATCTCGTTCATGTATGGGGTAGCATGACACGAGGCACCTGAATCTAAAACCCAAGATTCGTCAAGAACATCTTCTTGGCACAACAACGCATCTTCAATCACCATATTCGTTGAACTCCCACCTGACATTAAACTCGGGCACTTAGACTTATAGTGACCGACTTGTTGACAATTCCAACACACCACACTCTTGCCCTTTGACGAACTTCGCGACTTAGCTCTTCCCCGACCAACACTTAGAACCGAACCCGAACTCCTATTTGAATCTTTCCTGCGAATATCTTCGCTAAGAATCAAATCACGGATTCCTTCAAAAGTGAGTTTAGTAGTTCCGGATGAACCACTAACCGCCGTCACTAAACCGGACCAACTATCGGGCAATAAAGATAGTAAAAACAACGCCTCTAGCTCATCATCAAATTTAATATCAACCGATTTCAACCGGGTTAAAATCAAATTAAATTCGTTTACATGATCCGCCGCAGAGGATCCCTCCATCATCTTAGCGTTCACCAATTGCCTAACTAGGAAAACCTTGTTCAAAGCGGATGACTTTTCATACATGTTAGATAAAGCCGCAATCAATCCCGCAGTTGTGGTTTCACCCACAATGTTGTAAGCGACGTTCTTGGCCAAAGAAAGTCGAACAACCCTTAGGGCTTGCCTATCCAACAACTCCCACTCGCCTTGATCCATTCCTTCCGGCTTAACTCCCTTCAAGGGTTGGTAAAGCTTCTTTTGATATAGCATATCTTCCATTTGCATCTTCCAAAAACTAAAGTCAGTTCCATCAAACCGATCGATCTTCATATCACTCTTTTCCGCCATTGTTCCCGAAAACTCGTAAACCCGAGAGCTCTTGATACTACTTGTTAGGAAACCCGACTAGATGAGCCCAAACAAGACTAGATAACCCTAAGTTATCAACCCACTTCCAACAAACGGAAATATAGTGAAAAAATTAAAGACTAGCAAGAATGATAAATAACACGGGAATTTAACGTGGTTATATGCAATCGTTTATGATTGCTTTAGTCCACGGCCAACAAAAGAGTGTTCTATTTGTATTAATTTCGTTGTGGTTAGTATACAATGAGTTCTAACTAGGAGTATTTATAGGAAACCAAGAACACTTAAGAAAATTTAAGCATGCTTCATGAAATCATCAACTAGACATCTTGATCCTCTTTACAACCTTGTATTAGCATGATCACAGCTCTAAAACAAGGTGTAAAGTAGCCCACATGCACCTAAAGTGACAACTTGGACAATCAAATACGGATCCCATGTGCAAAAGTTGATCAACATGCTGACAGCTCACTTCCAGGTACCAGATGCGCCGCATCTCCAAGTGATGTGTCGCATCACTTGCCAGAAATGCGCCATATCCCTTTAACACGCCGCATCACAAACCTTCGGGCCAAAATGATGCATGGATGCGCCGCATCCATGAGTGATGCGCCGCATCACTCCCTGGAACTTTCTGAATTCAGGTTTCACGCAACCCGAAATCTGCAAAATCCGTGCAACACATTAACTCGCCTTTTGTGGCGACATTTCCAACTTTGTTTAAATGTCTCCACACCTCAACATATCTTGCGTTCATCACGGAATGACGGAAAAATGTAAAAAGGGTCACGAGATAACAAGGTTAGGCCGCCTACATTCGATTAAAAATCTTTCCCTTCCTAGGTAGTCTGAACATGAGACTTTCTCCGTTAAAATAATGTACTCGCATTTTTGTTTGATTTTAAATAAGGTAATCGCACCCGAAAGCGGACTTTAACTTACAAATTTGTGTTGAATGTATTGTTCATGTTTCCAGATTAATTTGTGCAGAAATTGAGGAAGGATGGCCGTAAACCACTCTCTCAAGCTTTGCAAAAAGTCAAAGAAGGTAATTGTCTATAGTTTTAGACATGAGTATGGATGTTATTGTAACTTTTATTCGTTTTAAGAAAACACACGTTAACTTTCACCATTCCTGTTTGCTATTATTTTGTTCAATGCCAATTAAAGTGCAGCATAAGTAACAATATATGAATTACATGGTAGTGATGTTGTAATTAGTTTGACTGTCTTTTTGCTGCAGAGTTGATGTTGTTGGGGTTCGTTTCGCTACTATTATCTGTTTGTCAATCAAAAATTGTCAAGATTTGTGTGAACGAAGATATTATTCAACACTTTCTTCCTTGCTCGTTAAAAGACAAAGAGTTGGTTGAATCCGAAGAAGCACCAGTGGGTTATTGTGCTTTAAAGGTAATCAATCTACCCTTGTTGTCATTCATAAATCCTTCTATTTGTCATCCGTGAAATCTTGATTGCATATTACAAGTTATATTTATTACATGAATTTGGATGAATTTTAGCCCATTTCCATTTTCACTAGATTGGTTATATAGAGAATATGATATATGGAAAAGAAAATATGAACTTCATTAATAAATTGTATGCGTACTTATACACTTTACAAATTACGACCGATAGAGTACTATACAACAACTAGAGGTCTAGAGCTACAATATAAGAGAGTTAGCTGAGAAGAATATGACTAAGTATATACACATGTGGTCCGATATAGTCGTTACGATATTGGGCTAATAGGTTATACTTACTAGTTTATTTATTTTTTTAAAGGCATGAGTGCATGACCCAAAGTGTAGCTAGTGGGTATTAAACCTGAGTCTCCTTTGGTTATACTTACTAATTTGACTTGTTTGATAAAGAATGGGTCGAAATCAAATTATGCAGTTCATGTGAGTTGCGAAATTCGATCCACCCATAGATCACACTTCAGTATACATTTTCTGCAACTAGAACTATTGTTCAATTAAATTTTTTTTTTTTTCCTAAATAACTCATACGAAGCCGGATCAAGTTTTAATATATTTTCATTTCTTGTTGACATTTTTTTCTTCCTAGCAGAACAAGGTCCCATTGTTATCACAAGAGGCGCTGCATCATCTTCACATTTTTATTTTCGTACTTGCTATTGTGCACGTCACATTTTCTGTTCTCACAGTTGTATTTGGAGGGGCTAAGGTTAGTTAACGTACGCTCTCGTGCATCAGTTATGATCTATTAACTTGCATATGATGGTTTGTTTGTGTGTTTACAAATTCTTTTCAAAGATTAGATAAGACAATGGAAGCAATGGGAACCAATAATCAAAGAAGATAACCGCGACACTTCAATAGGTAAATCTAATTGTTACTTTATTAGTATAAATTATTATTAACGATCTAGTTTGTTTTTTTTGGTCACTTACCTAACATTAGCTCTTCTTTGATATGTACGGTGATAATTTTCAGCTAATGAGACAGCAGTCACACAAGTTGGAGACGATTTCATCAAGAAAAGCTTCATGGGTCTTGGCAAGCGTTCACATGCTCGAGGTTGGCTGGTAATTAAGTTACAATTTATAAAACTTGGTTTGTGAATTTGAAGTAATTTTTTATTACACGATCGATCAAATTTCTTATAACTCTTTTTTTTTTTTTCTTCTTAAATTCTTATGTCATGATGGATTAAATTTAAAGAAATCTTTCTTCAAGCAATTCTATGGATCAGTCACCCAAGTAGACTACCTTGCTCTACGATTGGGATTTATTATGGTAACTATATCTAAACGTCTCCGTCTTATTTACATTATTCTTTTACTAAGTACGTACATAAATGATTTTCATGATATGGTAGAAACATTGCAGGGGAAATCAGAAATTTAATTTTCACAAGTACATGATGCGGGCCCTTGAAGACGATAGTAGGAAAGTTGTGGGCATAAGGCAAGTGGTTCAGTTACATACCTAGTACTTTCGAAACTAATTAAATGAAAAATGTTATAATAATAATAATAATATAGATATGGATAGTCAATTTTGGTGTATACATATAGTCAATTTTGGTACACAAAGTATGTATTTTTATATTGAGATTTTAGGCTATAAATACTCATGAATGCAAGCATTAAACTTGCACCATTTCTCACACTTACAAAGTGTTTCTTTCTTTCTCTCCATTATCATCTTTGTTCTTACACTTCATTATTAGTATTCTAAATCAAGAATCAAATCACTAAAGGTAGTTATAAGCCTACTGAATTATAACATCAAGAATCAAACCACTAAAGGTAGTTATAAGCCTACTGAATTATAACATCAAGAATCAAACCACTAAAGGTAGTTATAAGCCTACTGAATTATAACACGTTATCAGCACGATAATCTTAATACTAAATATGGTTGGCTCTGCCACCAAAATGATATATGGTCGGTTATACCACCAAAATGATATATGGTCGGTTATACCACCAAAATGATATATGGTCGGTTATACCACCAGAATGATATAGGTCGGTTATACCACCTGGAAAAATATATGGTCGACACTGTCGCCAAATTTTCATTTATGTTTACTAATATTTATATTTTTGTTATATAACATTTATTTATGATTGCTTACACATGGTCGACACTGTCACCTACTTATCATTTATGTTATATTAAATTTATGTTTAATGTTTATATACTTATGAATATAAATTGACTCTAATTTATCATGATGTTTGTTTTAATTTTTGATAATAGAAAATGTCGAATCTGGAAAAGCTTAAATTTACTCCTTTAGAATCAACTGGAAACAACTACATGCCATGGGTTATAAAAGTAAAAATGCATCTTAAATCAATGGGCATTCTTGAAACCATAAATGAAAACAACACTTGTTGTGAAAAAGAACAAGCTACGGCATGTTGCTTTATTCATCAACATATTGATGAATGCTTACAAAATAATTATGTGACTGTAGAAGATCCCCATGTTTTATGGGAAGGTCTCAAAAGCAGATTCAATAATCAAAGAGAAATTTTACTTCCAGCTGCAATGGAACAATGGAGAACATTAAGGTTCCAAGACTTTAAGAAAGTAAATGAATACAGCTCAGCTCTGTATAATACATGTTCACAACTTAAATTCTGTGGACATGAAATTAGTGATGCAGACATGATGGAGAAAACTTTCTCCACAATGAATGCTGCAAACATCACAGTGCAAAGAAATTTGAGAATGCTAAAGTTCAAAACATATCCTGAACTTAATTCATATCTCTTAGTTGCAGAGCAAAATGATGAGCTATTAATGAAAAATCAGCAATCCCGTCCTACTGGTACACTTGCAATCCCTGAAGCAAATACTGCAAATAATTATAAACAGGGACAAGGACGCGGGCAAGGTCGTGGTTATAATAACCATCACCATCATCATGCCAAAAGCCATAACTATGGTAGAAACCATCCTTATGGTAATGGTAATGGGCGTGGACGTGGTCGTGGTCGTGGCCGTGGTGGTCAAAGAAATAGTAATCCACGAAAATATAAATATCAACCACAAAACAAGCCCATTAAACAAGATGTTGAAGAAAATTCTTCTAAAAATTCTGAAGAATCTTGCTACAGATGTGGTAGAATGGGCCACTGGGCTAATACTTGCCGAACATCTAAACATCTTGTTAAGATGTATCAGGATTCGCTGAAAGGTAAAGAAAAGGAAGTAAATTTTGTGGATAATATTGATCCAACAGTCACTGAGAAACCATCTGATTTATATGAAGATTTCTTGAATGTTTAAGTTGTGTGTCTTTTGAAAAATAAACGATTTAATATCGTCTGTCTTTGTCATTATGTTTGCTAAATGTTTCAGTACTATCTATTTGCGTTTAAAATATTGTGTAATATTAATGTACTCACTATTTATTTCTTATATATGAAGTTCAATATGAATTTTGCTGGAATACAACATCAATCAAGTGGTGGAGATCTCTGTATAGCAGACAGTGGAACTACACACACTATACTTAAATCCGAGAAATATTTTATTGATCTAAAACCAACGGAAGGAACTATACATACAATATCAGGACCTGCTAACTTGATAAAAGGGATAGGAAAGGCAAATTTCATACTACCAAATGGTACAAAATTTTTAATAAATGATGCCTTATTTTCTCCCAAGTCAAGCAGAAATTTATTGAGTTTCTCCGACATATACCTTAACGGGTATGATTATCAGTCAGTGACAACAGAAAATGAGAAATATTTAAGTATCACTGACAAGAGTCATGTGGTTGAAAAACTGCCAAGACTTAGTTCTGGATTACATTATACACATATAAATGTACCAGAAATACATATGGTAGTTAACGAAAAATATATTGATCCTGGTGTATTCAGTTTATGGCATAACAGATTAGGCCATCCAGGATCAACAATGATGAAAAGGATTATTGAATGTACTCATGGACATCCACTAAAGGATAGAAAAATCCATCATGATACAATGGTTCCATGTACATCTTGCTCTCTTGGAAAATTGATAACTAGACCCTCACCACTTAAGGTTGAGAAAGAATCACCAATGTTTCTTGAAAGAATTCAAGGTGATATATGTGGACCAATTCATCCACCATGTGGACCATTTAGATATTTCATGGTTCTAATAGACGCATCTAGCAGATGGTCTCATGTTTGTCTGTTATCAAGCCGTAATGTGGCATTTGCAAAATTTCTTGCCCAAATTATTAAATTGAGAGCTCATTTTCCTGATTACACCATTAAAAGGGTGAGACTTGATAATGCTGGTGAATTTACATCTCAAGCATTTAATGACTATTGCATGTCTATAGGAATTGTTGTTGAACATTCTGTTGCTCATGTGCATACACAAAATGGTTTAGCCGAGTCATTGATTAAACGTTTACAGTTAATCGCTAGACCATTGATAATGAGAACAAAACTCTCTGTATCTATATGGGGTCATGCAATTTTACATGCTGCTGCATTGATTCGCATCAGACCAAGTGCAAGTCATAAATATTCCCCCCTACAACTTGCTTTTGGTCAAGAGCCAAATATTTCCCATCTTAGAACATTTGGTTGTGCAGTGTATGTTCCAATTGTGACACCACAACGTACAAAAATGGGTCCTCAAAGGAGGTTGGGAATATATGTTGGATATGAAACATCTTCAATATTAAGGTATATTGAACCTATGACAGGTGACGTTTTTACAGCACGTTTTGCTGATTGTCATTTTAATGAAACATTGTTCCCTAGATTAGGGGGAGAAATGAAAAATAAAGAAAATGATGTTTCATGGTATGAACCTCAATTAAAGTATCTTGATCCTCGCACAAAAGAATGCGAGACAGAAGTTCAAAAGATAATGCATATACAAGAACTTGCAAATCAATTGCCTGATGCATTTACAGATACAAAAACGGTGACAAAATCATATATACCAGCAGTAAATACTCCAGCTCGAATTGAAATTCCAAAAGCTGGCAATAACGTCACTCATGAATCTTTGCCACGTCAGAAACGTGGAAGACCAATTGGTTCAAAGGATAAAAATCCTCGAAAAAGAAAATCAGCTGATAATGAAGTAAAAGAAAGTGTTCAAGAAGAACCACAAATCAGTACTCCTACTGCAGAGGAGATTGATGATGTCAATACAGAAATTGCAATCAATTATGCATATTCAAAAATATTATGGAACCGAAATGAAATGAAAAATCTTGATGAGAAATTTTCATTTAATGTTGCGTATGACATCATGAATAATGATGATGATCCAGAACCAATATCTATGGTTGAATGTCAAAATAGACATGATTGGGCTCAATGGAAAGAAGCAATACGAGCTGAATTAGAATCACTCAATAAAAGAAAGGTTTTCGGATCCATCATTCTCACTCCTAAAGATGTGAAACCTGTAGGATACAGATGGATTTTTGTCCGAAAAAGAAATGAGAAAAATGAAGTTACAAGGTATAAAGCTAGACTTGTAGCTCAAGGTTTTTCTCAAAGACCAGGAATTGATTATGAAGAAACTTATTCCCCTGTTATGGATGCAATTACTTTTAGATACTTAATCAGCCTGGCAGTTTCTAAAAATTTAGAAATGCATCTCATGGATGTTGTGACTGCTTATCTATATGGATCACTTGATAGTGATATATATATGAAGATACCTGAAGGATTTAAGGTACCAGAAGCATCAAATGCAAAACCCAAAGAAATGTATTCGATTAAATTACAAAGATCTTTATATGGGTTAAAACAATCGGGACGTATGTGGTATAACCAATTAAGTGATTACTTGATAAGCAAAGGGTATACAAATAATCTTACTTGCCCTTGTGTTTTCATTAAGAAAACAACATCCGGATATGTGATCATAGCTGTTTATGTTGATGATCTTAACATCATAGGTACAAATAAAGAGATCCATGAAGCCATTCAACTTCTAAAGAAAGAATTTGAAATGAAAGATCTCGGAAAAACCAAGTATTGCCTTGGTTTACAAATTGAGCATATGCCTAATGGTTTACTTGTACATCAAACAACATATACTGAAAAGATTTTGAAACGTTTCAATATGGACAAGGCAAAACCATTAAGTACTCCTATGGTTGTTAGATCACTCAATGTTGAAGCTGATCCATTTCGTCCATGTGAAGATCAAGAAGACATTCTTGGACCAGAAGTACCATATCTTAGTGCAATTGGAGCTCTTATGTATCTTACAAATTGTACAAGACCTGACATTTCTTTTGCAGTTAATTTGTTGGCAAGGTTCAGCTCTGCTCCTACCAAAAGACACTGGAATGGGATCAAACACATATTTCGATACCTTCGAGGAACTACTGATTTAGGATTATTTTATTCTAACGAATCAAAACAAGATTTGGTTGGTTATGCAGATGCAGGTTATTTATCTGATCCACATAAAGCTAAATCTCAAACTGGATATGTATTCCTAAATGGAGGTACTGCAATATCATGGCGTTCTCAAAAACAAACACTTGTTGCTACATCGTCAAATCATGCCGAAGTGATTGCATTACATGAAGCTACTCGAGAATGTTTTTGGTTGAGATCAATGACACAACTCATTACTGATTCTTGTGGACTAGAACGCGATAAAAGTCCAACAACTATCTATGAAGATAATGCAGCTTGCATAGCACAGATGAAAGAAGGGTATATCAAAAGTGACCGAACAAAACACATACCACCTAGATTCTTCTCATACACTCAAAATCTCATTAAGGACAACCAGATTGAAATGAGATATGTGCAATCTAGCAAAAACTCTGCTGATCTTTTCACGAAAGCACTTCCAACTGCTATTTTCAGAACACACGTTCATAACATTGGCATGAGACATGTTCAAAAGATGTAACAGCTGAAGCGATGTCTACTTGAGGGGGAGTCAACTCCATGCTGCACTCTTTTTCCCTTAGCTAAAGTTTTTTCCCACTGGGTTTTCTTTAGCAAGGTTTTTAACGAGACAGTAATTTATAGTTGATCTTCAACAAAATAAAATTGCTATCCAAGGGGGAGTGTTATAATAATAATAATAATATAGATATGGATAGTCAATTTTGGTGTATACATATAGTCAATTTTGGTACACAAAGTATGTATTTTTATATTGAGATTTTAGGCTATAAATACTCATGAATGCAAGCATTAAACTTGCACCATTTCTCACACTTACAAAGTGTTTCTTTCTTTCTCTCCATTATCATCTTTGTTCTTACACTTCATTATTAGTATTCTAAATCAAGAATCAAATCACTAAAGGTAGTTATAAGCCTACTGAATTATAACATCAAGAATCAAACCACTAAAGGTAGTTATAAGCCTACTGAATTATAACATCAAGAATCAAACCACTAAAGGTAGTTATAAGCCTACTGAATTATAACAAAAAACAGCTTGATTTTTTATTTACAATTTTTCTCCTAGGTTGAAACTTTTACAATGTCACCGTCCTCCTAAAATGTTTTAGCATTAATGGTAAAAACTAAAAAGTAACATTTTTTTGACTTGTGAAAGTTAAGAATCAGCTATGCTAATATATGCTTTTATCGGTTGTAGTTGGTATTTGTGGATATGTGTGATCATATTCATGTTGCTGAATATTAACGGTACAGAACTCTTTCTTAAGTTACATTTGAATATTTTCTTTTTTATAATCAAAAAGTCTAGTACCAAAGGGCTACTGGCCTAGCGGTATCAAGAAAACTTAACAACCTTCAATATTGAAGTTGTGAGTTCGAGTCCCGTCGGGAACAAAATGAGTGTGTTTAATGTTCAAAAGAAAAAGAAGCTAAAAGTCTAGTCGTACAAAATAGATGACTTATTCCTCCATTTGATCATCATTTTTCAGCTAAACTTCAATTTTTATGTTCAACTAATAAATGGGTCATTGGGTCTAAATGGGTTGTTGGCTAAAAGTCAGAAAAATAAAGCAAATTTAATCTTATCGGTATGTGCCGAGTCTTATGTATAGTGAATACAGGTTTAACGAGCTATTCAAGTATTATCAGGCATTTTAAAGTCTAGCTTCGGGTCATTACTCATTAGTGATTCTCGTATCTTTGGTTTACATTCAGGTTGGCATACATATTTCTGGATATCGTTTTTTCCTTTGTTTGTAAGTTATCTAACTATATTATGTACATCTTCTTATACTTAAGAACACCTTTTTTTATAATTCTTATTCTTATTATTATTATTATTATTATTATAAACACAAGTTTATGAATTTTTTTTTCAGTTGCTACTTGCTCTGGGAACCAAACTAGAGCACATTATAGTTCAGTTGGCTCATGAGGTTGTCGATAAACAAGTAGCCTTAGATGGTGAACGTGTAGTAAAACCTTCGGACGAGCACTTTTGGTTTCATCGACCAAAGATTGTTCGTCTACTTATACATGTTATCCTCTTCCAGAATGCATTCGAGATTGCGTTCTTCTTTTGGATCTTGGTAAATATTTTCTCTTAATATCGTAACTTAATTTTAGAGGTGGCAAATGTAAGTAAATTATATACGAAACTGATATACATAAACATGTTATCACAAACGTAATAATCAGATTGCTAATAAATAATCAAAATAAGAAAAGGTTGAAACGATATAACCGATATTTGGAGGTTGAACCAGGCTTGTGTTTGACACAATTCCCTTAAACAGATTCGACGTATGTTCCCAGGATACACCGGTCCGAAGCAGCGTACTGCCGGACTTGAACACTTGCCTGAAAAAGAGACCGGAAGCAGGGTGACCGAAGTTGTAGAAGAGGAAGCTCAAAGAGAAGCTAAGGTGTTTGGTATTAGTTTGATGCCACTTTTCTCAATACCAAAGTTTGGTATTTATAGTCCAAACATGACTACATATCCATCTGGATTACAACTAATGATGTCCCACTTAATTGTTATATTTCCAGTTGGGTCAAATGCATCGTAGGCTTCTACTTCGCACTTAAACTAACAACTTTGAGACGCGATATCTCATTCACCATTAACTCGTTTTGGACACGCTTTAGTTCGTTTTAAAGCTCTCATTAGTGGCTACAAAAACCCACTAAATAGTCATTAATATATATCACTTTATTATATATTAATTTGTGTCCAAAAAATTGGTAGAACACACTTTTCCAGCCAAATTTTCCAACAATCCCCCATATGAATGGAGATCGCTTCTTAGTAACAACTATCTTCCGATTAAATTTCAGCGGTTGAATCTTGCATACGATAAGTAGGTGTTACCCTTTGAACTTTCGCTTATGAAACGCACTTAGTCTACTGGCTCTGAGTAGACGGCGATGTCTTTGAACTCGTCTGTCATTTGTGTAGGCGACAATACGCTTCACACAAGACTCTCCCTGACAAAGTCAAGTCCTCATAGTTATGTTCGTTATGGTCATGAACATTAGCCTGGTTCTGCGAGAGCTTATCAAGTATTGTGCCCCAACAATACCCTTCGAAGCGACCCCACTTCTCTCTCACATAGGTGATTCACCACAGCGTGGCTACTGATTAAACACGCATGGTTATTTCAATTGAATCATTAAAAGCCATAGGCTTATCCTCTTACTTGTCACTTTTTGGAATGGACTAGGAAGTCTACTCTTAATTAGTAAACTCTCTTTAAAAAATGTAGGGGTTGCTAGTAGTTTAGTAATTAACTCCCCCACAGTGACTTTCGCCAGTTCATACAAGTAGGTTGTCCTATTGAACTCAGATCTTGGGATCTCCAGTTAACTGAGTTAGGTTTTCCTTCATATAAACTTAGCCTTTCATGGGCTTTAGTCCCATTCCCACACACGACTTACACACTAATTCTCTGCTTAAGCCTTTTGTCAGCGGATCCGCAATATTATCATTTGACTTTACATAGTCAATTGTGATAATTTCTCTAGAGATTGGTTGTCGTACTTTATTATGTCTACGTCGTATATGTCTATTCTTACCATTATACATTGTGCTATGAGCTCTACCAATTGCCGATTGGCTATCACAATGTATACTTGTGGCCGACACCGGCTTAGGCCATTTTGGTATATCTTCAACTAACTGACATAGCCATTCTGCCTCTTCACCAGCTTTGTCTAAAGCGATGAATTCTGATTCCATCGTGGATCTAGCAATAACCATTTGTTTAGACAATTTCCACGATATAGCAGCACCTCCAAGTGTGAATACATATCCACTTGTCGCTCTGGAATCATTTGTATCAGATATCCAGTTTGCATTACAATGACCTTCGATCACTACAGGATATCTGTTATAATGCAGCCCGTAATCCCTAGTGTATCTTAAGTACCGAAGTAACCTTGTCATACACCTCCAGTGAGACGTACTTGGATTACTCGTGTATCTACTTAGCTTGCTTACAGCATATGCTAAGTCGGGTTGAGTACAACTCATTAGATACATTAAGCTGCCAACAATTCTTGAGTACTCTAATTGGTTAACAAGTTCTCCTCTGTTCTTAGCTAGATGTTGACTAGTGTCAATGGGAGTTCTAGCTACATTAGAGTCATTTGCATTGAACTTCTCAAGAATTTTATCCACATAATGGGTTTGACTTAGAACAAGTCCACTTTGGGTTCGTGTGATTTTTATCCCCAATATCACATCTGCCAAACCCATGTCTTTCATGTCAAACTTCGATTTTAACATGTCTTTTGTAGATTTAATCATCTTCTCATTACTACCAGCAATGAGCATATCATCTACATATAGACAAAGGATAACATATCCATCTGGTGTGTCTTTCACATAAACACACTTGTCACATTCATTGATCTTAAATCCTAAATCAAGCATGACATGATCAAACTTCTGGTGCCATTGTTTGGGAGCTTGTTTTAGTCCATACAAGGACTTAACGAGTTTACAAACTTTCCTTTCTTGTCCAGGCGCTTTAAACCCCGCGGGTTGTTCCATGTAAATCTCTTCTTCGAGATTTCCGTTTAGGAAACCGGTTTTCACATCCATTTGATGTACTTCCAAGTTTCTAATGGCGGCAATGGCAAGTACCAACCTGATTGAGGTTATTCGCGTTACCTGCGAATATGTATCAAAGTAATCTAGACCTTCTCGTTGTCTATAACCTTTGATCACCAACATTGCCTTATACTTATCAATGGTACCATCTGGCTTTAACTTCTTCTTGAAGATTCATCGATAACCTAGTGGCTTGCATCCCATCCCGGAGGAAGATCCACTAACTCCCAAGTATGGTTTTGTAAAATAGAATCTATTTTACTTTTAATGGCCTCCTTCCATTGAGGTCCTTCAGAGGAAGACACCGCTTCACGGTAAGTTGTAGGTTCATTTTCAACCATGTAAGTGTGAAAATCAGGACCGAATGATTTTTCTGTAAAGTAGTCACTACTATTTCACATCTTTACTTTAAAGTACTAGTTCACATATTATATAAGCATATTATATTATGGATGACATATTATATTATATAATGTTTCAAAGCTCCGCCACTTAATCAAAGTGGTCATATTATATTCCGATCCATATAATATAATCACACTATATATATATTATAAAACATTCAATGATGGTTCACATAAAGTAAATAGCACCACATAGTATATTTATATATGTGCTGTTAAACAACTTCATGTCGTGAAGTATTATACCCAAGTATAATCCGTTAACAAATCAATTAGTAACATTTACAAAAGTTTAAATATAAACGTTTTGCACCAAAAATATTATGACAATCGATTTGTAGGCAATCTATATCTATATATATTATAAATTAAATCTATATATAGTACGATATCTATATATTAAATCTATATATAGTACAACCACTCCAATTATATATACATGTAGCATAACTACTCCACTCTAGGTTTAATATATAAATATTGTTATAATTTAGTAGGCTTATAACTACCTTTAATGGTTATAAGAACAAAGAGAGAAGAAAGAGAGAAGAAATATTGATATTGATATTTCAAGAGAAATGGTACACCTTAAATGGTTACCATACATGTCTATTTATAGTATAAAATATTACTATGCAAGAAATATAATAATAATAAAATTAACATCCAATCTAGATATTTTATAACACAATCTATATATTTTATAACACTCCCCCTTGAATGACAATTTTATTAGAGAATAACTAGTACTGCCTCGTTAAAAACCTTGCTAAAGAAAACCCATTGGGATAAAACTTTAGCTAAGGGAAAAAGAGTTCAGCATAGAGTTGACTCCCCCTCAAGTAGGCAACGTCTGAGTTGTTACATCTTCTGAACATGCCCCATGTCAATATTATGAACGTGTGTTCTGAAAATAGCAGTTGGCAGTGCTTTGGTATAAAGATCAGCAGAGTTGTTGATTGAACGTATCTCATTTTAATCTGGTTGTCTTTTACGAGATCTTGAGTATATGAGAAGAATCTGAGGTTTTCATCTGAAACTGTATCATCTAAATCTTTTATGTACAAGTTTAGCCCCTGTGATTTGTCTACAGTCTCCTTCATGGTTTGCTCAAACCCTTGTTTCAATTCCTATTCTCTTGTAGTCTTTTCTGAGCCTTACCAACATACCATTCTTTTCCATCAAACTTATGACCGTTAAGATCGTCTATGGTTTTGGCGCCTCATCAACATTTATATTTTGTTCTGTCACTTTTGATACTCTTCTTTCATTTGTATTATGCAAGCTGCATTATCTTCATATATAGTTATTGGTGAAGATAGTTGTTGGTCTTTATAGCGTTCTAGTCCACAAGAATCATTAATGATTTGTGTCATTGATCTCAACCAAACACATTTTCGAGTAGTTTCATATAATACAATCACTTCGTCATGATTTGATGATGTTGCAACAAGTGTTTATTTTAAGAACGCCATGATTTTGTGGTACCTCCATTTAGGAATACATATCGAGTTTGAGATTTATCTTTATGAGGATTTGATGAATAAGCAGTTCCTCAAGGGTATCAAAATATGTGTTTGATCCCGCTCCATTGTCATTTGAGCTGAATCTTGCCAACAAATTAACTGCAAGAGAAATGTCAGGTCTTGTACAATCTATAAGATACATAAGAACCTCAATTGCACTAAAAAAAATGGAACTTCCGATCTGTTAAGATTTTCATGATCTTCGCAGGGATGGAATAGATCAGTGTCAATATTGAGTGATCTAACAACAATGAGTTTGTCTTTAAAAAAATGTTTTAAAATCTTTTCGGTATAAGTTGTTTGATGTACAAGTAAACCATTAGGCATATGCTGAATTTGCAATCCAAGGTAATACTTGGTTTTTTTTTAAGATCTTTCATTTCAAAATAATTCTTTAGAAGTTGAATGATTTCATAGATTTCTTTATTTGTTCATATGATGTTAAGAACATTGACATAAACAACTACGATCTCATATCCGAACATTGTTTTTATAAAACATACGTGCAAAATAAGTTTATATTTATACCCTTTTTTTTTATCAAGTAGTCATTTAATCGGTTATACCACATACGTCCCGTTTGTATAAACCCACTTAGAAATCTTTGTGATTTAATGGAATATATTCCCTTGGGTTTTACATTAGATGCTTATGATACCTTAACCCTTTAGGTATATTCATATATATCACTATTAAGTGATCCATACAGATAAGTAGTAACAACATTCATGAGATGCATTTAAATAACTACCAGGTTGATTAAGTATCTAATAAGTAATTGTATCCATTACAGGAGGATAAGTTTTCCTCCTAATTCATTTCTGGTCTTTGTGGAAAATATTGAGTTACAAGTCTAGTTTTGCCTTGTAACTTCATTTGCACATTTCTTTTTGGATAAAAATTCATTTGTATCCCATACGTTTCACATCTTTAAAAGTGATAACGATTGATCCGAAAACTTTTCTTTTATCGAGCGATTCTAATTCAGCTCGTATTGCTCCTTTCCATTGAGCTCAATCATGTCCATTTTGTATATTCAATGACAGATTTTAGTTCCAGATCATCATCTTTATTCATGATGTCATTGTAACATTATATGAAAATATCTCATAGAGATTTTAATTTCATTTCAGTTCCATAATATTGCATAATTTATCGCAATTTTAGTATTTACATTTATCAATATCCCCTGCAGAAGGAATATTGATTTGTGGTTCTTCTTGAACACTTTCTCTTACCTCATTATCAGCTGATTTTCTTTTTCGAGGATTTTTATCTTCAGAACCAATTGATCTTCCACGTTTGATGCGTGGCAAAGACTCAACAGTGACATTATTGCCAGCTTTTGGAATTTCAGTTCGAGCTGGAGCATTTATCGCTGGTATATATGATTTAGTCACTTTTTTATATCTGTAAATGCATAAAGTAATTAATTTGCAAGTTCTTGCATATGCATTATTTTTGAACTTTCGTTTCACATTCTTTTGTGCGAGTTCAATATACCTTAATTGATGTTCACATCATGAAGCATCATTTTTTTTTTTTTTTCTCCCCCTAATCTAGGGAACAATGTTTTATTAAAATGACAATCAGCAAAACGTGCTGTAAAAACATCACCCATCATGGGTTCAATATATCTTATGATTGAAGATGTTTTATATCCAAAATATATTACCATCTTTCTTTGAAGAACCATTTTATTGTATTGTGGTGATACAATTGGAACATACACTGCATAACCAATGTTCTAAGGTGGAAAATATTTGGCTCTTGGCCAAAATCAAGTATTAAGTGAAAATATTTACGACTTCCACATGGTATAATGCGAATTAATGTCGCAGCATGTAAATTTACATGTCCACATATAAATATTGAGAGATTTGTACTCATTATCAATTGTCTAGTTATTAGCTGTAAGCGTTTATCTATTGATTCAGCTAAACCAATTTTGTGTATGCACATGAGCAACTGGATGTTCAACAACAATCCCTGTAGATATATAATGATCATTAAATGCTTGAGATGTTAACTCACCAGCATTATCAAGTCTCATCCTTTTAATGGTGTAATCAGAATAATGTGTTCTCAATTTAATAATTTGTGGAAGAAACTTTGCAAATGCCATATTACGGCTTGATAACATACAAATATGAGACCATCCTCTAGATGCGTCTATTAGAACCATGAAATATCAAAATGGTTCACATGATGGATGAATTGGTTCATATATCTTACCTTGAATTCTTTCAAGAAACATTTCTTTTTCACAATATACTTTTCATTAATCACCATATGTGCTTTCCATTAATCACCATATGTGTTTTTTTTTTTTTATAAATCACCATATGTGTTTTTTTTTTATCATATATCCTTTTCACCATATACGCTTTTAATCATATGCGCTGTGTTTTTCACCATATGCGCTTTTAATCATATGCGATTTTCATCATATGCGTTGTGCTTTTCATCATATTCGTTTTTTATCATATGCGCTTATCATATGCGATGCGCTTTTTATCATATGCGCTTTTTTATGTGAATAGTAAATTAATTAATTTCGTTTTACTATTCATATGAATTAATTTAGATTTACTATTTTGTTAATTGAGTAATATATATATACATCATATACTTGTGACTCCGAAGGCTTAAATGAATTTGACCATATAGTTATACGTTGTACCTTGCACATTAATTTTCAGTGGAAGCTTTAGATGCATATTATTTTCAGTAGAAGCTTTAGATGCACTTTTTTTTTAATCACCAAATACCACAAACACTTTGTTTGCGTTTGTTCATAGTCATCAATGAAAACCATTTTCTTTAATTTTATTTTATACAATAAAATTAACGCATCATTATTCTTTTCAAAAAAAAAACAATAATCTATTGTTATTGTTCACTTGTGCCATGTTTAACAACAAAGGTCAACAACCTCTGTCTTGTTTGTTGTGGCAACCAAAAACAACCTTTGCTTTTGTTACCGAGAATCCAAGACTAAAAAAACAATTAATTTTCAATTAATCTTTTATCAAAACCATAAATGATTTTGTTGATCTACGTTGATATGGCCATAAAGAATTGACGGCTGACCTACTTTTGTAAGTGTATTTCGGCTATCATCCCGAAAACGCACAACGACCTTTTTTTTTTTATGAACTATTTGTTTCATATCTAGCTTAGGCAATTATTGTGAACATTTGGTCCCTATAAGAGCATTTATTTTTTAGACTTTTAGTTAATTTGTACTTGTTACAATTAGGGATAGCACCCGCGGGTCGTGGATGCGGATCCATTGGATCCATCACCCGTACCCGCGGATTTTTTTTAAGAGACATCCAATTGAACCCTTGTTCGTTGAAACAATTTGACTATATTTTTACTCCCCATTATTAAACGGGCCATTTTGATGCACACTCTTAAAAAAATAATTTATTTTTTAAGTTTTATTATTCAACCTCCTTTTTTCAACGGTCACGTTTTTAACAAAACATTTGACAAGTTTGGAAAAAAGTTTTTTATTGATTATCATCAAAAGTTTTCTATTGTCACTCTACTGGATGGAATTATGGCATACAACCAAAATTGCAACCCAACACTACATAAGAACAAAAAGGTTGTTTTTAATTAACATATGTATATGTGTTAAACTCGGAATAATATTAACTTATTTTAGAAAATTAACATAAGACATGTTGAAACATTTTTGTCACATTTAGCTCATCAAGTCTAATACTTATCATTGATAGATTTTATCACGTCTAGGAGATGTTTACTTTTTTCTTGTATTAAGTCCTACTTTCATTTACCTTTGTTTGAAAAAAAAGTTTTTTTTTTTTACTTTGCTTTCCCCCTTTCTGTAAAACTCATTTAAACACTTTCTTTATTTTTTTTTTAAAAAAAACTTCCTTTTTTTTTACGTTACCCGTAAATTATAAATATATAAAAAAAACTTTTTGTTTAATTTTTTTTTCTAGTTTTTAAAAGGCCACTTGATCAATTTTTTAATTCTTTCACAACACCTGATATCGTGATCGTGACCTTTCACCAAAGCAAGAGATATTCTTGATAAACTAAACACGGACTCGTGTTTGAAATTGTCGGCCACAAAAAAATTCATTTGATAAAAGTATATATTTTTTTTAGTTATAGAAGGAGATCACTTCATTTTCAATACTTCATTTTTGACAAAAAACTATTCCATTTTATCATCCCTTTTTTTTTTCTTACTTTAACTTTTAAGATATACTTTTAATAAAAATACAAACTACTTTTTCTTATTTTAACTTTTAAGATTTACTTTTAATAAAAATACAAACTACTTTTTGTATTTTAACTTTTAAGATTTACTTTTAATAAAAGTACAAACTACTTTTTCTTATTTTAACTTTTAAGATTTACTTTTAATAAAAATACAAACTATTTTTTTATTTTAACTTTTAAAATTATAAATTTAAGAATTAAGAATAAACATTAGTATGCATGAAATAAATAATGATTAATTGCATAAGTAATCAAAATGTTAGATAACATATAAAGACCCCGTCGTATTCGTATTGATCGGAATTAATCTCGACCCATGGTACCGTGTTGTCAAATGACGTGTTGCGTACATAAAGTACCGTGTTGTCAAATGACGTGTTGCGTACAATCATGAGGTCTTATTAACATAAATATAAATGTTAGTGAAGTTAATAAGAGTTAGATTACAGAAAATATAATTCAGGTGGTATAACCGACCATATATAACTTAAATAACATAAATATAAATGTTAGTGAAGTTAGTAAAAGTTAGATTACAGAAATATAATTCAGGTGGTATAACCGACCATATATAACTTAAATAACATAAATATAAATGTTAGTAGTCCAAAATTTGATATATTCGAGTCTGAAAATTATTAATAATTTCATACCTTGATTAGTGATTCGTGATCGTTTGAGATATCTTTTAATTACACTAAGCTTTTCGTGCTGATAACGTGTTATAATTTAGTAGGCTTATAACTACCTTTAATGGTTATAAGAACAAAGAGAGAAAAAAGAGAGAAGAAATATTGATATTGATATTTCAAGAGAAATGGTACACCTTAAATGGTTACCATACATGTCTATTTATAGTATAAAATATTACTATGCAAGAAATATAATAATAATAAAATTAACATCCAATCTAGATATTTTATAATACAATCTATATATTTTATAACAAATATAAATATAATTATATATATACTGAATATAATCAAAACCATATTTATGTTTAGACAGAAGATCAGTAACCATAATAAAACCGAATGAGATTTATAGATAATGGCAACTTTATCATATTATTTTGATTAAATAATTTAAACAATCTGGTGATTATCAAAAACAATTAAATAATTCAATTTATGTGAGACGATTAATCATCATGCAATTTATGATAACACATCATTCGTATGTATAACGGAGTTATTGAAACTGTTTGCCCATAATCACATATGGATATAGCAACAAAAGTATAAACATAATAAGTTCTTATCAAGTGGTTTCGTAAAACATTGATCATGGCAGCGGCTACTATAAAACAACACAGTATATCAGTTTTATACTTTTATATATGCAAACCAAATTATGACAGCACCCTATATCACAACAGTCCTTGTAATCATATCATAGCAATTCAACACTTAATATAACTTCAACGACCGGCACTTCTTATATAATTTAGAAACGTACAGCAACAAAGTCAAATTATATAAGTTCAACAATATGATTATCTATAGCAAGACATGAACAATTAATACAAACAAACGAATTCACTCAGTTTGTTTCACTCACATACAACTTGTTTACTAAAATCCGTTTTAATCATAGATCAGATTTGATTATAAACATAGCAATTTCGTATACGATTCAGTTTAAGATTGTAAGTAAATTATATACGAAACTGATATACATAAACATGTTATCACAAACGTAATAATCCGATTGCTAATAAATAATCAAAATAAGAAAAGGTTGAAACGATATAACCGATATTTGGAGGTTGAACCGGGCTTGTGTTTGACACAATTCCCTTAAACAGATTCGACGTCTGTTCCCAGGGTACACCGGTCCGAAGCAGCGTACTGCCGGACTTGAACACTTGCCTGAAAAAGAGACCGGAAGCAGGGTGACCGAAGTTGTAGAAGAGGAAGCTCAAAGAGAAGCAAGGTGTTTGGTATTAGTTTGATGCCACTTTTCTCAATACCAAAGTTTGGTATTTATAGCCCAAACATGACTACATATCCATCTGGATTACAACTAATGATGTCCCACTTAATTGTTATATTTCCAGTTGGGTCAAATGCATCGTAGGCTTCTACTTCGCACTTAAACTAACAACTTTGAGACGCGATATCTCATTCACCATTAACCCATTTTGGACACGCTTTAGTTCGTTTTAAAGCTCTCATTAGTGGCTACAAAAACCCACTAAATAGTCATTAATATATATCACTTTATTATATATTAATTTGTGTCCAAATAATTGGTGGAATACACTTTTCCAATCAAATTTTCCAACAGCAAACAGAGCGTTGAAAGGATTGAGTAATGGGTCAAAAATGTTAGTGTACTTTACTTTTTCCTATTCTATACATAATAAGTAGTTAATTGTTAATGTATTGTATATAGTTATTAATCTTCTATATTATGAAAATGAAAAATATAGATTTTCTATTGTACAAGATTATTAAGCATTACACTTAACTTCATTAGACAATTTTCGACTGTTTGACCCGTTTGAAGCATCTGACCCACTTTCTTG
Source organism: Rutidosis leptorrhynchoides (assembly GCF_046630445.1). Classification (NCBI taxonomy): domain Eukaryota; kingdom Viridiplantae; phylum Streptophyta; class Magnoliopsida; order Asterales; family Asteraceae; genus Rutidosis; species Rutidosis leptorrhynchoides. Next base: position 641,395,494 of record NC_092335.1, read on the forward strand.
ACAGTCAACTGTTCTGTTTTTCTGTTATCATATAAGACAACCAAATTTACTCAATTGTCATATTAGTGAATTTTGTTGACATTTTATGTCAAGTTAATACCTATAAATAGAAAGACGTTGACACCATCTGTGTGTTCCATCATTAGGTTCAATTTGGTCCAGATTCGTGCATAATGGGAAAAATGGTTTACATTGTTTCAAGACTCATTATTGGGTAAGACTCGCTTTATGAGCTTATTCGCATTATTAGTCAACATTTACTATACCATTGTTTAAGACCCTGTTTCATTTGCTATAAAAATGAGCTAACCAAACACGGCCACATGTCCGTTGGTTTCTTGACTCAACTGCTTTTGAGATTAAAATGTAAAATTTATATGCTAGGTTCTTAATGGTACTTAGTTCTAGTTTATTTTTCTTATTAAATAATTTAAAATTTTAATTATTATAATATCATTATATTATATAGGGTGTTTATACAAGTTATGTGCAGCTATAGTACTCTACCACTTTACGCGCTTGTTACTCAGGTAATTGTTTTTCATTTCCATGTTTGATTTATTGAACTTCCAAGGTCGAATTTTTTTTATTTGAGTTGGCACTATTGAAAGCACCAATTTTTTATTTTTTTATTTTTTTTTATTTTGGGAATTTATTGCGTGAAGTGCAGATGGGTAGTAACTTCAAGAAGTCGATATTTGACGAGCATATACAAGCAGGTCTTATCAGTTGGGCTATAAAAGCCAAGAAAAAGAAGCCTCTTAACATTAAAACCAACAATTCAGACCCACAAGGCTCAGGTGGTGGTGGCCCACATGATGGTCCTGGTGGTGGTGGCGGCCAACATGATGGTCCCGGTGGTGGTGGTGGTGGTGGTGCCGAGCTGCAAGGCATTAGTATTGCTGGAGATTCACTGCAGTCTGCGAATTCGTGAAGCCTAAATATCACATTTTGTAACCAACTTGTGATACAATCCCAGATTATAAAAAATGATCACTGTGAGAATGTAACATGATGTCGATCAGTGGTCGTATTCATGCTTTATGGACGATATGATGTCCTAATGTATGACCTGTTATCGAAATATTATCGAGTGATTATGATCATGATGTGGCTTTAACTAGTAAGTTGAATGGTTAACTAAAATCTGCAAATTGTATTTTTAGTTTTTGTGATTTGCAGTTAGTGAAAGATGTAGGATTAATGTGGAAGGTACAACATATAACTATATGGCCAACATCATTTGAGCCTTCGGGGTCGCACACATATACACCGAGACGTCAAATAAAATATATATATGATGTATATATATTACTCAAGTAACAAAATAGTAAATCGAAATTAATTCATTTACTATTCATATGAATAGTAAATAAATCGAAATTAATTAATTTACTATTCACATGAAAGCGACATGATAGAAATTATTAATTATAAGTTACATAACATACCCCTGAAGTATTTGAGAAATATAACTTTATGATATTGCATAAATCGATTACAATATCCTATTTTGGATTCTTTCAAAAAGGAAAAAAATTCACGGAGTAATATAAGGTTCACGGGTGTTTCTAAAAGGTAATATATATTACTCTCTTTTACAAGTATGAATTAGATTATTAAATTTTTTGGTCGATACATATAGAAAGAGAGAAAGTAAGAAATGAAATAACAATGTTTCATACGGAGTATTATTTTGGGTTCATAATATTAATTAAATGTTGATTAATTATTACTTGGGTTTGGACTAGTATCCATTGACGTTGTTTGAAGTGTAGTGTGGACTATCCTAAGAGACGGTCATATTTTTGATCGTAGGTTTCTGTGACGATCGCTCCAAATCCATATGGACGAACACGTCATTCATTGATTTCATTGCGAGGTATTTGACCTCTATGTGATACGTTTTGTAACATTGCATTCGTTTGAAAAGGTATTTCATAAATGAATATATAAATTCCAGGTTTTTTTACATCTGATGATTCCTACGTATAGACAATCACCATTTAAATGGTTTACAATAATACATCTGTTGACAATACAGTCAAAATAAGATACATGGTAATGGTTTGATGAATGCAAGTTTCTTGTATATAGCATGTATGACTCCAAGCACATAACTTGTATCACGTATGAGCAAACAGCGGAAGACTTCTAGAAACCTGAGAATAAACATGCTTCAAGTGTCAACACAAAGGTTGGTGAGTTCATAGTTTTAATATTACACATAATCCGTATATCAATGTGGATTACAAAAGTTCAGTTGTTTTATTCAAAACGTTTATCATTATGTTTTAAATAAAAGGTGGATCACAAGATTTCAGTTGTTTCATCCGAAACGTTTATCAATCGGTTCTACAAAGTTGAGAACCCTGGTAACTAAACTTTAACGTTTATAATAAGTACCCCTCGTTTAACATGCAACCAACATGTACAATACACGCAATCCAACGTGTACTAACTTCAAATAGCATACGTCTGTTTTATAGTTCAGGCTAGAGTTTCTTTCTATACCTGGAACAGACGGGGATGTCAAGCCCTATGGATCCATATACTACTACTCGCGCCCACCAGTTCTTATAACTGGCAGTTAACAGTTACCAAAGCTAAGGGATTTTCGGTTCAAACTCAGTGTAGAATTTAGTATGTACTTGTATCCATTGCGTTTAAAATAAATTGCATGTATTCTCAGCCCAAAAATATATATTGCAAAAGCAATTAAAAAGGGAGCAATGAAACTCACGCATATAAATCTAGTATTTTCAGTATGTATAAACAGTTGCATGTATTCTCAGCCCAAAAATATATTGAGTAAAAGGGATCATATGAAACTCACTGTTTAATATTGATATACAATATTGCAGGAAAGCACGTAGACGCATCGGAGATGATAAACACGAGGTTTGATTCACAAAAAAATACCCTCAAACATTACCCATAACCTCCTTGGCAATAACCCATAATTTCCTTAGCTCTAGCTTGCTCGAAAACTCATTTTGAAAATTACTTGGACAGCACTCCGTCGTAATATTTGATGTACATTATTATTTTTGTATCGCAAAAATAATAACACTAATAATAAAAAAAATAATAAGATTAATAATAATCTTATTAATAATAATAATAATAATAATAATAATAATAATAATATAAATAATAAATAAAATAAATACGGAGTAATATGTATGTGTGTGTTTTTTTTTTCTTTTCTTTACTCGGCAGAAAATGTTGCAATTTATAGAACCTGGCCTGAAATCTGGAGTCATGCGACTCGCATGGAAATGGCCTTCTGGCCATGCGACTCGCATGAGGACCAGGGACAGCTCACATTGTTTTGGCTCCTAGCTTGTCGACATAATATAAAATAAATATAAATATATAAATAATTAATATAATTATTTATATATTATATTTTATTCTTGTGCATAGTAGACTAGATATTTTTGGTCCGTTGCGTCGGGCGTTTCTTCTTGACTCGGGTCCCGGTTCCGGATTTTCAGACGTCCTTGCGTACTATTTTATATCGTGTACTTTGCGTTCCGCAACTTGTACTCTTGTCATTTTTAGACGTTCTTCATCAATAATTTGAACCTTTTTAATTGTATCTTGTACATTTGAGCATTTTGGACCTTTCCGTCTTCAATTCTTCGTTTTCGTCTTTTGTCTTCGCACTTATTAAATATAAACGAATATTACTTGAATATGGAACAATTACAACTAAAATCCTGTCTTTCTTGGGGGATAATGCTATGAAATATATGTTCCTTTTTAGCCTTATCAATAGCCTTAAATTATCCCTTAATTATATCACTCAAAGTGTATCTTAAACTTTCGAGTGTTTTAGTCATTTACTTCTATAAATCATCATCTCGCTATTTGTTAAAATACATTTTTATAATAGCGTTTTACTGTAGCAAAGTTACTGTAGCAAAGTCAATTTCACTGTAGCAAATAGTGATTTTCGAAAACACTGTAGCATTTTGAGTAATGTGGCAATTTGAAAACACTGTAACAAATTAGTGTTTAACTGGTTCATCTTAAACGCTTTAGTTAACTTATCTAAATATCAATTGAATCAATAAACGAATGTTACTATCGTTTATTATATATATGTATATATCTTTTTAATATACATAAATCAGTTTTTAAATACACATTGGAAGTTATTTATAAATAAATTTTAATAATAAATATTTCAACTTATCATATACATTCAAATAGATATTTAAAGCAATAAGTTTAATGTACGGTATCAAACAATTAATACATTGTTACCTTTTCATGTTATAGTATATATGTATCTATTTACATATAATTGTTCGCGAATCGTCGAAAACAACCGAAGGGTATTTAAATATATAAAAGTAATTCAAAAATTTTGAGATTCAGTTTTACAGACTTTGCTTATCATGTCGGAAATGTTAATCATACAAAGATTAAGTTTAAATTTAGTCGAAATTTCTGGGTCATCACAGTTTCTCTCCTTCAATCAGTTTCTTCAAGAAAGGTATATCGTTTACTCACTTTGTGAATTATATATTTTGACAATTATTAGTAGTGTAACTGGATCTTTGGAATCGTTAATCATGTGCATGTTTCATTAAATAAGTGAAAATTTAATCTTGTTAAATTTTGTTCATAAAATAATAAAAGATTATTATTTTAACTATCCGCTGCGTTAATCTGTTTTGGTAAAAGTACACACGATTTTCCATCAGTGGTATCCGAGCCGCTTTTACACCATCTTAATTGTCGTGTGACTATTCTTTAGATTTAGCTTTGTGGTATATTGGTGAAAGTCGAAACCTTTTTGGTTTTTAAAGTCAACTCGGTTGATCTAGACTTAACCTCATGACGCACAAATATAATTGAAAGAATATCACTATTTTAAATTGTAGATTTAATTGTTATGGCTTGAATATTTATTATAATTATTGATTGTTTTATTCCATGGTTATACACATGCATTGTAACCATGGACAAGCCAAATTTAAGTTTTAATAATGTAGTTATTAAAATTGTGATTGCACACATAGCCCATAATGCCCCGACCTATGTATGATTGTTGTGATTGTTGATTACGGCAATATTATGTCATGTTGATTATTTATTAGGAAGGCCATTTTGAAGCCAAAGTTGTATTATATTTATTTTCCATTTTCATAGTATTGTATTTAACTTTATTTCAATTTGTAAAAGTACTAGTTTAGTTGTATTTTCAAATTTAAATAAATGTAACAAGATGAAGATTGAAGATAAAATACAACATGCTTTTGGCTTAGAAGATGGCGAACATGTCAAGTTGACAACAATGGCGTTTGTCAAGTTTTCACTTGATTCTTGAATCAAGTGGGAGCTACGATATTACCCTTAGTTTGACCTCTTGATCCCATGTCAGCTCATGGGATCAAGCATAGGATTTTTGGGCTAGGCTATGTGTGTGTGATGCATGGTATGGTTGTGTTTTATTTTTACGCATTTATATTTAATTGTTGATTATAATATATGCTAAATGTTTTTGATGAAAACATCAAATAAAACTAGTAACGAGTTTCAAAGGTTAAAATTGATGATTTTAAAAAGTTAAACTCTAACGAGTTTAAAGTTAAATATTTTTTTTTGGAACTCAAATAATATATATGAGCGACATCTTTTAAAAATGTTTTAAAATGATACACAGTGTGTATTTGTTATTTTTTATATATAAAATAAAATAACAAACTTGACGCATAAACACGATCGACATATATAAAATTGGTTAAAATGTTTTTTAACAAATTGTAGCGAATCTTGTGTGCATGCATTATTCGTTAACACAAACATTTTTTTAAAATACCCGTCAAATTTAAGTCATGTCATCCAATGAGCTTGCAAACACTCCTCGTTATTTTTTGATTACGGTGAGACCTAATTGAATTATAGCCACGAGGTGGATTTTCAGTTACGAGTGAGACTAGGCTGAATTTCCACTGTTTCCAAATTGGACGACTTAATCGTATTCACGGTGAGACCTGAGTTCGAGGCAAGGATGGGACAAACATGTCAATAGATAATAGTGGTTTGTTAGACTACACATATCTCAAGGTCCCATAAAGATCTAAGAGTTGCATCTGTGATGCAATTGGTACTCGCTACCTACCAGTAGACTCTATAACTGCTAGCTGATCAACAGATGTAGTTATGAAACCTCTATGTGGATCTTAGGCTTTCGTAAATTAATTGTTTTTAAATATATTAAAACTTGGGTAATTAATTTATTAAAGTACAATATCGAAAATACTAAAATTGAATCTTGTTCTCTTGTAGATGTCAAACAATCAAAACGTAAACCAAATCAACCTCCGTTCTTTGTTGGAGAAGGAAAAACTCAATGGTTCAAACTTTCTCGATTGGCACCGCAACCTGAGAATTGTTCTCAAATTTGAAGGGAAGTTGAACAAAATTGAAGAACCCTTACCCGAAGCTCCTCCTGAGACAGCTACTGCTGCTCAAAAGAATGCTTATCAGAAGTTGTTTGATGAGCAAGAGAAGATAGCTTTAATCATGCTTGCTAGTATGACTTCTGACCTCCAAAAGGAAATGGAAGATCGTACAGCATATGATATGATGACTGAGCTGAAAAATATGTTTCAGAAACAGGCTAGTCAAGAGTTATATGAAACTTATAAGCTTCTTCAAACATGCAAAATGGAGGAGGGTCAATCAGTGAGCTCTCATGTCTTAAAAATGAAAAGCTACATTGACCTATTGGAAAAACTTGGAACTACCTTGCCGCCTAACTTGGCCGTGAACACGGTTTTGGTTTCACTACCAAAATCGTATCACTAATTTGTGATGAATTACAATATGCAAGGTTGGGAGAAATCTCTGGCAGAGGTGCACTCGATGCTCAAAACTGCTGAACAGGATATTCCATATAAGGTTTCCAATCCAGGTGTCCTTATGATTAGGGAAGGTAGAGTGAAAAAGAATAAGCCGAAAACTTGGGGAAAAGGAAAAGGCAAGTCAATTGCTAAGAAAAAGATTCCACCACCTCCCAAGAAAGAAAACCCAGCGAAAGACGCAGAATGTTTCCACTGTGGAAAGGCTGGCCACTGGAGGAGGAACTGTCCTTCCTACCTATCTGAGTTGAGAAAAGGCAAAGCTGGCCAGACCAGCAAATCAGGTATATTTCATATACAGTTATATACTTTTTCTAGTGATTCCTGGATTTTTGATACTGGTTGTGGTACTCACATCTGTAACAATATGCAGGGAATGAGAAGAAATAAGAGACTGAAGAAAGACACACTAGACTTAAGAGTGGGCAATGGGGCTCGAGCTGCTGTTGAAGCTATTGGCACCTATGAGCTTACTTTACCTAGTGGTCTTATTGTTTTGTTGGAACAATGTCATTATGCTCCTAGTATTACGAGCAATGTAATTTCAGTTTCTCTTTTGAAAAATGTTGGTTTTGAACTTACATTTATGCACTTTGGTATTTCAGTTTCTAAGAATAATGTATTTTATTTTAATGCTATTCCACGTGATGGTATTTTTGAAATTGATATGCATGGTGTAATTTCAAATAATAATTCTGAATATACATGTACTGCCAAACGAGTCAAGAAAGACTTGAATAATACCTATCTATGGCATTGTCGTCTTGGTCATATAAACAAACAACGCATTTCAAAACTCCAATCTGATGGGATTTTGGAATCAACTGGCTCTGAGTCATTTGATGTATGCGAGTCATGTTTATGTGGAAAAATGACAAAGGCTCCTTTCTCCGGTTTAGGTGAAAGAGCTAAAGATCTTTTAGGACTAATACATACTGATGTATGTGGCCCTTTTAGAACTATGTCTAGAAATGGTGAAACATACTTCGTTACATTTACTGATGATTATAGTAGATATGGTTATGTTTACTTACTGAAACATAAACATGAAGTTTTTGAAACGTTCAAAATCTTTCAAAATGAAGTAGAGAATCAACTTGGAAAGACCATTAAAGCCCTTCGTTCTGATCGGGGAGGGGAATATATGAGTCAAGAGTTTTTGGACCACCTGAAGAATTATGGGATTGTCTCACAATTCACTCCACCTTATACACCACAGCACAATGGTGTGTCGGAGCGGAGGAATCGAACTTTACTTGATATGGTTCGATCTATGATGAGTCTAACTACTCTACCAATGTCTTTTTGGGGTTATGCATTAGAGTCTGCTGCACGCATACTCAATATGGTTCCAACTAAGAAGGTAGATAAGACACCATATGAGTTATGGCATGGAAAGAGTCCTAAGTTGTCTTATTTGAAAGTCTGGGGTTGTGAAGCGTATGTGAAACGTGACACTTCAAACAAGTTAGAACCCAGAGGTATCAAATGTCACTTTGTGGGATACCCAAAGGAAACAATGGGTTACTACTTTTACTACCAAGCTGAAAACAAAGTGTTTACTGCTCGGTTTGCTGAATTCTTTGAAAGAGATTTTCTCTTACAAGAAGTCAGTGGGAGTAAAGTAGATCTTGAGGAAATTCAAGAATCACAAAGTAACATACCTTCTGAAGGCACTAGCCAACCACACATTGAAGCTGGACACACTGTTGGTGAGCCAGAACGTGTTGTACCTATACTTCGTAGATCTAGTAGAACTCTTCATCAACCTGAGAGGTTAAATCTTCTGATTAATTCAGATGTACCTCATCTAGGGGATTATGATGAACGCTCTAGCTATGATGAAGCCATGTCAGATCCACAATCTGACAAATGGGGAGATGCTATGAAGGCAGAGATGCAGTCCATGAAAGATAATCAAGTATGGGACTTGATTGATCTTCCACCCAATTGCAAGACAGTGGGCAGTAAATGGGTCTTTAAGAAGAAGGCTGACATGGACGGTAATGTAAACACTTTTAAGGCTCGATTGGTGGCAAAAGGTTATACTCAAACTCAAGGAATTGATTATGAGGAAACTTATTCACCAGTCGCGAGCATTAAATCAATTAGGATACTTATTGCCATAGCTGCTTTTCATGATTATGAAATATGGCAAATGGATGTCAAAACTGCTTTCCTAAATGGCGACCTAAGCGAGGACGTATATATGGTTCAGCCGGAAGGGTTTGTGAATCCTAAGTATCCTACTAAAGTATGCAAGCTTCTAAAATCTATTTATGGATTAAAGCAAGCATCCAGGAGCTGGAATCTTAAGTTTGATCAGAAAATCAAAGAGTTTGGTTTTTCTCAAAACCAAGATGAGCCCTGTGTTTACATTAGAGCTAGTGGGAGCAAAGTTGTCTTCTTGATCTTGTATGTTGATGACATACTACTTATTGGAAATGACATTCTAACTTTGCAAGATGTCAAATCTTGGCTTGAAAAATGTTTTGCCATGAAAGATCTTGGAGAAGCTAAGTATATTCTTGAAATCGGGATCTATAGAAATAGATTCAAAAGGCTTATTGGTTTGAGTCAAAGTACATACATTGACAAAATCTTGAGAAGATTTAACATGCAAAACTCCAAGCGCGGAGCATTACCCATGCAAAAGGGCATAACCGTGAGCAAGTCTCAAAGTCCTATCACACCTGATGAGATAAGACGAATGAAATATGTTCCGTATGCTTCGGCTATAGGATCCATTATGTATGCCATGTTATGTACTAGACCTGATGTCTCGTTAGCTTTGAGTTTGATGAGTCGTTATCAATAGAATCCAGGTGAAGAACATTGGATTGCTGTTAAGAGCATTCTTAAATATTTGCGGAGAACTAAAGATATGTTCTTGGTTTACGGTGGTTTGGAAGAAGAGTTGAGTATTAGATGTTATACAGATGCTAGTTTCCAAACTGATCGAGATGATTCTCGATCCCAGTCAGGGTATGTCTTTGTCATGAATGGCGGGGCAGTTGATTGGAGAAGCTAAAAGCAGAGCACAGTTGCACAGTCTACAATGGAAGCAGAATACATTGCTGCCTCAGAAGCTGCTCAAGAAGCTGTCTGGATAAGGAAGTTTATTGCTGAACTCGGAGTAGTTCCCAGCATTGAATCCCCTATGGAAATGTACTGTGATAATTCAAGTGCTATTATACTTGCGAAAGAATCACGTGTACGTAAAGGTAGCAGACACATTCTTCGAAAGTTTGACTACATTCAAGAAGTCGTTGAGAGGAATGATATTAGTATTCTTAAGGTTCATACAGATGATAATGTGGCTGACCCGTTCACGAAGCCCATGACACACAACAAGCATGATGATCATGCTAGTAGTATTGGACTTCGTTATGCTGCTGATATTTTTAATTTGTAATTTAGTATTTGGATATTTTTGGAACATTAAACAGTTTTATCATAATGAATTGATATATTGATGGTATGATCGTTTTCATATATATCATTGTGTTCTATATTAGCATGTTTAATCCATGAGTAATTGTTGATTATTTAAAATCTCCATAATCAATCATGTTATGGGAATAACATGAATTAAGATTAATATGAAGTTTTGGTTATATTTATTGATGATAAATAGTTAACTTGTTGAGACCAAATTTCATATGTATTCATTGATGATGAATATTGAAATGACCCAACCATGAGATGTCACTACATGGATCGTAGTCAGTAGTGAATCTTTTAGTAATTATGTCTTTGTGTCCTTAGACTTGAGATGCACGCCCATCTTGATGAGTGTAGCATTGTACTTTGATATGGTTAAATGCTGTCCTGAATAAGGCTGTTATAAAGGCCATTATTGGGTATAATGTAAAGCTCGTGATAGACACGTGTATGCAATATAGGATTTGTTCCTCCGAAATGTTTGGAGTTAGATACTTTTGAGCTCCTCGATGAATGAATAAGATATTTGTGTGGCCGCACCCAGATGTAATTAAGATGATACTTAATTAATTTGGTGATCTAATTCAGTTCTAAGATCGAGAAACAAAATTGTTAAACAAATGAGAATGACCGATGATCCATATCTCAAGTTTAACTAAAGTTATCTGAAACAAAAGGACGAATGACATTTAACACTTACCATAAACAGTTTCGAGAAACTACCCTCACATGAATTTGGGGACAATGACGTGTTGCTAGACGCTTACCATTGTTTGTATAGTTACTTGATATTGTGCCATGCATAAGTGGGAGTCTGTAGGATTAATGTGCAAGGTACAACATATAACTATATGGCCAACATCATTTGAGCCTTCGGGGTCACACACATATACACCGAGACGTCAAATAAAATATATATATGATGTATATATATTACTCAAGTAACAAAATAGTAAATCGAAATTAATTCATTAACTATTCATACTAGTGGTCAATGCCCGTGCGTTGCACGATTTGTCTCACGTTTTAATAATCTAATTGTAGATTAAAGATTTGGATATTTTGTTACATGTTGTCAAAGGAGCGTTGTGAAACCATGTTGTTGTTGTTGTAGTTATATCGTCGTGTTGGTAGGAGTGGCTATATGCCTATGCTCAATAACCGAACATTGAACCAAAACTGTAAGATAAATAGACAATGACGATAAATACATATGGAGTATAACATAGTGTAAGACAACGATTGAAGATTTGAAGTTAAACCCTAGTCGTTCATTTGGGCTTTAAGAGTGCGGTTGCCACCATGCATATAGTTCATAGAGTCATAAAAAGTGGGTTAAAATAAAATCATTACAAAAAAGAAAGTATCACGGCCTTTTCAAAATATAATTACAAAGAGGCTAGCTAACCTGTATCTAAGACACCTGTGGTTATGATGTCATGATGGCCGACTTAGTTGACATAATGAGAATATATGAATTTCAAATGAAAACATCCGTAACAAATGAACCCTCATGTGACAGACATGCTATATCTCTAACATGGGAGAAATGGGCCGAAATGCAACTTTTAACACTAATTTAATCCCTTACCCCATGTCGTATGTTTACCCATTTGGAAAACCTACCGTGTTTGTATTTGATGATTTGTTGAAGGTAACGAAAACTATGTAATGATTACATGGTTAAACATTATCACACTTAGATGATTAGTGAGGGGTCAAAAACATTACAACGAAGATTCTGTTAATGAGATTAGTGAATTATTAAGTAAACCCAAACATTAATGATGAAGCTTCTTAGAGATATAGCTGATAATAAAACGTTAGTTACATAGTTCAACGTCAATGAAATCAATAAATGTTTAAGAGAACCCAATATCATTTAATGATTACGGAACTCAAATAAAAGAATTGACATGGTATATGACTAATAAAACAAACATTTATAAAACTCAAATATAAAACTTAACACGATGCAATGCAGATAACAGATGTAATATGCCTCAGCATCCTCTACTTTATAACCATTTGTGCTAGCTCAGTTATTTCGATAATTATTACTATCAAACAACATATGAAAGATATACTATAATTTTCCAATTCCACCACCACTACAAAATCTTGTTATGAATGTTGCTATAAATGCAGAGTAGTAATAATTAAAAACTAAAATTTGCTATTGCAAACGGACCAAAATAATATGTAATTGTTTGAAGAAAATAATTGATGATTTGAAAATGTTCATTAACAGGAACCTACAAATTAAATGAAATGTAAAAGAGAGGCCTCTAGCCAATAACCTGAACTGTTCCATCAGACATTGAATCCCCTGCTTCAACATTCTTTTCAGCTTGTCTTGATCAAAAATATTTTTGAGACTATCGCTTTCCCTGAAAATATTTTTCAGCTTGTCTTGATCAAAAATATTTTTGCAGACGTATAATTAGTAAACAAAAGCATAACACATTTTGCGATGGTTGACTATGCAATCTAACTGAAATAATATAATTTTTAAACTGAACAGAGAAAATATGTACGCAACGAAAATTACAAAACGATACGAAGTACCAGGCTACCAGCAAGTTCATGCACAACTATGGTATCTCATTATGGTGGTTGCTTTTCAAGATAAGAAATATGATCGTATTTGTATAATAAGATATTACATATTACGTTACATAGAGAAATAAAAGCTAAAACAAAATGAAAAGAAAAAATTGGTTTATATAATCTAAGAGGAATTCGAGTCTCTTGTGCTTCCTTACAACTTTTAGACTCCCTTTATTGATCACGTATTTGATTGACATATTGTGTGTTCTTTAGACTACCATAATTTATTAGCTTCATTTACTGATCTATGACTCAATATAAAAAGATAGATATAGATATAAATATAGATTAGATATAGAATAATAAAATATTAAAAACTTTTACCATATGGTTAAGTGGTTATAGTGGATAAAAAAAACAATAGTAAATGAAGTGGGTTAATGGACTTATTTATGACACTTGGAGTCAAAATTTATAGATATATAGATGAATAGTAAATAAATCGAAATTAATTAATTTACTATTCACATGAAAGCGACATGATAGAAATTATTAATTATAAGTTACATAACATACCCCTGAAGTATTTGAGAAATACAACTTTATGATATTACATAAATCGAATACAATATCCTATTTTGGATTCTTTCAAAAAGAAAAAAATTCACGGAGTAATATAAGGTTCACGGGTGTTTCTAAAAGGTAATATATATTACTCTCTTTTGCAAGTGTGAATTAGATTATTAAATTTTTTGGTCGATACATATAGAAAGAGAGAAAGTAAGAAATGAAATAACAATGTTTCATACAGAGTATTATTTTGGGTTCATAATATTAATCAAATGTTGATTAATTATTACTTGGGTTTGGACTAGCATCCATTGACGTTGTTTGAAGTGTAGTGTGGACTATCCTAAGAGACGGTCATATTTTTGATCGTGAAAGGTATATCGTTTACTCACTTTGTGAATTACATATTTTGACAATTATTAGTGGTGTAACTGGATCTTTGGAATCGTTAATCATGTGCATGTTTCATTAAATAAGTGAAAATTTAATCTTGTTAAATTTTGTTCATAAAATAATAAAAGATTATTATTTTAACTATCCGCTGCGTTAATCTGTTTTGGTAAAAGTACACACGATTTTCCATCAAAAGAAAGGTTAATAACTCGATTAAAACTTTCATCCATTTGACATGATATCTTTTTAATGTAGGGATCAAGTAAAAAGGAGCAATCAAATTGAAAATTATGAAACTTCAAAGTGAATAACTATTAGTTTGAGTATTCATAGATTGGAAACTGATAAACTCAGTGAATGATTAGATGCAACAAGGTATTATGCCTGGCAAACGGGTCGTGTTGGGTCCAGAGTTTGGGTCAAAACGGGTCATGGGTCGAATGGATCTCAATTTTCAAACAGGCTGAACAGGGCAGGTCCAAACAGGTTGGATCGGGCCGAGACCCATTTTTCTTATAAAATTTTAACTATTATACTTTTTTATTTTTTTATTTTTTTAATTTTTATTTTCATTCTCATTTTTTTTTATATTTTTAATTATTCAATTGTTTAATTTCTTTAATTTTTATTACTTTTAAAAAATAATAATTATATTTTAATTTTGTTATATATATATATATATATATATATATATATATATATATATATATATTGGTAGGATCAAGAGGGAAGTAACCATTCGGAGGGAAGCGGAGGGAAGCAAAAACTTTTTTTTTTTTCGTTTTTTGAAAAAACTTTGTTCACGAACATTATAGATGAGATGAAAATATAAATATTTAGTAGAGACACTTTGCGATAAATGTTTTTATTTTGGCGGGAAAACGCTCGAAGAAATAATATATAACAATTATCGTGTTTTTCGAGCGTATTTTGAAGTTTTAGCTATTGGGGTTTAGATATTAGGGTTTATAGGGTTTAGATATTAGGGTTTAGAAATTTAGGGTTTAGGGTTTAGATTTAGGATTTAGATTGAGTTTTTATCATGAACGGTTTAGAGTTTAGGGTTTAGGGTTTAGGGTTTAATGTTTTGGGTTTATGGAATAAACCCAAAACACCAAACCCTAAACCCTAAACCCTAAACTCTAAATCGGGCTAAATTTTGCTTCACAACACATGAAAAAAAAAACGTTCATATTCTTCACGAACAATACTATCTTGAATGTTATTTTTGTCGATCGTTTTCCCGCCTAAATAATAACATTCATCACGAAGTGTTTCTTCTAAATGTTCATATTTTCGTGTGATCTTGATGCCGGGAAAAAAAATTCAAAAAAAAACAAAATTTTTTTTTTTGGCTTTCCCCCGCTTCCCCCCGATTGGTTACTTCCCCATTGATCCTGCCCATATATATATATAATGGAAGGATCAAGAGGGAAGTAACTAATCGGGGGGAAGCAAAAACTTTTTTTTTTTCGTTTTTTGAAAAAACTTTGTTCACGAACATTATAGTTGGGGTGAAAATATGAACATTTAATAAAGACACTTTGTGATAAATGTTTTTATTTTGGCGGGAAAACGCTCGAAGAAGTAATATATAACAATTATCGTGTTTTTCGAGCGTATGTTGAGGTTTTAGCTATTAGGGTTTAGATATTAGGGTTTAGAAATTTATGGTTTAGGGTTTAGATATTAGGGTTTAGATATTAGGGTTTAGAAATTTAGGGTTTAGGGTATAGATTTATGGTTTAGATTTAGGATTTAAATTGAGTTTTTAACACGAACGGTTTAGAGTTTAGGGTTTAGGGTTTAGGGTTTAGGGCCAAACCCTAAACCCTAAACCCTAAACTCTAAATCGGGCTGAATTTACTTCACAAAACATGGGGGAAAAAAACGTTCACATTCTTCACGAACAATATTATCTTGAATGTTATTTTTGTAGATCGTTTTCCCGCCTAAATAATAGCATTCATCACAAAATGTCTTTTCTAAATGTTCATACTTTCGTGTGATCTTGATGCCTGGAAAAAAAATTCCAAAAAAACGAAAAAAAAAAAGTTTTTTGCTTCCCCCCACTTCCCCCCGATTGGTTACTTCTCCATTGATCCTGCCGTAACCAATCGGAGGGAAGCAAAAAACTTCTTTTTTTTCGTTTTTCTTTGGAATTTTTTTTCCAGACATCAAGATCACACGAAAATATGAACATTTAGAAAAGACACTTCGTGATGAATGTTATTATTTAGGCGGGAAAACGATCGATAAAAATAACATTCAAGATAATATTGTTCGTGAAAAATGTTAACGTTTTTTTTCTTCTTCATGTTTTGCGAAGTAAAATTCAGTCCGATTTAGAGTTTAGGGTTTAGGGCAAGGGGTAGCAGTGGATTCAAGTTCGAATCTCACTCTTTAAAAATACCCGTGGTAGGCTTACTTACCATAAGCCGGGTTGCCCCTGGGAAGGTTTTACCGACCTATTCAGGACCCAGATCCGACCCGCCTGCCCCTCAGGATGGTTTAAGGTTCGGATCCCTGTAATATGGTTCGGGTTTCCTGCCCGAACGCGTGTGTATCTGCAAATGATGACTAGGCTTCGGTCCGGACTGATGCAAGCTTGCCGTTCAAAAAAAAAAAAAAAAAAAAAAAAAAAGAGTTTAGGGTTTAGGGTTTGGTGTTTTGGGTTTATTCCATAAACTCAAAACACCAAACCCTAAACCCTAGACCCTAACCCCTAAACTCTAAATCGTTCGTGTTAAAAACTCAATCTAAATCCTAAATCTAAACCCTAAACCCTAAATTTCCAAACCCTAATATCTAAACCCTATAAACCCTAATATCTAAACCCTAATATCTAAAACTCAACATACCCTCGAAAAATACGATAATTGTTATATATTAGTTCTTCGAGCGTTTTCCCGCCAAAATAAAAACATTTATCACAAAGTGTCTTTATTAAATGTTCATATTTTCATCCAACCTATAATGTTCGTGAACAAAGTTTTTTCAAAAAACGAAGAAAAAAAAGATTTTGCTTCCCCCGATTGGTTACTTCCCTCTTGATCATATATATATATATATATATATATATATATATATATATATATATATATATATATATATATATATATATATATATATATATATATATATATATATATATATATATATATATATATATATATATTATTTTTTGTTTTGTTTAATTTTTTATAATTATTCTAATTTTTTATTTGATTTTTTTTCATTTTTTAAGTTTTTTTTTTCATTTTTTCATATTAAAATGAATTGGAAATGGGTTTCTACGGGTCTAGATCTAATATATTAATGGACTAAAGATGAGTCTAGATGGAACTCTGATATAAGGGTAAAAATGACATTTTTCAAACCTATCTTAAATAGGAGTACTAAAAAAAGTTTGTTGGGAGACATTTATAATGTGACGGTGGGAGTAGTATATAACAAGTTAACAACTTATTTTCTGAATTTTTTACCCTTAGGAGTTAGGACATGTTAGTTACACATACATATACAAACAATAAAATATGAAGATAACTCTGTGGTACCAAATCCTCAAAAACATTTTGTGGATGACATTAACAAACTTACCCCCAACTGTCTATGCAGTATGCACCCTTCAGTCTTCTCATATTGTGCAATTCAAATACTAACAAAATTAGTTCACATACAGCATATTAGTTAGTATCTAAAATTCATACCAGCACGATGATGGCGATTAAATTGGCAACCACAAGAGGCTTTATTACGTTGCCAAATTTGAATTTGAATTTGAATTTTCCCTCTTCTCCATTTTGCAGCTCGTTGGATAATAAATCGAGTTCACTCCATTTGGTACAAAAAAAAATGATATCGATTACTTAACTCGCAAACACTTGAACTTCTGTAAGACGAGAGTAAATTATTGATGAATTTTGGTTTGTATATATGAACAGATTGCAGGTATTTCGCATAGGAACACAGTTTGCTATGCAGAATCATCTTCTTCTGCTTCTACTGGTAATTTTCAGCTTAAAATTAGCTATGCAAAATCATCTTCTGCTGCATTAAAAAAAAAAAAAAAAAAAAAAAAAAAACCCTGCATGACTAACATACATATGAGTCTCTATTATAGTTGCTGCTGAAGCAAAAGAGGGAGAGTCGACAGAGGTGGAAGCCGCCAAAGAAGATGCCGCTGCTGCTCCGGAGAAACCGAAGCCAAAGCCGCCAGCAAAGGCACCAGTGAAGCCATTACCGGAGATGATGGAAGAGGATGTGATTCCCTCTCTAAGATCAATTCTTGAAACACAAGAAGATATCTCTGAACTCGAGTTGTTTTTCGAGGATAACAAGGTAAGTCATAACATTTCATTATATTTATCTTATTCTAATTTAATCAGCATATGATTACTCTTATCTATTTGAAGTTAAGGTTTTTTAAGGAAAACTGTTAAAGCAGTTGGTGTTTAGCTTCACATGTGTCTAGATCCCTCTTGTTTGTGATACTGGGTTTCGATTTTATCCCTGAGCCTACAGAAACCAAACTCAAGCTTGACATTCGTGGACACTGGACGGCCACGTGTCAAGCCACATTCGGGTATCCACTTTCGGTTGGTTTATCGGTACCGATACCGAACTCGTCCCAAATCAGGAACCGAAACCAAAAACCCATCGGTTCGATATTCGGTACCGGTTCATTATCGGTTTTCGAGAATTTGCTCATGCCTGTTTCTTTTTAACAGGTCATGCAGACTCGATTTTGGTTCGATAACCATCCTACGCAATAATAGGGTGTTTTCAAACCGACTAATCCTAAAACCGAATCGAATACAAAACGGAAAAAAACCAAACTGATTTGGAATTCGGGTTTCGGTTCTGTTTTAGTTGGTTTTCAGTTTACTTTTATATATTATTAGTATTATATATTATTTATTATTATTATTATTAGCATTCTATTTATTTATTTATTTATTTATTTATTTTATACGGCTCTATTAAGCAAGTCAACACCAAACGTCGATTTATTGATGACTTGACTGCCACTTAGAGCCTAAATTGAACTCCAGGCACGATTTAAAACCCACGAAAATCTGATTCGACCAGTTTTATGGCGTTAATTTTATTTTTATTTTTATTTTTATTTATATATGTTTTATTTTATTTTATTTTTATTTATATATGTTTTATTTTATTTTATTATTTTATTAATATTTATTACTACTATTATTATTTTATTTATTTATTATTTATTTAATTTTTTTATTTTTTATTATTATTATTATTATTTTTTAATATTTTTTGGCCGGAGGTCCTCTTGGAAGCAATCTCTTTAGCTGTCGAACAGAGAGAGGGAAAACTTTCTCTACTCTTTGGGGTGTTTCACTCGGGGTGAAGAAATGACTTCTCTTTATTCTAGAATAGGGGAAGGATTGTCTACGTCTCACCTCCCCATACCCCACACATGTGGGATTGAGTGTTGTTTTTTTCAGTTTTACTTTTACAAATTCGATTTAACCGAAAATTGAATTCAAAACCAAACCGATGAACACCCCAACTAACAATAACAACCTCTTCTGATCTGGTATATACTCATTATTATGTTTTTGTTTGCATGCACAGCTAGAAGGCTCTTTTTTAAAGAAGGATATTCCACATTCATTCTGGGCATTGTTCCCAGATGGTATTAATGGTAAGTTCTCTTCTTCCCTGTTTAATTACCATTTTCTTATAATTACCATTTGATAATCATCTTAATTCCAATAGGTCCAAAAGGCTTTTCGCTATCTTCATACGGGTCAACTGCAAGCAATGTCGAACCTTTTCTTGTAGACGAGAAAAAAGTCACAGCAAAACTACTTGTATTCTGGGTTGAAAAACGTTTAGCTGCACAAGGAATAATTCCAGTCTGGACAGATTGATCAAAACATGTTTCTAACAAGAAACTATTTCAACTCTCAAATATCATCATACAGCATCATCAAATGTACAAGTTTTTTCGGTTCTTGATGCTCTAAGCACAATGTTTATACATATCTAATAGCATTCATTCACCTATGCTTTGAGTTATTTGATAGTAATAGTTCTTGAATGATTATTCAAGTTTTGAAAGTAATTACCTGATACTGACTAATAACAAATCATGTTATCAACCGTGGTTGTCAAAAATAACGCTTGTATCTGCTTCTGCTGTAAGTCAGAAACGATACATCAAGATTGAAAAGGTCGCGTAGACGTAGACCCACTAATTAGACGTTTTTAACGTTGACCCACTAATTAGACGTTTTTAGGCGAAACACGATGGGCTACTCACCAAACCGACTAGTCGACCGAGACGACAAACATTAACAACACTCCAAGACATTGACGTACATGTGAAGTGCTATGAAAATTGGTTGAAACAAGGGAAATAGGTAATGTTATTAAACTCTCAGAATAATCAATTACTTACTCGCTGCAAAATTTCCTTTATTGTTACCCGCTCATTCCATGAGCCTCGAAGGTTGCAGACGTCTTGCATTCAAACCTCATCCGAGGGGGGTTTACCACACGCGATGCCTACACAGATTCGTCGTGGGGCGGTAGGACTGTAATAGTTCAACCAAAAAAGTGATCGGGTTAGTGGGTTCAAACATCGCGTTCAGCCCCCCATCAATGAATCCTAACCGCCGTTCAAAAAAAAAAAAAAAAAAAAAATTTAATTAAGTAAATGCACCAATAACCCAAAAATAAGATGATTGTCCCTTTTATAATCAAATGATAGCAAGCAGAACCTGTTTATCCGAACACTAGAAACTGATTAATGTTACTTCAAGTTGCAACAACCATACAAAAAGTTGCAAAGTGCAAACTCATTGACAAATAGCATACATTTATATGAAGTACCATCGAATTAATGCATGAATGCTTTTACAACAAACGAAGCACAAATAATCCTTACACATGAAATTCAGCATTACCATAAGTTAAAGAACACATACAACAGTCTCTGATCATAATCAGCATGAACCAGAAGCCCCAACTCAGTTCCAGAGTTCATAGTAACTTGTCAGAACTGGGCATTTGAATTATGCATAGCTTGCCTTAGTTCACTTAAGAAATCAATTTTTGGCCCAGAAGGCCCAACTCCAGCTGACGGGGAAATCATCTGACAACAGTTGCAAAAGATATATTTGTTTTAATAAAGGTGCCAATTATAATTTATCTACTTTTAGGCTATATCTTTTACCTGATGAGGAAGTCGAAATTGTCCCCATGCTGATGCAGTGCTTCCTGAATACATAACTGGCCGCTCTGTAAAACACAAAAAGAGATATATATGAGATTCTATCTGTTAACCACTTCAATCATTACATTACATGTGATTACATGTAGATGAAATCATGAACCAATAATAAGATTGTATTACTCACCAGCTAAATCAGTTGAGGGATTTTCATATGCATTCATTGCAGCAGCCCAACCTGCATTATAGAGTTCACATATTAACATTACTACTTCAAGATTATATATTACCCTTCCATAAGACAACAAAGAAGATACATTTTGAAGCAATTTAGGTATGATCCATCTGCCTGTAGTCATATATGGCATATACATCATATAAAGTTTTAAACTTTATAAACAGAAAATAGTTAATTTGAAATACATACGGTTGTTCAAAAGTTGATAAGCTTCACTGTCACAACATCCTTGCAAGCCAATTAAGCGTATTGGATCTGCATGATCCATGATAGGAACATTTCTCAAAGCAGCAGATTGATTTTTATCCCCATCGTTCCCATAACTAGGTGCACGTTCCAATCTATCTGCAGATATGGACCAGTCAGCTTACAAAGATATCCATAGTTTTATAGGAGTATCCACTAATCAATCTAAGTAGAATAGACGGATTCAACTTTTTTTATTAGTTGACTTTAAATCCCAGGTAGGTATTGTGTTCTTTTCAAATAACCTGCCAATTTGGTGGTAAAAGGTAGCACCTTTTGCAGAAATTGACATGTGTATATTTACAAGATCACAATTATAGAAATGAATAACAAGGCGCTATATAGGTGTCAGTTATCAGTTATTACTAGTTGAGATCAAAAGTGTAATAACTAATAAGAGGCTGTTAACGCCACTATATATGGCTATAATTCAAGAATCATACGATATTTCTTTCCTAAATCCCTAATCAGATAAGAGATAAACACTTGTATCTCTTGTACATCATTAATTTCTTAAAGAGTTAAAGATTTTATCTTCACAAGGTAGATCTATCTCTGCTAAATTCTAAAATTAGCATTTCTTCTATCTAAATTCAAAGCATTCATATATCCTATGAGACATTTAAAGCTACACTAAACCTCATATCTTGAGACAAGGACATCAACCATACATTTTCGATTAAAAATACTAATATTCCTAATATACACATCAAAAGAAACAAAAGTGCTGCAGATCAGATAAGATTGACAAGTCAATCGATGCATGCTATATTCAACTCAAATCTACATCCTGTCTTAAAGTTCAATAATCCTAAGTTCCCGAATCCCTAATCCAAATGAAAAAATTTCTATTTGCAATTCTAGTAACATGTAAACTAATAAAATTAGTCAATTGCCATATCTGATCATTACTTTCTGGAACAAACAAACATTCGTTCTTCGATTGTAGATCCCTATCATCTATAATCCTAACTTAGCATCAAGTTCACAATTAACTGAGCTTAAAATTTTAAAATCCGAATCACAAACCAAACCCTAGCCTAGTGCCTTTGCAATTAATTTTCAGCTTGTAACATCACAGTTAAAAAAACAACAATAACAACAAAATAATTAGATTTACCTCCACCAGATTTCCTCCTTCCCATAGATCGATTCCTACACACACAAATTTATAAATTAAAAAAAAAAAAGATATTTTATATATAAAAAAAAAATAGTAATTCTGGTGTGGAAAGAAGATGCATACCGTTGATTAGGAGGTGCGTAGCGTTTGACGGTGGCAATGTTGACCGCAGATGATGAATCGGTAGGGTTTTCCAGCATTTTTATGTTTTAATTAACTTTTAATCCCCTAACCACCACCACCGTCAATTAAGAAAGATATATTGAATATTCTTTGTATGTATATATACAAAAGGACAGAAGAAATTGAAAACTTATTAATGGTGTTTTTGTTACATGTGGGTTTGGGGTTAATTTTGGGAACTAGGGTTCTTGACCGTGCCGTCGGCCAGACGATGTAATAATTGCAGGAAGGAGGACGAAAGTAGACGGAATTTTGATTATTTAACGACTTTTTACATGAGAATTGATATTTCTACAGTCTACAGTAATAAATAAATAGATGAAAGTAAAATTATCTAAACTAGAAAAATTATCTAAAAAAAATAAAAATAAAAAATAAATAGATCAAGTAAAATTATAGAAAAATTATCTAAAAAAATAAAAATAAAAAATAAATAGATCAAGTAAAATTATCTAAACTAGAAAAAAATTCGACTGCGTGTTGCTGCGGTTGTATTCAACGCGTGATCGAATTTGGATATACGTTGTTTGGTACCTAATAAATCTAGTAGATTGGTTTGTTTGTTGGACGTGTATGTCTATGTATGAAATATAGCCCGAAATATTTAGTGTTTTTAAACGATGTCCGTTTCGCGTATAGTTAGTCGCGTTGTGTTCGTAAAATTATTTCGACTTGAACGGTGGTCTCGAAAAAATTTTAACTCGCACCGAGCGAGAATATATGGCCCGTTATTTAGTGTTTTTTAACGATGTCCGTTCCGCGTATAGTTAGTCGCGTTGTGCTCATCAGATTTTTTCAAGTTGAACGGTGGTCTCGGAAAAATTTAACTCGCACCGAGCGAGAAGATAGGACCCGTTAAAAATTCGGGTGGAATTAGTTTCTTTTATTTTAATAAAGTTATATATTTACGCATTTAACCCTTGCAAAAGTGTAAATTTGAGGGGCTGTTGTGTAAATTGAGCCGAATTTGAGGGACCGTTTGTAGTGTGAACGCAAAAGCAAACCGACAATTCGATAAAGCTGAAACTACAAAAATTTGAGGGGTTTTTAGTCTATAGGTATAATATAATATAATATAATATAATATAATATAATATAATATAATATAATAACTAGTCCGAACCGGCCCGCGCGTTGCGGCGGGAGCTTTCGGGCTGCGTATTCATATTTAACGTAGCGTTGTGTATTTACAGAGGAGAACGCGGCCCATGTGTTAAGCGCCGTTTTAGATGTCGTTGTGTTAAGCATTTTTTAAAAAGTATCCGTTTCGAACGTAGTTAGTTTTGTTTTGTTCAATAAAATTTTTCGAGTGTAACGGTGCTGTCGGAAAAATGTAACTCGCGGCGAGCAGAAAGATACGGGCTGTCGTTGTGTTTAGCATTTTTTTAAAAAGTGTCCGTTTCGAACGTGGTTAGTTTCATTTTGTTCATAAAATTATTTCGAGTCTGACGCTGCCGTCGAAAAAATTTAACTCGTGGCGAACAGGAAGATACGGGTTATCGTTGTGTTTAGTGTTTTTTAAAATTATCCGTTTCGCGTATAGTTAGTCCCGTTGGGTTCATAAGATTTTTCCGATTTGAACAGTGGTCTCGGAAAAATTTAAGCCGCACCGAACGAGAAGATAGGGCCTGTTATAAATTCGGGTGGAATTAAATTCTTTTATTTTAATAAAATTATATATTTACACTTTTAATCCCTGAAAAAGTGTAAACTTGAGGGGGTCGTTGTGTAAATATAGCCGTTAAGGGACCAGTTGTAATGTGAACGCAAACTCAAAACTACAATCCGATATAAATGAAACTATAAGCATTCTCATCATATTTAGTATGTGTGAACGCAAACTCGAAACTACAATCCGATATAAATGAAACTACAAACATTCTCATCATATTTGAACAGTGGTCTCGGAAAAATTTAAGCCGCACCGAACGAGAAGATAGGGCCTGTTATAAATTCGGGTGGAATTAAATTCTTTTATTTTAATAAAATTATATATTTACACTTTTAATCCCTGAAAAAGTGTAAACTTGAGGGGGTCGTTGTGTAAATATAGCCGTTAAGGGGCCAGTTGTAATGTGAACGCAAACTCAAAACTACAATCCGATATAAATGAAACTATAAACATTCTCATCATATTTAGTATGTGTGAACGCAAACTCGAAACTACAATCCGATATAAATGAAACTACAAACATTCTCATCATATAATGAAACTACAAACATTCTCATCATATTTAGTATGTAAGTATTAATATTAATATTAATATTAATATTAATATTAATATTAATATTAACTAGCTTAAGACCCGCGAATTCGCGGGTTTTTTTATGAACAAATTAAAAATTGAATTGTTGGACTAATTAAATTTTATGTAGTTTTTGTTAGGTTATTACTATATCAAAAAAGTTTGCATTTATTAAAAGAAAAATGGTAATGAACCGTTCTCCACATATGCCAAATACAAAAAGTGAAAACATGATTTTTTTTTTTTCCTTTTAAATGAAGTATCTTTTCAAAGCCGACGTCCTCACCTAAGTCTTTGGGTATATGCACCAAATTATAGTAGTACCCATTACACTATGTTCTAAATATAACACTTATTACATTACGTTCTAAATATAATACCCATTACATTACGGTCTAAATATAACAACGATGTTATTTAGAATGGCAAGATATCGCCATAAATTAAATTAAAAATCACTTTCCATGACCACCAGTTTGCTTAACTACAGAATGGCAAGATAAGTACTGGTGCAATATCTGCTCAAAATGGCTCAGAAGGACTGTAGCAACATGTGTTTATCAACAGGTCTTTGAAAAGTAACAGGAGGAGCATAGGCGTGTATACTTTTAAATAGGTTGCAAGAGCAGACCTGATTGCATAGTACACTTTATCGTGTGATGATGGATGACATTCGTGATTCGACTTTATCGAAAGATGACTGGTGTATAAATTCATGAAATGGAACACAAAAATCTGTACCTATAATTGTCAATATTAACACAGAATTAATGTAGAAAAAGAAAAAAAGGTTCACCAGACTAAAATAATTCAAGTAACTAACGCATCGTAACAAAAAATATACCTCCTGTTATAGGCCAATTTTCTAGTACCGAGAATTCTTTGCTAGAAGGTGCTGCTGGTGTTTCATAAGTAGCAGCAGGCACAAAGACATACGTACTTTTAGGTAAAAAGAGAGAGTCCCCACAAACATACTTCTCCTGGCAGCTTGCTTTGGCGACATTTCAGAAAATGTAAACTCTTTCTAAAAAAAGTAATATAAATAAATTTTTTTTTTTTTTTTTTTTAAATAAGTTACTTTTTAGGTAAACAATTAATAAGGAAAAATGAGTCTCAGCCCGACCAGTCCATTTGGACCCGACCCGTTCAACCCGTTTGAATTTTGAGACCCGTTCGACCTATGACCTGTTTTGACCCAAACCCATTTGGTCTCGACCCAACCCGACCCATTTTCCAGGTTTAGTAACAGTACATATACATATACATACAACCATTATATATAGGTATTAATAGGTTCATGTAGGTTGTTTCTATACCCTTTTCTAGTGTCCTTGCCTCGGTTCCGAGGAGTAGCAACCTCTTTGTCGTGGTCTGTGAATTGCCTGTGCTTTCCTGGTTCCGAGTTTAGTTTCTGCTATATGTGGAACTTATATAAATTGAATGGTTATTACGTGACTGCAAAAGATGTATGTTATTACGTGTTTGCTTGGTTGTTAGCCAAAGTGTTGAAGTTTAAGCGTTGTTGAGTGTTGGGGTATTTAATAGCTGGCAGATGATTAGATCTTGTTTGTCTTTCGAATATAAGTGATGTTGTGTTGGAGATTGTTTGTTGCCATTTTTTTGTTGGCTCACTGTAGAAGTTGGAAATCATATAAACTGAGTTGTCAATCATAATTGAATACAACAGACTAATTGTGACGATCGCTCCAAATCCATATGGACGAACACGTCATTCATTGATTTCATTGCGAGGTATTTGACCTCTATATGATACGTTTTGTAAGCATTGCATTCTTTGAAAAGACACACCTTAAATGAATATTTAAATCAAAGGTTTTCGACATCTGATGATTTCTACATATAGACAATCACCATAAATAATAGTTTACAACAGTATTTCCGTTGACAATGCAGTCAAAATAAGATACATGGTGATGATTTGGTGAATGCAACGTTTCCTTGAAAAATATGTCATGTAAGACTCCATGCACATAGCTTGTCTAACATCTAAGCAAACAGCGGAAGACTTCTAGGAAACCTGAGAATAAACATGCTAACAAGTGTCAACACAAAGGTTGGTGAGTTCATAGTTTTAATGTTGCGCATAATCTGTATATAAAGGTGGATAACAAGATTTCAGTTGTTCAATCCAGAAACGTTTATCAAAATATTCTACGAAATTGAGCACCCTGGTAACTAAACTTAACGTATATATAATTTGTACCCTTTGTATAATCATCTTAATAATACACGCAAACCAACGTGTACGCTTCTCAAATAGCATACGTCCGTTAAAAGGCTAGTGCTCTAGCTCGGACGGGGATATCAAGCCCTATGGATCCATATACTACTACTCACGCCCACCAGTTCTTATAACCGGCAGTTACTAGTTACCAAAGCTAAGGGATTTTCGGTTCAAACTCAGTATAGAATTTAGTATGTACTTGTGTCCA
Source organism: Rutidosis leptorrhynchoides (assembly GCF_046630445.1). Lineage (NCBI taxonomy): Eukaryota > Viridiplantae > Streptophyta > Magnoliopsida > Asterales > Asteraceae > Rutidosis > Rutidosis leptorrhynchoides. Next base: position 641,423,031 of record NC_092335.1, read on the forward strand.
TTGTTTAAAATAAAGTGCATGTATTCTCAGCCCAAAAATATATATTGCAAAAGCATTTAAAAAGGGAGCAAATGAAACTCACGCATATAAATCTAGTATTTTCAGTATTTATAAACAGTCGCATGTATTCTCAGCCCAAAAATATATTGAGTAAAAGGGATCATATGAAACTCACGCATATAAATCTAGTATTTATAAACAGTCGCATGTATTCCCAGCCCAAAAATATATTGAGTAAAAGGGATCATATGAAACTCACCTTAGCAGCATATAAAGTCGTTCACCAAAATGTGACCGAAACACGGATTACCAAATAACCGTAGATCTCAACGTATCAATATTGAGATTCAATATTGTAGGATAGTACGTAGAAGTAACGAAGATGATAAACACTAGGTTTGATTCACAAATATACCCCCGAACATTACCCATAACCTCCTTGGCAATAACCCATAATTTCCTTAGTTTTAACTCGCTCGAAAACTTGTTTTGAATTTATTCGAGCAAAACCTCGTCGTAGTATTTTATGTGTACTACTAATAATAAGAATAATATTAATAATAATAAGATTTAATATTAATAATATTCTTAATAATAATAATAATAATAATAATAATAATATAATAAGTAAATAAATACGGAGTAATGGAATGAATCAGAAACAGATATGCTCGAGCTTTTATAGGTGTGGCCTGAATTCAGACCCCATGCGATCGCATGGTTCTGAAGGCCATTTGCCATGCGATCGCATGGCCCGTTTTTCCAGCTCACAAATTTTTGTAATTTAGCTCGTCGACATAATTTAATATAATATAATATATATAATATATTTAATTTATATAATTAATTATATATTATATTAAATTCACATGCATCGTTGACTTGTAATTTTTGTTCCGATAAGTCGTACGTTGTCACTCGACTTATGTCCCGGTTTCGGTTTTTCGAATGCCCTTTCGTACGCTGAGAAAACTAGTACTTTTCGTTTCGTGAATCGTACCTTTGTCAAAATATAGTCTTAAATCATCCATAAGCTATACCAGTCGAGGTATAACTTATACATTTGAGTGTTTTGGTCATTTACTTCTATAAATCATCGTCTCGCTATTTGTTATTATATAATACATACATTTTCATTTTGAAATAGTGTTTTACTGTAGCAATTCACTGTATCAAAGTCAATTTCACTGTAGCAAATAGTGATTTTCGAAAGTATTTTGGGTACTGTAGCAATTTGAAAATACTGTAGCAAATTAGTGTTTTACTGGTTCATCTTAAATGCTTTAGTTAATTTATCTAAATATCAATCGAATCAATAAACGAATGTTACTATCGTTTACTAAATAACTTGAAATTATATATATGTATATATCTTTTTAATATACATAAATCAGTTTTTAAATACACATTGCAAGTTATTTATGAATAATTAATATTCCAATATATATATATATATATATATATATATACATATATATATATTTTCAAATAGATGTTCATGAATCGTTAGTCAATAGTCAAAGGTTAACTGAATATATAACATTAGTTCAAAAATTTTGAGAATCAATATTACAGACTTTGCTTATCGTGTCGGAAATGTTAATCATACAAAGATTAAGTTTAAATTTGATCAAAAATTTCCGGGTCATCACACTAATCTTTATTATATGATCTCAATCACCATGAAACATATTTAATTTTCTATTGTCGGTGATTTTGAACGAATTAGTTATAATTAAGTCAATCCATGAGTACTCTTTCTAAATTGAACAAAAAACCTTGGGTTTACCCATTACAGAGTACTCCCTACCCACCCATCTTGCGCCATCTATGTCAGAATCAATTATTATTAAACAGACTAACCCGAGAAGGACTGAGTCAATTCCACGGTTGCTGCATGGTCACAAGCTCTCCAAGATCAAAACAAAACTGTAAATATCAAAACTCAATACATCAGATTCTTATATGCATGGTTGTTGCATGGTTGCATCATTATTTTATAGTGCATTGACCAGTCTAGTAACGCTTGTTTGGTTGGATCTGTATATCATATACATTATTGTGATTCATGATACATAATAGTTCAGAAATAGAAATTAGCCTATTATTAGCGAATAAATTAATCAAATGACATGATTTTGAGTTAAAAGTTGAGTCAAACTCCATGTAGATAAAGTAACTTAGTTGGAATTTTTTTCCGCTTGAAATACTTGTATTAGCCTCTTCTCATATTCATATCTCCGGATCCATAAATACAACAAACGCGCGATCTTATACTCCTAATCGAGCAGGTAGCCTATCCTGCCCTACTGTATCTTGAGTTCCATTTTTCTTGTTCCACATCGTCCCCGGGTCTTGGCAATAAGAAATCAGTTAAGCCAAGTGACCAACCAACATCAGCAAACCAATAATGTAACAGTGACTCGATTGTTGCCTGCGATGATTGACCTTCACTATTACTCTAAAATAAAATGCAATATTTTAATCATAAATGGTCAGATCACTATTATAACCATATACATTTTATGATATATTGTGAATATAAATCCAAATACCTTGGCTTATTTTTGTCTTTCAAAATCACAATAAAGGCCCATAATACTTAGCCAAAGAACACCTGCATTGAGAGATAGTGATCCAGCTGAAACAGAGCATGTATTGAGATTTAATTAAATATACAATAATAACCATATTATCATACACAATGGGTAAAATCAGACTAAAACTCCAAAAATAAGTTGTATCATTCTAGTCATAACAGCAACAACAACAACAATACCCAATCCCACAAAAGTGGGGTATGGGAGAGGTGGGTGTAGACAATCATTCCTCGTACCCTAGATTAGAAGGAAGTCGCTACTCCACCCGCGAGTATAGAACCCGCGCCTAGATAAGGTCGTCCCTCCCTCTACTCTAGAGCAAAAGAGATTGCTTCCAAAAAGGACCTCCGGCCAGATGTGCTCATAAAAACGAAATAGATAGGGCAAAAGATACGTACCTGTAAGGGTTATGTGCGCCTAGCAAGATGCAACCAAACACAGTAACCAAAAAGGGAACACAAATAGCAGTATTGCACAACAGTAGGGCAAATAGCATGAATCATATAGAGCACAAAACCATTTAAAATCAAGTAGACATACAGACAAACAAAATAAATAAATATATATATATATATATATATATATATATATATATATATATATATATATATATATATACACGCACCACACATAACTCATAAGCATGGATAAAAACCCATGCTTAAACATATATACATATAGATAAATTCGTAGATATATATACCTAGGTACAGAAACAAGACAGACAATCATACAAACACCAATACATGTTACTTAGATACATAGATACATATATAGATACACACATATGCAACGGTACATGTATATAGCCTAAATACATATAAATAGATACAGGTGCATATATACTATGTGGAGGGGTATATATAGTGTAACTATAGAATAACTAGTTATAGTTATGTATGTAGTTGTACAATAAATGTAATAAAAACATTTATATGAAACATTTCGTGTTGGAAACAAAATATAAGTCACCAAAACTGCATCAATTTGGTTTTATATCAAGTGCAACTTTATATCAAAACTTGCATCATTTAGCATACCTAGTGACATGAAATATTTGTAGTAAGAGGCTAGGTCGAAAACAGATTGAATAGAAACATTTTACAGGGCAAACTTTTTATATATAATAAGAATATAAAATTTATCAAGAATAGTTATCAACAAAAAATCTTATTGTGCAAATATGAAAACAATAAATAAAACCTACTATTAACACAAACAAAGTATTAGATTAAATTTATCATATGTCGTAGATGCATACTATAAATCAGTATTCTTCCTGAAAACAACTAATATGATTTTAAGAATGAAAAATAGGAATGAACAACAGATTACAATTTAATACAACTATAAATCATAACCTTATTCACTTTCATAAAAAACTTATGAACATTAAAAAATGATTCAATTCAAACCACTTTATTATACTATTCTAGAAGTGTTACACGATAACTGATATAGATTTATACGAAAGGCCAAAACCAAAATCCTAAACATATGATATTTTGCATATTAAGCCTTTAATTCTGTCATATCCAAATTTTCTACAAAAAAAAAAAGAAAAAAAAAACAAAAAATAGTGATCCAATCATGTATCTAAAATTTCAAAGAAATAAAATTAACTATCATATCCAATCATACTACTTGTTCCATTAAACGATTCAACAACAACAAAAAAAAAAAAAAAAAAAACGTTAATTTAAAAAGCAAAAAAAAAAAAAAAAAAAAACTATTTTGATATAGAAGATGAATTCTTACTTACCATAATTTACTATCAAAGTAATACGAACGATTTGATGATTAAATTTGGGACTGGATTGAAACGGAGATTATCATGATCGTTTAGCTTCACATTAGGGTTTTTTGAGAGTCGTATTTTTTTTTAGAGGAAATAGGGTTTTGCATATTCGAACGCAATCGATTCAAAATTTGTTTGAATTTGTTTTTGACAATTTTAGGGAGAGAGCTAGGGTTTTTTCATATGGATGTCGTGAATGTGAATGAAGAATGCTGAACCCGAAACCCCTAAAATTAGAATGAGAGGCCGCACAATTTTTTTTAACAAAAGGGTAATTTGTTAATCAAATAAATCAGGTACTTGATTAGGTCGTAATGAATATTAGTAAAAAATGGATGATCTAGATTAGTTATCATTAATTAATGAATGGCTAGGACTAAGATTAGTTGAAGCAATTTAAAATGATCTATTTTCAATTTTGTTATTATATATAGTATAGATATAGATATAGATAGATAGATAGAAGTATAGATATAGAAGTATAGATATAGATATAGATAGAAGTATAGATATTAATAATATTAATATTAATATTAATTTAATATTAAAATTAATTAATATTAATATTAATTAGCTAAAACAAAATTTGGGGGTTAGCTGTACATTGCTGCAGACCTTATTTTATTTGTGGTAAAATGTTTTTACGAATTTATTATTAGTGCATACACGTTTGAACTCAGCAATAATTAAATTTAAAAGTGTATCATTCGCTATGCGTAATGCGTAATTTTCTCATAACTTGTAATTCAAATACATAAAAATCATCAGTGGCGCAACTAGGATTTTTTTCACCGAGAGCAAAAAAAAGTAAAACCGTAGCAATTTTTTTGAACAAAATATGAAGGTTTGGGGCAAAAATTTGAGGTTTTTAGAAAATTATGAAGGTTTTTGGGTAGAAGTTGAAAGTTTTTGGGTAAAATTTGAAGGGTTTTGGGCAAAAGTTGGAAAATTTTAGGCAAAATTTGAAGGTTTTTTGACAGAATATGTAGGTTTTAAGGCAAATTATGTAGATTTTGGGGTAAAAAAAAATTCACTGGGGCAAAATCGAAAAATTCAATTTTTACACTGAAAAAAATCCACTGAAGGAGAACGCCTTCTGCCCCACTTAGTTTCGCCCCTGTAAAAAACACAAATCAGTACAAAAAGGAAAATTTAAATGATAAAACTGTTGTAAAGTCAATTGTGGCTGACAATATTATATATTTTATTACTGTATCACCTACCATGTACTATAACTTATTTGCTATAAATATGGGTGTAAACTACCATATTTATCACCCCATCATTTTGAACAAAATTATGTTTTGCTCTCTACTTCTATCTTCTTTAATATTTGTAGTCTATTGTCAAGAACCAAGCCATCAAAGGTAGTTATAAACTCCTAAATTATAACACGTTATCAGCACGAAGTGCTCCGTATAATCAAGGTTTATCTAAGCAAGCACAAGTCACTAATCAAGGTAAGAAATTCTTTAACGATATCTTTTATTATTTATTAGTAAGGTAAATATTATTATCATCATAAGTAAAATTATATTTCTGTAATCTAACTTTTATTAACTTCACTAACATTTATATTTATGTTATTTAAGTTATATATGGTTGGTTATACCACCTGAATTATATTTATGTAATCTAACTTTTATTAACTTCACTAACATTTATATTTATGTTATTTAAGTTATATATGGTCGGTTATACCGCCTGAATTATATTTCTGTAATCTAACTTTTATTAACTTCACTAACATTTATATTTATGTTATTTAAGTTATATATGGTCGGTTATACCGCCTGAATTATATTTCTGTAATCTAACTTTTATTAACTTCACTAACATTTATATTTATGTTATTTAAGTTATATACGATCGGTTATACTGCCTGAATTATAACTAGTTATAAGCTCGTTAATTATCTAAACTAAATTTTGTTCGGCTCGTAAAACAAAGTTCGAGCTCGTTAAATAATTTGAAGAAGGGAACATGATGTTTGCTAAAGAAGATTACTAGTTTAAAAAAAAAATAGTAGATATAAATGGAATATTGAAATGGAACAAATTACCTTGTTAAAAGTCTGAAGATGCATATTATCGTTTGTACAAAAAAAAAAAAAAAAAGTTAAACTATCAAATTTTAAAAGTCGAAGAAGTCAGTTCATCACCATGAATTTCTTTTACAATAGTTGTTAAAAATTCAAATAAATCAGTTAATCACCATTATCAATCTTTTAAAGGAATTTTTGTGGGAAGATAATACATCTAACACTTCAATAGATACAAGAAGGGAGGAGTAGAGAATAGTTGTAGCTATGAGATAATTTTTGGTTTATTGATGTAATTAAAATATGAAAACAAACTGAATCGTCAATTGAGAAAAGGGATACACAAGGATTACTATTGGGTTTGAGTTGTTAGACCAACAAATAATTAAATTAGTTTGTCTAGATTTACACTCAATCATCTATCGTCTTTTATCTCGATAATCACAAACACCATCAATTTATTGGGAGAGTAAATATTAATTTGTACACATAACTTTTAAATTTATTATGCTGCATATACTAAATATATATACTAACTATATATATATACACTAATATATATATATATATATATATATATATATATATATATATATATATATATATATATATATATATATATATATATATATATATATCTCAGATCTTGAAAATAGCCATTTAAATATAAATATAGAAAAAAGACGATGTTCATATTGAATTATTGACTAGTGAGTTTGACATCAATAATTGACAGGATATCAAACGAAAACACGTAAAAGAAGTGTATAATTAATTAAAGCAACTGGAAAAGAAGCGGTCAAAATCATGTCACAATTTGTTTTGACTTTCGTATAATATTTAAGAAGGGCTATCCAAATAAAAAAAAATCCCAAAATAAAATATTGATAAAACTTGAAACACATAAATCCATTTAACCATACATTTTTCAACAATAAAAAAAAAACATATAAGCAAAGTATTTTTGCTTCGTGTGTGGTTGATCGATCCCTCTTCGCAGTAGCCTTTGTCCTCATAATATACTCCGTATCATTGATTAAAGTTAGACCCACAAGTCCTTGATTAATTCCACTCTCAATTTCTTTTGCATATAATATAGGGTAAAGTGTAAAGACCTATGTATTGTAGATAATGGTAGCATACACACTATGATCAAATATAAGAAATATTTCATTGATTTAAATCAAATGAAGGAATATCATTTTATCGTTTGTTTTTGTTACTTCTACTTTTGGTTCATGGTACACTTGTGATTGCAAAATAAAAATATTGAAACTTGAGGTTCAAATTTGTTTCTTGATTCATATTATTGCTCTGTATTTTAGTTATCACTTCAAGTGGAGAGGTTGTCAACTTTTTTAAGTGGGGTAAGGAAAAAGAAATAAATCCATCTTTTGCAATTGAAATGCAACATAGTCAATCGATAATTTTTTAATTATTATTTCGATGATTTATAAATAATGGTGGGTCATAGATGATGCAAATAATATTGGATTGTATTAGTGCTTAAATGATAACAAGATTTAATGATGATGATATGGTAAATGGTAACAAGAATGAGGATAGATCGATGGAAAATGATATTATGGATAATGAACGGAAAAGGAAAAAAAATTCATATTACCAAATGGTACGAATTTTCTGATAAAAAATGCTTTGTTTTCTCCCAAAATCAAAGAGAAATTTGTTAAGTTTCACTGATATATATCATAATGGATATGGTAAAAAGCGCATATGATAAAAAGCGCAACACATATAATTAAAAAGCGCATATGATAAAAAGGCCCATATTATGAAAAGCGCATATGATGAAAAGCGCAGCGCATATGATTAAAAGCACAGCGCATATGATTAAAAACGCATATGATGAAAAGTGCATATGATGAAAAGCGCAGCGCATATGATTAAAAGCACATATGGTGAAAAGGATATATGATGAAAAGCGCATATGGTGATTAATGAAAAAGCACATATGGTGATTAATGAAAAGCACATATGGTGATTAATGAAAAAAATATTGAGAAAGAATCACCAATGTTTCTTGAAAGAATTCAAGGTTATATATATGGACCAATTCATCCATCATGTGGACCATTTTGATATTTCATGGTTCTAATAGACACATCTAGCGGATGGTCTCATGTTTGTGTGTTATCAAGCCGTAATATGGCATTTGCAAAGTTTCTTGCACAAATTATTAAATTGAGAGCACATTTATCGATTACACCATTAAAAGGGTGAGACTTGATAATGTTGGTGAGTCAACATCTCAAGCATTTTATGATTATTATATGTCTATAGGGATTGTTATTGAACATCCAGTTGCTCATGTGCATAAAAAAAAAAAATTGGTATAGCTGAATCAATAATTAAAAGCATGCAACTAATAGCTAAACCATTAAAAATGAGTACATAACTCTCGGAATTTATATGAGGACATGCAAATTTACATGCTGCGACTTTATTTCACATTAAACAAAGTGCGACTCATAAATATTCTCCTCTACAACTTGATCTTGGCCAAGAGCCAAATATTTCACACCATTAAGACATTTGATTGTGCAGTGTATGTTCTAGTTGCACAATCACAACGCTCTAAAATGGGTCCTCAAAGGAGGATGAGAATATATGTTGGATATGAAACATATTCAATTATAAGATATATTGAACCCATGACGGTGATATTTTTACAGCACATTTTGCTGATTGTCATTATAATGAAAAATTGTTCCCTATATTAGGGGGAGAAATGAAAAATAAAGAAAAAGATGTTTCATGATGTGAACATAAATTAATGTATCTTGATCATCGCACAAAAGAATTCGAAAAGAAAGTTAAAAAATAATACATATGCAAGAACTTGCAAATAAATTACCCGATGTATTTACAGATACAAAAAGTAGTGACTAAATCATATATACTAGCAGTAAATGCTTCAGCTAGAATTGAAATTCTAAAAGCTGACAATAATGTCACTCATGAGTCTTTGCCACGCCAGAAACGTGGGAGACCAATTGGTTCCAAAGATTAAAAAAAATTCTCGAAAAAGAAAATCAGCTGATAATGAGGTAAAAGAAAGTGTTCAAGAAGAACCACAAATCAATACTCCTTCTGCAGAGGAGATTGATGATTTCAATACGGAAATTGCAATCAATTATGCACATTCAAAAAATATTATGGAACCGAAATGACATGAAAAATCTTGATGAGATATTTTCATATAATGTTGCATATGACATCATGAATGATCATGATGATCCAGAACCAAAATCTATCATGAAAAATAGACATGATTGGGATCATTGGAAAAGAGCAATACGAGCTAAATTTGAATCGCTCAATAAAAGAAAAGTTTTCGGATCAATAGTTATCACTTTTAAAGATTTGAAACGTATGGGATACAAATAAATTTTTATCAGAAAAAGAAATGAGAAAAAATGAAGTTACATGATAAAGCTAGACTTGTAACTCAAGATTTCTCTTAGAGACCATGAATGGATTATGAAGAAAACTTATTCTCCTGTTATGGATGCAATTGCTTTTAGATACTTAATCAGCCTAACAGTTTCTAAAATTTAGAAATGTATCTCATGGATGTTATTACTACTTATTTAAATGAATCACTTGATAGTGATATATACATGAATATCCATGAAAGGTTTAAGGTATCAGAAACATCTAATGTAAAACCCAAAGAAATGTATTCCATTGAATCACAAAGATTTTTATATGGGTTGATATAATAGTATAACTGATTAAGTGATTACTTGATAAGAAAAAGAGTATACAAATAATCTTATTTGAACATGTGTTTTTAAAAAAAAAAATGTTCGGATATGTGATGGTAGTTATTTATGTCAATTATCTTAAATAAAGAAATCTATGAATTCATTCAACTTCTAAAGAAAGAGTTTGAAATGAAAAATCTTGGAAAAGCCAAGTATTACGTTGGTTTGCAAATTGAGCATATGTCTAATGACCTACTTGTATATCAAACAACTTATACAGAAAAGATTTTAAAACATTTTAATATGGACAAGACAAAATCATTAAGTACTCATATGGTTGTTAGATCACTAAATATTGACACAGATCAATTTCGTCCCCGTGAAGATCTTCTTGGATTAGAAGTTCCATATCTTAGTGAAATTGGGGCTCTTATATATCTTACAAATTGTACAAGAACTGACATTTATTTTGTAGTTTATTTGTTAGCAATGTTCAGCTCACAGCCCTACCAAAAGACACTCGAATGGGATCAAACACATATTTCGATACCTTCGAGGAACTACTGATTTAGGATTATTTTATTCTAATGAATCAAAACAAGATTTGGTTGGTTATGCAGATGCAGGTTATTTATCTGATCCACATAAAGCTAAATCTCAAAATAGATATGTATTCCTAAATGGAGGTACTGCAATATCATGGCGTTCTCAAAAACAAACACTTGTTGCAACATCATTAAATCATGGCGAAGTGATTGCATTACATGAAGCTACTCGGGAATGTTTTTGGTTGACATCAATGACACAACTCATTACTGATTCTTGTGGACTAGAATGCGATAAAAGTCCAACAACTATCTATGAAGATAATGCGGCTTGCATAGCACAAATGAAAGAAGGGTATATCAAAAGTGACCGATCAAAACACATACCTCCTAGATTCTTCTCATACATTCAAAATCTCATTAAGGATAACCAGATTGAAATGAGATATATACAATCCAACAAAAACTCTGCTGATCTTTTCACCAAAGCACTTCCAACTGCTATTTTCAGAACACACGTTCATAACATTTGCATGAGACATGTTCAAAAGATGTAACAGCTGAAGCGATATCTACTTGAGGGGGAGTCAACTCTATACTGCACTCTTTTTCCCTTGACTAAAGTTTTTATCCCACTGGGTTTTTCTTTAGCAAGGTTTTTAATGAGGCAGTACTAGTTGCTCTATAATGAACTAAAATTTTCATCCAAGGGGGAGTGTTGTAAAGTCAATTGTGGCTGACAATATTATATATTTTATTACTGTATCACCTACCATGTACTATAACTTATTTGCTATAAATATGGGTGTAAACTACCATATTTATCACCCCATCATTTTGAACAAAATTATGTTTTGCTCTCTACTTCTATCTTCTTTAATATTTGTAGTCTATTGTCAAGAACCAAGCCATCAAAGGTAGTTATAAACTCCTAAATTATAACAAAAACTAAGAATTTATTAAATGACAACCCGTAAGACAATCATTAAGAGTTAAATCAATGCATAAAACAGTGGTACACTAATTTGATTGAATCATGTCATGTTAAGTAAGTGGTTAACTATTTTCAGTGTACAAGTAATTTAGGGGTGTGTGGTTTTTTGTTAAGACAACTTTTAGTTTTGCAGTCACAAAAGTTATAAAATTAAAGATTAAAAGTTAGGAAGAAAATGAGAAAGAGTAATATAAAAATAAAAAGGAAATTTTAGTAAAAGAAATAAAAAATAACTTAAAGTAAGAAAAAGTTGGAGGAAAAAAAAGTTGACATAACCATTTTTTTTTTTTTAAAAAGGGAAGCAAGATTCGAACACATAGGTAACCTACGATGTTAACCCGAATGATAACCAGCTAGACCAACATTTATTTCAATATGTTACTGGAAGATTAGTTATATTATCATATAATTTTGACTGAAATTAAAGAAAGTTAGACCATTCTTAACTATGACATCAGCACCTTCTTCTCATCACTAACCAACCACTAACTGCTAACATTCATGACGTACCCATCACTTAGTCTCACGTCTATTTTTTTATATTAAACTTTTATTTTATTAACTTATATATAACATTTAAAATCTTAAAAATAAACATTTTATTAATAAAAAAATATATTACAAATTCCTAAAAATACAAAAAAAAACATTACAAATTCCTAAAAATAAAAAAAAAACATTACAAAGTCCTAAAATAAAATAAAAAAGATTACAAAGTCCTAAAAAATAAAAATAAAAACATTACAAAAGCAAACTACTCCCCGTCTTCGTCCTCGTCCGCGTCTTCGTCTTCTTCTTCGTTGTGACGACCCGAAAAATTTTGACTAATTTCAAATCAAACTCTCAATACGATTTAATATTTTTGACACGATAAGAAAAGTCTGTTAAGTTGAGTCTCAAAAATTTTGAACTATTTTCATGAATTCAATTAACCTTCGACCATTTTCGACGATTCACGAACAATTGTTTGTAAATAAATATGCGTGTATATATATATATATATATATATATATATATATATATATATATATATATATAATATAATGTATAGATATGAAATTTGATACATGTAATTTGTTATATTATTATTATTATTGTTATTACTAATATTATTATTATCATTAAAAAATTATTTTATCATTATTATAATTTTGATTTTAGTTATTATTATGATTATTATTATGATTATTATTATTTATTATTATTAATAGTATTAATATAATATAATTATTAATTATCAATTAAAGAGACAGATAACAAATTCGGGTACATATCACAATCTGATATATTATTTTTCTATATTTTAGTTTACCCGTGATTTCATGCCAACACACACTCATATTATATTTTCTTTCTCTTTGCTTTTGAGTCACCAAACAAAACAAAGAAGGTTCACGAAAAATTTCTTTTAACTACTATTAACACAGTGTCTTATTGTTATTATTATTATATGTTACTATTTAATGTTTGTCTTCTCACACTTATAAGATTACATCCGTGATATTGAATTTATGAATTGTAAATTCACTGTTTTTGTTTTTGTGTTTGCCATTAACTACATCTTATATAGTTATATAAACATACATAACCAAAAACCCTTAAGTTGCTTGATCAACTATCACTACCTCACCACACCATCGTATGTTCTCCTATACTCCTTCTATCACCGGCCACAACCGACACCATACACCAGTCTCATAACCACCTATAACCACCATTACTAACCGCCATTAAAGCTCACCACCATCAAGAGTAATCGACTACCATCCTCTATAAACCGCCACCCACCAACACCATCAACCGGCTACAATCTTTATGTTTCTGTTTTCGGTTACCAACCCAAGAACTAAAATCGCAACCCTACAACACCCTTGACAACCACCATGAACTACCGCCTATCCGGATCACCTTCACTTCTCGTTTCCATTTTAGTTCAATAACCATCACCATGCTAAACAGTGTAGTATAAACAAACATCATAAAACCATTGAAACTTGTTTCCTATTTCTATACAAGAATGACCCACCCAAAACCCAACCACCATGAATTGTTACGATCACCACAGCCATCAAAACCTTCGAATGACCTGTCTGCTACTGTTACAGCTTCATCTTCTTCTTCCACCAACGAAAACAGCCTACTATTCTTTTTGTTCCTGACCGAGTGTCCATAACCACCGTGTCCCTCTCTATCAATCTCTCTCTCCCCCTATGAATCACTATATTTTTTTGTTTCAATCTGTTTTTCTGTTTATTAAACTCGACCACCACCATTAACCCATCACCTTGTAATTATCCTGAAACGACCCGTCCATATTACTATAAATGCAGTACGTTCTCATTGGTCCCATAGCGAGGTATTTGACCTCTATATGATACGTTTTAGAAAATATTGCATTCGTTTCATAAAAAGCACATCATTATTATACATAATGCATGTTTTAAACAAGTGGGCGATTATTTAAGAAATAATCCCCAAAATACATCGATTTCCAAATACTACACACGTGACGTAACAGTCGAATATAATACATGACAAAGATTTTATTGAATGCAACACTTTATTTAAATAAAAGTATGAGACTCCATGCACAGCTTGCTCAGATAATGCAACAGCAGAAGACTTTCTTAAGGACTTGAGAATAAACATGCGTAAACAGTCAACACAAAGGTTGGTGAGATATATAGGTTTTTCATCGATATAAATATAGACCACAAGATTTTATAGTTATAAATATATGTACACTCGCAAGTGTATAAAAGTATTCTATAAGTTGTTGAGCGCTTCGCTAACCATACTTAACCATTAATGTGGCATATTCCCTTTATTATGAAATCTCCCTACACTGTACCAAGTGTAGTAAAAAACGAAGTACTATGCAACCATTTACGATACTAGAGCGACTAGCCCGGTTGGGGTTGTCAAACCTGATAGATCTATCAATAGGATTCGCGCTTACATGTTCTTACAATATGTAAATATTAGTTACCAAGCTATTAGGGAAGATATGCAAGGTGGTACAACTCAACGTAGAATATATTTTAAGTACTTGTGTCCATGGCGTAAAACATAAAATGCATGTATTCTCATCCCAAAATATTTTTAGAGTTTAAAAATGGGACTATATACTCACAGTAGTAAAAGTATATTAATAATAAGTTTTCAACTTATTAAAAATATGACCGTCGTCCTTGGATTCACGAACCTATAACAATAATAATCATTCAGATAATAATACGACATATGAATAAAATAAAGCAAGTTCATAGAATACTTATATAATAATTTTTAACATTTTATATTAGTAGTCCATTGTTAGTAGTCCTTTGTTAGTAGTCCAAAATAGTCCGAAAAGTCCAACAGTCCAATAATCGGTATATATATATATATATATATATATATATATATATATATATATATATATATAATCTTAGAATTACCCCACGACGTATTGTATACGTATTGTCTCTGCATCAACCCAGAGATGTATTGTATACATATTGTCTTAGAATAAACTAAGACGTATTGTGTACGTATTGTCTTAGGATTTATCAAAACGTATTGTATACTTATTGTGTTAAGACGTACCAAGAATATTATTATACATATATATAATCACAGAATTAACCAAGATTATAATATTTTGTTATACTACTGGTAACATGTCCAAATATATATAGGATATATTAAAAGTTAACAAGGATATGGTTAATATAGTTTTTATAATATAAATTTCGTCCATACAATGTTAATTTTAGCAGATTTTGTTTTGCTCGTCAAATATTCATTACAACTCCGTTTAAAGTGAATCAAATTGCTATGGATTCATTAAGAAGTAAATTTTACAAAACCAATTCGAAAGTTCATCCCAAGTAGTAATTTTTAGAGCTTTACCCTCTTTTTGTGTCGGTGGACAGATTTAGAAAAATTCCGGCATCCACCCAATATATAATTTTTGATAAAATACTTCCACTTCGTCTAAAATCATGAAAAAAATACTGGAAGTCTTATTTACATATATTAACATATTTCCAAAGTCTTAGCCTCGAACTCAAAGTCTAAGATAGTTTTTTAATTCTCAACCCAAAACAGCCGGCTTTTTACCGAATGGAGATTAAAGGATATATGTTAAGTTTCAAGGTGTTCTTCATATGTACAAGTTATAAGTTCTTATATTAACTTAATATAACATCATAATACATATAAATAAGTGTTATTAGAGTTAAGTTAGAAAGATTAGATTAGTTTTTTCAAACAAGCTTGGTGTTCACCAAAACAAGTTCTAGTTTTTACAAGTTTTATAAGTATAATAAGATAGAAACTATACAAGGAATTGAACAAGGATTTTGAGAAAGTATTTTACCTTAATTATGAATAGGAAAGTTTATGAGATTAAAGTATGATATAAGAGCATTCAAGTGTGTGTTTTTAGTTTAAGAAAATGTGGAGTAAAAATGAGTTAAAATGGTCTTTATTTATAAGCTTATAATTTTAGCTTTTAGTAAAAATATCTAAGATAAGTTAAATTGTATTAAGTCATGCATGACATATTAGATTGATTAGGTCATGGATGACATATTACACAAATAATTTCAGATTTCTATTGGTATATACCAATAGTAAATACTTCTAGAAGCTGTGTATAATACGGGTAAAAATACCGTATAAATGCGAGTAGAATTCTTTGAGAAAATTGAACGAAAATACGAGTATAGCTATCCTTTATATGTATTGGTATATTATAAAGTGTATTCAATAATTGTAAGGATGTATCAACACTCGTAATACATTATATGTAAATACATTTTAACATAAGTCAATTACGTCGTTTAAATAGTAATATATATATATATATATATATATATATATATATATATTGTTTGAAAACTCTTTAAATTAGTAGTATGAAAATATATATATATATATATATATATATATATATATATATATAATACTTTGTTAATATACTTAATGAGATATTTAATTATCATATTTTCAAGTTAAATATATATAAATCCATATATATACACAATAATTAAACAATTAAATCAAGTTATGAAGTTCGTGAATCGTCGGAATAAAAGGGTGACCAAAAGCTTGTGTAAAACTCTTTTCGGAGGTTCAAGATTTATTAAAATTCACTGCTTATCAAGTTGAAATTATATAAAGATTAAGTTTAAATTTGGTCGGAAATTTCCGGGTCATCACAGTACCTACCCGTTAAAGAAATTTCGTCCCGAAATTTGATCGAGGTCGACATGGCTAACAATAAGAATATTATTATGACGAATATAAGTTGATTCATAGGGTTTTATCATGATTGAGAAATATGGATAAAATAATTCGATTACTCGAAACGTATGAGTGAAGCTATCGTAAAAGAGTGAAATGAGAAAATAGGGATTCGTCTTATCTTTTGACGTCATCACGGTTGATCTCCGAAATTAAAGAAAATCTTGGTAATCTATATAAGATTTGATTCTTCGGCGATTAAGGAAATTATGATCCTCTTCGATTTAATGCAATAATCTGTCTCGATTTCTCTGTCGGATATTTTACTATAAATCAACCTCCTACGTTTCCTTATTTCCACATCTCCCATCTTTTATACTTTCTTACTTTCTTCGTACTTCCAAAACATTCGTCAATATGCTCCATCCAGTTTTAATTCTTGATATATTCTTGACTATCACATCTGTCATTCTTCTTTTTCATCTTCCACCGGAGGAATCCGTTAATTTCTACTATGCTCTTGGGTTTATAGTATTCTTAGTTTTTCCGTGTCTTTATATTGCTATACGCATCGATATACACGGTTTGTAATTTCTGCGTTGTCTTCGTGCTTATATTTTTCCTTATATTTTGGAGTTTCATGCTTCCGTCTTCTTTTCTCGACTTCAAGTCAAGCGAATAATGGTCTAGAATTCATAGATATGAAATTCGGAATGAACATAGCTAATGCTCTAAGAGAGAAATTGTAATAGCACAATTTGACTTGTGAAATTATCAGAATCCAAAGGAAAAGATAGAACTATCAATAGAATATGTTCTTGATATGTTTAGAGATTAGATTGAATGTAAGAGTCATGTAACATGGCACATGATGACGTTATGTTCTTTGAATCATTACGTTCCATTTAGAAACTCAGCATGACTTACTTTAATATAATCACGTTGATCAAGTGTCATTATATTATACTAACTCATGCTTCAGTTCTCAACATTACTTCAAAAATATTCATACTTTACACTCAGAGGTTTCAGATATTTAGAAACTAAAACAGTTTTCTTTATGATGTGATACAGATAACGCGAAGGAATAAATGATTTCAGATAAGAATGGTTATGAAAATATCTTCAGAAATATGAAGGATATTTATAATGGAAGATACGATGATACCTTAGAATATTTAAGATAAGAGAATGATGAAGAATATTGTCCGCAAGGGTTTTAGAGTAAGGAGCAAGGTATTTGCTAAGGATTTTAGCAGACACCGAATCATTTGGATTCTTTGAAGGTAGATTTCGTCCTTGTGATTTGTCCACAGCCTTCTTCAGGGTTTGCTCAATCTGTTTTTCAGTTCCAAACCTTCTCTTTTTCTGTGCATTGCTAACACAATATTCTTTATCATCAACTTTTGACTGTTACGGTTGTCTACAGTTTCTGCTGCTTCATTCAGCTTTTTCAAAACTTCATAGTACTGATTCGTAGGCTGAAGTGCTATTCCGAATTTCAGAATTATAATTCCAGGAAATAATGTTATATGTATATGCAGAAATGATGTGAGATTCAAGAATAATTATTGATGCTTCCTGGGGTTTGGTATGACAATTATTGTTACAAGATGTAGATGGGTGCATGACAAGGTTTTATAGTGATCTTTCAGAGAGATTTAAGTCAAAGAGCAATAAAGTTGCTGGTAAGCTTACTACTAATGTGGTGGAATATAAAAGGTTCCCCAGTAATGATGGCAAAAAGACAACGTATATATCAAGGTTATAATAAGGCTACTCCGGATGAAAAGTCGAAGTTGTCTTTTTGGAGCTGTGATAAAATTCGCTATTTTAAAAAGGGATTGTAAAGTTATTTTAGGTAATAATAATGCTAAAGAATCTGACACGGATACGTGTTGAACCTTTGCTTAGGTTCAAGTGTCCTCTGAATGCATATCTATATGCATATATTCTTCGTATGTATCGTGTGATTGTTTCATTCTCTCGATTGTTCCTTAGTTGAGATGTTTTCAAGAATTTTGAAGGGTTTAGATGCAGGTTGTCATCGTCAATATCCGTGTAATGAATTCGTTGTGAATCTTGAATGATACGAATATCTTTATGAGTTCTGTGAATGAAAGTGATGTTCTAGTATAGTTTGAATTTAAAGTATGATTTTGAAGGATGTAGGAATTTAAGATTGATGGCACTTCTTAAATCTTGACTTTGATTTTGATCTGTCAAAATCAGAATATGTAATTGAATTGGTATGGAAAATGGTTGTCTTGAATTTTGTGAAATGATGTATATTGCTATGAAAGGATAGAGTATAATTAACGATTGTCGAAACATCATTGAAAATGTACAGTGTAACATATTAATGTGAACTTAAGTATTTCTCGGGTATTACCTACCCGTTAAAATAAAATTTCACAAGTAATATTTTGTACAAAAGAATTTTTATTACAGTCTTTATGAAAATATTTGTGTGTATATTTTCTTCAGATGTAATATGGATTTAATGAGTTAATATTATATTAATCTTATTTGGTTTACGGTTGGAACTAGAAATGAATAATCCCTAAAACTTTAGAGATTACATAATCACCGCGGAATATTTCTTCAACGTAAATGAAATAATGAATTAATACTTCATCACTCATTATTGTTGTTATCCCTCAGTGCCTGCGGTGCGTATGATTATGATGCTCGTAATGCGGCTTGCGATGTTGAGGCTTGATTTGTTATTGGTAATGCTGCTGCTGGTGCAGGTAGTGGTTTGATGTGAGTATAGATGATGAGAATTTGTTTTGTTTTGTATTGTGAAAGAAGATGTTTAAAGTTTCTTGAATAAAAAGAGAGGTCAAGAGCTTTATAAATGGAATGAAATGATGTAGGATGCACTTGCTAATGAAGTTTTGCTTTTCATGACAGTAATTTTTTTTTTACTAAATAATTCACCATGCAAGATACGGAGTAAAGGTCGGATAGCCTCAATAATATTAGTAATATTATACTCGTTGCTGCATATCCTGGAAAGGAGAGAGAAAATGGTGTTACGAACGGGTTCGCCGGTAAGTGCCTCATGTTCTTAACCAAGAGGGCAATGTGGTGGATGGAAGGGATCACCTTCTTCTTGTCTCCAATGATTAAGTAGACTACGAACCCATCCCCAATTCATCCAAAATAGATGATGGCTAATTGGTTGATCCATTCCGGTCACACTGCTTTCGGAGCTCGAGTGAAATTCCATATCGGAATTCGAGGGACTTAAACTAGTGGAGAGTTCAATTTGGTACGATTGAATAAAGGATTTTTCGATATGAAATGATTTTCGGCTATCGGATGGTATTCTAATTACATAGAATATCTATATATATAGAGCAAAAGATTTCATAGATTACGGAGGAATTTACGGAATATATTAGGCAAAGTTTACAGTAACAGAAACACTAAGATATGAATTAGCATATACGCTAAAATATGAACTTTGTCTATACACTATTTATGCAATCAATGCAGTAAGATGTGTCTAGACTAAGAATGATAAGCATGTAATTTTCTAAGGGTGATAGGCCGTTGATTTCTGACTAGAAATGATAAGCAAAACTTTTGACATGCAGTTAAGGTCGAAGTCCAGACTCACTAATGCATCTTAATAACTATCTGTTAGACACACTAATGCAAGATATGGTTCGCTAAGACCACCTCTCTGATACAAACTGAAACGACCCATCCATATTACTATAAACGTAGTACGTTCTCATTGGTCCCATAGCGAGGTATTTGACCTCTATATGATACGTTTTAGAAAATATTGCATTTGCTTCATAAAAAGCACATCATTATTATACATAATGCATGTTTTAAACAAGTGGACAATTATTTAAGAAATAATTCCCAAAATACATCGGTTTCCAAATACTACACACGTGACGTAACAGTCGAATATAATACATGACAAAGATTTTATTGAATGCAACACTTTATTTAAATAAAAGTATGAGACTCCATGCACAGCTTGCTCAGATAATGCAACAGCGGAAGACTTTCTTAAGGACCTGAGAATAACCATGCGTAAACAGTCAACACAAAGGTTGGTGAGATATATAGGTTTATCATCGATATAAATATAGACCACAAGATTTCATAGTTATAAATATATGTACACTCGCAAGTGTATAAAAGTATTCTATAAGTTGTTGAGCGCTTCGGTAACCATACTTAACCATTAATGTGGCATATTCCCTTTATTATGAAATCTCCCTATACTGTACCAAGTGTAGTAAAAAATGAAGTACTATGCAACCGTTTACGATACTAGAGCGACTAGCCCGGTTGGGGTTGTCAAACCCGATAGATCTATCAATAGGATTCGCGCTTACATGTTCTTACAACATGTAAATATTAGTTACCAAGCTATTAGGGAAGATATGCAAGGTGGTACAACTCAACGTAGAATATATTTTAAGTACTTGTGTCCATGGCGTAAAACATTAAATGCATGTATTCTCATCCCAAAATATTTTTAGAGTTTAAAAATGGGACTATATACTCACAGTAGTAAAAGTATATTAATAATAAGTTTTTAACTTATTAAAAATATGACCGTCGTCCTTGGATTCACGAACCTATAACAATAATAACGTTTCAGATAATAATACGACATATGAATAAAATAAAGCAAGTTCATAGAATACTTATATAATAATTTTTAACATTTTATGTTAGTAGTCCATTGTTAGTAGTCCTTTGTTAGTAGTCCAAAATAGTCAGAAAAGTCCAACAGTCCAATAATCGGTATATATATATATATATATATATATATATATATATATATATATATATATATAATCTTAGAATTACCCCACGACATATTGTATATGTATTGTCTTTGCATCAACCCAGAGACGTATTGTATATGTATTATCTTAGAATTAACTAAGACGTATTGTGTACGTATTGTCTTAGGATTTATCAAAATATATTGTATACTTATTGTGTTAGGACGTACCAAGAATATTATTATACATATATACAATCACAGAATTAACCAAGATTATAATATTTTGTTATACTACTGATAACATGTCCAAATATATATAGGATATAGGAAAAGTTAACAAGGATATGGTTAATATAGTTTTTATAATACAAATTTTGTCCATACAATGTTAATTTTAGCATATTTTGTTTTGCTCGCCAAATATTCATTACAACTCCGTTTAAAGTGAATCAAATTGCTATGGATTCAATAAGAAGTAAATTTTACAAAACCAATTTGAAAAGTTCATCCCAAGTAGTAATTTTTAGAGCTTTACCCTCTTTTTATGTCGGTGGACAGATTTGGAAAAATTCCAACATCCACCCAATATATGATTTTTGATAAAATACTTCCACTTTGTCTAAAATCATGAAAAAATACTGGAAGTCTTATTTACAAATATTAACATATTTCCAAAGTTTTAGCCTCGAACTCAAAGTCTAAGATAGTTTTTTAATTCCCAACCCAAAACAGCCGGCTTTTTACCGAATGGAGATTAAAGGATATATGTTAAGTTTCAAGGTGTTCTTCATATGTACAAGTTATAAGTTCTTATATTAACTTAATATAACATCATAATACATATAAATAAGTGTTATTAGAGTTAAGTTAGAAAGATTAGATTAGTTTTTCAAACAAGCTTGGTGTTCACCAAAACAAGTTCTAGTTTTTACAAGTTTTATAAGTATAATAAGATAGCAACTATACAAGGAATTGAATAAGGATTTTGAGAAGTATTTTACCTTCATTATGAAGAGGAAAGTTTCTGAGATTAAAGTATGATATGAGAGCATTCAAGTGTGTATTTTTATTTTAAGAAAATGTGAAGTAAAAATGAGTTAAAATGGTCCTTATTTATAAGCTTATAATTTTGGCTTTTAGTAAAAATATCTAAGATAAGTTAAATTGTATTAAGTCATGCATGAAATATTAGATTGATTAGGTCATGGATGACATATTACACAAATAATTGCAGATTTCTATTGGTATATACCAAGAGTAAATACTTCTAGAAGCTGTGTATAATACGGGTAAAAATACCGTATGAATGCGAGTAGAATTCTTTGAGAAAATTAAACGGAAATACGAGTATATATACCCTTTATATGTATTGGTATATTATAAAGTGTATTCAATACTTGTAAGGATGTATTTACACTCGTAATACATTATATGTAAATACATTTTAACATAAGTTAATTACGTCATTTAAATAGTAATATATATATATTGTTTGAAAACTCTTTAAATTAGTAGTATGAAAATATATATATATATATATATATATATATATATATATATATATATATATATATATAAAATACTTTGTTAATATACTTAATGAGATATTTAATTATCATATTTTCAAGTTAAATATATATAAATCCATATATATACACAATAATTAAACAATTAAACAATTAAATCAAGTTATGACGTTCGTGAATCGTCGGAATAAAAGGGTGACCATAAGCTTGTGTAAAACTATTTTTGGAGGTTCAAGATTTATTAAAATTCATTGCTTATCAAGTCGGAATTATATAAAGATTAAGTTTAAATTTGGTCGGAAATTTCCGGGTCGTCACATATCCCATTGTGTATCTGTTTTTCGATCGTTGTCACAACCTATCACCATTTAAATGCCACCAATGAAACCCACAAGCTACAACAATTTTTACTGTTTCTGTTTCGCCATTTTCACCATCGCAAATCACCACTTAAACCCATTAAACCATCACCTGCTATCTGATTACTGTTTAGCCGAGAAACAACCACTACTGTTTCTTTCTGTTTTACAGCCCAATATCACGAGACCCACATGAAGAAGAAGATGAACAGTGATCTATTCGAAGGATGCTATTGCCTCGTCTGTTCCTGTTTAAATAATCACGAAATGGTGATGGCTATACAGTGACGAATGATACATGATGTAGATGATAACTTAATGATGAAGATGTTATTGATTTATTGTTGAAGAAGGAGAAGTACATAGAAAATAGTTTATAGGAATTTAGGTTTGTGTATTAAAACAGAAAAGAGGAAACGGAGGACTGGAGGAGTGGTTTGGTGTGTTGTCTGGTTAGCATGAGGTCGTGGGTTCGAGCCCGGGCAGTGTCGTATTTTTTTTTTAAAAGCCTATTCTTTGAGGTAGTTATATTATTATTATTATTATTATTATTATTATTATTATTATTATTATTATTATTATTATTATTATTATTATTATTATTATTATTATTATTATTATTATTATTATTATTATTATTGTTATGATTATGATTATGGTTATGAATAAGTAAAAATAATTATTAGTTAAGGTTATGATTATATATATATATATATATATATATATATATATATATATATATATATATTATAAATACAAATATGATTATAAAGATGATTAAACTTATAATTAAGTAACGATTTAAAATGAAATATTATTATTATTATTAATATCATTATATTATTATTATTATTATTATTATTATTATTATTATTATTATTATTATTATTATTATTATTATTATTATTATTATTATTATTATTTCCATATCTACTAAACCCTACCAAAATTTTGGTCGTTTAGGCCAATTTGTGTGTACACCTAATTGTAGTTTTGGCCAAGGAAGAAAAGTGTTAAATGAGTTATAGTTGAGGGGTTATAGTTGTAACTATTTAGGGATAAAAATGGTTATAAAAGGTAACTTTGGGGTTTCAAATGTAACTCTTTAATTTAATATACTAATTATTAAATAAAACTCACCCAATTTTTTAACGGAATTTATCTTTTTTCTCCCCGTGAGTTAGATTTCTCCGTCATTACCGTTCAACTCGAAATAATTTTACGAACAAAACGCAACTAATTATATTCAAAACGGAGTTTTTCCATAAAATTATAAAATATTTTGGATTAATTAAATATATTACATATATAATAAACAAACTAAACTAATTATATCACATGAGTTATGGTCCTTTGAACCCTTTTGTTCACAATTTTTTTCTCTATTATCGCTCAACATTAGTTTTATAAAAGATGTTAAAATGTTAGACTGCAACGTGCGGGTCATTAGGTATACTAGGTAGCAAACAACGTATATTCAGATATAACTGCAGCAACGCGTGGTCTGAATTCTTTCTAGTTATCATTATTACCATTATTATTATTATTATTATCATTAATACTATTGTTATCATTTTTATTAAAATTATCATTTTTATTTAAAATTAACATTATTATTATTATTTATATTATTATTATTATCATTATCATTATTACTACAAATAAAGTGACTAATGTTATTATCAAAATTATTATTTTCAACATCATTATTAAATCTAATTATTTGTATTATTATCATTATTTTAGTATTGTCATAATTATTAATTTAACAAACAAATGATATTTATATAAAAATATATTTAATACACATAACTTAACTATATTAATATTGTTATTTATTTAAAATATATAAAATGAATATATTCAATTAAATAATGAAATATATAAGTTATTAATAAAAATGTTATCACTAATATATATATATATATATATATATATATATATATATATATATATATATATATATATATATATATATATATATATATTTGTTCGATTACAATTATATGTATTAATATATATATATATATATATAAATGATATAGGTTCGTGAATCCAAGGCCAACCCTGCATTGTTCAGTTTCGTCGTATGCATATTTTTACTACAAAATATCGTATCGTGAGTTTCATTTGATCCCTTTTTAAATGCTTTTGCAATATATATTTTTGGGACTGAGAATACATGCGCTGCTTTTATAAATGTTTGACGAAATAGACACAAGTACTCAAAACTACATTCTATGGTTGGATTCTTAAACCGAATATCGCCCCTTTTAGCTTGGTAGCCTAAGAATTAGGGAAATGACCCCTAATTGACGCGAATCCTAAAGATAGATCTATTGGGCCCAACAAGCCCCATCCAGGTTATGGATGCTTTAGTACTTCGATTTATCATATCCAATAAGAGTCCCGGAATAGTGGGGATATTCTATATGCATCTTGTTAAGGTCGGTTACCAGGTGTTCACCATATGAACGCTTTTTATGCAGATTGCGAAATGCCTGTATGATGTTTATGAATAAATGAAATCTTGTGGTCTATTAAAATTATTGAAATCAATGTTTATGATAAACCTATGAACTCACCAACCTTTTGGTTGACACTTTTAAGAATGTTTATTCTCGGGTATTAAAGAAATCTTTCGCTGTGCATTTGCTCATTTTAAAGATATTACATGGAGTCGTTCATTGCATATTTAGGTCAGTACCTCGCAATGGGATCAAATGTTGAAGACTTCGTCCAGGTGGATTAGGACGGGCCTTTACAGGTGGTATCAGAGCGGTGGTCTTAGCCAACCAGGTCTTGCATTAGTGTGTCTAACTGATAGTTGTTATGATGCATTAGCGATTCTGGACTTCGACCTTAGCTGCATATTATAAGTTTTGTTTATTATTCCTAGTGGAAAATTACCTGCTTTTCATTCCTAAGTCTAGGCACGTCTTACTGCATTTATTGCATAGATAGTGTATAGACAGATTCATGTCTTAGCTATCACACCCCCAGTTAAGGCCTAGGCGAAATGTGACTTAATATCAAACAAACCAACATATTATAATAAACGAGAACAATACTAAATGATAAAATTATCTTTATTGAGATTACGCAGCGGAAAATGAAATGTCATTACAATGATGAAAGTAACAATAATGTAAGTGTTCAAATGCAAAAGTAAATAATGCGATATCTCTTGATCCTATGTCCAAGTAGCATCACATAAGCAGTAAGAAAGAAAGCTTGAATCAAACAGCACCTGAGACAAAACATGCTAAAGTGTCAACCAAAAAAGGTTGAGTGAAATCATAGGTTTAACAAATAAGTTTGACCGTTGTTTTAGACCACAAGATTTAGTTTATAAAGTTGATCTCGCAGATCAAAGAGTTATGCCAGTGCGTGATATTTAGACTAAACGTTCCAATTAAAAATATCACTGTAGGGACTTAGTCGGACACAGCCGGGTATAGCATAGTTTTAACAGTTGGCACTTGTGTCTAAATTGTAAATAGTAAAAGTAGCATGTGTCTCACCCCAATAAAAGTAAATAAGTTTGCTAGCAATAAAGAGTGGGGCTATGAATTCACCTTAGTAAGTAGAGAGAGAGAGAGAGTTATTCCTCGGAATAGAAAGTTGGATGAGTGAGCAGAAAAGTCAACCTATTGACATTTAAGAGTAGTAAGTGTTTTTGCCCAAGTCTAAGTAGATGTTTAAGTATGATAGTGTTGTAAGTATAGTTCGTTTTACTAAGTTTCCTTTCCTAGTAAGTTTCTATTTTTAGAAAGTTTCCACTTTTAGTAGATTTCTTATCTTAGTAAGTTTCTATAACTAGAAAGTTTCTACTTTAAGAGTGTTTCCATTTTAGGATACTTGCCGTATTAGATAAGCTTCCAATCACCCCTTTCCCTTTGAATGGCCATTTCAGGTCTAGGGACGCTATAGGATCCTTTAAATCGGAAATTGATAACGCCAAAATCATACATGTTTATTACCGTTATTTCAATCCAAAGTTATTCCGTTTGTATGTAATTATTGTACTTATGTATTGTAATTTATGCATATTTTTAAAAGTCCATTGTGAATGAATAAGTGAAGACCAACAGCGAAAACAAAGTTAAAACGAAGATTGAACGCACAAAACAGCCTGAAAATGCTGATACATGTCCAAATGCGGCGCATCTACCTAAGATGCGGCACACCTCCGCACCAAATTACTCCCGACAGTTTCAGATGCGGGGCATTTGGATTTCTGGACCAAAACAGCATCAGATGCGGCGCATCTGAGAGGGATGCAGCGCATCCAAGACAGATGCGGCGCATCTGTCCCAGATGCGGCGCATCTGTCCCAGATGCGGCGCATCTGGTCCCCTGCCGACAGTCCTGAGTGCAGAACCTAGCTGGAATCTACTGAACGTAAAGAGATGCGGCGCATCCTAAAGAGATGCGGCGCATCTGGTCACTTTCTGGCCAAAATACCTAACTTTTGAGCCTATTTAATGGAGCCTTTGGTTACATACTTCATACACCTTCACTATTATGTTTTCCCACAGTTCTAGTACAATTTTCAAGGTTCAAGGAAGGCTACAAGTCAATCTCCACTCTTTCAACATCAAGATTAAGCTAGGATCATTCATCACTTTTGGTATTATTGTTCTATATCTTTTAAACATGAATTCAACTTGTATTTACTATTCCATTAGTTCTATTATGATTATGTTAGGCTAAAACCCTTGTGTGTTTGCTTCAATGTAAGATTTATGGCTTGGGATTGTTCTATACTTTGATGTTATGCTAGTTATATATATGTTTGATTGATTAAATTATCTAGTTCAACTGTAAGAACCATTGTTATGCTTGCTTAGTTCATTACTTCAATTATATAGATTGCAAACCTATTAATGTGAGTTAACTAGGAAAACAATCTATACTTCAATACACCTAGTAATCTAGACGATTAGATGCATAAATTTAAGTGATTTTGTTATGTGTTTAATTCGGTAATTGAATAAGTTCCAAAGCAACATAGTTATGAAATTACCTCAAGTGATTGTTGTAATTTAGGTTTCATGTGAGTTTAACCAGGTTGGATCTAGTTAGTTAATTAATATAAATCACCATGTTCTTTCAAAAGATCCATTGTTGTAATCATCCTTGTATCCTAGTTCAATTATGTAAGTTATGACTTGCTTTATGTGAGTTTATCAAAGACTATAGCTTATACTTCAACACCTAGTGATCTAGCCATCTATATGTGAGTATAGGATGTTAATTGAATGATATTTAGGATATACAATCATGTAGTTTACTTAGAGTGATCTTAGTAAACTAGGTTTTATGTGAATTCAACCACGAAAGAATCTTGTTGATTAAACATAGCTCTTAAGTTTATAGAAATTGTGAAATTGATATAAACTGCTCTATTGTAACTATCACATAACAGTTCTAATTATAAAAGAACAATCCCTGTCATTTATCAAGCATAGAAGTAAACACCACATTCTCATTCTTGTTATTCATTATATTTATTTACTGTTTCATTAAACGAAAATACAACTTCAAACACAAACCCCCCCCCCCCCCCCCTTTAGAAAAATTAATCGTTGTAAAATCCTTAAAACAAACTTCTCCATGTGGATCGAACTGGTCAATTTACTTGCTAGTTACTGCATGATCGAGTTTTAGTTGCCTGTATTATGTGTTAATTATTAAGCATATTGTCTACATTTTAAAGGTTACGTGTTGACACATCAACTTTTTGGCGCCGCTGCCGGGGAAGCGGTTTTGTTAAAAGATTTTAATAAACTTTGAATTATTCGATCTTTTTGTAGGAATTCAATTCCTAGAAAAGTTACTTTTTATTGTAAGCTTGTGTTTTTACAATTGGTTTGTTTGTGGTATTGTGATTGCAGGATAGGTATTAATGCATGAATCAACGTTCTTCCAACTCTAATTTAATTCCTTCATATCCTGAACCTGAAAGAGAACTTCACGAACGCTTAAGAGCTCAAGAAGTAGAATCTCTTGCTCAGGGTTTAGAATCACTTTCATTAGATTCTAACTCTTAACCAATTGTTCAACCAATCATAGAGCCAGTTATTAAAGAAGAGGAAGAGATGGCTGCTACAAATCAAACGATGAATGCATTAATGAAGGCAACACGAACAGGTCAAGGCCACACAATTATTCAACCCACGATGACTGATGGTTTTGAAATAAAGGATCAATTTCTCCACATGGTGACTAATACATGCTAATTTAGTGGAGCCCCAAATGAGGATGCTAACGAGCATCTTCGTAAGTTTGTAAGCATTTGCAAGCTTTTCAAAATCAAAGATGTCACCGACGAGGTCACATGTTTAAAAATCTTTCCATGGTCCCTAAAGGATGATGCAAGAAATTGGCTAGACTCATTACCGGAACGTTATATTGAAGATTGGAATGATATGATGGACAAGTTTTTGTCAGAATTCTTCTCTGCTTCAAAAGCAGCAAAGTTGCAAAGTGATATAAATCACTTCAAGCAAAAGTCTAATGAGACTCTTTATGAAGCTTGGACCCGATTCAATAAAATGCTTAGGGTATGTCCTCAACACGGGTTGAATACATTCCAAAAGGTCCAAATATTCTATAAAGGAGTCAATGTGGCTACTCGAAAGGATATTGATGTTGCAGCAGGAGGATCAATCATGAAAAAAGGCCCGAAGAAGCTCACACAATCATTGCCGATATAGCAGTCCATTCTCATAATTGGCATCAAGAGATGGAGTTCTCTAGAACATCAACGGTTGCTAATGTTTAAAGCAACGATGAAATCGCTGCATTAAAAGTTCAATTGGCAAATCAAGCAAGGAAAATTGAGAAGGTAACCAAAGAAATGCACGCAATCAGGGTAGGGTGTGAATTGTGCCAAGGTCCTCATCTCACTAAAGATTGCGACCAAACGACAATGGAAGAGCAAGCAAATTTTTTAGGTTATTTGCGTAAAGGTGAAATGAATTTTGACGACTTTTCGGCGGTTGAAGCAATGAACCGGAAATATCCTCCTGTCAACAGTTATCAAATAGGAGGACCTTCAAGTTCAAACAACAATTACCACGGAGGAAATTCAGGTTACCAAAATAACCGGAATTTCCCAAATCAAAATCAAAGAAATGCACCACCGGGTTACAATCATCTAAACAATCGTAATCAACCTCCACGAAATTACCAAAATAATTTCCAACACAATCAATCACAACCATAACCACAAGCACTTATACAACCACAACCCGAGAAGAAATCCGGTTTAGAAGATCTTTTGAGAGATTTTATGGTTAAGCACAAGCAAAATGCGGAACTTCAAACTCAGCAAATTTGAAATCAACAAGCTATGATTCAGAATTTAGAAAGGGATGTTGGAAGGATCTCACAGTTACTAGCAGAGAGACCACCTGGTGCTCTCCCCTCAAATACTCAAATGAATCCTAGTAACAATCAAACAAGGAATGAGCATGTAAATGCTATAACTACTAGAAGTGGTTTAACCACTAACCCGGAGACCCTTAAGTCCCCGAAAGTTCCTTTGTCTCCTTCTGTTTTGCAGGTACCTGTTGATGTAGATGAGCATGTTGAAAAAGAACAAGAGAAAGATGATCCACCAGAGGTCATATCGAAGAAAAGCGAAGAACCACCAGTGAAGGTGTACAAGGCACCTATTCCATACCCAAAAGCATTGAAGAAAGACAGACTCGCGAGCCAATATCAAAAATTTGCAGATATGATCAAGCAAATCAGCATTAACATGCCACTCGCGGAGGTTCTTAAGGGTATGCCCCATTACCGAAAGTTTTTGAAAGATCTCATATCCTCGAAGGGTAAATACCACGAAGTTTCTGCCACATTTCTCCATGAGGAGTGTTCGTCCATCTTGAAAAAGCAAAATGTACCTCCAAAATTGGGAGATCCGGGTAGTTTTATCATCCCATGTATGATGGGTGATTCGGTAGTGTACGATGCACTAGCCGACCTAGGTGTAAGTGTTAACCTAATGCCTTACTCGTTATATTTGAAACTTGACTTAGGAGACTTAAAACCAACCCAGATGGGTATTCGATTAGCAAATCAATCATTTGATACTCCCATAGGTATAGCCGAGGATATTCTTGTAAAAGTTGGCTCACTTATCTTTCCCGTCGACTTTGTTATTCTAGAAATGCAAGAGGACACAAAAGTTCCTATTATTTTAGGACGTCCTTTCCTTAACACCGCAGATGCTATCATTAATGTCCAAAAAGAACAATTAAGTCTAGGTGTGGGAAAAGATAGAATAATTTGTCACATTGACAAAGCCATGAAACGAACCACTTCCACCGATGACTCTTGTTTTCAAATTGATATTATAGACCTTTGTGTTGAGAATGAATTGCAGGAGCTACTTGAAATTGATACCTCGGGGTTAACCCCGATAAGTGAAAGTGAATACTTCAATATTGATGTGGATTTTGATGAGTTGATGAAGGTGGTCACGGATGATGAGACCATAGAAGAAGAAATTCCCAAGGAAGAGGAATCATTTGAAGATATCGGAAATAAAGATAGATTCCGAATAAAGAATTCCTTGGAAGAACCACCCGTACTAGAGCTTAAGGAGCTACCCAAACACTTGGAGTATGCTTATCTCGAAGGTCCATCTCAATTACCGGTAATTATTGCTTCACATCTTTCCGGTAACGAGAAGGATAGGTTAATCTCTGTTTTGAAAACCCATAAAAAGGCTATAGCCTGGAAAACGACTGACATTCCAGGGATAAACCCGTCTTATTGTACACATAAAATTCTCCTTGAGAATGACTTCAAACCATTAGTACAAAGACAATGTAGGCTAAATCCCAACATGAAAGAGGTTGTTAAAAAGGAGGTAGTCAAGCTTCTTGACGCCGGGTTAATCTACCCCATCTCCGATAGTCCTTGGGTTAGTCCAGTACAAGTAGTACCCAAAAAGGGGGGTACAACCGTTATTGTAAATGAAAAGGACGAACTCGTTCCAACTAGAACGGTTACCGACTGGAGAGTCTGTATTGATTACAGACGTCTCAATGATGACACTAGAAAGGATCATTTCCCGTTGCCTTTTATTGATCAAATGATTGAACGATTAGAGGGGAAAGAATATTATTGCTTTCTAGATGGTTTCTCTTGTTACTTCCAAATTCCAATTGATCCCAATGACCAAGAAAAGACCACATTCACTTATCCTTTCGGTTTGCCTATCGTCGCATGCCATTTGGTTTATGCAATGCACCCGGAACCTTTCAAAGGTACATGATGGCAATTTTTGATGATATGGTAGAGGATTGTATGGAAGTCTTCATGGATGACTTTTCCGTGTTTGGAGACTCCTTTGAATCGTGTCTTTTTAACCTTGAACGTATGCTTATCCGATGTGAGAAAGCAAACTTGGTCCTAAATTGGGAAAAATGTCACTTCATGGTGAAGGAGGGCATTGTACTTGGTCACAAGATATCTCGTGCGTGAATAGAGGTAGATAAAGCTAAAATTGAGGTTATCTCTATGCTACCTATACCAACGAATGTCAAGTCCATTAGAAGCTTTCTTGGTCACGCGGGATTCTACAGACGATTTATCAAAGATTTTTCTAAAATCGCCCGCCCAATGACCAAACTTCTTGAAAAGGATGCTCCATTTGACTTTTATTCTAATTGCGAGAACGCATTCTCTATTCTAAAGTCAAAACTCACACAAGCTCCCATTATCGTATCTCCGGATTGGAGTATGCCATTTGAGCTAATGTGCGACGCGAGCGACTATGCCTTAGGTGCTGTTTTAGGACAACGTCCCGATAATCATTTTCGCCCAATTTATTATGCGAGCAAAACTCTAACGGGAGCTCAAATTAATTATACCACCACAGAAAAGGAGCTCCTGGCGGTTGTTTATGCGTTTGATAAATTTTGGTCATATTTGGTGTTGTCCAAGACCATTGTTTACACGGACCATTCGGCCCTTAGGTACTTATTCTCGAAAATAGATGCAAAGCATCGTCTCATACGTTGAGTTCTTTTACTTCAAGAGTTTGACATTGAGATACGTGACAAGAAAGGAGCCGAGAATCTAGCCGTCGACCATTTATCCCGACTTGAAAACCCCGAATTAGAAAAACTCGATGATACAATCATCAAGGACACATTTCCTAACGAATCTCTAATGAGGGTTGACAAGGAATCTGAAATCCCATGGTTTGCCCATTTTGCAAACTATCTTGCTTCAGGCATTCTTCAAAAAGGACTTTCTTATCTACAAAAGAAGAAATTCTTTGCGGATTTGAAGTCCTATTCCCAGGAACACCCCGACCTATTTCGTGTTGGTGCGGATCAAGTGATTCGCCTTTGTGTGTACGGAAAAGAGGCTCAACAAATTCTTGAGCATTGCCATCAAGGGCCCACCGGCGGTCATTTCGGACCAAACCACACCGCAAGAAAAATCCTTGACTCGTTCTTTTATTGGCCCATGATCTTTAAAGATGCCCATAATTTCGTTCGGACTTGTAATGCATGCCAACGAACGGGTAACATTACGAAAAAGGATGAGATGCCTCAAACCGGAATCCAAGTTTGTGAAATCTTTGATACTTGGGGAATCGATTTCATGGGACCATTTCCAAGTTCCCATAAGTGCAAGTACATCCTAGTAGCCATTGACTATGTATCTAAGTGGGCTGAAGCGAAAGCTTTACCTACGAATGATGCTAGGGTGGTGGTAAACTTCTTGAAAAATCTCTTCTCACGCTTTGGAATCCCAAAGGCGCTCACATCCGATCGAGGAACACATTTTGCCAACAACCTTCTTGAAAAGGTGTTGAAGAAGTATGGCGTAACTCATCGTTTCTCTACTCCGTACCACCCGCAAACGAGTGGTCAAGTGGTGAACACAAATCGTGCCTTGAAATGCATACTTGAGAAGACGGTTGATAACAACCCTAAGATTTGGCAACGCAAGTTAGATGATGCGTTGTGGGCCTTTAGGACTGCTTTTAAAACACCAATCAATACCACACCATTTAGACTTGTATATGGTAAAGCGTGCCATCTTCTGGTTGAAGTGGAACATAGAGCATACTGGGCATTGAAGCTTTGTAATTTAGACATGGAAAAGGCTGGTGAAAACCGATTCATGCAAATGCATGAATTGGAAGAGTTGAGGTTAGAAGCGTACGAGAATTCGAGCTCGTATAAAGAGAAAACAAAAAGGTGGCATGATGCCCAATTGAAAGAAGTGAAAGAGTTTAAAATCGGTGATAAGGTTTTGGTTTTTAACTCACGGTTTAAATTTTCTCCCGGAAAGTTGAAGTCCCGATGGATGGGACCTTATTTGGTGAAACAAGCATTTTCATCGGGATATGTTGAGTTGTTTGAAAACGGAAATACTTTTAAAGTGAATGGTCATCGATTAAAACTCTATTTTAATGGAGTTGATACCACGGTTCAAGATGACATCACTTTCTCCCCCAACACTAATTAGCTTGGGAAGGAGTCGCGTGAACGACTCGCTAATAAACTTCACAAATTGTAAATAGTTCCATTCGTGTGTCTTATTCCTTAGGAATGATTGTTTTGAGTGATTTTTCGAGTTTTAGTACGAACCAAGTTGTTTAGGGACCTTCCGCAATGTTTAATATGCGAAAAAAACATCAAAAACTGGTGCAACAGGGCCAGATGCGCCGCATCTGTAAGGGATGCGCCGCATCTGTAAGGGATGCGCCACATCTGAAGACAAGAAAAATCCCGACAGTTTTAAATGCGCCTAGAATTGGTCATGCTCCACTTTTGGGCCACCAGATGCGCCGCATCTGAGCCAGATGCGCCGCATCTGCTCCAGATGCGCCGCATCTGTGTCTGAATGTGGGAGTCTGCCTATTTTTTTGCACAAATACGGGAGTTTATCAATTTTACTCATTTTTTCACCTACAACTCCGAACTTCATCTCATTTTCTCTCAAGGATTCCATCTCTAAACACTAAATCAACCAATTAAACCCATCTTTGAGCATCTAATCCGTCTATCAACATGAGAAAGGTAAGATTAATCTTCATTTCTTCATGGTTCTTGTGTTCTTCATTCTCAAATTCGGATTTAGCTTGTTCTAAGTATGGAGATGTTTAAATCTTCATGTTTTGGTCATTATATGCTTGTATTGTTGTTACTAATCCTTATTCATGCTCGAATTTCATGATTAATTGCCCAAAAATTTACTTTAGAAATTAGGGTTCTTCATGAATTTGGGGATTTCGAAAGAATGACCATTACTTGTTTAAATTGGGATGTTTTAGAGTTCAATTACTAGTATACATTAGCAAATCCGCATGAACCTTAGTTGAATTACACGATTACACAAATTATTGAATTTTAGGGTTCTTAAATTGGGGATTTTAACTTTTGTTGACTAGTAAGTGATCTAAGTGGAATTAAAGAAATTCATTGATTATGCTAAACTCATAAATGCCTTAACTTAGTGTTTGTTCGAATTGAAAAGTTTTATTTACGGAAGTTAAGGATTGTATGCTTAGGCTTTTTGATGAAATTGTATACTTGAGTCGACTTTAGTGTCTAAATGTATGATAACCATTGATTGCATATTGTTTGACATGCTTATTGATGAATGCTAATGGTTTCATATACTTGTTTTGGTAAAACTAATTATGCTAGATATGATTGAACTTATGAAGTGATAAAGATTATGAGTCATACTAGTACATGTTTGTTAAAAGTGAGATAAGTACATCCATGATAGAATTATGTTTGACATGAGAGTTTGTGTAATGCGTACTATATAACATGTTCTACATGGTTTTGGCTTGTGCTATATGAAAGATGTTTTGAATTTCTTTAACGCTAATCAACTTGGTTTGTCGTTTTGTTTTGTTTGTTTGGTTTTGTTGTGTTTTTATGTAGACTAGAGCATCATCATCAAGATCAAAGAAGCGAAAAGGCCCGGCAATTATAGACCCGGAAACAAGTGAGGAAGAAAATGCTGTTGAAGAAGAAGAAATAGATATTGGCAACCAGCAATTAAATGTCCGTGGATTAACCACTCCGGATCCATGGATCAACGTGGTTTTGAGGCATCCGAAATATCATGAATGGATGAAGACACTTTTGCACAAAGACGTATACCCGGGTAAATATATCGATTGGACACCATTAGAAGAAGCTGGTGAATATCAAAATTTTCGTAACCTTTTCCGAGTATCGTATCAAAGCCATCGAATATATGCATGGGAAAACCTGTTCAGAATGCAAGAAAGAGTGTACCCACTTTTAGTCAAAGAATTCGTTGGTTCACTTAGGGTTGATTACACGTCACCAACATCAGGTACCTTTATGAGAT
Source organism: Rutidosis leptorrhynchoides (assembly GCF_046630445.1). Taxonomy (NCBI): domain Eukaryota; kingdom Viridiplantae; phylum Streptophyta; class Magnoliopsida; order Asterales; family Asteraceae; genus Rutidosis; species Rutidosis leptorrhynchoides. Next base: position 641,459,996 of record NC_092335.1, read on the forward strand.
TTCGTCTTGGAGGATAAGACCGGACATTAACACTGCTACAATTTGTAAAGGCGTTGGATATCTATGAAGGGTTGCCACACCAATTGATGCAAAATTACTTTAATCAATGTATAGTCTATGTTTCCTCTTTTAATCATTCAGAAGCATGGGTGGACATGAGCAATAGCGCATATAGTGCAAGCAAGCAGACTTGTAGTAAGCTACGTACTTACCAGCATCGATGCGTCCAAAGATTCATTTCAAGTACCATAAACTGTCGAAAAGACAGTAGCGAAAAAGTTACCAACTTGGATATCTGGTACATTCACGCGATAATGGATCACACCCATGTTCATATTCCACGAATGATTCTCACTTTCCTTCTCGAAGAAAGGAAAAAGATTACACCAATCATGGGCAGCCATTTTGTAACCAGGATTGCCCAACATTTTCGTATCAATACAAGTGGGTTAGAGGAGAAACATATGATTGCCTTTGATAGAGTAAGTTATTCAAGGGCAAACATTTTGATGAGGGGGTCGAACGACCTTCTAACTAGGTATGTGGATCCCGAGAACAGGCAACCGCAACAACCACAACCACAACCGCAGCCAGATCCACAGCCGAATGTTGGAAGTAGTTCGGGTCCGGGAAATGATTGGGAGGCTTACATGGCGCGACAATTTTCAGATTTACGACTCCATAATGATCGAAACACTCAAAAGGTAATTGATCACTACGATACAGGTAACAGGGAGATGCAACATTACATTGATGTAGGGAATGATAGAACGTGGTACATTCAAGCAGGGCAATAAAATCAGCTTAACTGGATACATGAACAGACCGTGTCATACGCTGCAGATCCCGCTAACTATACCCCCTCTTCTTGGCCTGCATACGAACCATGGGTTCGAATGGGTGATCCATATCCTGCACTTTATCCTCCTCCTGCATACCCCCTAACCCGCCTAATGAAGACACTACTGTCGTCCCTGCTCAAGCAACCTATCAGGAGTACAACCCATCAATATTTCAGGACGACGACACGGCAAACCAAAATGAAGGTGGAGCTGGCCCAAGTAACTCTTTTTGGGGATTCTTCTGAAGTTGACGTGATTATTCGTGAAGTGTGTGAAAGGTTTGAATGATGTTGGTTTGTTTGAAAAACAATTTAATTTCATGTTTGGTGTGTAATAACTTAATAGTATGTTGGACGTTTGTAATTTGAATAACTTTGTTAATTAGGTGTGGGGTTTTCGGTACACAGAGTACAACCCCATTGTTTCTATGAAATGTTTGCTTTGTTTGAATTGATACAGGTGAGCATTGTGCAATATGCTGCATTTTTTAAGACTGACAGTAAGTTCAGCACATACTTGATTGGTGATTGTTTTGGGGTTGCAAGAAGTGGATGATGTTCTTATGCTGGCATTCAGTTCAGCGCCATCATCCCGTGAACTTCGGTTTTAGACCTTGAAAGTAATAAACTCTCTTACACTCTTTAACCCTCTCGAATTTAAATTTTTCTGATTTCATGTAACGAGGGCGATACATGAACTCAAGTGTGGGGAGAAAGTAATACATTCTTTCGGGTTTTTGATTTTGGTTAAAAAGGCTTAATATGGTGAAATTTTTTTAACTTTTATCTTCATAAATTCAAATTTTGTTTAAAATTTGTAGATTTTAAAACTAGGTGTATACACCAAAATTATTATCACAAAACAAATTAAGAAACAACCAAATGATTGAGTTTATTTTGTTAAAAATCATAAAACTAGTAGTCATATAAAAGATATAATCATCATGCTATACCACATTCTGAATGAAAAGAATCATCAAGTAATTTGTTGTTCTAACAATCTAATCCAATGCTCATCTATGTAATGATTGTGAAGGAAGTCAAGTCTTCCAATATGACACACTTGCTAACTTATGTTAGAAGATGTAGTCCAGAACAGCTGTAGGTTGACGAAAAATCTTGAAAAGTTATCTCTATCATCGGCTGGAAATCCACCTCACCTCAGCATCAAACAGGGTTTTTGGTGGTCAGACTTATCCTAACCATGAGATAGATCTGTCTCGTACAATGGGGGGCACATTGCAAATTAGCTTTTAAGACTAATGAATCTAATCCCCAGATGGATGATCTCCGTAAAGATCAACCGCATCTATGTTGACTGCGGCCAACATACATATGCCATAACAAATTGAGGTGTGCAAACTCATAGTTCACCGATGATATTTGGACATGATATAGTTTCTTCTAAAAACTTATGCTATTTTATGAACTATATTGTGTAAAACCATTTTTAGGACATCCGGTATCAAGTTCCATGATACTTCAATCATGGGGGCGAGTAGCTTGCTAAGCGCTGACTGAGGCTTCGGTTTTCAGTTACCCTCAACCGGACTTTGAGGTTAAAACCGGAAAACTTTTTAGTGTAAAAAACTAACATGTCTAATTTTCAAAATATAAAAGGTTTTTCGCAAAGGTCCTAATTTCCCTAAGGATCCAAATTTTTAAGAAATGTGGACTTTAAAACCCACATTTCGACTTTGGTGTGATTTCATTTCATGTATGTACTTAAAGTGTGTGTATAACATTGTGAAATAAATAAAAGCGTGTGTACTCCAAAGGTGTGTGTATACTCAAAACGCGCGAGTTTGATTCGTGTGTGAAATAAAAAGTGTGAGTGTGTATATATTGTGATCCAAGTGTGTGTTCCATATAGCATGAGTTATTGTGTTCCAAAATAACTTGTGTGTCTTGTGTATTATATCGAGTGAGTGTGATTCCCATTTTTGTGTTCTCAATTAAATAAGTGTGTTTACTGTAGTAAATTTCGATTTCTTGTAACTCTTGCTTGAGGACAAGCAAGGTTTAAGTGTGGGGATTTTGATAATGCCAAAATTATACATGTTTATTGCCGTTATTTTGATCCAAAGTTGTTCCATTTGTATATAATTATTGTACATATGTATTGTAATTTATGAATATTTGTAAAAGTCCATTGTGAATGGATAAGTGAAGACCAACAGCGAAAACAAAGTTAAAACGAAGATTGAACGCGCAAAACAGCCTGAAAATGCCGATACAGGTCCAAATGCGGCGCATCTACCTAAGATGCGGCACATCTCTACACCAAATAACTCCCGACAGTTTCAGATCCGGGGCATTAGAATTTCTGGACCAAAACAGCATCAGATGCGGCGCATCTGAGAGGGATACGGCGCATCCAAGACAGATGCGGTGCATCTGTCCCAGATGTGGCGCATCTGGTCACCTGCTGACAGTCCTGAGTGCAGAACCTAGCTGGAATCTACTGAACGTAAAGAGATACGGCGCATCCCAAAGAGATGCGGCGCATCTGGTCACTTTCTGACCAAAATACCTAACTTTTGAGCCTATTTAATGGAGCCTTTGTTTACATACTTCATACACCTTCACTATTACATTTTCCCTCAGTTCTAGTACGATTTTCAAGGTTCAAGGAAGGCTACAAGTCAATCTCCACTCTTTCAACATCACGATTAAGCTAGGATCATTCATCACTTTTGGTATTATTGTTCTATATCTTTTAAACATGAATTCAACTTGTATTTACTGTTCCATTAGTTCTATTATGATTATGTTAGGCTAAAAGCCTTGTGTGTTTGCTTCAATGTAAGATTTATGGCTTGGGATTGTTCTATACTTTGATGTTATGCTAGTTATATATATGTTTGATTGATTAAATTATCTAGTTCAATTGTAAGAACCATTGTTATGCTTGCTTAGTTCATTACTTCAATTATATAGATTGCAAACCTATTAATGTGAGTTAACTAGGAAAATAATCTATACTTCAATACACCTAGTAATCTAGATGATTAGATGGATAAATTTAAGTGATTTTGTTATGTGTTTAATTCGGTAATTGAATAAGTTCCAAAGCAACATAGTTATGAAATTACCTCAAGTGATTGTTGTAATTTAGGTTTCACGTGAGTTTAACCGGGTTGGATCTAGTTAGTTAATCAATCTAAATCACCATGTTCTTTCAAAAGATCCATTGTTGTAATCATCCTTGTATCCTAGTTCAATTATGTAAGTTATGACTTGGTTTATGTGAGTTTATCAAAGACTATAGCTTATACTTCAACACCTAGTGATCTATCCATCTATATGTGAGTATAGGATGTTAATTGAACGATATTTAGGATATACAATCATGTAGTTTACTTAGAGTGATCTTAGTAAAATAGGTTTTATGTGAATTCAACCACGAAAGAATCTTGTTGATTAAACATAGCTCTTAAGTTTATAGAAATTGTGAAATTGATATAAACTGCTCTATTGTAACTATCACATAACGGTTCTAATTATAAAAGAACAATCCCTGTCATTTATCAAGCATAGAAGTAAACACCGTATTCTCATTCTTGTTATTCATTATATTTATTTACTGTTTCGTTAAACGAAAATACAACTTCAAACACAAACCCCCCTTTAGAATAATTAATCGTTGTAAAATCCTTAAAACAAACTTCTCACTGTGGATCGAACTGGTCAATTTACTTGCTAGTTACTGCATGATCGGGTTTCAGTTGCCTGTATTATGTGTTAATTATTAAGCATATTGTTTATGTAACGACCCGTCAAAATCGCTATTGACGCGGCACGTTAATCATTGATTCCACAGTGAGGTTTTGACCTCTATATGATACGTTTTGATAAAATATTTCATTCATTAAAATAAGTGAATTTCTAAACATAGAAAGTTATAAACATATGGGCGAGTGCTTAGGTATAAGCAAAACCCCAAAATACATAAGTCTTTAATTTACAGGTTGACATCACAGTCCAATTATTTATTACACAACGCAGTTTTATTTTGAATGCAATAAACTTTGTACAAAGCATGAGAGACTCCATGCAGGTAACAAACACATCACAGCGGAAGTATTCTAAGGACTTGAGAATAAAACATGCTAAAAAGTCAACACGAATATTGGTGAGTTATAGGTTTAATTGCTCGAGTCATAAACATATATAAAGATAGACTACAAGATTTCATCAAAAGTTTATCAATAGATTCTACGTAACAGAGCACCCTGGTAACTAAACTTAACGCTATAGTGATAATTACCCCATTCGTTTTAATACATGCAAACCAACGTGTCTTAAACTCAAATAACATACGTCCGTTAAAAGGCTAGCGCTCTAGCTCGGACGGGGATGTCAAGCCCTATGGATCCATATCCGATTATTCGCGCCCACCAGTCCATATCCTATGTACTGGCAGCTACTAGTTACCAACGCTAAGGGATTTTCGGTTTAACTCAGTGTAGAATTTAGTATGTACTTGTGTCTTATCGCGTTTAAAATAAATTGCATGTATTCTCAGCCCAAAAATATTTAAAGTATTTAAAAAGGGAGACTATACACTCACAGTTCAATATTGAGACTCAATATTGTTGGCAAATTGCGTAGACGTAATGAAGGTAGACGACTGTATGGTTGGCCTTGGATTCAAGAACAATACCCCGAATAATTACCCAATATTTCCTTAGCTTAAAGCGGTTTGAAACCCGAATTAAAAACACTCTCGTATATACCTTATTATTATTAAACTTAAATTTAAATTTAAAATTATATTTATAATATAAATATAAATATGTTACAGAAGAAGAAAAAAAAAAGATGTGTGTTGTTCGTCAAGAAAACTGGCATATTTATATTACTTTTCGATTTACTGTAGCTCATAGGGTTTTACTGTAGGAAAGTCGTTTTTACTTGTACATATATATATATATATATATATATATATATATATACATACATATAATTGTTCATGAATCATCGAGAGTAGTCAAAGGTAATTGTATATATGAAACAGTTCTAAAATTTTGAGACTCAATCTAACAGACTTTGTTTAACGTGCCAAAATAATAAATCGTATAGAGAATTGGTTTAAATTAGTCGAAATTTTCCGGGTCATCACAGTACCTCCCCGTTAAAGAAAATTTCGTCCCGAAATTTTTGAGTAGTACCTATTTCATGAGCGATATCAGTGAACAAATGTGGATACTTTGCTTCATTTGATCTTCACGTTCCCAAGTAAACTCGGGTCCTTATCTTGCGTTCCAACGAACTCTAAGTATCGGTATTTTGCTTTGTTTTAATTGTTTGACCTCACAGTCCATGATTTCAACAGGTTCTTCGACAAAATGGAGTTTATCATTAATTCGTTGTAAGACCCGTGTAATTATTGTACATAATGTTTGTATGTGTAATTATATGACTAGAGTTGTGGAGTTCATGTTTCATACATTTAAAGGGGAAAATCATTGCTGAACTGGGGTCTGCGCGCCGCGCAGATGAGGCGCGCGCCGCGCAAAACGGCTGCCAGCTATTCTTTGTTTTATTTAGATTTAAACGTGGGTATTTTGGTAAATTCACATCAAGGCCGAGTTTAATGCTTGGTTCAGTAGTTTGGGAGCTCATTTACTCCCTTGTTCACCAACCTTATCACCTCCCAATTTATTTTAGTGAGAGAGTGAGTTTTAGAGAGGGAAAGCTCACTTTGAAGAGGAAGAAGAGGGTTTCTTGCTAAAGTCCAAGTTCTAAAGTTGTTCATCTCGTCATTTGCTACATTTTGATAGTTGTGGTATGCCTTAACTTTCAATTCTTGTTTTGATTTCGTGTATGGGTTAGGGTTTGTGTGAAGATGAACATTAAGACCCATTTTTGGGTAAATTGGGTGTTCTTGGGTAAATTGGGTCATGTAGGCTCAATAATGGGTTAGCTAGGGTTTTAAAAGTATTAATTGTTGTCATGAAACCCTAATTGGCTAATAATTTGTTAGAACACCTTAAGGAAGAGAAAATGGGTGTGATTTGGGTATAAATGACCCAAAATGGGTGTATTGACTTTTATTGAGTCAAATGGGTCAAAATTGGACCAAGGTTGGTAAATGGTTGTGTTTTGTGATAAAACCTAGTAATCTAATGTGTAGGAAGGCCTTGAGTGCCAAGCGTTAGGGTTTTTGGTGAAAATGACCCAATTTAGGGTTAAGTGTCCAAATGGGTCAAGATGACCTAGGAGGGTGTGGGTTGTAAGATTAGACCAAGTTGATTTATTATATGCTTGTGAAAATAGGTACGTTACCTCGGAACTCAAGCTTGGTTTAATAATCACCGAAGGCATAAGGTGAGTGGAATAATTATGCGTATGTGTATATAATGTATTTATTTGTGTCGTATGAATGTGGCATTGTCGCGTTGTTTAAGACACCACATGGTAAAGAAGTGGATGTCGCGTTGTTTAAGACACCACAATGTAATGGAGGGGATGTCGCGTTGTTTAAGACACCATCCATCGTATTGAATGGCATGTGGAATCGTCGCGATGTTTAAGACGCCACATTGTAAAAGGGTGAGTGAGTCGCGTTGTTTAAGACATCACCCGGGGGATTAGTGACTACGCGTTGATTAAGTAGCACTAACGGATGTTATGAACTCCAACGGTCTTGTATGTACCGTTTCCCTTGTTCAAATTGGTTAACCAAGGTTGCGTGAGTTATGTATTGAAAGTATTATTTATGAATCGTATGCTTTTGTATTATTAGCTACTTGTGGATTTGCGGTTTATGGTATATGCATAATATTGTTGCATGATTGTTGAATTGTTAAACCGAGTATGATGTTGTGTAAGTGATGCAAGTAAGTAGATTATATATGTGTATGTATAATTATTGTGCTCACTAAGCTTTGCTTACCCTCTCGTTGTTTACCTTTTTATAGGTTCGTGTGTGGATAAGGGTAAGGGCATTACCTTGGATTGAGTTTCCCGCTTTGATGATTAGGAAGCGCTTTTGGTTATGGCTTGGAGTTTGACCGAGACTTGGGTAGTTTAACCCCAAACACCATGCTCGTTGAGTCGTTTGGCAATTAAACTTTTGTGGTCGAAACTCTCATTTGTATTAAACTTGTATTTTTACACTTAATGGCATTTTGGGCACGTGTGGGCCCCACTTTGTAAAACTCGTTCATACCTTAGTTATGTGCTAGTTTTACATATATTAACGTACGGTTAAAAGCGTTTCGGTCAAATGTGTCGGGAAGCACCTCATCTTTTTCGCATTAAAGCGCACCGGGGACAGCCAGCTTTTGCGCGGCGCGCAAGGGCATTTGCGCGGCGCGCAGATGGTCAGTCAGCAAAATTTTTTTTTTTGCCACGAATTTACAATGGTTTTTGTCGTGTATTGGGTTGGGATGTTACAAGTGGTATCAGAGCATGGTCTAAGGGATTTAGGTGACTTGAGATAGGCGCCTAGACTTAGACTTTTGTGTGCGTATTGTGCGGGACTTGTAGGACTTTGGGTCGGACCGGGTCTTGGTTAGTACATAGGTTTATGTGAACTAATCATGCATTATTGGTTGTGTTGTATAGTAATCATCGAGCGAAACGGACATTGTACTAGCGCGTTAGCGCGACGTGCTCGCGTAGTAATGATTAGCTACCCTTACTACGGGTGCAAATCGTGTCAAACAAGCGATGTACGATGATCGTCGAGCTAGATGAGTATTGTCATGTCTTTCGTTTCGTTATTTAATCTATTCCGTTTTATAGAATGAGGACGCGAAACGGACACGACACCGAACTTGATAATGGGGGCACGAGCGAGGACCCCGAGTTCACGGCCAAGGTTGAGGCCATCTTTGAACGCCAAAAGGCGGAGTTTCGCGAGGATGTTAAGAAGATGTTTTTAGAGACGATTGACGAACAAGTCGTCACTTTGGTTAAGGAGCAAATTAAGATTGCTCTTCAAGAAGAAAATGGGGGAAGGCGTGACTTTTTCTTCAAGAACTTTAGGGATGCTCAACCTCCTACTTTTGAGGGCGATCGGGACCCACTCAAGAGTGCCCGATTCATCTCCGATATGGAGGGGGCCTTCCGTACTTGTGAGTGTCCACCCGATAAGAAGACTAGGTACGGTTGTAGCATGTTAAGGGGCGACGCGAAATTGTGGTGGGATGCTAAGATCCAACTTTATGGTGAAGAACAATGTATGGACTTCACTTGGGATGAATTTAAAGCGGAGTTCTTCGATGAATACCGAACTTCGGCCGATCTTACAAGACTTAAGGACGAGCTACGTACCTTGAGGCAAGGGTCGATGGACTTGAACACTCTCAAATCCGTGTTCTTGTCCAAGACGCAATTTTGCCCGGAGTATGTCGGGAATGATAAAATGTTGAAAGAAGATTTCTATCGAACCTTGAATGATAGTTATCAAGAAAAGATTAGCGTAAATGTGGTAAAGAGCTTCGATGAGTTGTTTAATATGGCGAAAGGGTTTGAAGCGATTGTGTTAAGGAAGAGAAAGTTTGAAGGTTCTAGTCATTCAAATTTTTCAAGCAAGAAGTCAAACTTTTCAAAGAAGGGTGCAACCGAGAGTGTCGGAAGTGTCAAGAAGAGTGCGCCGGGAGAGTTTCGTTATACTTGCCATAATTGTGGGCGAAAGGGACATATGGCCCGTGATTGCACCAATCCCTCTACTACACCCAAGTTTACTTGTTTCAATTGCGGTAAAGAAGGGCACAAACGGCCCGAGTGTCCCGAGTTGCGTAATGATAATGCTAAGCGGATAGAGAAGGCGGCGGGTACGGCTAGGGGTCGTAACTACTTGATGTCTAATGAAGAAGCTAAACAATCCAATGAAGTCGTTTCAGGTACTTTCATGGTTAATTCTAATCCGGCTCGGATACTTTTTGATAGTGGTGCTAATTTGTCTTTCGTATCTCCAAGATTTGTGCCTAAGTTAAATAAACCGCTAGTAAAGTTGAGTCGTCCGGTAGAGGTTGAAATAGCGGATGGCAAGACGGCGCTAGTGGTTGATGTGTGTAAAAATTGCAATGTTGTGTTTGGCGCCGAAAGTTTCGAAATTGATCTTATTCCGATGACTTTGGGTGATTTTGATGTTGTCGTTGGTATGGATTGGCTCGATCGTTATAGAGCCGATATTGCATGCCACGACAAGTTTATTCGTGTAAAGACACCAAGTGGGGGAGAGATGATTATTCATGGTGACAAACGAAGGAGATCGGTGCCGATATGCACTTTTGCTCGGGCACGACGTCACGTTGTTACCGGTGGTATAGCTTTCCTTGCCCATGTTGTCGACACTCGTAATGAGTCACCACCAATTCGTGAAATTCCGGTAGTTAATGAGTTTGAAGATGTCTTTCCGGATGAGTTACCGGGTGTCCCGGCGGAAAGACAAGTCGAATTTCGCATCGAGTTGGTTCCGGGGGCTACCCCCATTGCTAAAACTCCTTATCGTTTAGCACCAACGGAGATGCAAGAGTTATTGAATCAAATTCAAGAATTGCTCGAGAAGGGTTTTATCCGACCGAGTGCTTCGCCATGGGGCGCTCCGGTCTTATTTGTGAAGAAGAAAGACGGTAGTATGCGTATGTGCATCGATTACCGTGAGTTGAATAAAGTGACGATCAAGAATCGTTATCCGTTACCTAGGATCGACAATTTGTTTGATCAACTTCAAGGCGCAACGTATTTCTCTAAGATCGACTTACGGTCCGGCTATCACCAAATGCGGGTCCGTGAGGAAGATATTGAGAAAACGGCTTTCCGAACGCGTTACGGGCATTATGAATTTGTGGTTATGCCCTTCGGTCTTACGAATGCACCGGCGGCATTCATGGATCTTATGAACCGGGTGTGCCAACCTATGTTGGACAAGTCGGTTATTGTATTCATTGACGACATACTAGTCTATTCGAAAAGTATGCACGAACATGAACGTCACTTGCGTGAAGTTTTGAAGACGCTAAGAAAAGAGAAGTTGTATGCAAAGTTCTCTAAATGTGAATTTTGGCTAAGGGAGGTTCAATTCCTTGGTCACATTGTGAACGAAAGCGGTATCCAAGTGGATCCGGGGAAGATTGAGACGGTGAAGAGTTGGGGACGACCGACTACGCCCACGGAGATCCGAAGTTTTCTCGGATTGGCCGGTTATTATCGTCGGTTTATCCAAGACTTTTCTAAGATTGCTTCTCCATTAACAAAGTTGACGAGGAAGAGTGCTAAGTTCAATTGGGAAAACGAGCAAGAAATTGCTTTTCAATTATTGAAAGAGAAGTTGTGTCAAGCTCCGGTGTTAGTGTTACCGGAAGGCGTCGAAGACATGGTGGTTTATTGTGATGCTTCCTTAAATGGGCTCGGGTGCGTTCTTATGCAAAGGGTTAAAGTCATTGCTTATGCCTCTCGACAATTAAAGGAACACGAAACGAGGTACCCGACTCATGATCTTGAAATGGCGGCGGTTGTGCATGCGTTGAAAATTTGGCGCCATTACTTGTATGGTGTCAAGTGTACGATATATTCGGATCATAAGAATTTGAAACATCTTTTTACTCAAAGAGATTTGAATTATCGTCAACGTAGATGGATGGATGTGGTGAAGGATTATGATTGTGAGATACTTTACCATCCGGGTAAGGCGAATGTGGTCGCGGATGCGTTAAGTCGAAAGACTCAACATCCGGCGATACGTGTAGCATCGTTACGTTTGATTATCACTAATGACTTTCTTGAAAAGATGGGTGAAGACCAAATAGAGGCTTATGTTCACGATAAGCACGCGGAACGAATTGTGGGCCAATCGGAGTTCATTACAATGGGCCCGCGGGGTTTATTGTCGTTTCAAGGAAGGGTGTGGGTGCCTAAGACGGGTGATTACCGACGGGTGTTACTCGATGAAGCACATAAGTCGAAATATTCCATTCATCCGGGCGCGACGAAAATGTATCATGACTTGAAGAAAGATTATTGGTGGCCGGGCATGAAACGCGACGTTGTAAAATACGTTGAACGATGTGTTACTTGTTTGCAAGTTAAAGCCGAACATCAAAAGCCGTATGGTAAGTTGCAACCGTTAGAGATCCCGAAATGGAAATGGGAGCACATTACCATGGATTTCATCACTAAATTACCTAAGACGGCGAGAACTCAATACGATTCGATTTGGGTTATAGTGGATCGGTTGACGAAAAGTGCTTTGTTTCTTCCCATTAAAGAAGCAATATCGTCGGAGGCCTTGGCTAAGTTGTTTATCAAGGAAGTGGTCTCGCGACATGGCGTTCCTATATCTATTATTTCGGATCGAGATACCCGTTTTACATCTCGATTTTGGGAAAAGTTTCACGAAGATATGGGTACACAATTAAAGCTGAGCACGGCGTATCATCCTCAAACGGACGGTCAAACCGAGCGTACGAATCAAACTTTGGAAGATATGCTACGGGCGTGCATCATTGATTTTGGTGGTAATTGGGATGAGCATTTACCTTTGGTAGAATTCTCATACAATAATAGTTTTCATACTAGTATCGGGATGCCACCTTACGAGATGCTTTATGGCCGAAGGTGTCGAACTCCCATTTGTTGGGGAGAAGTGGGTCAAAGAGAAATCGGAAGTACCGATTTGGTTTTAGAGATGAATAACAAGATTGATATTATCCGGGAGCATTTGAAAAGGGCTCAAGATAGGCAAAAGTCGTATGCCGATAAACGTAGACGAACGATCGAATTCCAAGAGGGCGACATGGTTATGCTTAAGGTCTCGCCATGGAAGGGTATTATTCGATTTCGAAAACGGGGAAAGTTAGGTCCTCGGTTTATTGGACCGTTTAAAGTTTTGGCTCGTGTTGGTGAAGTTGCATATCGATTGGAATTGCCCGAAGAGCTTGCGGGGATCCATAACACGTTTCATGTTTCTCACCTCCGTAAGTGTCTTGCGGACGATTCCTCATGGATGCCTTTAGATGAGATCGAACTAAACAATAAGTTGGAGTATATTGAAGAGCCGATTGCCATACTTGATGAGAAGGTCAAACGATTGAGACATAAGGAGGTTAGGACCTACAAAGTTCAATGGCGACGGAATAAGGGTTCCGAGTTCACTTGGGAACCTGAAGAGTTTGTGTTGGTTTATCTTCCCGCTTGTCATGCGGCATGGATTGCGAGGACGCAATCCGAATAAGTGGGGGAGAGTTGTAAGACCCGTGTAATTATTGTACATAATGTTTGTATGTGTAATTATATGACTAGAGTTGTGGAGTTCATGTTTCATACATTTAAAGGGGAAAATCATTGCTGAACTGGGGTTTGCGCGCCGCGCAGATGAGGCGCGCGCCGCGCAAAACGGCTGCCAGCTATTCTTTGTTTTATTTAGATTTAAACGTGGGTATTTTGGTAAATTCACATCAAGGCCGAGTTTAATGCTTGGTTCAGTAGTTTGGGAGCTCATTTACTCCCTTGTTCACCAACCTTATCACCTCCCAATTTATTTTAGTGAGAGAGTGAGTTTTAGAGAGGGAAAGCTCACTTTGAAGAGGAAGAAGAGGGTTTCTTGCTAAAGTCCAAGTTCTAAAGTTGTTCATCTCGTCATTTGCTACATTTTGATAGTTGTGGTATGCCTTAACTTTCAATTCTTGTTTTGATTTCGTGTATGGGTTAGGGTTTGTGTGAAGATGAACATTAAGACCCATTTTTGGGTAAATTGGGTGTTCTTGGGTAAATTGGGTCATGTAGGCTCAATAATGGGTTAGCTAGGGTTTTAAAAGTATTAATTGTTGTCATGAAACCCTAATTGGCTAATAATTTGTTAGAACACCTTAAGGAAGAGAAAATGGGTGTGATTTGGGTATAAATGACCCAAAATGGGTGTATTGACTTTTATTGAGTCAAATGGGTCAAAATTGGACCAAGGTTGGTAAATGGTTGTGTTTTGTGATAAAACCTAGTAATCTAATGTGTAGGAAGGCCTTGAGTGCCAAGCGTTAGGGTTTTTGGTGAAAATGACCCAATTTAGGGTTAAGTGTCCAAATGGGTCAAGATGACCTAGGAGGGTGTGGGTTGTAAGATTAGACCAAGTTGATTTATTATATGCTTGTGAAAATAGGTACGTTACCTCGGAACTCAAGCTTGGTTTAATAATCACCGAAGGCATAAGGTGAGTGGAATAATTATGCGTATGTGTATATAATGTATTTATTTGTGTCGTATGAATGTGGCATTGTCGCGTTGTTTAAGACACCACATGGTAAAGAAGTGGATGTCGCGTTGTTTAAGACACCACAATGTAATGGAGGGGATGTCGCGTTGTTTAAGACACCATCCATCGTATTGAATGGCATGTGGAATCGTCGCGTTGTTTAAGACGCCACATTGTAAAAGGGTGAGTGAGTCGCGTTGTTTAAGACATCACCCGGGGGATTAGTGACTACGCGTTGATTAAGTAGCACTAACGGATGTTATGAACTCCAACGGTCTTGTATGTACCGTTTCCCTTGTTCGAATTGGTTAACCAAGGTTGCGTGAGTTATGTATTGAAAGTATTATTTATGAATCGTATGCTTTTGTATTATTAGCTACTTGTGGATTTGCGGTTTATGGTATATGCATAATATTGTTGCATGATTGTTGAATTGTTAAACCGAGTATGATGTTGTGTAAGTGATGCAAGTAAGTAGATTATATATGTGTATGTATAATTATTGTGCTCACTAAGCTTTGCTTACCCTCTCGTTGTTTACCTTTTTATAGGTTCGTGTGTGGATAAGGGTAAGGGCATTACCTTGGATTGAGTTTCCCGCTTTGATGATTAGGAAGCGCTTTTGGTTATGGCTTGGAGTTTGACCGAGACTTGGGTAGTTTAACCCCAAACACCATGCTCGTTGAGTCGTTTGGCAATTAAACTTTTGTGGTCGAAACTCTCATTTGTATTAAACTTGTATTTTTACACTTAATGGCATTTTGGGCACGTGTGGGCCCCACTTTGTAAAACTCGTTCATACCTTAGTTATGTGCTAGTTTTACATATATTAACGTACGGTTAAAAGCGTTTCGGTCAAATGTGTCGGGAAGCACCTCATCTTTTTCGCATTAAAGCGCACCGGGGACAGCCAGCTTTTGCGCGGCGCGCAAGGGCATTTGCGCGGCGCGCAGATGGTCAGTCAGCAAAATTTTTTTTTTTGCCACGAATTTACAATGGTTTTTGTCGTGTATTGGGTTGGGATGTTACATTCGTATTTCGTCAAGAGGAATTACGACATCCTCTTCAGCTAAACATTTCTTCAAATTTGACACGTGAAATGTGTCGTGAACACAACTAAGTTCTTACGGTAGCTTTAATCGATAAGAAACTGCTCCAATTCTTTCGGTGATTTCAAAGGGTCCTACGTACCTAGGACTTAGCTTTCCTCGTTTACCGAATCGTACAACGCCTTTCCAGGGTGACACTTTCAACATGACTTTGTCGCCCACTTGAAATTCTAGCGGTTTTCTTCTTACATCAGCATAACTCTTTTGGCGACTCATGGCCGTTTTCAATCGCTGTTGTATTTGAATGATCTTGTCGGTGGTTTCATGAATAATTTCTGGTCCAGTAAGTTGTCTTTCTCCTACTTCACTCCAACAGATAGGAGATCTGCACTTTCTACCGTAAAGTGCTTCAAATGGCGCTGCGTTGATGCTCGTATGATAGCTGTTATTGTATGAAAATTATGCCAACGTTAAGTGTCGATCCCAACTGGTTCCAAAGTCAATCACGCATGCTCGTAACATGTCTTCCAATGTTTGTATTGTTCTTTCACTTTTACCATCTGTCCGTGGGTGATAAGCGGTACTCATATCTAATCGAGTTCCCAATGCTTTTTGTAATGATTGCCAAAAACGTGATGTGAATCGGGTGTCGCGATCAGATATGATGGAGATGGGTACACCATGCCTGGAAACTACTTCCTTCAAATATAGGCGTGCTAATTTCTCCATACTGTCTGTCTCCTTTATTGGTAGGAAGTGAGCTGATTTAGTTAGACGATCAACTATCACCCAAATAGTATCATGACTACTTGCAGTCCTTGGCAATTTCGTAATGAAATCCATGGTTATTCTTTCCCATTTCCACTGCGGAATTTCTGGTTGTTGCAGTAATCCTGATGGCTTTTGGTGCTCAGCTTTGACCTTTGCACACGTCAAACATTTGCTTACATAAGTAGCAATTTCTGTCTTCATATTAGGCCACCAATAAAACTTCTTGAGATCGTGGTACATTTTCCCATTTCCTGGGTGAATTGAGTACCTCGTTTTGTGTGCTTCATCCAGTACTAGTTGCCTTAGATTACCATGTTTTGGTACCCATATCCTGTCAGCAAAATACAGGGTTCCATCGGCTTTTACTTCAAGCTGTTTTTCTAACCCTCTGCTCATTTCGCCTTTTTCATTTTCTTCTTTTAAAGCCTCTAACTGTGCTGCTTGAATTTTATTTGTGAGATCAGAACGAATTGTAATATTCAAAGCTCGGACCCTAAGAGGTTTTACTCTTTCTTTCCGACTTAGGGCATCAGCTACAACATTAGCCTTTCCGGGGTGGTAACGGATTTCACAATCATAATTGTTTAACAACTCTACCCAGCGACGTTGCCTCATATTGAGTTGTTTTTGATCAAAAATATGCTGAAGACTCTTATGGTCGGTGTACACTGTACACTTGGTGCCATATAGATAGTGTCTCCATATTTTGAGTGCAAAAACTACTGCTCCAAATTCCAAATCGTGCGTCGTATAGTTCTTTTCATGAATTTTTAGTTGTCGTGAGGCATATGCGATAACTTTTGTGCGTTGCATTAATACACATCCTAAACCTTGGCGCGAAGCGTCACAATAGATCACGAAATCATCATTTCCTTCTGGTAATGACAAAATGGGTGCAGACGTTAACTTCTTCTTTAATAACTGGAATGAGGATTCCTGTTCCGTGGACCAATCATACTTCTTTCCCTTTTGAGTCAATGCAGTTAAGGGTTTGGCGATTCTAGAGAAATCTTGAATGAATCTTCGGTAGTAACCAGCAAGACCTAAGAATTGACGGATTTATGTTGGAGTCTTCGGTGTTTCCCATTTACTAATGGCTTCGATCTTGGCAGGGTCAACTTTAATTCCATGTTTACTGACAACATGGCCCAAAAATTGTACTTCTTGTAACCAGAAATCACACTTCGAAAATTTTGCGTACAATTCTTCTTTCTTGAGTATCTCTAGTACCAGTCTTAAGTGTTGCGCATGTTCTTCCTTGTTCTTCGAGTAAATCAATATGTCATCGATAAAAACAATGACAAATTTGTCTAAATACGGTCTACAGATGCGATTCATTAGATCCATGAATACTGCTGGAGCATTAGTTAATCTAAAAGGCATGACTAGAAACTCATAGTGATCGTAACGGGTTCTGAACGCGGTTTTAGGAACATCTTCTTCCTTCACTCTCAGCTGATGATATTCGGAGCGTAGATCAATCTTGGAATAAACACTTGATCCTTGCAATTGATCAAACAAATCATCAATCCTCGGTAATGGGTACAGATTCTTGATCGTTAATTTGTTTAATTCTCGGTAATCTATGCACATTCTCATAGATCCATCCTTCTTCTTGACGAACAGAATAGGAGCACCCCAAGGTGAAAAACTGGGACGAATAAATCCACGGTCCGATAATTCTTGCAACTGGTCTTGTAATTCTTGCATTTCTGAAGGTGCAAGTCTATATGGGGATCGGGCTACAGGTGCGGCTCCTGGTATGAGATCAATCTGGAATTCTACACATCTGTGTGGAGGTAGCCCCGGTAATTCTTCTGGAAATACTCCGGGATATTCTCTTACAATCGGCATGTCATTAATGCTTCTTTCTTCAGTATTGATCTTCTTTATGTGTGCCAGAATAGCATAACAACCTTTTCTTATAAGTTTCTGGGCCTTCATACAGCTGATAAAGTTCAGCTTTGAGTTGCTCTTCTCCCCATAAATCATTAATGACATTTCATCCTTACGAGGGATGCGGATTGCTTTCTCAGTGCAAACAATTTCCGCTCTTGTTTTGGACATCCAGTCCATGCCAACGATTATGTCAAAACTTCCTAATTCTACAGGTATCAAATCGATTTTGAAGGTTTCACCAGCGAGATTTATTTCGCAACCATGGCAAATTTTATCGGCTTTTATCAGTTTACCATTAGCTAATTCAATAGTATATTTATCGTCTAGAGGTAATGATGCACATTTTAGTTTAGAACTAAAGTCTTTACACATATAACTTCTATCAGCACCCGTATCAAACATAATAGAAGCTAGTTGATTATTAACGGTAAACGTACCCGTGACAAGATTAGGATCCTCACGTGCTTCACTGGTACTAACATTAAATGCCCTCCCACGTGCGGGTTCTTTGTTCTTCTCCTTATCAGGGCATTGATTTATAAAGTGACCAGACTTCCCGCATCCAAAACATTTCTTGACATCGGTCGATTTTGTCTTTACTTCAAAAACGGTGGCATAACAATCTTTCGCCACATGTCCTTTCTTGTTGCACTTATCACAGACCACTTGGCAATAACCTGCATGATGTGTGTAACATCTTTTGCAGAACGGATGGGGTCCCTTATAGTTTGGACTTGCAGTTGCCCCATCTTGTTTACCATTAAAAGTTTCTTGTTTCTTCAGGTGAGTACTTTTGCCCTTATAGTCTTCCCATTTCCTCTTTCCTTCAGTTGTCTTGACTTCGGTAATTGGTGCCTTAATCGAACTCTCTGTGATCTGGTCCATGAGTTGGTGTGCCATTGTCATGGCTTCCTGCATCGTATTTGGTTTGGACGATGTAACATTTCCTTTGATATTGATCGATAAACCGTCAATATACATTTCTATCTTTCGTTTCTCGTTTGGCACCAATTCGGGACACAACAAGGCTAGTTCCATGAAACGCTTTTCATAGTTATTGAGATTCGCGCCGATAATCTTCAGATTACGTAACTCAGATTCCATTTTTCTAATCTCGTTTCGAGGATAGTACTCCTCGATTAGCATCTTTTTCAGTTCTTCCTAAGAGATATCATATGCCGTATCTATTCCTTCTGCTTTAGCATAATTGTTCCACCAAGTAAGTGCACCATCTTGCAACGTGCATGAAGCATACTTTGACTTGTCTCCGTTTGCACAATTACTGATTTTGAAAACGGACTCCATCTTTTCAAACCATCGGGTTAGACCGACTGGTCCCTCGGTTCCACTAAACGTCTGTGGTTTGCATCCTTGAAAAGTTTTGTATGAGCATCCGTTTCGTGAGTTTGTGTTTACGGCTACTGCTTTGGCTGCTGCTTCGGCTGTTGCTTTTGCTGCCTCGGCTGCAGCAATTCTTTCATTCACACGTTTCTCGACTAGCTGCTCAAACTCAGCATCCGACATTTGAGACATGTTTCTTCAATAAACATAACAGATATAATTTAATCATATAGAATATTATAGGTAAAATGAGTTGTCAATAGTTAATCGTAGCATATTAATAATATGAACCGATTATTATAAAAGCCTTTTCTTCTTATTAGCATTTTATAATTATTTCTAGGGTATTACCTACCCGTTAAGTTCATACATAATAGCTAGTACAAGGAATTAACTACTAAAATCCTAATAATATTCCACTATGAAAAATTATAGCGAGTTACTACGCTATTATGTAATAATAATAATAAGAAGTAGTAATAATACAAATAATCATTCCATGCATTTATTATTAATAAACCAAAATAATACAATACCATACAATACCGATATTTTACATATGATTATTCTACATAACAAGATAGAGTAGCACACATAAGCAATAGAATAGCGCATGAAAGATTTATGGTTGCGAGGTCGTTTATTCAGAACTATCAGAAACTTCTTCCCATTTGGTTCTCTCTGCCAATTGTTTGTGTGCACATGGTCCGACAGACATTCTGGCAGTGTATTTTATTTTTGGTTGGGGTTTTGAGGTACCCGTTGCCTCAGTGGGTTTAATACAATAAGGGTGGTTATGGATCGAATGGTCATGTTCCTTTTTAATAATTAAGGACTTTTTATTATTGTGGTTGTTTTTATTATCTATAGCAAGTTGGAATTTCTCCTTAGTGACCTCTTTTATTTCATTAGCGAAATCCTCCTCCTTACTGATTTCGTCTGATGACGAACTGTCTGAGTCATGTGTAGGAGAATATGATGACGAACTGCGAGAATATGTACTGGTGGTCATGAACCGAAATCTGCCAGGCGTAATCAGCACAACCCGCCCGTCGGCGGTATATCTGGACCAATGTCCATATATGTTTAGAAATGGACGATCCTCGTTTACTCCAGGGATCATGGGTCCATGCCAACGATACTGTGGCTCCGAAAAACTAGAGTTGGGTGGAGCTGGAACCTCCTCTGGGTTTACCGGGAGTTGAGATTCCCCGGCTAACACAATTTCTTCTTTAATAGGTATTGGAACGCCCTTTTCAGTTGTGGATAGAATAGATTCAGTGTCCGATTCTGAGTCGTACAAAATGATAGGATTAGAAGAAGTCATCTATCACATAATTGAAACAACAATTACGTTAGCATATAAATATATCACATATAATGTTTTTGACCAAATGATAAGCAAAAATCAGTAAAAACAAATATGGTCATAGTCCAGACTCACTAATGCATCCTAACAATTACCAGTTAAACACACTAATGTAATTTCTAGTTCCCTATGACCTCAAGCTCGGATACCAACTGTAACGACCCGTCAAAATTGCTATTGACGCGGCACGTTAATCATTGATTCCACAGTGAGGTTTTGACCTCTATATGATACGTTTTGATAAAATATTGCATTCATTAAAATAAGTGAATTTCTAAATATAGAAAGTTATAAACATATGGGCGAGTGCTTAGGTATAAGCAAAACCCTAAAATACATAAGTTTTTAATTTACAGGTTGACATCACAGTCCAATTATTTATTACACAACGCAGTTTTATTTTGAATGCAATAAACTTTGTACAAAGCATGAGAGACTCCATGCAGGTAACAAACACATCACAGCGGAAGCATTCTAAGGACCTGAGAATAAAACATGCTAAAAAGTCAACACGAATATTGGTGAGTTATACGTTTAATTGCTCGAGTCATAAACATATATAAAGATAGACCACAAGATTTCATCAAAAGTTTATCAATAGATTCTACGTAACAGAGCACCCTGGTAACTAAACTTAACGCTATAGTGATAATTACCCCATTCGTTTTAATACACGCAAACCAACGTGTCTTAAACTCAAATAACATACGTCCGTTAAAAGGCTAGCCCTCTAGCTCGGACGGGGATGTCAAGCCCTATGGATCTATATACAATTATTCGCGCCCACCAGTCCATATCTTATGTACTGGTAGCTACTAGTTACCAAAGCTAAGGGATTTTCAGTTTAACTCAGTGTAGAATTTAGTATGTACTTGTGTCTTTTCGCGTTTAAAATAAATTGCATGTATTCTCAGCCCAAAAATATTTAAAGTATTTAAAAAGGGAGACTATAAACTCACAGTTCAATATTGAGACTCAATATTGTTGGCAAATTGCGTAGACGTAATGATGGTAGACGACTGTATGGTTGGCCTTGGATTCAAGAACAATACCCCGAATAATTACCCAATATTTCCTTAGCTTAAAGCGGTTTGAAACCCAAATTAAAAACACCCTCGTATATACCTTATTATTATTAAACTTAAATTTAAAATTAAAATTATATTTATAATATAAATATAAATATGTTACAGAAGAAGAAGAAAAAAAGATGTGTGTTGTTCGTCGAGAAAACTGGCATATTTATATTACTTTTCGATTTACTGTAGCTCATAGGGTTTTACTGTAGGAAAGTCGTTTTTACTTGTACATATATATATGTACATACATATAATTGTTCATGAATCATCGAGAGTAGTCAAAGGTAATTGTATATATGAAACAGTTCTAAAATTTTGAGACTCAATCTAACAGACTTTGTTTAACGTGCCAAAATAATAAATCGTATAGAGAATTGGTTTAAATTAGTCGAAATTTTCCGGGTCATCACAGTTTACATTTTAAAGGTTACGTCTTGACACATCAGAAGTCTAAACCCTTCCGCCTAGAGTTTCGTAGAAACCATTCGTCAAGAAAGTTCGAAGATCTATACATCTCTAATACATATCCCAAAATATTTTTATGTGTTATAATATAAGTAGCAGGTTATAGGTGTTAGTAATAGTAATAGTGTATACATGTTAATTAATAGTATAAGTAGTATTAGGGTTTCATTAATTAGGGTTAGTTAATTAAAGTAGTATTTTAAATGATTAGGGTTTAGGGTTTTAAGGATCTAAATAATATGAATGTTAAGATCATGCACGAATATGATTATGAATATAAACATGAATTGAAAGAAAGATTTAAAAGTTTTAAGATTTTGGATCATACCTTATTAATGATGATGAAGATTAACAAGAAACAAGAAGAAAACTTGGTGATGAAGATCAAATAACCCAAATAATGAAGAACACGCTTGAAAATCTTGATGAACACGAAGAACAAGCTTGAAGATCCGAATACCACAAGAGAGGGAGAGGGAGAGATTGTTTTTGAGAGAGGATTTTGGTGTGATTTGTGAATGAGAAACTAGGAGTCTAGGGGTGTTTATATAGTGCAAGTATTTGAGTGTTAGTCAACATAAAGATGTTTTAATTAATGATTTTATTTTATTTTATAATTTTTAGTCAACAATAGGTGGTACTAGTTTATATATATATATATATATATATATATATATATATATATATATATATATATATATATATATATATTTTATATATATATAATTTATTTTATTTTATTTTTTAGTCAACATAAGGATGTAATTGTTTACGATTCTTTAGTCTCATTATTATTATTATTATTATTATT
This sequence comes from Rutidosis leptorrhynchoides, assembly GCF_046630445.1. Taxonomy (NCBI): domain Eukaryota; kingdom Viridiplantae; phylum Streptophyta; class Magnoliopsida; order Asterales; family Asteraceae; genus Rutidosis; species Rutidosis leptorrhynchoides. The sequence goes on from NC_092335.1 coordinate 641,482,825, forward strand.
ATTATTATTATTATTATTATTATTATTATTATTATTATTTTTACATTTACTACATGATAAGTATTATTTTCTTTTTAATAATTCATGACTTGTATATATTTTTTTTATTAATTCCCAATTGTTTTATTATTTATATAAATGTCACTTTTTATTTATTACTTATAGGTTATTAGTTATAATATTACATAAATGCATAAATTTTAATTAGCAGTGAGTGTCGACTAACAGTTTATTATTTTCATCTTTTATTAACTTGTCAATTATTGCACAAAGTTAATTAATATGTTTTATAACTCTTAACACTTAACAATTATTGATTAAAGTTTAATCATTAAGTTTTAATTATATTGTTTGGGCATTTAATATTGGAAAAATATAGAATGGAAAAATGAGGGTCGTTATAGTACCTCCCTGTTATTAGAAAGTTCATCCCGAAGTTTTAAGTAGATTTATCGTTTGCATCAGCAGTTGAGAAGATATGAGGATATTTCCGTATCATTTGGTCTTTGCGTTCCCAGGTATATTCGGGGCCTCTACGCGAATTCCAACGAACTTTAATGATAGGTATGTTGCTTTTACGCGTTTGTTTGACCTCTCCTTCCATGATTTCTATAGGTTCTTCAACGAAGTGCATTTGTTCATCAATGCGGATATCATCCAAAGGAATAACAAGTGTGTCATCAGCAAGATACCTTTTAATATTCGAGACATGAAACACATCATGTACTTGGCTAAGTTCAGTTGGTAGTTCTAATCGGTACGCCACGGAATCGACTCTTTGAGTAATCATGAAAGGTCCAACATATCGTGGACTGAGTTTGCTTCGTTTACCGAAACGGATAACACCTTTCCAAGGGGATACTTTCAACATGACTTTATCTCCAACTTGGTATTCTATATCCTTTAGTTTCTTATCGGCATAGCTCTTTTGTCGGCTACGGGCAGTTTCTAATCGTTGCTTAATCTGAGCGATCTTTTCGGTAGTTTCATGAATGATTTCGGGACCAGTTAAATGTCTATCCTCGAGTTCGTCCCAACACAAAGGGGATCTATATTTCCATCCATATAAAGCTTCAAAAGGTGCAGCTTTAATGCTGGAGTGATAACTGTTGTTGTAAGAAAATTCGACCAAAGGTAGATGTCTATCCCAACCTTTGTCGAAATCGATTGCACAAGCACGTAGCATATCCTCCATGGTTTGGATAGTTCATTCACTCTGACCATCAGTTTGCGGATGATAGGCTGTACTCATGTCGAGTTGAGTTCCAAGAGTAGATTGTAAAGTTTTTCCAGAATCTTGAAACGAATCGACTGTCGCGATCAGAAATAATCGAGATAGGAACTCCATGACGTGAGACAATTTCTTTAATATAAAGCTGTGATAATTTCTCCATCTTGTCGGTTCCCTTGATTGGTATGAAATGTGCAGATTTAGTAAGACGATCAACTACGACCCAAATAGTATCGTTACCGTTCGAAGTCTTAGGTAACTTAGTAACGAAGTCCATAGTGATGCACTCCCACTTCCACTGCGGAATACCAGGTTGTGTCAATAGACCAGAAGGCTTTTGATGTTTAGCCTTGACTTTCAAACAAGTGAGACACTTGCTAACATAGGTAGCAATGTCGGCTTTCATATTAGGCCATCAGTAGAATTGCTTCACATCGTGATACATCTTACTGGAACCGGGATGAATAGAGTACCTAGTCTAATGTGCTTCATCCAAGACTAAATCTCCGCGTTCTGCTGCCAAAGTACCGTGTACCATTAGCTTTCACTAGAAGTTGGTTCTCAAAACCTATAGGTCCTTCACCTTCGATAAGTGTCGGTTTAATAGCTTTCAATTGAGCTTCACAGATTCGTGATATAAGATTCGATTTGATTTTCAGATTTAGAGCACAAACGTGTTTAACATCATCTTTTCGACTAAGAGCATCGACAACTACATTTGCCTTGCCGGGATGATATTTTAGCTCACAGTGATAATCGTTCAGTAACTCGAGCCATCAGCTTTGCCTCATATTCAGTTGTTTTTGATCAAAGATGTGTCGAAGACTTTTATGGTCAGTGTACACCGTAAAGTGAGTACCATATAGATAATGTCTCCATATCTTCAATGCAAATACCACGGCACCTAACTCAAGGTCATGTGTGGTATAGTTCTCTTCATGTTTCTTCAACTGTTTAGATGCGTAGGCAATAACCTTTTCACGTTGCATTAAAACACAACCAAAGCCTTGCTTTGAGGCATCGCAGTAAACAACGAAGTCGTCAATACCTTCAGGTAAAGATAGAATCGGGGCTGTGGTCAACTTCTCCTTCAGAATTTTGAAAGCAGATTCCTGTTCTTCGGACCACTCAAATTTCTTCCCTTTTTGAGTCAGCTTTATAAGAGGTTTAGCAATGAGAGAAAAATCTTTTATGAACCTTCGATAGTAACCAGCAAGTCCCAAAAATTGACGAATATGCTTCGCAGTCTTTGGTATCTCCCAATTCTGAATAGCAGAAATCTTAGCTGGATTGACATGTATTCCGTTTCTATCAACAACATGTCCAAGAAATTGTACGGTTTTGAGCCAAAACTCGCACTTAGAAAATTTAGCATAAAGTTGTTCCTTTCGTAAGAGTTCAAGAATCATGCGCAAATGTTGCTCATGCTATTTCTCACTATTCGAATAGATAAAGATGTCGTCAATGAACACGATGACAAATTTGTCAAGATACGGTTTACAAACACGATTCATGAGATCCATGAACACGGCAAGAGAATTAGTTAAACCAAAAGGTATGACACAGAATTCATAGTGCCCATAACGAGTGCGAAAAGCAGTCTTAGGAATATCGGATTCCTTGACTGTAAGTTGGTGATAACCGGACCTTAAATCAATCTTTGAATAAACACTTGACCCTTGAAGTTGGTCAAATAGATCATCAATATGTGGCAACGGATAACGGTTCTTGATAGTAAGCTTGTTAAGTTCGCGGTAATCCATGCACATTCTTAACGTACCATCCTTCTTTTTAACAAACAAAATAGGAGCTCTCCATGGGGACGAGCTTGGACGAATGAAACCTATATCCAATAGTTCTTGGAGCTGATTGGAAAGTTCCTTCATTTCGGAAGGTGCTAAACGGTATGATGCTTTAGCAACAAGAGCAACACCGGGAGCTAAATCAATTTGGAATTCAACTTGTCGAGGAGGTGGAAGACCAGGAAGATCTTTGGGAAACACATCGGGAAAATCTTTAACCACTGGTACATCTTCAATACACTTCTCTTTCGATTCAATCATCTTAACGTGGGCTAGAATAGCTGGATAACCTTTCATAAGGTATTTGCGGGTCTTAATACAGGAGATAATGTTGAGATTTGAACCACTCTTTTCACCTTGGATAATAAGAGTCTCTCCATTTCCCAATGGAACATGAACGGTTTTATCGTAACACATGATTGCAGCTCTTAATGGACGTAACCAATCCATTCCAACTACGACATCGAAACTTCCTAGCTCGACCGGCAAAAGGTCGATCTTAATTTCTTTGTTGGCTAAGATTAGGTTGCAGTTTTTATAGATTTTATCGACTTTCATGATCTTTCCATTGGCTACTTCTACTAATCATTTAGTTTCTAAGGGTTGAGGCTTTTCAGTAAATAGGGTACAAAATTCATTAGACACGTAACTTCGGTCGGTAGTAGTATCGAATAAAATAGTTACGTAATAATTATTGTCAAGATACGTATCCGTGATGACCTCATCCTCGTCTCGAGCTTCAGCAGCAGTGATAACAAATGCGCGACCCTTTGCAGCAGTAGTATTAGTTCCAGGGGCGGGATTATCCTTCTTCTTAGGGCAATTTGGACTAATGTGTCCCTTTTCCCCACAAGTATAACAAGTAGGAGGAGATTTGGCAGGAACAATAGCTTTATTCTTTGGAGGAGTCTTACACGTCTTAGCTACGTATCCTACTTTCTTACACAACGAACAAGTGGCAGTGCACTGCCCCGGGTGATGCCTTTCACAACGAACACAAAATGGATAAGTGCCCTTATAATTCGTCCTTGTACTATCCATAAGCTTGTTACTAACATTCTGAGTTGAACCTTGAGATGGCTCAAACTTCCTTTTACCTTCATTACTCTTAGTATCAATCTGCTTACTAGCCGACGCTCTTCTTCTCTTGGCCAACATCAGATTTTATGCCATGAGAATCACAGCATCAAGAGTAACCTTCTCGGCAGCAATAACATTCCCCTGAACATCCTCGGGGAGACCTTCAATATATCTTTCAATCCTTCTAGCTTCGGTAGGAAACATCTCGAGACACAAAGTAGTAAGCTCAAGAAAATGGTTGGTGTAGTTTTCAATATCAGTACCCTTCACCTTGAGCTCCCAGAACTCGGCTTTAAGTTTCTGAACTTGACTTCTCGGACAGAATTTATTAACTATCATGCTTTTGAGTTTGTCCCATGGAATTGCATTAGCATTGTCAATCCCCATGAACTTGGCATGAGCAGTCCACCAAGTCAAAGCATTGCCACCTAATGAGCTAGTGGCATATTTGACTCGATCGTTATCCCCACAGTTGCAAATGCAGAATATGGACTCCATCTTCTCGAACCAGTGAATTAGTTCGACAGCTTCTTCATTTCCCTTGAATGCGGGAGGATTGCAGTTTGTGAAGTCCTTGTATGAACAAGGTTTCGGTTGAGGATTAACATTATTAGCTTGAATGTTGCCTTGTGCGGCAGTGAGTAACTGTTGGAATTGCTCGGTGGTCAACACGATGTTGTTAACAGTAGGTGCAGCTGGACGAACCATGATGTCGCTACATAGAAGTGAACATAAGTTGGATAAGTTAACAAGTTATAGGTTTGAGCAATTACAAGTATGAATAAGATAAAGTATTGATATCACATGATATAAATAAAACACTTTATATTATTAAGGAACGAGGCGTTAAATAAGCCTTTTAATACACGATTCGGAAATAGAAATAGTTTAAGGCATAGCCTTTACATATTTAGGAAATTAAAGAATCAAAACAAAAAAAGAATAAATGGCGGTTTATTTCTTTTTCTCCGCCTCCTTCATAAACTTCTCATATCTCTCGTTCTTTTCTTTTTGCTTTTCGTAGAGATACTCGAGGTTGTCGTAGAGATTAGTGACATGGCTGTCGATGGTATTGGTGTCGTATTCCCTTAGAATGTGACGACCCGGAAATTTCCGACCAAATTTAAACTTAATCTTTATATAGTTTCGACATGATAAGCAAAGATTATTAAATTGAATTTCAAAATTTTTGAACTAGTTTATGAAATCATTTGACCTTCGACCAATTCCGACGATTCACGAACATCTATTTGTGAATAGATATGTACATATTTAAATATATACATATATATTAATTTGAAATGTTATATGATTCAATTATTAGAATTTAATAAAATACAATATGATATTATTATAATTATTATTTAAAACTTAACTATATATAAATAAAATAAATAAATAAAAAATAATAAATATTAAATGATTGTAATACTCGTTGGACGTTTCGATTATTATCTAGAGAAGTTTAATTCGAACTTATGTGATAAACGATGATCCGAAAACGAGTTCTATAAATTTTAGGCTTACTAAAAATGTATTTAGGATCTAGTTATTTAATTTTAGTACTTTTGATATTTTACTCATAATCGAGAGGGACAGTTGATGTAATTTTTATTTAACAAATTAAGTATCGAATTTTATACCATAATGACCAAAATAAATAAAGACATTTAATTTAAAAATATGAGAATTTTTCGAAGACTTTATTTCGCCCCTAAGTTAACAACGGACTACGAAATAATACCCTAAATCTCATGTCGACCAAATAGTAAGCGATGGCTTTACTATTGTTGTTTTCATTTCAATTCATGATTTTAAGAACTAATATTATATTGTATTATATGTTATTCATGTTGAGCTGTAAAACACGTTTTAAAGTTTTGGGATTCATAAACTTACACTATGTAATATTATATAAAGATACAATTTGCTTGTGCATATTCAAGACACGGACAAAAACAAAACCCATCACCACACTAAAACAACACACAAACAAATTATTGTATTCTTTGTTCTTGTTCATGTTCGAGCAAACCAGGGTTGTAGCTATGTCTTCTGTTACCAACGAAAACCAATCAACTCACCATCTTCATCAAATATTGTTCGATCACCATCATCATTATTTATTGTTTGCTTTCGCTTTTTGTTACAAATCGAAGCACAAACCTACTTCTAGCTATTAGTTTCGTTGTTACTAATTGTTCCTGTGCGAGAAAACCCAGCACAAGATCACCCAAAACAGTCTTCAACAAATACTAGTAGATCACTCCTATTTTGCTACTTCTGTCCGAGAACACCATCGTAAACTACTGATTCATTTCTGTTACTATGAGACTAAGACCCATAATTAAAAACAGCAAAACACACACACATACATGATCACAACCGCGACCACAATTCTTCTTTCTCCCCTTCTCTCTCCTTTCTCTCTCTCTTTCGTTGAATCACCATCAATTACCATTCTCCTCTTGTTTCTGTTACAAACTGAATACAACTCGACCTGTTTATATTCCTCTATCCTACAGCCACTTCTATCTTGTATTTATACTCCTGGCTTCTGTCAAACTGCTGCTAATCCGATTAATTACTTTCCTATTCAGTTACAGCTTGTTACTACTGCAGTTCTCTTTTATTCTGTTCATATTCAAAGTGATTAATGATTACGGTAATGATGATGGAAGACCATGAACTGTTTGCTTTTAGAAAACATATTAATCAAGAAAAAGAAATTGGTACTGACAATACCTATTGATGGGCCACCTCGTTCCTTTTTCTATTGAACAGACACTTATTGGTGTTGTTTCTTTATGAGATACCGAATTCCTTTCTCTTAAACACATCTATTAAACCGACGGCTGCTAAACAGCGTTTCTGTTCACCTTCTGTAATAACCATCGGTCACCTTCAACCGCCAAACCACCATTTTTTTGCCATCTCTCTTTTGTTATTCGTAAACTCACTTAAACAAGAAACTGAATCGTTGAGGTTCGATAGCTACTGCTATAGTAAGATTTTGTTTTATCATCTTAAACTGCTCGATCATCATCACCATTAAAACCTTTTGTTGTTGCTATACGCTGTTACTAGTCATTTGCTTTTGCGTGTTTTCTTCTTTTTCTTTATGGCAGACACACACCAAACAATTAACCCCGCCCATTATTCTTCCTATTAATCGAATTGAGGCTGTAAACTTAGTTTTATAGTTAGGCCGAGGACTGTTATTAGACTTGGGCTATTAAGATAGGCCACCATGTTCTATTATTGGGCCGTGATCCATCTTTCTTTTCTGTTGGGCTAAAATAACGAAGGAACCTGATGATTTATGATAGTAATAACAACGTTTAAGATAATGATATTGGTGATGGATTGACGATAATTAGATTAGGATTTGATGATGTATGATTTGATGATATGATAATAGATCACGTGTAGTGGATGATAAAGATGATGGTCACGGTTATGATATGATTATGATAAAATTATGATATGAATATGATATGATCGTGATTATGTTATGATTATGACTATGGTCATGATTATGATAAGATGATACGATTATGATTATGATGATCATATGTTATGATTATGATGATAATAAGCATATAATGATGATGAGTTGAAGAAAGGTGTATACGGTATTGATAATAATAGAAATTAGGAAAATGGAAAATAGAATATTTCGGGCTATATATTTTAGTCGGTGTTGAAAATCAGAAATGGAACAGACAGAGTATTGGTTAAGGGTGTTATTGGGTTAGCGGGAGGTCGCGGGTTCAAACCCGGACTTGGGCATTGTTTTTAAGGGATACTTCTTTGAGGTAGTATTACTATTACCATTATTATTATTATTGTTATTGTTATTATTATTATTATTATTATTATTATTATTATCGCTATTATCATTTTACAATTATTACAATTATTACAATTATTATATTTTTATTACTAATATATTTATTAATTATTATGTATTATTATTATTATTATTAAGATTATAGTTAAATTATTATTATTATTATTATTATTATTATTATTATTATTATTATTATTATTATTATTATTATTATTATTATTATTATTATTATTAAGTATTATTATAAAAATTATCATTTTCATTATCATTATTATTAAACTTATCTTTTTATTTAAAACTACTATTGTTATTAAAGGTATCATTCCTATTAAAATTATTATTTTTTTATCATTAAAAACTATCATTTTTTATTAAAACTATCATTATTAAAAAGTAACATTTTTAGTATTATTATTACTATTATTACTATCATTATTATTATTATCCTTAACTTAGTATTATTACAATTATTAATATTTGAAAACAGAAGATATTTATATTAAAATATATTTATGTATACAAATATTACATAATATTATGTTTTAACTAATATAATATTATTTATATTGATATAACGTTAATTAAATCATATATCAAATAAGCATTATAAAATATTAAAAGTATTAATAAAATTATATATAAATAATAATCTTAATACATAACTAAATACATATAAAGTTGTTCGATTTCCATTATATGTGTTAACATATATATAAATGATATAGGTTCATGAATCCGAGGCCAACCTTGCATTGTTCAGTTTCGTCGTATGAATATTTTTACTACAAAATATTGTATCGTGAGTTTCATTTACCTTTTTACCCTTTATATTTTTGGGCTGAGAATACATGCGCTACTTTTATAAAAGTTTTACGAAATAGACACAAGTAATCGAAACTACATTATATGGTTGAATGATCGAAATTGAATATGCCCCTTTTTATTAAGTCTGGTAATCTAAGAATTAGGGAACAGACACCCTAATTGACGCGAACTCTAAAGATAGATCTATCGGGCCCAACAAGCCCCATCCAAAGTACCGAATGCTTTAGTACTTCGAAATTTATATCATGTCCGAAGGAGGATCCCGGAATGATGGGGATATTCTTATATACATATTGTGAATGTCGGTTACCAGGTGTTCAATCCATATGAATGATATTTTTGTCTCTATGCATGGGACGTATGTTTATGAGAAATGGAAATATGAAATCTTGTGGTCTATTAAAAATTATGAAATGATTGTTTATGTTAAACTAATGAACTCACCAACCTTTTGGTTGACTCTTGACAGCATGTTTATTCTCAGGTATGAAAGAAACCTTCCACTGTGCATTTGCTCATATTACATGGAGTCGTTCATGGCATATAGAGGTCCGTTCATCACAATGATGCCAGATGTTATTGTATTCGTTCAAGAAAATTTGGACGGGGTACGACAGTTGGTATCAGAGCGGTGGTCTTAGCGAATCAGGTCTTGCATTAGCGTGCCTAACTGATAGTCGTTAGGATGCATTAGTGAGTCTGGACTTCGACCGTGTCTGCATGTCAAAAGTTTTGCTTATCATTTTGTGTCAAAAATTACCTGCTTATCATTCTTAGAGAATCACTTGTTTATCATTCTTAGTCTAGACACGTTTTACTGCATTGACTGCATGAATAGTGTATAGACAAAATTCATATCTTAGCGTATCTGCTACTTCATATCTTAGCGTATCTGTTACTGTAACTTTGCCTGACAACTTCTGTAGATTCCTCCGTAACTTCTGGGATTTTAGTATTATATATGCATATGTAAATTATGTATTGCAGGGTACTAATCTACATCCTATAATCTATTTCTTATCGAAAATCCTTCATCTGATCGTTTGAGATGAATCCTGCAACCAGTTCGAGTCCCTCAGATTCCGATAGCTATTTCGATAGTTATTCCGACAGCTATTCCGACATAGATGTTCACCTAAGCTCCGAAAACAGCGTTATTAGCATGAATCAACCAATCAGCCGTTATCAATTCATTTGATGGGTTCGTAGTCGACTTAATTAATGGAAACGCACAGAAGGCATTCCCTTCAACTAACTGAATTCACCTCTTGACAATGAACCTGAAGCGTTTACCGGCGAACCTGTTCGAGACACCATTTTCAGTCTCATTCCAGGGTAACTCGACGAGATTATATTCTATCCACAATTCTGATCCTTATTCATCCGCTCGTTCCGACCGACAATCATCCTGGAGTAATAAGTCAACGAACTTCGCGCTCGAATAATCAATTCGGAGAATATGGTGCAAAATGTACCATCTTCAACAACATCACCGACACCAACAGTACCATCAATAACAGCACCAGTACCACCCACAATCCATGCTTCAATATCATCATCTGTACTTTGAGTATGATCTTCGTTCTACGTATCGTCCTACCTCATTTAGCTTCGTTCGACATGGCGAATATGTAATCTCTAAAGTTTTAGAGATTATTTATTCTAGTTCCAACCGAAAAGCAAATGAGTTTAATATCATATTAACTCATTAAATCCATGAATACATCTGAAGAAAATATATATGTATATATGTTTTCATAAAGATTGTAATTAAAATTCTCTTGTACAAACTGTTAATGGTGAAAATATTTTAACGGGTAGGTAATAACCGAGGAATATTTAAATTTCACATTAATAAGTTACATTGTACATTCTTCGAATCTGTTTCAACAGTCATTTCCTATCCTACTTACATCCACAAATATATGAATTCGATCACCACAGAATAACCATTTCCATTCAACTTTCATAATTGGATTTTGACCTATCAGAATCCAACAAGTGGCATAATGAAGAAAACATTTGACGGAAATAAAATTGTTAGAAACAAACAAATTAACTATGAGAAATTTTGATAAGAATCTACGCTAACAAAATCCTAGCTAACTGTTGACTAATCAACTGAGGACTACCAACAGTGGACAATTAAAATGAATTAAAATATTGATTATAACATATGAAACTAAACAAATCTTCAAGTTTGCCACTTAATTTTCATCTTAAACCTCATTTGTATCGTAACAATTACAATCTGCGTTCAAACCTTTCATGATTCTTGAAAACACCTCAATTGAGAGGATGAACCAACCGCACTGAATCTACGGAAGAAAAGATTGATACATATAGTTATGCACTGAAAACACTCGAAACCTGAGCAAACATTTAACACATATCTGTGCTAGCTCCTTTGACGTTATTACTACCGAAAATAACTTTACAATTCCTTTCAAAATAGCCAATTTTGTCACAGCTCCAGCAAGACAACTTCGACTTTTTGTACGAAACAACCTTATTATAACGTTGATATATACGTGTGCTCTTTTATTATTACCAGGGAACCTTTCATATTCCACCATATTACCATCAGCGTTTAATCATCTAAAAACATAATTCTTCTGAAACCACCTCGGATTAATAACCGATGATTCAGATATCATAGCATTAAATGCAGAGGAAACAGAAAAATGGTAGATGGTCTAAACGGCCAAAAGTTTGATGATAAAGAAAGGAGTGTTAGGAACGCTCGATAGAAAATTGGGTATTGAAAAACAGATTGAGCTACCCATGAAGGAGACCAAGGACAAATACAAGGACCAAACCCTATATTCAAAGAATCTAGGTAATTCTGAATCCGATGAAACCTTCAACGAATATCTTGCTCCGTACTCATGTTAAAATCTTGCGGAAAATCTTTCTTCATCAACCATCGAACTTAGAAATTCTAAAATATCATCATAAATATCTTCGATAATTCTGAAGATATTTTCATAAATATTCTCGTCCGAAATTATTTATCTCTTCGTGCTATCTATATTACATCATAAAGGAAACTACCATAGTTTCTAAATTCCTTTAAAATTTGAGTTTAAATTATGAATGATTTTGAAGTAGTGTTGGAAATTGATGCATGAGTTAGTATAATATAATGACACTTGATCAACGTGATTATATTACAGTAAGTCATGCAAAGTTTCTAATGAAACGTGATGGTTCACGGATCCTAACGTCATCATGTGCCATGTTACACGACTCTTGTATTCTATTTAACCTCGACAATATCAAGAAAATATTTCTTGATGATTCGGTCTTTTCTGGATATTCTGGTAACTTCACAAATCAAATCGTGCTATTACGTTCTTTCTTGTTTAGAACATTAAGTTCATTCGAAACTCCATACTTACGAATTCTGGACCTTTACTCGCTTTAATTGAGGTCGAGAAGATAATAAAAAGGCAAAGAGCTCCAATATATAAGAGAAAATATAAAGCCCAATAACAACACGGAAGTTACAAACCGTGGATATTAATACGAATAGCAATATAAGACACGGTATAATTAAGAATAGTATCACCCCAAGGGCGATGTAGAAGAAAACAGATTCCTCTGGTGGAATTTGGAAAAGGAGAATGATTATTGCGATAGTAAGGATAAGGACAAGAATCAGAACTGGATTAAGCATTTTTTACAATCTTTTGAATTTGGGAATTGAGTATAGGAGTGGTAAAAATAATGGAACGGAAGAAGTTAATTTATAGTGAAATAACTGATTAAGAAATTAAGGCAGATTTCTGCCTTTAATTAGAGAGATCCTGATTTCCTTAACTCCGAGAAAATCAGATCTTATTCAGATTTCAAAGATTTTCTCTAAATCCCTTAAATTCATGAAATCAGCTGTGACTACGTCACCAGGTAGGACAAACCTGCATTTATTCATTTCATTCTTTTGTGATAGCTTCATTCGTACTCTTCGAATAATCGAATTGTTTTATCCCTATTATTCAATAATGATAAAACTCTATTTATCAACTCATATTTGTCATGAAAACATTTTTATTGTTAGCCATGACCACCTCTCTCAAATTTAGGGATGAAATTTCTTTAACGGGTAGGTACTGTGACGACCCGGAAATTTCCGACCAAATTTAAACTTAATCTTTATATAGTTTCGACATGATAAGCAAAGATTATTAAATTGAATTTCAAAATTTTTGAACTAGTTTATGAAATCATTTGACCTTCGACCAATTCCGACGATTCACGAACATCTATTTGTGAATGGATATGTACATATTTAAATATATACATATATTAATTTGAAATGTTATATGATTCAATTATTAGAATTTAATAAAATACAATATGATATTATTATAATTATTATTTAAAACTTAACTATATATAAATAAAATAAATAAATAAAAAATAATAAATATTAAATGATTGTAATACTCGTTGGACGTTTCGATTATTATCTAGAGAAGTTTAATTCGAACTTATGTGATAAACGGTGATCCGAAAACGAGTTCTATAAATTTTAGGCTTACTAAAAATGTATTTAGGATCTAGTTATTTAATTTTAGTACTTTTGATATTTTACCCATAATCGAGAGGGACAGTTGATGTAATTTTTATTTAACAAATTAAGTATCGAATTTTATACCATAATGACCAAAATAAATAAAGACATTTAATTTAACAATATGAGAATTTTTCGAAGACTTTATTTCGCCCCTAAGTTAACAACGGACTACGAAATAATACCCTAAATCTTATGTCGACCAAATAGTAAGCGATGGCTTTACTATTGTTGTTTTCATTTCAATTCATGATTTTAAGAACTAATATTATATTATATTATATGTTATTCATGTTGAGCTGTAAAACACGTTTTAAAGTTTTGGGATTCATAAACTTACACTATGTAATATTATATAAAGATACAATTTGCTTGTGCATATTCAAGACACGGACAAAAACAAAACCCATCACCACACTAAAACAACACACAAACAAATTATTGTATTCTTTGTTCTTGTTCATGTTCGAGCAAACCAGGGTTGTAGCTATGTCTTCTGTTACCAACGAAAACCAATCAACTCACCATCTTCATCAAATATTGTTCGATCACCATCATCATTATTTATTGTTTGCTTTCGCTTTTTGTTACAAATCGAAGCACAAACCTACTTCTAGCTATTAGTTTCGTTGTTACTAATTGTTCCTGTGCGAGAAAACCCAGCACAAGATCACCCAAAATAGTCTTCAACAAATACTAGTAGATCACTCCTATTTTGCTACTTCTGTCCGAGAACACCATCGTAAACTACTGATTCATTTCTGTTACTATGAGACTAAGACCCATAATTAAAAATAGCAAAACACACACACATGCATGATCACAACCGCGACCACAATTCTTCTTTCTCCCCTTCTCTCTCCTTTCTCTCTCTCTTTCGTTGAATCACCATCAATTACCATTCTCCTCTTATTTCTGTTACAAACTGAATACAACTCAACCTGTTTATATTCCTCTATCCTACAGCCACTTCTGTCTTGTATTTATACTCCTGGCTTCTGTCAAACTGCTGCTAATCCGATTAATTACTTTCCTATTCGGTTACAGCTTGTTACTACTGCGGTTCTCTTTTATTCTGTTCATATTCAAAGTGATTAATGATTACGGTAATGATGATGGAAGACCATGAACTGTTTGCTTTTAGAAAACATATTAATCAAGAAAAAGAAATTGGTACTGACAATACCTATTGATGGGCCACCTCGTTCCTTTTTCTATTGAACAGACACTTATTGGTGTTGTTTCTTTATGAGATACTGAATTCCTTTCTCTTAAACACATCTATTAAACCGACGGCTGCTAAACAGCGTTTCTGTTCACCTTCTGCAATAACCATCGGTCACCTTCAACCGCCAAACCACCATTTTTTTTGCCATCTCTCTTTTGTTATTCGTAAACTCACTTAAACAAGAAACTGAATCGTTGAGGTTCGATAGCTACTGCTGTAGTAAGATTTTGTTTTATCATCTTAAACTGCTCGATCATCATCACCATTAAAACCTTTTGTTGTTGCTATACGCTGTTACTAGTCATTTGCTTTTGCGTGTTTTCTTCTTTTTCTTTATGGCAGACACACACCAAACAATTAACCCCACCCATTATTCTTCCTATTAATCGAATTGGGGCTGTAAACTTAGTTTTATAGTTAGGCCGAGGACTGTTATTAGACTTGGGCTATTAAGATAGGCCACCATGTTCTATTATTGGGCCGTGATCCATCTTTCTTTTTTGTTGGGCTAAAATAACGAAGGAACCTGATGATTTATGATAGTAATAACAACGTTTAAGATAATGATATTGGTGATGGATTGACGATAATTAGATTAGGATTTAATGATGTATGATTTGATGATATGATAATAGATCACGTGTAGTGGATGATAAAGATGATGGTCACGGTTATGATATGATTATGATAAAATTATGATATGAATATGATATGATCGTGATTATGTTATGATTATGACTATGGTCATGATTATGATAAGATGATACGATTATGATTATGATGATCATATGTTATGATTATGATGATAATAAGCATATAATGATGATGAGTTGAAGAAAGGTGTATACGGTATTGATAATAATAGAAATTAGGAAAATGGAAAAAAGAATATTTCGGGCTATATATTTTAGTCGGTGTTGAAAATCAGAAGTGGAACAGACAGAGTATTGGTTAAGGGTGTTATTGGGTTAGCGGGAGGTTGCGGGTTCAAACCCGGACTTGGGCATTTTTTTTAAGGGATACTTCTTTGAGGTAGTATTACTATTTCCATTATTATTATTATTGTTATTGTTATTATTATTATTATTATTATCGCTATTATCATTTTACAATTATTACAATTATTACAATTATTATATTTTTATTACTAATATATTTATTAATTATTATGTATTATTATTATTATTAAGATTATAGTTAAATTATTATTATTATTATTATTATTATTATTATTATTATTATTATTATTATTATTAAGTATTATTATAAAAATTATCATTTTCATTATCATTATTATTAAACTTATCTTTTTATTTAAAACTACTATTGTTATTAAAGGTATCATTCCTATTAAAATTATTATTTTTTTATCATTAAAAACTATCATTTTTTTTATTAAAACTATCATTATTTTTAGTATTATTATTACTATTATTACTATCATTATTATTATTATCCTTAACTTAGTATTATTACAATTATTAATATTTGAAAACAGAAGATATTTATATTAAAATATATTTATGTATACAAATATTACATAATATTATGTTTTAACTAATATAATATTATTTATATTGATATAACGTTAATTAAATCATATATCAAATAAGCATTATAAAATATTATAAGTATTAATAAAATTATATATAAATAATAATCTTAATACATAACTAAATACATATAAAGTTGTTCGATTTCCATTATATGTGTTAACATATATATAAATGATATAGGTTCATGAATCCGATGCCAACCTTGCATTGTTCAGTTTCGTCGTATGAATATTTTTACTACAAAATATTGTATCGTGAGTTTCATTTACCTTTTTACCCTTTATATTTTTGGGCTGAGAATACATGCGCTACTTTTATAAAAGTTTTATGAAATAGACACAAGTAATCGAAACTACATTATATGGTTGAATGATCAAAATCGAATATGCCCCTTTTTATTAAGTCTGGTAATCTAAGAATTAGGGAACAGACACCCTAATTGACGCGAACTCTAAAGATAGATCTATCGGGCCCAACAAGCCCCATCCAAAGTACCGGATGCTTTAGTACTTCGAAATTTATATTATGTCCGAAGGAGGATCCCGGAATGATGGGGATATTCTTATATACATATTGTGAATGTCGGTTACCAGGTGTTCAATCCATATGAATGATATTTTTGTCTCTATGCATGGGACGTATGTTTATGAGAAATGGAAATATGAAATCTTGTGGTCTATTAAAAATTATGAAATGATTGTTTATGTTAAACTAATGAACTCACCAACCTTTTGGTTGACACTTGATAGCATGTTTATTCTCAGGTATGAAAGAAACCTTCCGCTGTGCATTTGCTCATATTACATGGAGTCGTTCATGGCATATAGAGGTCCGTTCATCGCAATGATGCCAGATGTTATTGTATTCGTTCAAGAAAATTTGGACGGGGTACGACATAGAACAAGCTGTTTGTTGACTCTACTTCTCTCCATTTTCATTCGGAAGTCAACATCCTCTTTGAGATAAGCAAGGGACTGCTTCCCCCAACGGGTGTTGCGTTCTTCCTCGCACCTTAGCATCATTAAATCCTTTCTTAGCTTGACGTTCTCTTCCATAAGTTTCTCCATTCGAAGTTCCACTCTCGCCACGTGGTGAAGTAAACCTCCAATGTTCCTCTCGGTATCATTTCGCAGGCTCATGATTTCATACTTAGCACCATCATAAAAAGGAGATCGGGCTCTCTTCCTTGATGGACCAACTTCTTCATGACGTTTTCCTTTATCTTGGGTTCTTAGAGTTGGGTAGTATTGAGGAGACCCATGTGAATCAAGATTAGTATTTGGGCTGAAATTCAGCGGTGGTGAGGTAGGACTGTAGAGAGGGCTTCGGACTGGTCTTGAAGTTGAAGAGTGTCCAACACCTACTTCGGTGGTAGGGTTCAGAGTTGCTTTATTTGGCTTATTAACGCTTGAGCTTGACATCCTAACATTATGAAAGAGACTTTGATCAGAATCTTTAAGTCAAGTTTAGTAAAGCATAGGTGTTAAGATTATAAGGTAATCCTAAGTGCTTTAAGTCTAAGGTAGGAAATGTTATAGTTTCCTAGATTACTAAGGCACCCTAGCTAGCAAGTAAGGCACACATAAAGATGCAATCCTGGTTCTCTATAACAGCCTGGTTATGCTCTGATACCAATCTATCACACTCCCAGTTAGGGCCTGGGCGAAATGTGACTTAATATCAAACAAACGAACATATTATAATAAACGAGAACAATACTAAATGATAAAATTATCTTTATTGAGAGTACGCAACGGAAAATGAAATGTCGTTACAATGATGGAAGTAACAATAATGTAAGTGTTCAAATGCAAAAGTAAATAATGCGATATCTCTTGATCCTATGTCCAAGTAGCATCACATAAGCAGTAAGAAAGAAAGCTTGAATCAAACAGTACATGAGACAAAACATGCTAAAGTGTCAACCAAAAAAGGTTGAGTGAAATCACAGGTTTAACAAATAAGTTTGACCGTTGTTTTAGACCACAAGATTTAGTTTATAAAGTTGATCTCGCAGATCAAAGAGTTATGCTAGTGCGTGATATTTAGACTAAACGTTCCAATTAAAAATATCACTGTAGGGACTTAGTCGGACATAGCCGGGTATAGCATAGTTTTAACAGTTGGCACTGGTGTCTAAATTGTAAATAGTAAAAGTAGCATGTGTCACCCCAATAAAAGTAAATAAGTTTGCTAGCAATAAAGAGTGGGGCTAAGAATTCACCTTAGTAAGTAGAGAGAGAGAGAGAGTTATTCCTCGGAATAGAAAGTTGGATGAGTGAGCAGAAAAGTCAACCTATTGACATTTAAGAGTAGTAAGTGTTTTTGCCCAAGTCTAAGTAGATGTTTAAGTATGATAGTGTTGTAAGTATAGTTCGTTTTACTAAGTTTCCTTTCCTAGTAAGTTTCTATTTTTAGAAAGTTTCCACTTTTAGTAGATTTCTTATCTTAGTAAGTTTCTATAACTAGAAAGTTTCTACTTTAAGAGTGTTTTCCATTTTAGGGTACTTGCCGTATTAGATAAGCTTCCAATCACCCCTTTCCCTTCGAATAGCCATTTCAGGTCTAGGGGCTTGAGCTATAGGATCCTTTAAATCGGAAATCCAAACCCTTCCGCCTAGAGTTTCGTAGAAACCATTCGTCAAGAAAGTTCGAAGATCTATACATCTCTAATACATATCCCAAAATATTTTTATGTGTTATAATATAAGTAGTAGGTTATAGGTGTTAGTAATAGTAATAGTGTATACATGTTAATTAATTATATAAGTAGTATTAGGGTTTCATTAATTAGGGTTAGTTAATTAAAGTAGTATTTTAAATGATTAGGGTTTAGCGTTTTGAGGATCTAAATAATATGAATGTTAAGATCATGCACGAATATGATTATGAATATAAACATGAATTGAAAGAAAGATTTAAAAGTTTTAAGATTTTGGATCATACCTTGTTAATGATGATGAAGATTAACAAGAAACAAGAAGAAAACTTGGTGATGAAGATCAAATAACCCAAATAATGAAGAACACGCTTGAAAATCTTGATGAACACGAAGAACAAGCTTGAAGATCCGAATACCACAAGAGAGGGAGAGGGAGAGATTGTTTTTTAGAGAGAATTTTGGTGTGATTTGTGAATGAGAAACTAGGAGTCTAGGGGTGTTTATATAGTGCAAGTATTAGAGTGTTAGTCAACATAAGGATGTTCTAATTAATGATTTTATTTTATTTTATAATTTTTAGTCAACAATAGGTGGTACTAGTTTATATAATATATATATATATATATATATATATATATATATATATATATATATATATATATATATATATATATATATATATATATTTTATTTTATATTTTTAGTCAACATAAGGATGTAATTGTTTAAGATTCTTTAGTCTCATTATTTGTGACAACCCGTAAATTACCGGCAAAATTTAAACAAAAATATTTATATGATTTCATTTAACCTCGACTAATTCCGACGATTCACGAACAATTATTTGTAAATAATTACGTATTAATTTGATATATTAATATTATTATTAATATCCTTTTTAAACAAGATATCAATAATTAATATCTTTATTATCAGTATTATTATTATGAATAAAAAAATATTGACAAATATTCTTGGAAAAGTAGTAAATCAATTTGTTTATTTTAAAAAAATATATATAAAAAAAATCCTTAAAATAAATGATTTTTTAATAAAAGAAATAAATTACTTTTTAATTAAAAATTGTAATGGAAAACTACTTTTATTATTTTATTTTGTGCATTATCCCATGACCTAACATTTAATACTTTTGAATTTTAAAATCCCATTAAAAATTAAAATATTTCTTTTTCTTTTAATTATTTTATTCTTTTTACCTAATTTTTTTCAAGTATAAATACCCCTCATTTCTCATTCAAACTCACACAAAAAATTTCTCTCATTCTCTCTTTGAAGAATTACTACTAGTAAGTATTCTTTTCTTACTTTTTACTTTTTACTTTTTTACTTTTTACTTTTTTACTTTTTACTTTTTACTTCGGTTTATTATTTTTTTACCGAAACATATAAATAATGTTATAAATTATATGCAATTAAAATTAAAATAAATAACATGTTATAATTAGTAATATATGTTACTAAAAATTATAAAAGTATTTTTATGAATTAATATATAGGAGTTATAATTAAAATCGAATTAATGAATATATATGTATATACGCACCTAACGTGAAGGTTATAATTAAAGATAGCGTACAAAGACTACAAACATCGCCGCTACTTGTGGCCTAGGGTGATCCTTGTTACATTATGGGACGCTTGTGGATCTTGAATGCCAAGACTTAGATTCTGGTCAAGAGATCCTGGGCCGCTCGGTAACAATAGATCATTCGAGTGACTTGCATGTTAGCGATGAAGTTTGGGCTAGATTGTACAACATCTTTGTTAAGAATTATAACCCGGACATTCTTAAACTAGAAGCTTACTATAAGTGGAAGTTTTTCATAAATAGTAGGTTTCCAAAAATAGAAACTTTTGAGAAATAGGAACTTTTCTCGAAAACCGTCACTGTCAATATAGTTGCTATATTAATAAACATACTTTATGTCAAGTTAGACACTAACTAATCCAACGTTATACCTCAAGGTTGATATCCAGATCACTTACTTGCTTTACTTTCCTACTTGCGTGGAATACTTCAACTGCTATTTAATGTGAGTTTCATATGATCCCTTTTACTCTTTACATTTTTGGGCTGAGAATACATGCGCAACTTTTATAACTGTTTTACACGTATCAACTATTAAACTATGATATGTTGGGCTATGACCAGCAAGTCCCCAACCGACAAGTATAAACGATAACTTGTTACGGAGCAAACTTGAAAGTCTAGTCTTAATACAAGTACCAACTATTAAACTGTGTTATGTTGGGCTATGACCAGCAAGTCCCCAACCGATAAGTATAAACGATAACTTGTTACGGGGCAAACTTGAAAGTCTAGTCTAAATATCAGCACCAACTGTTAAAACTATGCTATACCCGACTATGTCCGACTAAGTCCCTACAGTGATATTTTTAATTGCTGCGGCATTCTTAATTATTGGGGATAGGCCTATCGGGAGTAACGTCCTCGATACATTTGACTAAGTCTTTGTATTACTTGAAAATGAAATTAAACGACAAGGACAAAACAACTTGTCACGGGGCAAGCAAAGTTTAGTCTAAATATCACGCACTGGCATAACTTTTTGATCCTGCGGGAGATCAACTTTTGGATCTTGCGAGATCTACTTTACAAACTAAATCTTGTGGTCTAACACTATTACTGAAATCATTATTTAAGACAAACCTATGAACTCACTCAACCTCGTGTTGACTTTTTAAGCATGTTTATTCTCAGGTACTTAAATATTGCTTGTGCTGTATATCTACTGCTTTGATGATGATTGCTTGCTATGCTTGGAGTCTTCGTTACATATCATATCAATTAAAGACATATTTATCTTCCGCTGCAAAACTCAACAAAATGTCTCATGTAGAGTCGTTCTCGTTTATACAACTGTGATTTGATATAATTAGACACAAATACCCCAGGCCCTATTTGGGGGTGTCAAAGATTGGTATCAGAGCAGTTTGTTGTAGAGAACCAGGATTGCATTTTATGTGTGCCTTATACAATTAGGTACCTTAGCAATGTAGGACTACAACTTTCCTTGACCATAGTGCCTTTAATTGTTGCATTTACTTGCTAAATGCTACACTATACCTTAGAAACGATGCTTATTAAATTCTTTAATCTTTCTTAGAATGCCGAGCCAACCTAAGAATTTTGTTCACTCTCCTAAGTACTATCCAATTCCGCCACCACATTTAAATGCGACACCGTTCTCGACATTCCTCTGTCATCTATCATGGTTTTGTGTATTACATATGTATTACATGAAATGTTATCCATGATTCTTGAAATCTCTACTATTCATATTCATTACTTTCAACATCTTTGCTTTTTCATTATTTTTCACTGAACTTTCTTGACGGATGGCGTCTACGAAACTCTAGAATGGAAGGGTTTGGATTACCGATTTAAAGGATCCTATAGCTCAAGCCCCGAGACCTGAATAGGCCATTGCGAATTGAAAGTCTATAATCAAAAGTTTATCTGATTACATACTTATCATTTTTAAATCTCGACACGTCATACTGCCATTATTGCATAAATGGAGTATAGATACATCATATCTTGTCATATCTTATCATATCTTATCATATCTATTCCAATAGACTTTATCTAAACACTATTCCTAAATTTTCTCCGTAAATTACGGAAATCTTTTTACTATATATACGTACTCAAGGAGACGAATATATCATTCAGCATCCAACACTCATTTCATATCAAACCTTACTCCAAACACATAATATGGATTCCTCGAACTCTTCAAGCTCTAATGGCAGTGTAACCGGAACAAACGAACCAATCAGCCATCATCTATTTTGGATGAATTGGGGATGGGTTCGTAGTCGACTAAATCAATAGAGAAGTGAAGAAGGTGATCCGTTCCACCAATCGAATTCACCTCTTGGCGAAGAACCTGAAGCGCTTACCGGCGAACCAGTTCGGAACACCATTTTCTCTCTTCTTTCCAGGGTATCCCATCATGATTATATAATATCAAAGATTCTAGATCTTATTCATCCCCTTGTTCCAACCGCCAATCATCCCGGAATAATAGAAGAAGTCAACGAGCTTCGTGCTCGAGTGGTGGCTCTGGAGAATATGGTGCGAAACCTACGAACTCCAGTAGCAGCACCAGCAGCATAACCAGTATCACCACCAGTACCATCAGTACCATCAACATCACCACCAACAGCATCAGTTTCATCAACAACAACATCCGCATCCCACACCTCAACATCACACTCAGTACCTCAAACATCAACATCATACGCCCAAAGATACCAAGGAATATTAGCAATAATGAGTTAAGATGTATTGACTCATTCTTCGTGAAGAATTATATATGTATACTTTACTACGTATATATATATATATATATATATATATATATATATATATATATGATTTGGAATAATAATAAATCTTGTCGTACTAAGCTATTACGTGTGAATCTTAACTAGTAAGTACTACTTGGTTAATTCATATTACTAATATGCTATGATGTACACCCTTCGTTAATGACTTAACAATTGTTAGTTCAACACAATAAACTCCATTTCATAATAAATCAAGTGTAACGACGAATGTATTGATTCATAACTTCATTAGCGAAATATTTCTCGACAATTATAAAATCTCTAAGGTTTTGGAGATTATTCATTCTCGTTACAACCGTAAATCAAATGAGTTTAATATTATATTAACTCATTAAATCCATGATTACATCTGAAGGAAAATATATATGTACGTATATTTTCAAAAAAACTGTAATTAAAACTCTTTTGTACAAACTGTTAATTGTGAAAATATTTTAACGGGTAGGTAATACCCGAGAAATATTTATATCTCACATTAATATGTTACATTGTACATTCTTCAAAATTCTTGAAAACACCTTAGAACTATAACCAACGATTCAGATTCGTTAACCCTAATAATGCTGATGAAGCAGCAAAGGCCGTAGATGGTCTTAATGACCAGAAGCTTGATAATAAAGAATTGTGCGTTGGAAAAGCTCAAAGAAAATCTGGTATTAAGAAATGGAATGAGCAAAACATGAAGGAAGCGGTGGACAAATCCCAAGGACTAAACCTATAATCAAAGAATCTAGATGATTTGATTTCTGATGAAAACCACAAAAGATCTCTTTACGTATTCTAAATCCTTACAGAAGAATTTTCTTCATTATTCTTCGATATCTTTGTATCTTTCATTATAAATATCATCGATATTTCTGAAGATATCTTCATAACGATTCTTGTCCGCAATTAATTATCTCTTTGCGATATCTTTATTACATCATAAAGGAAACTGTTTAAGTTTCTATATTCTGTAAAATTCAAAATTTAAAATATGAATGATTTTGGAGAAGTGTTGGAAATTGAAGCATGAGTTAGTATAACATAATGACGTCAGGCCAACGTGATTACATTACAGTAAGTCATGCTAAGTTTTTAATGGAAGATGATGATTCATAGACTTTATAATCATCATTTGCCATGTTACACGACTCTTACATTCTACTTAAACTCTGAACATATCAAGAACATATATTCTAGATAGTTCTATCCTCAGTAATTCTGATAATGTAACAAATCAAATCATGATATTACAGTCCTTTCTACTTAGAACATTAGGTTCATTTGAAACTTCATACCTACAAATTCTGGACCGTTACTTGCTTTACAAAAGCATGAAGCTTTGACATATAAGGGAAAATATAAAGCCCGATAACAACACTGAAATTAAAAACCGTGTATATCAATGCGTATAGCAATATAAAGACACGGGGGAACTAAAAACACAATAAATCCTAGAGCATAATAGAAGTAAACAGACTCCTCTGGTAGGAGTTGGAAAAGAAGAAAGATTGTGGCGATAACTAATATAAGGTCAAGAACAAGAACTGGATTGAGCATATTAACAAATCTTTTGGAAGTATGAATTGAGGAAGAAAGTATAGAAGTGGTGAAGATAATGAAATGGAAGAAGCTAATTTATAGCGAAATTCCAGACACAGCAATCGAGGCAATTCACCGCATTTAATTAAAGAAAATCCCAATTTCCTTAATTACCGGAGAATCAAATCTTATAAAGATTATGAAGATTTCTTTAAATCCCTTGAATTCCGGAAATCAACTTTAACCATATCAAAAGTTAAGGCGAACATTTAGTTTCCCCATTTCAATCTTTTACGATAGCTTCGTTTATACTCTTCTTGTAATCGAATCGTTTCATCCATATTACCCAATGTTGATAAAAACTCTATTTTTCAACTCATATTCATCATTCTTGTTGTAAAGAATAACGATCTTTAACAAATTTCATGATTATGATTTTCATGAACTCCTCTCTATTTTGTCTACCCTAATATTGTGGCATAAACGCTCAAGGTTTAAATAAGCTCACTATTATTCATCACACATTTCATGTATATTGAAATGCTTGTATAACGTCATCATATCTTTCGAGGAAAACCTAATCAATGACACTCTTGTTAAATCCTTTAGATAACCTCTGCATTAATAATAAAATGCACTTCGTAGAATTTATGGATCGTAAGATTTAAACGCTAGAAACAAAACAATATCCTATTAGTTGGAATTCACGAAAGGCCCCGAGCATACCTGGGAACGTGAAGACCAAATAAAACGAAAATATCCTCACCTGTTTACAAACAACGCCGACTGATGGCAACAACTAAATTTTGGGACGAAATTTCTATTAACAGGGGGATACTGTGACAACCCGTAAATTTCCGGCAAAATTTAAACAAAAATCTTTATATGATTTCATTTAACCTCGACTAATTCCGACGATTCACGAACAATTATTTGTAAATAATTACGCATTAATTTGATATATTAATATTATTATTATTAATATCCTTTTTAAACAAGATATCAATAATTAATATCTTTATTATCAGTATTGTTATTATGAATAAAAAAAATATTGACAAATATTCTTAGAAAAGTAGTAAATCAATTTGTTTATTTTAAAAATATATATATAAAAAAATCCTTAAAATAAATGATTTTTTTAATAAAATAAATAAATAAATTAATTTTTAATTAAAAATTATAATGGAAAACTACTTTTATTATTTTATTTTGTGCATTATCCCATGACCTAACATTTAATACTTTTGAATTTTAAAATCCCATTAAAAATTAAAATATTTCTTTTTCTTTTAATTATTTTATTCTTTTTACGTAATTTTTTTCAAGTATAAATACCCCTCATTTCTCATTCAAACTCACACCAAAAATTTCTCTCATTCTCTCTTTGAAGAATTACTACTAGTAAGTATTCTTTTCTTACTTTTTACTTTTTACTTTTTACTTTTTACTATTTACTTCGGTTTATTATTTTTTTACCGAAACATGTAAATAATGTTATAAATTATATGCAATTAAAATTAAAATAAATAACATGTTATAATTAGTAATATATGTTACTAAAAATTATAAAAGTATTTTTATGAATTAATATATAGGAGTTATAATTAAAATCGAATTAATGAATATATATGTATATTCGTACCTAACGTGAAGGTTATAATTAAAGATAGCGTACAAAGACTACAAACATCGCCGCTACTTGTGGCCTAGGGTGATCCTTGTTACCATTATGGGACACTTGTGGTTCTCGAATGCCAAGACTTAGATTCTGGTCAAGAGATTCTGGGCCGCTCGGTAACAATAGATCATTCGAGTGACTTGCATGTTAGCGATGAAGTTTGGGCGAGATTGTACAACATCTTTGTTAAGAATTATAACCCGAACATTCTTAAACTAGAAGCTTACTATAAGTGGAAGTTTTTCATAAATAGTAGGTTTCCAAAAATAGAAACTTTTGAGAAATAGGAACTCTTCTCGAAAATCGTCACTGTCAATATAGTTGCTATATTAATAAACATACTTTATGTCAAGTTAGACATTAACTAATCCAACGTTATACCTCAAGGTTGATATCCAGATCACTTACTTGCTTTACTTTCTTTCTTGCGTGGAATACTTCAACTACTATTTAATGTGAGTTTCATATGATCCCTTTTACTCTTTACATTTTTGGGCTAAGAATACATGGCAACTTTTATAACTGTTTTACACGTATCAACTATTAAACTGTGATATGTTGGGCTATGACCAGCAAGTCCCCAACCGACAAGTATAAACGATAACTTGTTACGGGGCAAACTTGAAAGTCTAGTCTAAATACAAGTACCAACTATTAAACTATGTTATGTTGGGCTATAACCAGCAAGTACCCAATCGACAAGTATAAACGATAACTTGTTACGGGATAAACTTGAAAGTCTAGTCTAAATATCAGTACCAACTGTTAAAACTATGCTATACCCGACTATGTCCAACTAAGTCCCTACAGTGATATTTTTAATTGCTGCGGCATTCTTAATTATTGGGGATAGGCCTATCGGGAGTAACGTCCCCGATACATTTGACTAAGTCTTTGTATTACTTGATAATGAAATTAAACGACAAGGACAGAACAACTTGTCACGGGGCAAACAGCGTTTAGCCTAAATATCACGCACTGGCATAACTTTTTGATCCTGCGGAAGATCAACTTTTGGATCTTGCGAGATCTACTTTACAAACTAAATCTTGTGGTCTAACACTATTACTGAAATCATTATTTATGACAAAACTATGAACTCACTCAACCTCGTGTTGACTTTTTAAGCATTTGCATTATAAGGTCGCAATTGAACAGATCGAGAAAGTTCGAATTGACGTAACATGAAACCTATTAGTTCGAAAGCACCGTGGAGAGCAACAAAAGTCCACAGACCACCTAATTGACACCAACGGGTAAAATCTCCTTGTGCTTCAGGACCCCATAGTATTAACAAAGAATGTGCTAAACTATTAGCAGGAGTAGACACTACGGCCGTTAAGAAATTGCAGCCTTCCAAATAGGAACTAGCTAATCCATGGGTATACCATGAAGTTACAAAGGTTGTACCTGTGAACCAGCCCCCTACAGTGAAATAGGCACAAGGAAAGAGCAATAGTACTTAAATATTGCTTCCGCTGTATATCTACTGCTTTGATGATGATTGCTTGCTATGCTTGGAGTCTTCATTACATATCGTATCAATTAAAGACATATTTATCTTCCACTGCAAAACTCCACAAAACGTCTCATGTAGAGTCGTTCTCGTTTATACAACTGTGATTTGATATAATTAGACACAAATACCGCAGGCCCTATTTGGGGGTGTCAAAGATTGGTATCATAGCAGTTTGTTGTAGAGAACCAGGATTGCATTTTATGTGTGCCTTATACAATTAGGTACCTTAGCAATGTAGGACTACAACTTTCCTTGACCATAGTGCCCTTAATTGTTGCCTTTACTTGCTAAATGCTACACTATACATTAGAAACGATGCTTATTAAATTCTTTAATCTTTCTTAGAATGCCGATCCAACCTAAGAATTCTGTTCACTCTCCTAAGTACTATCCAATTTCGCCACCACATTTAAATGCGACACCGTTCTCGACATTCCTCTGTCATCTATCATGGTTTTGTGTATTACATATGTATTACATGAAATGTTATCTATGATTCTTGAAATCTCTACTATTCATATTCATTACTTTCAACATCTTTGCTTTTTCGTTATTTTTCACTGAACTTTCTTGACGGATGGCGTCTACGAAACTCTAGAATGGAAGGGTTTGGATTACCGATTTAAAGGATCCTATAGCTCAAGCCCCGAGACCTGAATAGGCCATTACGAATTGAAAGTCTATAATCGAAAGTTTATCTGATTACATACTTATCATTTTTAAATCTCGACATGTCATACTGCCATTATTGCATAAATGGAGTATAGATACATCATATCTTATCATATCTATTCCAATAGACTTTATCTAAACACTATTCCTAAATTTTCTCCGTAAATTACGGAAATCTTTTTACTATATATACGTACTCAAGGAGACGAATATATCATTCAGCATCCAACACTCATTTCATATCAAACCTTACTCCAAACACATAATATGGATTCCTCGAACTCTTCGAGCTCTAATGGCAGTGTAACCGGAACAAACGAACCAATCAGCCATCATCTATTTTGGATGAATTGGGGATGAGTTCGTAGTCGACTCAATCAATGGAGAAGTGAAGAAGGTGATCCGTTCCACCAATCGAATTCACCTCTTGGCGAAGAACCTGAAGCGCTTACAGGCGAACCAGTTTGGAACACCATTTTCTCTCTTCTTTCCAGGGTATCCTGTCACGATTATATAATATCAAAGATTCTAGATCTTATTCATCCCCTTGTTCCAACCGCCAATCATCTCGGAATAATATAAGAAGTCAACGAGCTTCGCGCTCGAGTGGTGGATCTAGAGAATATGGTGCGAAACCTACGAACACCAGCAGCAGCACCAGCAGCATAACCAGCATCACCACCAGTACCATCAGTACCATCAACATCACCACCAACAGCATCAGCTTCATCAACAACAACATCCGCATCCCACGCCTCAACATCACACTCAGTACCTCAAACATCAACATCATACGCCCAAAGATACCAAGGAATATTAGCAATAATGAGTTAAAATGTATTGACTCATTCTTTGTGAAGAATTATATATGTATACTTTACTACGTATATATATATATATATATATATATATATATATATGATTTGGAATAATAATAAATCTTGTCGTACTAAGCTATTACGTGTGAATCTTAAATAGTAAGTACTACTTGGTTAATTCATATTACTAATATGCTATGATGTACACCCTTCGTTAATGACTTAACAATTGTTAGTCACTGCTTCAACACAATAAACTCCATTTCATAATAAATCAAGTGTAACGACGAATGTATTGATTCATAACTTCATTAGCGAAATATTTCTCGACAATTATAAAATCTCTAAGGTTTTGGAGATTATTCATTCTCGTTACAACCGTAAATCAAATGAGTTTAATATTATATTAACTCATTAAATCCATGATTACATCTGAAGGAAAATATATATGTACGTATATTTTCAAAAAACTGTAATTAAAACTCTTTTGTACAAACTGTTAATTGTGAAAATATTTTAACGGGTAGGTAATACCCGAGAAATATGTATATCTCACATTAATATGTTACATTGTACATTCTTCAAAATTCTTGAAAACACCTTAGAACTATAACCAACGATTCAGATTCGTTAACCCTAATAATGCTGATGAAGCAGCAAAGGCCGTAGATGGTCTTAATGACTAGAAGCTTGATAATAAAGAATTGTGCATTCGAAAAGCTCAAAGAAAATCTGGTATTAAGAAACGGAATGAGCAAAACATGAAGGAAGCGGTGGACAAATCCCAAGGACTAAACCTATAATCAAAGAATCTAGATGATTCGATTTCTGATGAAAACCACAAAAGATCTCTTTACGTATTCTAAATCCTTACATAAGAATTTTCTTCATTATTCTTCAATATCATCGTATCTTTCATTATAAATATCATCGATATTTCTGAAGATATCTTCATAACGATTCTTGTCCGCAATTAATTATCTCTTTGCGATATCTTTATTACATCATAAAGGAAACTGTTTAAGTTTCTATATTCTGTAAAATTCAAAATTTAAAATATGAATGATTTTGGAGAAGTGTTGGAAATTGAAGCATGAGTTAGTATAATATAATGACGTCAGGCCAACGTGATTACATTACAGTAAGGCATGCTAAGTTTTTAATGGAAGATGATGATTCATAGACTTTATAATCATCATTTGTCATGTTACACGACTCTTACATTCTACTTAAACTCTGAACATATCAAGAACATATATTGTTGATAGTTCTATCCTCAGTAATTCTGGTAATGTAACAAATCAAATCATGATATTACATTCCTTTCTACTTAGAACATTAGGTTCATTTGAAACTTCATACCTACAAATTCTGGACCGTTACTTGCTTTACAAAAGCATGAAGCTTTGACATATAAGGGAAAATATAAAGCCCGATAACAACACTGAAATTAAAAACCGTGTATATCAATGCGTATAGCAATATAAATACACGGGAGAACTAAAAATACAATAAATCCTAGAGCATAATAGAAGTAAACAGACTCCTCTTGTAGGAGTTGGAAAAGAAGAAAGATTGTGGCGATAACCAATATAAGGTCAAGAACAAGAACTGGATTGAGCATATTAACAAATCTTTTGGAAGTATGAATTGAGGAAGAAAGTATAGAAGTGGTGAAGATAATGAAACGGAAGAAGCTAATTTATAGCGAAATTCCAGACACAGCAATCGAGGCAATTCACCGCATTTAATTAAAGAAAATCCTAATTTCCTTAATTACCGAAGAATCAAATCTTATAAAGATTATGAAGATTTCTTTAAATCCCTTGAATTCCGGAAATCAACTTTAACCATATCAAAAGTTAAGGCGAACATTTAGTTTCCCCATTTCAATCTTTTACGATAGCTTTGTTTATACTCTTCTTGTAATCGAATCGTTTCATCCATATTACCCAATGTTGATAAAAACTCTATTTTTCAACTCATATTCATCATTCTTGTTGTAAAGAATAACGATCTTTAACAAATTTCATGATTATGATTTTCATGAACTCCTCTCTATTTTGTCTACAATAATATTGTGGCATAAACGCTCAAGGTTTAAATAAGCTCACTATTATTCATCACACATTTCATGTATATTGAAATGCTTGTATAACGTCATCATATCTTTCTGAGGAAAACCTAATCAATGACACTCTTGTTAAATCCTTTAGATAACCTCTGCATTAATAATAAAATGCACTTCGTAGAATTTATGGATCGTAAGATTTAAACGCTAGAAACAAAACAATATCCTATTAGTTGGAATTCACGAAAGGCCCCGAGCATACCTGGGAACGTGAAGACCAAATAAAACGAAAATATCCTCACCTGTTTACAAACAACGCCGACTGATGGCAACAACTAAATTTTGGGACGAAATTTCTATTAACAGGGGGATACTGTGACAACCCGTAAATTTCCGGCAAAATTTAAACAAAAATCTTTATATGATTTCATTTAACCTCGAATAATTCCGACGATTCACGAACAATTATTTGTAAATAATTACGCATTAATTTGATATATTAATATTATTATTATTAATATCCTTTTTAAACAAGATATCAATAATTAATATCTTTATTATCAGTATTGTTATTATGAATAAAAAAATATTGACAAATATTCTTAGAAAAGTAGTAAATCAATTTTTTTATTTTAAAAATATATATATATAAAAAATCCTTAAAATAAATGATTTTTTTTAATAAAATAAATAAATAAATTACTTTTTAATTAAAAATTATAATGGAAAACTACTTTTATTATTTTATTTTGTGCATTATCCCATGACCTAACATTTAATACTTTTGAATTTTAAAATCCCATTAAAAATTAAAATATTTATTTTTCTTTTAATTATTTTATTCTTTTTACCTAATTTTTTTTCAAGTATAAATACCCCTCATTTCTCATTCAAACTCACACCAAAAATTTTCATCTTTTATTAACTTGTCAATTATTGCACAAAATTAATTAATATGTTTTATAACTCTTAACACTTAACAATTGTTGATTAAAGTTTAATCATTAAGTTTTTATTATATTGTTTGGGCATTTAATATTGGAAAAATATATAATGGAAAAATGAGGGTCGTTATATTAGCACATCGGTTACTATAAACTTTGTCTGACAGCCTCCGAAAGTTCCTCCGTAATCTATGGGATTTTGGTATTATATATACATATATAAATTATGTATTGAAGGATACCAATTTAAGTCCTATAATCTATTTCATATCGAAATTCATTTCCTTGATAGTACAAGATGGAACTCGCAACTAGTTCAAATTCTTCAGATTCCGATAGCTCTTCCGATATGGATTTCTACATGAGCTCCGAAAGCAGTGTAACAGGAATGGATCAACCAATTAGTCATCTTCAATTTTGGATGAATTGGGGATGGGTTCGTAATCAACTTAATCAATGGAGACGAGAAGAAGGCGATCCTTTCCACCCACGAACCTACACTCTTGGCGAAGAACCTGAAGCACTTACCGGCGAACCCGTTCAAACCACCATTTTCACCCTCAATTTCCAGGATAACTCGCAACGATTACATAATATCTACTATTCTAAACCTTATTCATCCGCTTGTTCCAACTGCCAATTAGCCTAGATTAATAGGAGAAGTCACCGAGCTTCGCGCTCGAGTAGTAAATTTGGAGAATATGGTGCAAAACTTACGAGCACCAGCAGCATCACTGGCACCAATACCACCAACAAAAACATCTGCATCACACGCCTCAATATCACAATCTATATCTCGAGCATAATCTTCGTTCTACATATTCGTTCTACATCATTTATATTCGTTCTACATGGCAATTATGTAATCTCTAATATTTTAGAGATTTTGTATTCTAGTTCTAACGGTAAAATCAAATGAGATTAATATCATATTGACTCATTAAATCCATGGTTACATCTGAAGAAAATATATATATAAATATATTTTCATAAAAATTGTAATTAAAATTCTTTTGTACAAACTATTAATGATGATGATATTTTAACGGGTAGGTAATACCCGAAGAATATTTAGATTTTAAATTAATATGTTACACTGTACATTCTTCAATTCAGATTCAACAGTCAGTTACTATCCTACTTACAAACACAGATATACGTATCTGTTCATCCACGAATAACCATTTTCATTCCAATTCAATTTCATATTCGAATTTTGACAAATCAGAATCCAAGTCAAGATTTGACAAGTGGCATAATGAAGAAAATAATGAACAAAATAAAATTGAATTAGAAACCAATTAATTAACTACGTAAAATTTTAAATCTATACTAACCAAATCCTAGCTAACTGTTCCTATACCCGTTATGACTATTTCCTTATTACATTTTATTTATTGTCATTTTAATTATCACAATTAATTATCGCAATTTTAATACTCGCAATTTTATTTATCGTCATTTAAATACTGTTATTTATTTTGCGCACTTTATTTATCGTCATTTAAATACTGTTATTTATTTTACGCACTTTAAATATCGTCATTTAAATACTATCATAATATACTAGTCTTGGTTAATCCTGAGACAATATAATATAACCTTGATTAACTAGATTATATATTGAACTATTGGACTACTAACATTGGACTACTAACCTTGGACAATTAAAAAAGTATTAAAAGAGTAGGAAATATTAATTATAACACATTTTGATTTAAAATATCATTAATAAGTTACATCTTCTACAGTTAAACATTTCTTCAAGTTTGCCACTTGATTCTATCTTAAACATCATTTGTATCTTGACAATTACAATCTTCATTCAAACCCTTCAAACTCTTGAAAACACCTCGGATTGATAACCAATGATTCAGATATGAGAGTGCTGATGAAGCAGTAAAAGCTATAGATGGTCCTAATGACCAGAAGCTTAATAATAAAGAATGGTGTGTTGAAATGGCTCAGTTTTGGAACTGAAAAATGGATTGAGCAGACTATGAAGGAGGCTGTGGATAAATCAAAAAATCTATACTTACAGAATCCATATGATTCAGTATCTGCTGAAATCTTTAGCAAATACTTTGCTCCTTACTTATTCTAAATCCTTTCGGAAAAGTTCTGCAACATCATTTGATTCTAGATATTTTAAATTCTAAGATATCATCATATCTTTCGTTATAAATATCTTCGATATTTCTGAAGATACCTTCATAAATATCTTTGTCCGAAATTATCTATCTCCTCGTGCTATCTATGTTACATCATAAAAGAAATTGTTTTAGTTTCTATCCTTCTATAAAATTTGAGCTTTTTTATGAATGATTTCTGAAGAAGTGTTGGGAGTTGAAGCATGAGTTAGTATAATATAATGACGCCTGGCCAATGTGATTATATTACAGTAAGTCATGTTGAGTTTCTAATGGAACGTGATGATGGTTCACAGTAGACCATACCCTCATCATGTGCCATGTTACATAACTCTTTCATTCTATTTAACCTCTAAACATATCAAGAACATATTTTCTTAATAGTTCTATCTGTTCCGTGAATTCTGGTAATTTAACAAATCAGATCGTGCTATTATCATTTCTTTCATATAACATTAGTTATGTTCATCTGAAACTTCATACCTACGAATTATGGACCATTACTTGCTTCACACAAAGGCAAGAAGAGAAAACAAAAGCACAAAGCTTCGAATTATAAATGGGAGTATAAATCGCAGCAAATAGAAGAGATCATTAACTGTAGATGTCAATAATTATGGAAAGACAGATGCAAGGAAGGATTATGAAAACCACTACCCCAAGAGCGAAGTAGAAGTAAACAGATTCCTCCGGTGGGAGTTGGAATAGAAGAATGATTGTTGCGATAGTCAGAAGGAGATCAAGGATCAGAACTGGATTAAGCATTTTCACAATCTTATGGAAGTATGAAATGAGGAAGAAGATGTAGGAGTGGTGAAAATAATGAAACGGAAGAGGTTAATTTATAGCGAAATAACAGATATAGCAATCGAGGCAGATTACGCATTTAATCAAAGAAAATCATAACTTCCTTAATCACTGAAGAATCAAATCTTATATAGATTTCAAAGATCTTCTTTAATTTCCTTGAATTTCGGAAATCAACCGAGACTACGTCAAACGTTAAATCTCTATCTCAATCTTTTGTGACAGCAGCTTCACATAATCGAATCTTTTTATCTATATTAATCAATAATGTTAAAACTCTATTTATCAACTCATATTCGTCATGAAAACATTTTTATTGTTAGCCATGATGATCTCACTCAAATTTCGGGACGAAATTTCTTTAACGGGTAGGTACTGTGATGACCCGGAAATTTTTGACTAATTTCAAATTACACTCTCGATACGATTTAATATTTTTGACACAATAAGAAAAGTCTGTTAAGTTGAGTCTCAAAAATTTTGAACTATTTTCATGAATTCAATTAACCTTCGACCATTTCCGACGATTCACGAATAATTGTTTGTAAATAAATATGTATATAAATATAAATATAAATATATATAATATATAGATATGAAATTTGATACATGTAATTTGTTATATTATTATTGTTATTACTAATATTATCATTATCATTAAAAATATTATTTTATCATTATTATAATTTTGATTTTAGTTATTATTATGATTATGATTATTATTATCATTATTATTATTATTATTTATTATTAATAGTATTAATATAATATAATTATTAATTATCAATTAAAGAGACAAATAACAAATTCGGGTACATGCCAACATGTTTGCCCGTGATTTCATGCCAACACCCACTCATATTATATTTTCTTTCTCTTTGCTTTTGAGTCACCAAACAAAACAAAGAAGGTTCACGAAAAATTTCTTTTAACTACTATCAACACAGAGTCTTATTGTTATTATTATCATATGTTACTATTTAATGTTTGTTTTCTCACACTTATAAGATTACATCCGTGATATTGAATTTATGAATTGTAAATTCACTATTTTTGTTTTTGTGTTTGCCACTAACTACATCTTATATAGTTATATAAACATACATACAGATATGTATTAACCAAAAACCCTTAAGTTGATTGATCAACTATCACTACCTCACGACAACCATCGTATGTTCTCCTATACTCCTTCTATCACCAGCCACAACCGACATCATACGCCACTCTCACAACCACCTATAACCACCATTACTAACCATCATCAAAGCTCACCACCATCAAGAGTAATTGACTACCATCCTCTCTAAACCGCCACCCACCAACACCATCAACCGGGTACAATCTTTATGTTTCTGTTTTCGATTACCAACCCAAGAACTAAAATCGCCACCCTACAACACCCTTAACAACCACCATGAACTACCGCCTATCACCGATCACCTTCACTACCCGTTTCAGTTTTAGTTCAATAACCATCACCATGCTAAACAGTGTAGTATAAACAAACATCACAAAACCATTGAAACTTGTTTCCTATTTCTATACAAGAACGACCCACCAAAAACCCAACCACCGTGAACTGTTACGATCACCACAGCCTGCAAAACCTTCAAATGACCTGTCTGCTACTGTTACATTCATCTTGGTTAATTCCTGAAGTTCTTGCTTCGTTATTGTCGTTGACATGCTAGGGCATTGCCGAAGGTACTACTTGTGGGTTATATCAAATACGTGCATTAGGTGGTAAACTCCAAATGTGTTCGTGATAGTGCTCTAAATGAACATATATTTAGGCTCAATATCATTCCAATATGTAAAGCTTTTAGTTGCAATTGTTCTATTTTTAAGTAATAATCGTTTAAATAAATAAGTGTGAAGACAAAAGAAGAAAACGACGATTTGAAGACGCAAATGACCAAAAAGCTCAAATGTACAAGATATAATTCAAGTGGTTCAATTTATTGATGAGAAATGTCCAAAAATGACAAGAGTATAAGTCGCGAAACGCAAAGTACAAGATATTAAATCGTACGAAATGACGTTCGAGAAACCGAAACCGAGACTTAAACCGGGCGTAAATGTACGAGACAACGGAGCGAAAATTACAAGTCAACTATGCATAAGAATATAATATAATATATATATATATATAATTAATATAAATTATATATATATATATATATATATATATATATATATATATATATATATATATATATATATATATATATAATATGTCGACAAGCAAGAAAACAAAAAAATAAGTGAGCTGGATCTGACGGCCATGCGATCGCATGGAAAATAGGCATAAAACCCATGCAAGTGCATGAGCCCATGCGAGTGCATGAGATTTGCACTAAAACTCCATGCACTCGCATGGGCATCAGAATCAGGAATTATGCCTATAAAAGCCAGGCTTATGCACGAGTAAAAACACACTCTCTTTTCATTTTCTTTCCTCTGATCAATATTTATATATTTATATTTATAATATTAAGTTTAAATTAAGTTTAATAATAATTGGTTAATGTAAGAAATGTTTTAAGGTTCTGTAAGTCGAAACTCTGTTCGTGTAAAGCTACGCGATTAATCACCACTGTAAGCTATGTTCTTCCTTTTTAATTTAATGTCTCGTAACTAAGTTATTATTATGCTTATTTGAGCCAAAATAATCGTGATGTTAGACTAAATATTAAGACGGGGTTATTAGATTTTGTACGATAATTAAGGTTTGGACAAGAGACCTACACTTGTGGACATTGGACTATTCACTATTAATAGATAGGGGGTATTGTCTAATCGAATGATAACTCATTAGAATCTGTCGAACCTATCTTCAAATTAGTTAATCGAATAATTATTAAAATGATATGTCCTATTTAGTGACGTTTATATGACATCTTTTACGATCATTTAATTAATTATTCGGGTTGGGTAATTGATTATTCATTCTGATCAAGTGGGTAAATTAATATTTATATCTCATTAAAACAGTGGTGGATTACATACAAGGATAATTGGTGTAATTGTTAACAAAGTATTAAAACCTTGGATTACACGCAGTCGATAACCTGGTGTAATTATTAAACAAAGTATTAAAACCTTTTTACAGTTCAAATCCCTAATTAATTAGAATATTTGACTTCGGGAATAAGGTTAATTTGACGAGCATTTTATAATTATGACCGATGGACTATTAAAAACCAGATAGGTATCAAATAAACCAGGACAAAGGACAATTAACCCGGGTAACAATTAATTAAAATCAAAACGTCAAACATCATGATTATGGAAGTTTAAATAAGCATAATACTTTTATTTCATATTTCATCGTACCTTTATTTACTGTCATTTTAATTACTGCAATTTACTTTATCGCAATTTAAATTCTGTCATTTATATTATCGTCATTTATTTTTACGCTTTATTTAAAATCGACAAACTGGTCATTAAATGGTAAAACCCCCTTTTATAATAATAATAATAATACTATATTACTAATATATATATATATATATATATATATATATATATATATATATACAAATATAATTGTTTAAAAATATAGTGTACGCAATAAGCCGTCTCCCTGTGGAACGAACCGGACTTACTAAAAACTACACTACTTTACGATTAGGTACACTGCCTATAGTATTGTAGCAAGGTTTAGG
Source organism: Rutidosis leptorrhynchoides (assembly GCF_046630445.1). Taxonomy (NCBI): domain Eukaryota; kingdom Viridiplantae; phylum Streptophyta; class Magnoliopsida; order Asterales; family Asteraceae; genus Rutidosis; species Rutidosis leptorrhynchoides. The sequence continues at coordinate 641,521,896 of NC_092335.1, forward strand.
TATATCTATTCTATAAATAAATAAATAACTTGTGTAAAATTGTAGCATATTTAATAGTATTTTGCAAAAAAAATATAACTATTTCGTATACACCTCGCATAACATCAAATTTTTGGCACCGCTGCCGGGGACGCCGAAGCGAAAAGCTATAAAAAAAGATTTTTATTAAGTTTTAATTTCTTTTTGTAAAAATACGTTTTAAATATTAAAAATAAAAATTTAAAACATATAAAAAAAAGAGTAAAATGAAAATATATATTTTATAAAGTATAAAAGTATTTTTTTTCAGATCTTAAAAATATAAGTGTATTTTAATTACTTATTTTAAATTTTGTAAAATTATAAAGTAAAAAAAATCAAAGTAAAAGAGTAAAAAAAATAAAAAATACGTTGAACCTGTTGATTTTGAACCTGCATGTGAACTGAACCTGACCCTCATGCGATCGCATGAAGGTTCAGTTATAAAGCCATGCGACCACATGGTCGTGTCTGACAGGCCTGAACCTGAGCTGGTACGGATAGGGTTTGTGTTTAATTAATATTATTATTATTAATTAATTATAGTTAGGGTTTAATTTAATAATAATTAGTTTAAGTTTTAATTAAATTTCTATTTTTAAGTTTCAATTAGTTTTATTATTTATAAAATTAATACTTTTATAAAATAATAATATAAAATTAATATTTTTATAAAATTGTAATTTTATTACTTTTCATTTCTTTTTATAAATTGTATATTTTAATCGTTTATTCGTTATATTTGTATTTTTATCGTTCGTACTTAGTTTTAAATTTAGTATTTACCGTAGTTATTTTTAGTTCTAGATTTTTAGGCCTTGCCGTAAAATCTCTTAAGTGCTTTTTCTTTAGACTATGATTTAGATGCTTTAGAATTTTACGACGTCGCTTATCGCTTTTATATTTAATAAGTTTTAGTGCCTTTTTAAGTTATTGCCGTTTTGGATATAGAATTCCTTTTAAGCTTTAATACCTTTAAACGCAACTTTTAATATTTAGTTTTTAGACTTTTAAGTTTCGTCGTTTATCTTTCTTACTTTTATTTTTCGACATTTTTTGACGCACTCTTTTTCTTTCTTATTTCTCGACGCTCTAGTTTTTAGGACATAGAATTTTCTATTTCTTCTCTAAAATTTCAAAACGAAAAATTATTTTAAGCGGTTAAATTGATAGACATCCAAAATTTTCTGGTTCGTAGTAATAGTTGGATTTGTTAGTGGCGAGTTGTGGGCTTCCGATTTAAAGGGTCCTAGCTACCTGCTGCATCTATTAGCTATTCGAAACGTGGGCAAAATTAGAAAAGTCTATTAATTTGATAGCTTATATAATTTTTATCTTTTATAACTAATAAGATATTCTGTGAATGCACCGAGCAAAACGTTCACCACCTTTCATACGTTCACTACCTGTAACTCGATCAAGACATGTAGCTAATACTATCGCCGTTGATTTTTCTTTAGAATCGTCATCTAGTCGACCAAGTACTCCAATTCAAATTTCCGATAATCCATTTTTTGAACCCGACCTCACAATTGAGAATCCGGAGAATATTCAAGGACAATTCAGAGATCCTGAACCACTAATCATTCCTCCTGAACCATAGATTACTCATCCATAGATTGTCAAGGAAGAAACCATTAAATCAGAATCCTCTAGTGATTCGTATTCAACAAATTCAATTATGGAAGTAACGGAACCTCTAAGTATGGAAGACCGAATGAGAGCCACACGCACGGGCCAAGGTCACGCCATTATTAAGCCAGATATTAATGTGCCAGATTATGAATTCAAGGGACAAATCCTACACATGGTAACTAATCAATGCCAATATAGTGGTACGCCAAAAGAAGATCCAAACGAACATCTTCGAACCTTTAATAGGATTTGTACTCTATTCAAAATCAGAGAAGTTGAGGATGAACAGATCTATCTCATGTTGTTTCCCTGGACTTTAAAGGGAGAAGCCAAAGATTGGTTAGAATCGTTACCTGAAGGGGCGATTGACACATGGGATGTCTTAGTTGAAAATTTTCTTAAACAATTCTTTCCGGCATCTAAAGCTGTGAGACTTTAAGGAGAAATTGTTACATTCACGCAGAAGCCAAATGAAACTCTATATGAGGCGTGGACAAGATTTGGAAAGTTGTTGAGAGGATCTCCTCAGCACGGTTTAGACACTTATCAAATAGTACAAATATTCTACCAAGGTGTCGACGTTGCTACACGAAAAGACATCGACACAGCAGCTGGTGGTTCCATTATGAAGAAAACCGCAACCAAAGCTCACAAAATTATTGATAATACAGCTTCCCACTCACATGAGTGGCACCAGGAAAAAGATATTTTTCGTTCATCTAAAGCGGCTAGAGCCGATTCTAGCAATGACTTTGATTTCGTTTCCGCAAAAATAGATGCTTTCGAGAGACGAATGGAAAAGATGACTAAAGATATTCACGCAATACGAATCAGTTGTGAGCAATGCGGTGGACAACACTTAACGAAAGATTGTCACATTGAACAAACGATGGAACAACGTGAGAATGTTTCCTACATGAACCAAATGCCGGGAAATAATTATCAAAATAATTATCAACCACCAAGGCCAAACTTTAATCGAAATCAAAACATTCTTTACAATCCAAATGGACCCAACAATAACTCGTATAACCAACAAGGTCTGAATAACCAACCAACTCAAAACAACACTTTCAATCAACAAAGACCTGGCTTGTATAAACCACGATAACAAACCGAAGAGAAAAAGTCAAATCTGGAAGAAATGATAGCAAAGCTAATGAAATCTCAAACACAATTTATTACATCTTAAACCCAAACAAATGAGAGGTTTGATCAGTCATTAAGAACTCAACAAGCTTCCATTTTGAATCTAGAAAAACACGTAGGTACTCTTGCTAGCATTATGAGTGAGAGGGAACAAGGAAAGCTACCAAGTAATACTGAAGTAAATCCTCGGAATGAGAATGTTAATATAGTGTCAACAAATTCTGAAAAACCAGTATCAGAAGATGGGAAGGTTTTAGATGTGAGTAACAATGAAGAAGTTACAACACCACCACCACCACCCGAGTATGTAAAGCCAGTGGTGGCACCATACAGACCACCCATCCCGTTTCCAAGAAAAGGAGTTGAGTATGAGCAAGTAATATGTAATAAAGTTTGTGAAACTTCTGGAAAGAAGAAGAAGAAGAATAAGAAAGTGCAAGAAACAAAAACTGTAAAAATAAACCCGGAGAAGACAGTTCCACCGAAACCTCCACCCAGGTTGGGTGATCCAGGTGAATTTATTATTCCTTGTCTACTTAGTGATTGTGTCATGTATGATGCACTAGTAGATTTAGGTGCGAGTGTGAGTGTTATGCCTCTTTCATTATATAAAAGATTAGGAGTAGGTGAGTTAAGTCCAACAGAGATGAGTGTCCGACTCTTTGATCAAACCATTAGGCACCCAGTTGGAATTGCTAACAACCTACCCGTTCAATTGGGTAATTTAACCTTTCTAGTCGAATTTATTGTCATTGACATAGAAGAGGACTCAAACGTTCCTCTAATTTTAGGACGGCCATTCTTAGCGTCCACTGGGGCGTTATTTGATGTAAGAAAAGGTAGAATGACACTTAGTAATGATGAAAAATCGATCACCTTTGTGAGTCGAAAGTCTAAATCTTCACCAACCAAAACCGTTGAACCAACAAAAACAATTGGTAAGAACCATGTTGTTTTACCAACTCCAACGGTAGTGCTTAGCAATAATAAAACGCCTAAGTGTGGGGAAATGAAGTAACACCTAATGATGACCTGATAACAAAGAACTCCGTTGTTGATACAAAATTAAATGACCCCGTTATTAATAGTTCAATGAATAAACTTATTAAACGGATTCGCGGTGCTAGAATTAAAGGGAACTTTAAGTTGTGTAACCAGTTAGTATCCAATCTATCGCCTAAAGAAAAGGCAAAACTAGTTGAATTTGTGGATATTACACAGAAATCCGACCAATGGCTTAAAGCAAAAGTCACAGATATGCAAGTTGATTATGGTCCAAAAGAAATTGACAATGAAGTTAATCACAATTTTGACACCACAGCTACCTAAGTGTGGGGAGATTCAAATGTTCTAAAAGGAAAACGCTGTCTAGAGTTAGTTGTTTTGTTCTCGTGTAGTTCCGAGAGTGGAATCCGATTGGTCTTTTCCACTAGCAGACACTAAAGAACTAGTTTTCTCCCCCATTCTGAATTTTTGTTTTGTAGGTTTTGTATGAAATTAATATGCATTTTTTAAATTTAAGTTTTGTGTGAATTTAAAAACAAAAATTACTTTATTTCATTAAGTTTAAAAAATGATTTCTAAAATTCATCGTAAGTTGAAGACTAGGTCATGAAACCGAAATTGCTTTACCCGAGGGCGGGACGGAAAATTTTGTTATCATTATTTTTAATTTTATTGATCTAAAGTATACAAAAAAAAATTAAAAAAACTCAAAAATCTTTGCTTTTAAAACAATCGTTTTAACGACAAATTTTAAATTTTGTCGAGGGACGGACTAGGTAAACATACCAAAACTACCTAAAGTAAAAGGAAACAAAATTTTAAAAAATTATTCATTTAAATTGTTTTAATAAATAAAGGTTTTATAATATATATATATATATATATATATATATATATATATATATATATATATATATATATATATATATATATATATATATAAAATAAAAATATTATGTATGTTTGTAATTTATCTTATGTACAAAACAGGGTAAAACAACGTACTTTTAAAGACTGACATTAAGTTCAGCAAAAGCTACTAATTTTGACGACAAGACGCAAAATATCAAATGTGATATAAAATAATATGTTTGCAAACTCGGTATTTTTAATCACTTCTCTACACTAATCACCCTCAAGAATTTATAATTATAGTCTGATTTCATGCAAATGAGGGCATTGCATGATCTCAAGTGTGGGGAAGAGTTATAAATTCTCTCGGGTTTATACTTAGTTTAATTGCCAAATTTTGTAAAAATTTGAAAAATTTTCAACTAAATGAATTCAAAATCATGTTTATACATATTTATGAACGATAAAACTAGGTGTTAATGTCGAAATTATTGTTACCTTGGAGAGAACATAAATGGAGAAACAACCCAAAACGTTAGAATTCATTTAAAATGGAATAGAGGAGAATAAAAAGGCAAAGAAAAAAATAAATAAAAACTAAGTGTGGGAAGAATTTACCAATTTCTTAAAACACATATCACATATTTAGTACAGATTATTGCAGGTACTTTTGCTTTGGACTAAACTAATCAGTTGTACCCGATTTATTGTAATACCTGTGAAAGAATAGATGGATCTACACGATGAATCAATTCCATCATTAAAAGGAAGTAAAGTCTTCAGAAAAAGACACGCGCTTCTTGATTTAGGTCAGAAAGTTGTCGTCCAGACCAGTTGTAGAGTCTACGAAAAACCTTGAAAAGTTTTCTCGAAAATCAGCTGGAAATCCACGGACCTCAACATCAAACAGGGTCGCCAAGTGGTCAGACTTATCCTAACCATGAGAGGATCTGTCTCGTAAAATGGGGAGGGCGTCGTGCAAATTAGCTTGATAAGACTAATGAATCAGACCCCCAGAAAGGATAATCTCCTTAAAGATTAAAAATCAGCTTTTAAACCTGATATTACTCAATCTTTGAGATTGACTTTAAAGATTGAGAATTACAAACTCATGGAATTCGATGATATCTAAACTCGAGCTTGAACGAGAAAATATTTTGATCAAATTAAAACCGATTTGTTTTCTGAAAACCTATTTTCAATGCGTTCATTACCATTGAACGTAAAATTCTAGGAATTCACCTGGAATTCATTAGGTCACCTGAACCAATTCGGGTGTCAACCGTAAGAACGGTGGTTGCTAGGGATGGAAATAAATACCCGATCCAGTGGATATCCATCCGATCCACCCGATTATTCGTGGATATGGACGATCTAAATGGATATGGATATGGATGTGGATGAAAAAATTTCATCCATGGATGAACCCGCTTTCACCCGAAATAACTAAATATATAAATTTATCACTCAAATTAGTATCATTTATGTAGTGATATTTCATTAATTATATTCATATTCATCTTTCTTTATATTTTCTCTAAAAATATAATTTTCTTCTTATATTTTGTTTTGTTTAAATAATCAAATGTATTTATCGTACTTTGGTGGTTCAAATGTGATTCCATGTAACTAAAAGTAAGCAACTTACATGTCGATATCTTTACCGTTTAATAGGTTATCTATTGAATATTTGTTATATAGATTAGTAAAGTGTGACTTTCGGTCGCATAAACTATTAAAAATATTACTTTTAATCGTATATAGTGAACCACAGCTTATAATTATTAAAAATAAAATAAATTTAAATGGATATGGATAATTATCCATTAACCCGCTTTACCCGACGGATATGGATATGGATGGATGAAAAGTAAAAAAAATAAATGGATATGGATATGGATACGGCCTCACCCGATCCATATCCGATCCATTGCCATCCCTAGTGGTTGCATAGCATGGTCGAAGACAGGACCTTGTGCCAGACCAAAAAATTATAGGGTGATCTTTATTATTGCTCCTACAAAGGATAGTAATTGCATCCGACACTTTTTAGACCATGAACATCTGCATGTCATTAGACATTACCTTAACAGTTGCTTGTTCAACGCTTTCCTTTACAACCGGACGGTAGTTTATCGAAAGGTAATATACGGAACAAGTATACTGGACGTGTTACTTTCCTAATACAAGGTTAGCAAGTGGGTGACACAAAACCGCAAGTTTTGAACTAAAATTTTAAAATCTGAAACCGACAAAACCCACAAAAACATTTTGCAAACACAGGTGAAGGGTTATTCCGGAAAACTTATCTAGGGTAAAAGCTAGAATGAATTTTCAAAAGATCAAATGTTTTCATAAAGATTCAATTTCCTTAAAGGATCTACATTTTCATAGTCATGTGGGACTGTAAACCACAATGTTACTATCATTGTTTATACCACTGTATCAAAATCACTGATGTATAAAGTGTGAGAATAAAAAAGTGATTCGAGTGAAGTGTGATTTTATTTCAAGTTATGTATTGCTTGAGGACAAGCAACGCTCAAGTGTGGGGATATTTGATAGTGCTCCAAATGAACATATATTTAGGCTCAATATCCTTCCAATATGTAAAGCTTTTAGTTGCAATTATTCTATTTTCAAGTAATAATCGTTTAAATAAATAAGTACGAAGACAAAAGAAGAAAACGACGATTTGAAGACGCAAATGACCAAAAAGCTCAAATGTACAAGATATAATTCAAGTGGTTCAATTTATTGATGAGAAACGTCTAAAAATGACAAGAGTACAAGTCGCGAAATGCAAAGTACAAGATATTAAATCGTACGAAAGGACGTTCGAGAAACTGGAACCGAGACATAAACCGGGCGTAAATGTACGAGACAACGGAGCGAAAATTACAAGTCAACTATGCACAAGAATATAATATAATATATAATAATATGTCGACAAGCAAGAAAACAAAAAATATGTGAGCTGGATCTGACGGCTATGCGATCGCATGGGAAATAGGCATAAAACCCATGCGAGTGCATGAGCCCATGCGAGTGCATGAGATTTGCACTAAAACCCCATGCACTCGCATGGGCATCAGAATCAGGAATTATGCCTATAAAAGCCAGGCTTATGCACGAGTAAAAACACACTCTCTTTTCATTTTCTTTCCTCTGATCAATATTTATATATTTATATTTATAATATTAAGTTTAAATTAAGTTTAATAATAATTGGGTTAATGTAAGAAATGTTTTAAGGTTTTGTAAGTCGAAACTCTGTCCGTGTAACGCTACGCGATTAATCACCACTGTAACCTATGTTCTTCCTTTTTAATTTAATGTCTCGTAACTAAGTTATTATTATGCTTATTTGAGCCAAAGTAATCGTGATGTTAGACTAAATATTAAGACGGGGTTATTAGATTTTGTACCATAATTAAGGTTTGGACAAAAGACCGACACTTGTGGACATTGGACTATTCACTATTAATCGATAGGGGGTATTGTCTAATCGAATGACAACTCATTAGAATCTGTCGAACCTATCTTCAAATTAGTTAATCTAATAATTATTAAAATGATTATGTATGTCCTATTTAGTGACGTTTATACGACATCTTTTACGATCATTTAATTAATTATTCGGGTTGGGTAATTGATTATTCATTCTGATCAAGTGGGTAAATTAATATTTATATCTCATTAAAACAGTGGTGGATTACATACAAGGATAATTGGTGTAATTGTTAACAAAGTATTAAAACCTTGGATTACACGTAGTCGATAACCTGGTGTAATTATTAAACAAAGTATTAAAACCTTGTTACAGTTCGAATCCCTAATTAGTTGGAATATTTGACTTCAGGAATAAGATTAATTTGATGAGCATTTTATAATTATGATCGATGGACTATTATGGACAAAAATCAGATAGGTATCAAATAAACCAGGACAAAGGACAATTAACCCGGGTAACAATTAATTAAAATCAAAACGTCAAACATCATGATTATGAAAGTTTAAATAAGCATAATACTTTTATTTCATATTTTTCATCGTACCTTTATTTACTGTCATTTTAATTACTGCAATTTACTTTATCGCATTTTAAATTCTGTCATTTATATTATTGTCATTTATCTTTACGCTTTATTTAAAATCGACAAACCGGTCATTAAACGGTAAAACCCCCCTTTTATAATAATAATAATACTACTATATTACTAATATATATATATATATATATATATATATATATATATATATATATATATATATATATATATATATATATATTTATACAAATATAATTGTTTAAAAATATAGTGTACGCAATAAGCCGTCTCTCTGTGGAACGAACCGGACTTACTAAAAACTACACTACTTTACGATTAGGTACACTGCCTATAGTGTTGTAGCAAGGTTTAGGTATATCCATTCTATAAATAAATAAATAACTTGTGTAAAATTGTAGCATATTTAATAGTATTTTGCAATAAAAATAAAACTATTTCGTATACACCTCGCATAACATCAGTTCGATAAGCTTGTCTCGGAGAAAATGATGAATGGTAGAATCGCATAGTTCTTTGTCCATTCTTAAATGCGTAGAGAACCTTTCTCGTATTGTTAAAACACGCCGAACTGGCTGATAATCCTCCTCTAACCCACAAAAAACTCGACCATTATCTTCAGTTATCATGTTGTGTAAAATCACGCACGTATACATAATGTATTGAATTTTCTCGATATAGAATTGTCTTGCAGGACTTTTAATGATTGCAAAATGACCTTGAAGTACACCGAAAGCTCGTTCGATATCCTTCTTGTTGCCTCTTGGTACCTTTTGAATTTTGATGTTTTTGGTTCAACCGTACTTTTGAACGATTTCACAAGTGTCGCCCAATCCGGATAAATTTCGTCCGCTAAATAATAGCCTTTTGTAAAATATTTCTCATTCACCGTATAGTTACACGGTGGAGCTCTATCTTCAAGTAACTCTTTAAATATATCGGATTGATTTAACACATTGATATCATTATTTGAACCAGCTGGTCCAAAGTAAGCGTGCCAAATCCACAAATCATAGGAGGTAACCGCTTCCAACATTATTGTTGGGTAACCATGATCGCCTCGTATGTATTGACCTTTCCAAGCGACAGGACAATTTTTCCAAGCCCAATGCATACAATCTAGACTACCGAGCATGCTCAGAAAACCATGTATTTGCTCATGACGTGTAATTAAACGTTGAACATCATGGGCATTCGGTTTTCTTAAATATTCGCTCGAATATAAATGTATAACACTTTTGAAAAAAATTTCTAAACACTGATATGATGTGGTTTCACCAATATGTAAATACTCATCAAACATATCGGGAACAACACCGTATGCTAATTGTCGTATAGCAGATTTGATTTTTTGATACACTCTAAACCCGAGTAAACCAGCTACATCCCGTCTTTGATGAATAAATTTAAAGTATGAAGGAATAGGGTCTTGAGAATAACTGAGTATACCTGCGGATATACGGTTAAACAGTCGTCTGCTCATTCGAAAACGCTTTCGAAATTTATCTTCGAGGAACGTTGGTGTGTCGGAAAAGTAATTGTTCTATAATAGTGTAGCCTTGCAGCCCGAACTCTATAAAAAAATCTTCTTGGATTTCTCAGAATAGGTTCTTGATTTTCTTCATCATCGGTATCTAAGAAATTAAGAAGTTCGAGTTGGTGTTCAGGATTATACGCACTAACTACTTGTACGATATCTTTGAAATCGTAATCAAAATTATTAATATTATTCATTTTGTGGTGTATGTTGTAATATGGAGTGTGTTGTAATATGGAGATATAAATGTTTAGTGTGTACTTATTAAATGTGGAGTGTGTGTATATATAGGATTGAAATAAATAAATAAAAGAAATAATCAAAATATATCCGTTGGAAAATAGTAACGGCTAGAATCGAAAAAAGTAGTCGTTTGTATCCGTGATGCAAATTGTAATGCAAAGGAAATATGAACCACAGTCACTCAACGGCAGACCATGGTCCCAACGCTAATATCGGCGCCGTTCAAGAACATACTCAATGACGGGCTCAATCACGAGCCGATAAGAGTGCTCTAAACATGCTTTTCTTTTTAGGATATAGCTATAAAAATATAGGAGTAAGTAGCCCTTAATAACCTCTATCAACAGTGCTCTTGGTAATAGGGTAAAAGGATAATGATGCATTACACTAATTTCTTATTCTTATTAAAATTTACTTTATTATAATTTTTTAAAAAATAACATGAAATAATGGTGGATGTATCAAAAAGAGAAAGTGAAAAACCAGCTCTCTTTTTGCATACATTAATTGATTTTTTCTGTTCTTAATTGACTAAATGTGTGTTTTTTTACGTTCTGGCATCGAATGTTGAATCACTCAGCATTCAACGCGTTGTTTTGAAAAGGTAACAATCAAAAAAACAAGTAAATTGAATTTTTTTTTTTATTCATGCAACACTTTCATAAGTTAATTTTTTCCCAAAAAATATTACCCAGTTCATATCGTTCATTCAATATGATTATCAAACAACTTATTTTCATTCAGAATCAAATTTATTCAGAGACATTGAATCATTCAGATTATAAACCTTTCAACGCTAAATCATTCATTTTTATTAAACGCAGTCTAATTGTACTTTAAAATAGAAAGGTATAATTAAGTTTTTTTCTAGAAGTGATGATTATTTAAATGTAAATTATGCTTTTATATGTTAATGAGAGTTATAAAAGTTGAGTTTAATTATTTTATATTTTATTTTAAAAGATAGGAGTTCTGCTTAAAAAGGATTAAATATTCAAGTAAGAAATTTATATGCAATAGTTATAGTAAAATATTCATTTTAGTCTAAACACATGATTATAGTACACAAAATTTACACTTAATATTATTTTGATATCAGTTTGGGATACGTTATAATTGATAATACTTTATCGACATGAGTAATGTGTTGTAGCTCATGTGGTAGTGGCATGCCTCTCTTAACGAGAGGTGAGGAGTTCGACTCCCATTTGATGCAACATTGCACACAAGGTTGCCCCTTTACCTTTGAATTCCACCCAAGGGTGCCTCCGCACATCGCATTGTGAGGGCAGTGGGGGAGAGGTTTTTACAACCTATGCCCTCGGATTAGACCAAATTATCTCCTGGACAGCAATTGAGGCGGATTATGCAACTGCAAGAGATGAATACGCGAGTGGTTAAGTCCCCTAGATGATTCCGTACTGATGTTGGAATAAAAAATATAATGTTGCCTCTCAGCTCTCACCTCACATTATTGTAACAGGATGTCAATTTTAATGACATACTAGAGGTAAAGCCCGTGCATTGCACGGATATGTTACAGTTCAACATTTAGGATCATTATTAGTACGGAGTAGTTTTTATTTTATGAGTTAGCTTGTGATGCGGTCTCCCATAAAAAGTTGAATTTGAGAATTTGACGATATAGTTGTTTCTATTAACAGTATTCTCAACGTAACGTTTTCCTCATTGCAATTTGAGCTGGCAATAAATGTACAAAATATTTTACTTACTCGTGTGTTGTGAAATTCAATCCGAGAGTATTTTAAAATAGCTAATCGTAAGACTCCTCATTTTCTTTTTCTATCATTTAACAGTATATGAGTTTTTCACTTTATAGATTCATTTAGTAAAATAGTAATAGTAATTGACATCTTAATTAAATGTAAGTTATGACAGTAAATTTTTTCAGTTTTTAAAGTGGTTAAATGGGTTAAAATTATAATATGATATTCGAGGAAAATCACAGTATTTTAATAGAATGAATGGATTAGTGTGTTGTTAATCGCTTTTAAAGCATAGAACTTCCAAAACTGATTTGTTTAAGAGAAAACACTACAAAGTATACTAGTAAGATAGGAGTGGTAATGTGGTATGTATGTGGGTATATATATAGATACATATTTGTGGCAAAAATGTTGATAATCGACAACTCTGACCGGTTCACAATCGACTAATAATTCTATAACATAGAGGACACACTTAACTCACTAAGAGTTGTAGCTATGAAGGTTTCATCTAACCCTCGACTATGTTTATTTGTGGCAGGATGTCCCCATCATTAATGTACCCAACCGAAGATCCAAAATTGCAGGTTCCATTTCTTAATAGATTTGTTAGTATGATAACCTAGTAGAGTCCGCTTAAGTTAAGAATCTAGAGAAACAATCATACTTATTCAAACATTAAATAATTCAGAAGACATGATAAAAGATACGTACCCGTTCCTTGTAAATTGAAGAAATCTTTACACCCTTCTAATGGTACTTTTGAGTTAGTTACACTTGGTTGATGCCTCTGCAAGTTGATTAGAGTAAGAGATTTTTCAATAAATATCACCAAAAAAAAAAAAATAGAAGTGTGACTTTGTTATGTGTACAAAAAGCAGTGCAACACTGCAATTGCTATTATTTACAACAAGTTAAGGAGCCCGTGCTTCGCAGCGGAACTCCAAAGCGAGCCATAATGGAAAACCAAGTGTTTCAAAAAAAAAAAACAATGTGTATGAAAGGTTCCTCAAACCATTTAGCGTTATTTAAAAGACATCCATTTTGTGAGTAGTTAGTTGCGTTGTGTTTGTAAAATTATTTCGAGTTCAACGGTATTGTTGAAAAAATTTAACTCGCGACGTTGGGGGGTTATTTTGAAAAAGTGGATGTTGGTAATATAATAATGTTGGGAATAGTGAATTCATAATTTCGGGAGCCGATTTATATTTTGATCAAAGTTGGGGGTTATTTTGAAAAAATGAATTTTGGTAATAAAATAATGTTAGGAATAGTAAAATTATACTTTCTATTGAATATATATATAATTTACAAATTGATGATACTTACTTGTATCACGTTTAGCAATGTTAATTTATGTACATATTTTATTTGGAAACTTCCCTATATGTTTTTCCTTTCAATAGAAAGGTGAATATACAATGTTACCTTACACATATTTATTTGAATCAAAGTTTCATAATTACTACTCGTATTTGATCAATTATTATAACTCTAATGACAAGTTGAAAAGTTAACCGTTTAAAAACTTTTGAAATTCATTTGTTTTCTTTTAATGAGATTCATCTTTTATGGCATTAAGTATATAAGACTCGATTAAGATTTTTTTACTATTACTATTTTACAATTACAACAACAACAAAACCCAATACCACATAAGTGGTGTATGGGGAAGGTGAGATGTAGACAATCCTTCCCCTATCCGAGAATAAAAACAAGTCATTTCTCAACCCAGATTGAAGACACTCTTAAAAGTAGAGAAAGTCATCCCTCTCTCTATTCGACAGATAGAGAGATTGCTTCCGAGTGGACCTCCGGCCAATAAGTAGGAAAATTTTTTATTAAAACAATTAATTAAATTAATAATAAAATTGAGATACCATGAAAATGGTAAAATCAAATTTCCATGGGTTTTAAATCCTGCCTGAAATTTAATTTAGGCTCTAAGAGTCAGTCAAGTCGCCAATAAATCAACGCTTGCTATCGACTCAATAAAGTTGATAAAATTGTGTTTAGAAAATCTTAAATATTCTCTATAAGTCAACTTATTGTTTGTTTAATTTTACTGAAATATGAAGTTGAAAACGTAATTGTTTAAACACAACTGAAATTCAATGATTTTATTTTAAATCAAACTCATCTCTTTATTTTAACACTAGTAGACAATGCCCGTGCGTTGCACGATTTGTCTCAAATTTCAATATTTTGATGCACATAATTTGAATGGATGCAAATGTGAGCTTGTTACATTCCTGGATGAGTTTCATGATGTTTTTAATATGCCGGTGAACATGATTCGGAAGAAGTTTGCAATCAGGACATCAACAATTGACGGAAATTCAATAATTAAGTAGCAAAATATCTTATTCAAATGACGATGATGATGACGGAATAAAATTCACAAATTTGTATCAATTATTTCATTTACAAAATATATGTAATGTGCAAATTAAAAATAAGTATTTATAAGTAATGAAATATCAACTTAAGTAGCTGGTCAAAAATATATATATATAAGAAAACGTTAAAACTTTGCTATTTAATATAAAGGATAATGAAAAAATTGAACTATGAAAATTAATAGGTAAATCATTATTACTATTCTGTAATTCAGTTTTTGAAAAATCATTAAACCCTTTATTATTAGGTAAATCATCATATAACTCAATTTATTTTTTATAGCATTTATTAGAGAGTAAATCAAAATCATAACTACACTGATAATTTATCATTACATTGATAATTAAATTTGTTTAACATTATTGCCAGAAAATAAAAAGGTTAACTAACCATATTATCAACTATTGGGGGAGGGCTAAATTTATTTCATAAGCATTAACCTTTATTCATCATTGTTACATTTGTATTTGAAGGTTATCAAAACAATCAGTTTAATTAGCATATAAGCCGTAACTGTTGTTTGTCACGTTTGATGGATTATGGATACACTTAATGTTCGTAAACTATCAAATATAAATCAAAATTTGTGTTCATATTGTGAAATATGATTCTTCATAGTGTTTGTTTATCTTATTACCTTAGTGAAAGACAATTAATGTTTCGCATATTTAGATCTACGGGTTGAACGGTATAATATTATAAAGATTAACTAATTTTTTCGACTGACGAACCTATAGTTTAATGCACATCTTATGTAGAATCATCACTAATATTGAAACTCAATGTCTCAAGTGAGACTTATCAAAAGGTTCCTCTATCAATATTAGTCAAGCGCCCTTTGAATAAACACCATCACCATGATAATTCACCACATGTGTAGATAACTTAACATTTCACAATAATAAAACAACATAAAAATAAAATAGAAAATACAAAAACTTACCTTATAATTATAACATGCAGAGTTATTGATTACTCGGTATAAGTAATCTATTTATCTCTAAACAACACGTTAACAATAAACATCCCATTGAACATTTGAACTAATCTCCTAGACTTGTTGAATGGAAATACACATATTGAAACTTGTGAGAAAATTATATAGACTATTCAAATTGAAGGTTTACATGATTTCATAATTGAACAAAATATGATTTGTTGGATCGTTAGTAACTCACCGTAACTATCGTATTACATAACTTCATTTGCAGCTAAGTAACTTACCCTTGGAGAATCTTCAATTTTGTTTGGCAACCAAAATTATGACTTACTTATAATGTGTGGAGTTCATTTCATATACTCATCATAATTATATCTGTTACATAACAATCAATATCGATTTCAATATAAGGTCGATTCATTAATGCACTGACTATATGTTATTACTATTATACATGTAGATCATTCATTTTCTCAACATATTTGCAACTTCTAAATATTATTTAGGTTCATTGTTATGGATTCTATATCATTTATTACGTCTAATAATAAATATAAATATAAATATATAACATGATTTTTTACTCCATGATATGTGGTGAATGAAATGGTAAAACAATTAAACTTGGTCAAGGAGATGGTTAACTCGCCATATTTATGGAAGTAGGAGTCACTTTTTATAGATATATAGATTATACATATGACTTACTTAAGATTTTTTTGAAATTAAGGCAAAATTGATGTTTCAATACCATAATTGAACAAACTACAAATGAATATTATAGATTGTTAAGTAGAGATCGGAGGAAATCCGGTAGTATTTGAAATATTGATTTATGCTTTCGTTGACATTTTTTTTTTTTTTTACTTTCATAAAATCAATTTTTCTCTCTGACTTGATATTTGTGCCATCCCTTCACGTGACCATCTTCTTCCCTTTTTATTTTTTGAATCTCGCTGGTAACTTCCTATTTTTCACCGATCTGCTCTTTTTCTTTTATTAAATTCGGTTGAAACTACTTACATCTATGTAGATCTACTTGTGACGACCCGGAAATTTCCGACCAAATTTAAACTTAATCTTATTATGTTTTCGACACGATAAGCAAAGTCTGTAATGTTGACTCTCGAAAATTTTGGAACTATGTTCATATATTCAATTATCCTTTGACTGTGCTCGACGATTCACGAACATTTATGTGTATATAGACATGTATATATATATATAATATATAGTTATATTAATTAAAAATGTTATCAAAGTATTAGATGCATAATACTTTACGTAAACGTATTTGTTTCAATATATGTTTAATATAATTATCGACGGAAGTATATGATAATATCAAATGATTGAATTATCAGATACATTATGATATGATTACGGATCTCTGTTGTGAGTGAAAGGACCCGTTCATATACATTATAAACGATTCACAATAGTTGATTACATTGCGAGGTATTTGACCTCTATATGATACATTTTACAAACATTGCATTCGTTTTTAAAAGACAAACTTTCTTTACATCGAAAATTGACAGGCATGCATACCATTTCATAATATCCACTATCCAACTATAAATTGATTTAATAATAATCTTTGATGAACTCAATGACTCGAATGCAACGTTCTTCAAAATATGCTATGAAAGACTCCAAGTAATATCTTTAAAATGAGCAAATGCACAGCGGAAGATTTCTTTAACACCTGAGAATAAACATGCTTTAAAGTGTCAACCAAAAGGTTGGTGAGTTCATTAGTTTATCATAATCATTTATTTCCATCATTTTAATAGACCACAAGAATTTCATTTTCAGTTCTCATAAATATACGTCCCATGCATAGAGACAAAAATAATCATTCATATGGTGAACACCTGGTAACCGACATTAACTAGATACATATAAGAATATCCCCTATCATTCCGGGATCCTCCTTCGGACATGATATAAATTTCGAAGTACTAAAGCATCCGGTACTTTGGATGGGGTTTGTTAGGCCCAATAGCTCTATCTTTAGGATTCGCGTCAATTAGGGTGTCTGTTCCCTAATTCTTAGATTACCAGACTTAATAAAAAGGGGCATATTCGATTTCGATAATTCAACCATAGAATGTAGTTTCACGTACTTGTGTCTATTTCATAAAACATTTATAAAAGTTGCGCATGTATTCTCAGCTCAAAAATATAAAGGGTAAAAAGGCAAATGAAACTCACCATACTGTATTTCGTAGTAAAAATACATATAACGTCATTGAACAAGTGCAAGGTTGGCCTCGGATTCACGAACCTAAATTAATTATATATATTTATATGTTGGTAAATATTTGTCTAACAAATTAGGTCAAGTCATAGTGTACCACAATCCTAATGCTCGAGACTAATATGCAAAAGTCAACAAAAGTAAATTTGACTCAAAATAATTTTTAAAAATCTATACATGATTAGTATATAGTTTAAATATCATCGTTTTATATTTTTAAATATTTTAAAAAGATTTATTAGAGTAAATAATATAATTTATTTATTAATAAATAAAGTTTTATATTAAATTTATATAATCAAATATACTTTTATATATATTAAGTAATAAAATTTATAGGGTTCATTTAATATCATAAAGATAATATGATAGGTATTATTAAAGTAAGTTATTACACGTAGTAAAATATGTTTGTTTCACATATTTATTTTATAAAATAATATCTATAATGATAGTAAGTAAAAGTTGTATTATTTTGTAATAATAATTATTATTATAAAAATATCAATATTTATAATTACTAAGATGACATTATGATAAAACGATAATTCTAATTATGATAACTTTAATATTTACGATAATTTTTAATATTATCTTTAAAATAATAATTCTATTTAACATAATAATAATAATGATATTTTATAGTAACAATGACATTTCTATTAAAATGATATTTTTTGTTAAAATGATAGTTTTAATACTAACGATACTTTTAATAATAATAGTAATGATAAAAATAATAAGAACGATAATTTTATCTAAATTAATATCTTATAATATTTTAATTTCATCATGATACTCTTACTCATTATTTCCTAAGCGTTTCGTTTAATAGCTTTTAATCGTCTTTTATATCGTGTTCATAATAATGATAATAATAGTAATCAAAATATTTAGGTGTTACAATTATTTGTTTTAATTACACTAATATTAATAATGATAGTTACTATAATATTATTAACGATAATACTAATAATTATCTTAATGATAATATAGTAATAATAATAATAAAAATAACAATAACCATTTTTAAATAATGATATATATATATATTAATAATGATAATAATAATAATAATACTAACAATAATAATAATAATAATAATAATGATAATTGGATAATAATAATAATAATACTAATTATAACTTTAACGATAATAACGATAGTAATAAAAAAAACAATTTTTAATGATAAATCCCTTTTATTGATAAAGATAATAATAATGATAATAATAAGATAAAACTAGAACGACGATAAAAACGACGATAATAATAATCATTTTTAATAAAAATATCGAAAACTCAATTGATTATAACTTCTAATCCGTTCATCGAAACCATTCGATATCTAAAGGAAAAGTTCTTAATTTTTCGCTAGCTTTCCAAGGACATGCATATCTTATACCTTATCTCAACCGCAAGTGTAACTAATTCAAGATTCAACCTAACCTGTCTAAGGGCAATATCAAAAGTACAAGCATGCATAATCCTAAATACTCGAGCACTAGTCAGGGATACACTATTAGTATGTAAAAGTTAAATTATGAGTACTCACGCATCAATATTGAGATTCAATATTGCAGGAAAGGTACGTAGACGCAACGGAAATGATAAACACTATATTGACCTCACGAGCATACCCATGAACCATACTCAATCACCTCCATAGCTATAACCCATAATTTCCTTAATCCTATCCTACTCGAAAAACAATTTCGAAATCACTCGGACAACACTCCGTCGTAATATTTTATGTATACTAATAATATCTTGAAATAATACGGAGTAAATATATATATGTAAATCGATTGAGAGAGTTTAGAGAAAAATATTTTCAAGTTTCTATGAAATAATGAAACCTATTGAATTCTATTTATAATAGATTTTTGAATTATTAAAATGAATTATTAAAGTATGAATTATTAAAGTGAATTATTAAAGTATGAATTATTAAAGTGAATTATTAAAGTATGAATTATTAAAGTGAATTATTAAAGTATAAATTATTAAAGTATGAATTATTAAAGTGAATTATTAAAGTTAAAGTAAAGTAAAAATAAAGTAAAGTTTAAGTATAGTAAAAGTATAAAACTATGTACGTATTATACGCGTATAAATATATATAATATTAATTTAAATCGTTATATATATTTAATAAAATAAAATATAAATATCGTTATCTTTATCATACTAGTTAAGTAATGAGTTGTCAAAAGTGGTTCTAGATATTTATAAAAGTTATATACGTTTTAATAATAAAGTTCTTTTTAAACTGAAAACGTTTTTGTACGTTTGAAACTAAATAGATCAATCGAGTCTTTATGAGATTCAATCTTCCACTATCCTTTGTCTAGTTCTCAATGATTGACAATTTGTTCTTATTTATAAATTACTTTACCATTTTCCGAATATTGTTAAAATGGAAAGATTTCTCAAATCAACGTGGGCCTTTCAACAGAGACTTGTAATCATAATTTAATATATCTGATAATTCAATCAGTTGATCTTATCTTCTAATTCCATTGATAAACATTTTGAAACAGATACAATCATATAAAGTATTTAATCTAATATTTCGTTTACGTTTCAAGTTATAATATATATACACATATACATATATAATCATATTCGTTTAATGGTTCGTGAATCGTTGGAACTTGGTCGAGGTTGAATGAATGTATGAACATAGTTTAAAATTCTTGAAATTTAACTTAACAAATATTGCTTATTGTGTCAGAAACATATAAAGATTAAAGTTTAAATTTGGTTGGAAATTTCCGGGTTGTCACAGTACCTACCCGTTAAAGAAATTTCGTCTCGAAATTTAAGTGGAAAGGTCGTGAATGATAATAAGTATGTTTTCATGATACATACGGGCTGAAAATTAGAGTTTTATCATCAGCGAATAATTTGGATAAACAATCCATTTATATGAAGAGTACGAATGAAGCTAACATAGAAGAGTGAAATGAGTAAGTGTAGATTCATCTTATCATTTGACGTAGATATGATTGATTCACAGATTTCAAGGGATTTGAAGAAAATCTTCTTAATAAGATTTGACTCTCCGGTAATCAAGGAAATTAGGATCCGCTTTAAATGCGATCGTCCATTTTAATTATTCTGTCG
The DNA here is from genome assembly GCF_046630445.1 of Rutidosis leptorrhynchoides. Classification (NCBI taxonomy): domain Eukaryota; kingdom Viridiplantae; phylum Streptophyta; class Magnoliopsida; order Asterales; family Asteraceae; genus Rutidosis; species Rutidosis leptorrhynchoides. Next base: position 641,542,863 of record NC_092335.1, read on the forward strand.
GAGATTTTCTTATAAATTCACCTCCTTCGTTTCCTTACAACTCACACCTTCTGTTGATGCATTTTATGCAAGTCCCTAGACATCTACCCACGTCCATTGCAGGTACAACAGTTTACAGGCCACCATGATTGCTCATTATTATCCTGTGTTTGTATGTGGTTACAGGAACTGCAGGAACGAGATTTAGATGTTTGACTATGTTAGACTTAGTCAGACGTACGAGTGAAGCCTCACTAGTACGGCTGACAGGCTCATACGCACGGTTGATGCTGAGCTAAGTCACAATTACAACCTAAATGAGAAGACACGAGTGAGTGATCACCCGTACGGCTGATGAAGCCAACTCGTACGTGTGATGAATGAATCATATGGGTGAGTCAACAGCAGGGGTATATAAAGTCTTATGTTCTTCATTTTAGGTTAAGCCTCTTATTTGTTACACACACTCAGATATAGTGAGCTCCTCCGATTCTCTCTCAGTCCAAATCACCCATGTGGTGAATAATAGCTCTAGGTGTTGATCTAATCACACTTGATTTAGTTGTGGTTTGACTAAATTAATCAAAAAAAACTTAACCTATTCACTAGAGGGTTTGATTCACTTATTCTGCCATTGTGTGAGTTAAATCTGTTGATTTCTAAGTTCCTAGTCATGTTTCATCACCTTCTATTCTTTCCCCCTTAACTCATATTTTAAAGTATTCATCAATATGCTCCATCCAGCTCTGATTCTCGATATACTTCTAACTTTCATATCGGTCATTCTTCTTTTTCATCTACCGCCGGAAGAATCTATTTACTTCTACTATACTCTTGGGTTTATAGTGTTTCTAGTTCTCCCGTGTCTTTATATTGCTATATGCATCGATATATGGTTTATAATTTCTGGTTTGTCGTTGAGCTTTATATGTTCCCTTATATTTCAAAGTCTCTGCTTCTGTCTTCTATAATCATTATCATTCACAGTTAATGCTCTCTTTTATTTGCTGCAATTTATACCCCAATTTTTATTTCGGAGTTTTGTCCTTTCGTTTCTTCTTCTTGCGATTAAGCACCGCTTGTAATGGTCCAGAATTCACAGATATGAATTTCGGAATGAACATTGTTAATGTTCTAGGAAGGAAATTGTGATGGCACGATCTTGACTTGTCAAATTACTAGAATACCTTGGAAAAGGCCGAATCATCAAGAAATATTTTCTTGATATTTTATAGGTTAAATAGAATACAAGAGTCGTATAACATGGCACATGATGATGTTATGATCTGTGAATCATCACGTTCCATTTAGAAACTCAGCATGACTTACTGTAATATAATCACATTGATCAAGTGTCATTATATTATACTTATTCATGCTTCAGTTCTCAACACTACTTCAAAATATTCCTATTTTAAACTTGAATCTTTCAGAATTTAGAAACTAAAATAGTTTCTTTTATGATGTAATACAGATAGCGCGAAGAGGTAAATGATTTCAAATAAGAAAAATTAAGAAAATATCTTCAGAAATATGGAGGATATTTATAATGAAAGATATGATGATATTTTAGAATTTCTAATATCAGAGGATGATGAAGAATATTGTCCGCAGGGGTTTAGAGTCAGGAGCAAGGTATTCGTTAATGACTTCAGCAGGTACTGAATCATTTGGATCCTTTAAAGTCAAGGTTCAGTCTTTGTAATTTGTCCACAGCCTCCTTCCTACTTTGCTCAATCCGTTTTCCAGTTCCAAAACTTCTCTTTTTCTGCGCTTTGCCAGCACACTTCATCATTATCATCCAGCTTTTACCATTTAAAGTCGTTTATAGTTTTTGCTGCTTCATTAGCATTTTTTCCATTTTTGGAGAACCAATTCGTAGTTCGGAGTGTTTTTCAGAAACTTCACATTCAAATTAAGTCCAGAAGATAAACGTTATATATACACATATAACTGTTGGCGCAGACATGCTGCAAGATTTCAAAATACTGATTGCTAATTCCCAATGATTCGTATGGCAATTCTCATTACAAGATGCGAATGAGTAAATGATGGGGTTTCAATGAATAATTATGATGACTTTTTGGAGAGGCTAAAGTCAAAGGGTAATGAAGTTGTTGGTACATCTGCTAATAATATGGTGGAATGTAAAAGGTTCCCTGGTAACGATGGTGTATATCTCAAGGTTATAATAAGGTTAGTCTGACTGAAAAGTCGAAGTTGACTTGCTGGAGCTGTGACAAAACTGGCTACTTTGAATAGGAGTCGCAAAGTTATTTTTGCTAATAAATGCCAAAGAATCTGACGCGGATACGTTGTTTAAACTTTTACTTTGGTTTCAAGAGTTTTTCGGGTACATAACTGTGGGTAACATGTGGTTGGATCATCATCTCGATTGCTCATCATTCGAAGTGTCTTCAGAAATTTTCGAAGGGTTTGAACACAGATTGTAATCGTTAACATACATTTGATGTTCTAACACAGTTTTGAAGTCAAAATATAGCTTGTGAAAGATGTAAGGATCTAAGAGTGATGATTTTGGTCATATCTCAAGTTAAATTTTGAGATTTCAAAATCAGAATATGTAATTAAATTTTGAATGAGTATGGTTGTTTTGATTTCTATAAAAGAATGTATATTGTTGTGAAAGTAGGGAGTATAATGGATGATTTGCTGAATCAGATTCGAAGAATGTAACATATTAATTGTGAATTTATATATCTCTCGGGTATTACCTACCCGTTAAAAAAAATTTCACAATTAATATTTTGTACAAAAGAATTTTATTACAGTCTTTATGAAAATATATATATGTATATTTTCTTCAGATGTAACATAGATTTAATGAGTTAATGTTAAATTAAACTCATTTAATTTACGGTTGAAACTAGAATTGAATAATCCCTAAAGGCTTTAAAAAGTACATAACTTTTACGCAGTATTTCTTTAATGACATTAAAATTATGAATCAATACTTCGTTATTTGTTGATGTATGGTGTTCGGTTCGTGAAATTCTTGAGAATTTCGCAAAGTACGAATGATGTTATCTGAAAAGTTTCGGGTACATTGATAATGAAAGTGTAAAATCAAATATATACTTGATTTATTATGAATTGGAATTTGTTGAATTGCGACAGAGATTGTAGTTAACGCTGGTTAAGTTGCGGCCGAAGGACGTACATTATTGCATATTTGTAATATGAATTAACCGAGTAGTTAAGATTCACACACAATAGCTTAGCACTGAAAGATTTATTTCAATATATATATATATATATATAATATACATATAATTTCTTCAGAGGAAATGAGTTAATTCTTCATAACTCGTTGATACAATATAAACGTTATTGATTCGTAATGATGTCCACAGTGATTCTTGAACTGACGGAGTTTGTGATGTTATCGGTGTTGTTGATTCGGATGTTGACTGTACTGACGATGCTGGTAACGCTGATGGTACTATTGATGTTGTTGGTAAAGCAAGTTTAGCTTGTTAATCACACACCATTTTTGTCAGGGTTTCTACTCTTCCTTCCATCATTTTGGTTCGCTTAACTGATTTATGGTTAGGGCTAGATTAGATAATCTCTAAGACTTTAGAGATTACATAATCGCCGCGGAATGTTTCTCCAATGAAGTTATGAATTAATACTTCGTCAGTTATTGTTGTTGGTACTCCTTGGTATCTATGGTGTGTATGACGTTGATGCTCGTGGGACAGATTGTGAAGTTGAGGTTTACGACGCGGTTGTGGTTGGAGGTGGTAATGGTACTGTTGGTGTTGATGATGGAGGTACTGGTTATGCTGCTGATGCTGCTGCTGGTGTTTGTAATCTCTGCACCATATTCTCCAAAGCCACTACCCGAGCGCGAAGCTCGTTGACTTCTTCTATTACACCGGGGTGATTGTCGGTTCGGACGAGCGGATAAATAAAATCTAAAATTTGATGTAATATATAATCGTGACGAGATACTCTGGAAATGAGCGAGAAAATGGTGTTTCGGACAGGTTCGCCGGTAAGTGCTTCAGGTTCTTCATCAAGAGGGCAATGTGGTGGATGGAAGGGATCACCTTCTTCTTGTCTCCAATGATTGAGGAGGCTACGAACCCATCCCCAATTCATCCAGAATAGGTGATGACTGATTGGTTGATCTATTCCGGTCACACTGCTTTCGGAGCTTGAATGGGATTCCATTTCGGAATCTGAGTGACTTGAACTGATGACGAATTCCATTTCGTACGATTGGATAAAGGATTTTTTTTTTCGATATGAAATGATTTTGGCTAACGAATGGTATTCTAATTACATAGAATATATATATATATATATATATATATATATATATATATAGATCAAAAGATTTCGTAGATTACGGAGGACTTTGCGGGATATGTCAGGCAAAGTTTAAGTAACAGATAGGATAAGATATGATTTAGCAGATATGCTAAGATATGAATTTTTGTCTCTACACTATTCATGCAATCAATACAGCAAGACGTGTCTTAGACTAAAAATGATAAGCAGGTAATTTTCTGTGGATGATAAGTAGTTAATTTTCGACACAAAATGATAAGAAAAACTTTTGACATGCAGATACGGTCGAAGTCCAGACTCACTAACGCATCCTATCGACTTATCAGTTAGACACACTAATGCAGACCTGGTTCGCTAAGACCACCGCTCTGATACCAACTGAAAGGACCCGTTCATATACATTATAAACGATTCACAATAGTTGATTACATTGCGAGGTATTTGACCTCTATATGATACATTTTACAAACATTGCATTCGTTTTTAAAAGACAAACTTTCTTTACATCGAAAATTGACAGGCATGCATACCATTTCATAATATCCACTATCCAACTATAAATTGATTTAATAATAATCTTTGATGAACTCAATGACTCGAATGCAACGTTCTTCAAAATATGCTATGAAAGACTCCAAGTAATATCTTTAAAATGAGCAAATGCACAGCGGAAGATTTCTTTAACACCTGAGAATAAACATGCTTTAAAGTGTCAACCAAAAGGTTGGTGAGTTCATTAGTTTATCATAATCATTTATTTCCATCATTTTAATAGACCACAAGAATTTCATTTTCAGTTCTCATAAATATACGTCCCATGCATAGAGACAAAAATAATCATTCATATGGTGAACACCTGGTAACCGACATTAACTAGATACATATAAGAATATCCCCTATCATTCCGGGATCCTCCTTCGGACATGATATAAATTTCGAAGTACTAAAGCATCACGTACTTTGGATGGGGTTTGTTAGGCCCAATAGATCTATCTTTAGGATTCGCGTCAATTAGGGTGTCTGTTCCCTAATTCTTAGATTACCAGACTTAATAAAAAGGGGCATATTCGATTTCGATAATTCAACCATAGAATGTAGTTTCACGTACTTGTGTCTATTTCGTAAAACATTTATAAAAGTTGCGCATGTATTCTCAGCTCAAAAATATAAAGGGTAAAAAGGCAAATGAAACTCACCATACTGTATTTCGTAGTAAAAATACATATAACGTCATTGAACAAGTGCAAGGTTGGCCTCGGATTCACGAACCTAAATTAATTATATATATTTATATGTTGGTCAATATTTTTCTAACAAATTAGGTCAAGTCATAGTGTACCACAATCCTAATGCTCGAGACTAATATGCAAAAGTCAACAAAAGTAAATTTGACTCAAAATAATTTCTAAAAATCTATACATGATTAATATATAGTTTAAATATCATCGTTTTATATTTTTAAATATTTTAAAAAGATTTATTAGAGTAAATAATATAATTTATTTATTAATAAATAAAATTTTATATTAAATTTATATAATCAAATATACTTTTATATATATTAAGTAATAAAATTTATAGGGTTCATTTAATATCATAAAGATAATATGATAGGTATTATTAAAGTAAGTTATTACACGTAGTAAAATATGTTTGTATCACATATTTATTTTATAAAATAATATCTATAATGATAGTAAGTAAAAGTTGTATTATTTTGTAATAATAATTATTATTATAAAAATATCAATATTTATAATTACTAAGATGACATTATGATAAAACGATAATTCTAATTATGATAACTTTAATATTTACGATAATTTTTAATATTATCTTTAAAATAATAATTCTATTTAAAATAATAATAATAATGATATTTTATAGTAACAATGACATTTCTATTAAAATGATAATTTTTGTTAAAATGATAGTTTTAATACTAACGATACTTTTAATAATAATAGTAATGATAAAAATAATAAGAACGATAATTTTATCTAAATTAATATCTTATAATATTTTAATTTCATCATGATACTCTTACTCATTATTTCCTAATCGTTTCGTTTAATAGCTTTTAATCGTCTTTTATATTTTGTTCATAATAATGATAATAATAGTAATCAAAATATTTAGGTGTTACAATTATTTGTTTTAATTACACTAATATTAATAATGATAGTTACTATAATATTATTAACCATAATACTAATAATTATTTTAATGATAATATAGTAATAATAATAATAACAATAACAATAACCATTTTTAAATAATGATATATATATATATATATATATATATATATATATATATATATATATTAATAATGATAATAATAATAATAATACTAACAATAATAATAATAATAATAATAATAATAATAATAATAATAATAATAATAATAATAATAATAATAATAATTGGATAATAATAATAATAATACTAATTATAACTTTAACGATAATAACGATAGTAATAAAAAAACAATTTTTAATGATAAATCCCTTTTATTGATAAAGATAATAATAATGATAATAATAAGATAAAACTAGAACGACGATAAAAACGACGATAATAATAATCATTTTTAATAAAAATATCGAAAATTCAATTGATTATAACTTCTAATCCGTTCATCGAAACCATTAGATATCTAAAGGAAAAGTTCTTAATTTTTCGCTAGCTTTCCAAGGACATGCATATCTTATACCTTATCTCAACCGCAAGTGTAACTAATTCAAGATTCAACCTAACCTGTCTAAGGGCAATATCAAAAGTACAAGCATGCATAATCCTAAATACTCGAGCACTAGTCAGGGATACACTATTAGTATGTAAAAGTTAAATTATGAGTACTCACGCATCAATATTGAGATTCAATATTGCAGGAAAGGTACGTAGACGCAACGGAAATGATAAACACTATATTGACCTCACGAGCATACCCATGAACCATACTCAATCACCTCCATAGCTATAACCCATAATTTCCTTAATCCTATCCTACTCGAAAAACAATTTTGAAATCACTCGGACAACACTCCGTCGTAATATTTTATGTATACTAATAATATCTTGAAATAATACGGAGTAAATATATATATGTAAATCGATTGAGAGAGTTTAGAGAAAAATATTTTCAAGTTTCTATGAAATAATGAAACCTATTGAATTCTATTTATAATAGATTTTTGAATTATTAAAATGAATTATTAAAGTATGAATTATTAAAGTGAATTATTAAAGTATGAATTATTAAAGTGAATTATTAAAGTATGAATTATTAAAGTGAATTATTAAAGTATAAATTATTAAAGTATAAATTATTAAAGTGAATTATTAAAGTTAAAGTAAAGTAAAAATAAAGTAAAGGTAAAGTTTAAGTATAGTAAAAGTATAAAACTATGTACGTATTATACGCGTATAAATATATATAATATTAATTTAAATCGTTATATATATTTAATAAAATAAAATATAAATATCGTTATCTTTATCATACTAGTTAAGTAATGAGTTGTCAAAAGTGGTTCTAGATATTTATAAAAGTTATATACGTTTTAATAATAAAGTTCTTTTTAAACTGAAAACGTTTTTGTACGTTTGAAACTAAATAGATCAATCGAGTCTTTATGAGATTCAATCTTCCACTATCCTTTGTCTAGTTCTCAATGATTGACAATTTGTTCTTATTTATAAATTACTTTACCATTTTCCGAATATTGTTAAAATGGAAAGATTTCTCAAATCAACGTGGGCCTTTCAACAGAGACTTGTAATCATAATTTAATATATCTGATAATTCAATCAGTTGATCTTATCTTCTAATTCCATTGATAAACATTTTGAAACAGATACAATCATATAAAGTATTTAATCTAATATTTCGTTTACGTTTCAAGTTATAATATATATACACATATACATATATAATCATATTCGTTTAATGGTTCGTGAATCGTTGGAACTTGGTCGAGGTTGAATGAATGTATGAACATAGTTTAAAATTCTTGAAATTTAACTTAACAAATATTGCTTATTGTGTCGGAAACATATAAAGATTAAAGTTTAAATTTGGTTGGAAATTTCCGGGTTGTCACAGTGAGGTCCATTATGATTTAAGAAATCTATTCTTTTTAACGGTATTCGGAATAATTGGTAATGTGATTCACAAGTAAGTACAAAGTGCCAATTAACGAGTGTTAGACAAAAGTTAGTGGAGATTCCTGTACATGTTTTACGATAATTTCCTCATGACTATTGATAAGTTAATTAGAATGTTTGATAAGTTAAAATAACACTAGTACATACATGAACTATATCAATTTAAGTTTTAAAGTGTAAACGTTATTTGATATTATATTTTCTATTATTTAAAAGATTTAGAATTTATATTTTTATAAACTTTAAATATAATTAGTTTTGAAAAAAACAATAGATTATATCATTAAATAAAGATCTCGAGTATATATATATATTTGTTATACAAATTTCTAAACGATAATATGTATATTTTATAAGTGATAAAATATAATATTTATTTAGTTATATAACTAATTGATTATATTTATCTTTCTTATAGTAAAGATTTTAAATAATATCATTTAATATATTTTAACAAACATCGAGTAGACGATTTATAGAAGCAAATGACCAAAACACTTAAATGATTAGGTTACACTCGAGAGATATAAGTTATTGGCGAATTAAGCCAAATTGTTGACAAAGGTACAAGTCGCGAGATGTAATGTGCTACTTTTCTAAGCGTACGAAATGACGTTCGAATAACCGGAACCGGGACATGAGTCAAGCGTCAACGTACAAGTCATGGAACTAAAATTACAAGTTAACTATGCACGTGAATATTATATAATATATTTATAATTATATAAATTATATATATATATATATATATATATATATATATATATATATATATATATATATATATATATATATATATATATATATATGTATGTATAATATATTAAAAATTGTCGGCAGCCCACGAGGGAATTAAGAGTGAGCTGGAAGTGGTCATGTCGTGATCGCGGGCTAGATGCCCACTTAACCTTCCCGATCGCGGAGCTCATGGGTCTAGAAGTGGCCTATAAAGCCTCGAACGCGTTCTGGTTTCAATCCATATCTATCTCTCTATCTAATTCACGTACTTCGTATATATTTATTTTTATTATTATTATTATTAATCTTATTAATCTTATTAGTAATATTATTATTATTATTAGTATTAGTATTACATATAAAATACTACGAAGGGGTTTTGCTCGAGTGTTTCAAAACGGGTTTTCGAGTGGGTTGAAGCTATGGAGTTATGGGTTAGCTAAGGAGGTTATGGGTACAATGAGGATAGCAGGTCAATGGCGATGAGATTAGGATGGTATGACTCTCGTCACTTTTATTATTATTATTATTATTATTATTATTATTATTATTATTATTATTATTATTATTATTATTATTATTATATTATTATTATTATTATTATTATTACTATTATTAATAATATAATATATTTATTATTATTATCATTATTATAATTATTATTATTACTCTCTAAAAATTATTATTATTATTAATGTTATCATTAATTTTAGTATTATTATTCAAAATGATTATTATAATTATTATCATTGATATTATTACTGACATTATCGTTATTATTAAAAATAAACATCTTTATAAAAACTATTATTTTATTATATTTTATCATTATTATTATTATTATTAAGAGTAGCATTAATATTAAAATTATCACATTTATTAAAATTAACATTTTTAATAGAAGCATCATTTTTATTATAAAATATTATTATTATCATACTAGGATTATTATTATTAAAAATTATCATTTTTGATAGAATTATTATTTTTATAAAATATTATTATTATTGTTATGATAATTAGTATATTTAATAAATATTATTATTAAGACAATTTACACTAATATTGAAAATTATTATTATCATTATTACTAAAGCATCGTTATTATCATCATTTAAAATTTATCATTGTTATTAAAACTATCATTCTATTAAAAATTATTATTATTAAAAATTATCATTTTATTAGAATATATTATTATTAAAAAGTATGGAATGTAAAACTATCGTTTTATTAAAATTATCGTTATTATCATTTTTATTTTAATTAACATTATTTGTATTATTATAATCATTTACATGATCATAACATTTTTATCATTAATATTATAATTATTATGATATTAGTATTACTACAAATAATTATTATTTACCATCAAAAATTTTATTATCATTGTAAATATAATTATTGTTATTATCAAAATAATTATTATTATTACAAAATAATACAACTTTTATTCATTATTGATATTATTAATATTATTTTACCAAATAAATATTTGATATATATAAATATATTTACTATATATAATATAATTATATTAATATTACATATCACTATATTTCCTTCATTAAAATGATATTAATTAAATTATATTACTTAACATATAAATATATATGTTTTTATCATATATATATAAACTTTAATACAAATTTTTATTATTATATAATATTGAATTAAATTACATGATTAAACTATTTTAAAAAGAAAGTATTTATATTAATAAATGTAATTTTGGAAATATATATTAACTACTTTATATATATAGAACTTATTATTAATATAACATATATGTTATTAATATAAAAATTATATTAATAATATAATTATACATAGTTGTTTACATATAATTATGAGTGTATATATATAAACTTGTTACATGTTTTAATACATACGTAACTAATATAGGTTCGTGAATCCGAGGTCAACCCTGCATTGTTCAGTATCGTCGTATGCATATTTGTACTACAAAATATCGTATCGTGAGTTTCATTTGCTCCCTTTTTAAATGCTTTTGCAATGTATATTTTTGGGACTGAGAATACATGCGCTGCTTTTATAACTGTTTTACGAAATAGACACAAGTAATTGAAACTACATTCTATGGTTGGATTATTATACAGGATATCACCCTTTTTAGTCTGGTAATCTAAGAATTAGGGAACAGAAACCCTAATTGACGCGAATCCTAAAGATAGATATATTGGGCCTAACAAACCACATCCGGGTTACGGATGCTTTAGTACTTCAATTTTATCATGTCCGATGAGAGTCCCAGAATGATGGGGATATTCTAGATGCATTTTATTAATGTCGGTTACCAGGTTTTCACCATATGAATGATTTTTATACACAGGTTATGTGTATCATGTTTTGTACACGGGTTATGTGTGCGGTTAAATATTTGAAATCTTGTGATCTATTAAAATGATGGAAATGAATGTTTATGATAAACTAATGAACTCACCAACCTTTTGGTTGACACTTTTAAGCATGTTTATTCTCAGGTATGAAAGAAATCTTCCGCTGTGCATTTGCTCATTTTAAAGATATTACTTGGAGTCATTCATGGCATATTTCAAAAGACGTTGCATTCAAATCATTTGAGTTCAAAAAGATTGTTGATAGATGAATGACAGATTAGTCAATTATATTTGGGAAACATGTTAATATCATTGGTATGCATAATTGTAAACTTTCGATGAGATGAAAATTGTCTTTTAAAAAGAATGCAATGTTTGTAAAAAGTATCATATAGAGGTCAGAACTTCGCAATGTAATCAACTAATGTGAATCGTTTATTGTAAGACCCTAATCTTCATTGTATAGCAGGGTATATATGGTACATAGCGTGTGGGTGAAGTTGTGTAATCAAACAGAAGTCAGAAGCTGAGCTGGGCTAGGTGCGCTCAGCACACACCTAATGGTGCGCGCCGCGCACTGTTCACTGTAGCCGGATCCAGCTCTTTTATTTAGATATTTTGATGGGCTTTTTGGTAATTTCACTTGTGGACGAGTTAAAGGCCAGTTGGTCAGTTTGTGGAGTATCATTAACTCCATTATCAATAACCTTATCCTCTTCACTTAAATTTTAGAGAGAGAGAGTGTGATTCTTGAGTGAGAAAGCTTAAATCCAAGAGGAAGAAGTTGTTCCCGGACCAAAGTACGGGTATTAAAGTTGTTCATCTCCTCTCTAGCTCCGTTGTGGTCGTAGTGGTATGTTCTAACTTTAATTTCCTTACTTTGATTTTGTGTAAGGGTTAGGATTTGGGTAAATGAAGAACATAAAACCCATATTTGGTGATTTTGGGTATTCTTGGGTAAGATGGAGTCATAAAGACTCAATGGTGACTAACCTAGGGTTTCAAAATGTTAATTGATGTTTATGAGTTCTAATTGGTTAGTTAATCACTAGCACACCTAGTTAATTTAGTAAATGGGTGTTAGATGGGTTAGTAGATAACCCGAAATGGGTGTGCTGACTTTAAATTAGTCAAAGGGCTAATGATTGACCTAATTGGGAAATATGGGTATGAAATACCCTAATTGTGTAATGGTTAGTGTTGTTGGACCTTAATCACTAGCTTTTAAGTGATTAATGATGGTCTTGACCCTTAAAGGGCGGTTTTGGTGAAAATGGGGCATTTAATGCATTTAAGTCATTAAATGTACATAAGTAAAATTATTGGTATTTAGTCTAACTAGTTATGTGGGTTGATTGAAGTACTTATTATATTAGGTACTTTGCTTTGAAGCTTGCGGAAGTATAAAACCGTCACCAAATCGTTAAAGGTGAGTGGAATGATTATATGCATATGTATGTAATGTATTTATTTGTATGCTATGGTATGAACCAAAGAGCCGGTAGTGTCATAGTATGTGCGAGCGTTCTATGATGTGAACCAAAGAGCTGGTAGCATCATAGTACGTGTGTTATAGTGTGAACCAAAGAGCCGGTAGCGCTATAGCACGATTTGTTAGGGTGTGAACCAAAGAGCCGGTAGCACCTTAGCGTTGTTAGAGTGTGAACCAAAGAGCCGGTAGCACTCTAGCGTGAGTATGACTCAAGTTGTGATGTGAACCAAAGAGCCGGTAGCATCGTAACAAATGCGTATGGTGTGAACCAAAGAGCCGGTAGCACCATGACGCGAGAATGGTTAACCATGGTTGTGTATTTTGTTTTGTAGCATATTATATTATGTCGATTATATGTTATTGATTACGCTAGTAGCGGTTTGTTGGAGATTATTAGCTTTGTACTTGAGATGGTATGCTAATTGTATTGCTAGCGTGTATGCGGTATATGTGTAAGTGATTGCAAGTAGGTATGTTATATATATATATGGGTATAATTATTGTATTCACTAAGCTTTGCTTACCCTCTCGTTGTTTATCTTTTTATAGGCTCCGGCGTTGACAAGGGTAAGGGCCTTCGATTGGATTAGAGATCCCGCTTGTTGTTTAGGGGACGCTTTTGGGATGTGATAGCTTTTGGAGTTTGACCGAGATTTGGGTAGTTTAACCCCAAACACCATGCTCATAGTGTCGTTTGGAATTTAAACTAGTGTGGTCGAAACTCAAACTTTTGTATGAAACTCGTAAAACGGCCGATGTAGGCCCCGTTTTGTAAAACTCATTTTATGTTTGAATCGTATGAGTTTTCCATATTAGAACATGTTGTGAAAAGCGTTTCGTCTAATTATGTCGGGAAGTGGGAGATCTTTATTTGAAAATTTGCAAATTCGGACAGAACTGAATTGGGGCCTGTGCACGCCGCGCACCCTATGGTGGTGCGCGTGGCGCACTCCTCTATAAAAAAAAAAAAATTTGTTTCGCGAAATCATTTGGTTATTGGTTTGGGTTGTTACAAGTGCTATCAGAGCATGGTCTAAGGGATTTAGGCGACTTGAGATAGGTGCCTAGACTTAGATTTATTTGTGTATGCGCTTTATGCGGGTCTTGTAGGAGACGGGTCGGACCGGGGGTTGATTAGTGCTTAGGTTTATGTGAACTAACCTTGCGCTAATTGTTTTGTGTTGTGTTAGCAATCATCAAGTAAGATAGACGTTGTACTAGCAAGTTAATGCGACGTGCTCGCGTAACAATGATTAGCTACCATTGTTACGGGTTCAAATCGTGTCAAGCAAGCGATGTACGACGATTGTTGAGCAAGATGGAGTAGTGTGGTGTATATGTACATTCATATGTGTTAGTTTTTCTCGTTCGTTGCTTAACCATTTCCGTTTTATAGTATGAAGACGAGAAACGAACCCGAGATCAATGAAGGGGGTTCGAGCGAGGATGTTGAGTTTACGGCCAAGGTTGAGGCCATTATGCAAAGGCGTCATGAGGCCTTCTTAGAGGATGTTAAGAAGATGTTCTTGGATTCGATTGACGAACAAGTAGTCAATCTAGTCAATGAACAAGTTAAGATTGTTCTTAAAGAGGATAACGCGGGAAGACGAGACTTCTACTATAAAAACTTCAAGGATGCTCAACCTCCCACCTTTGAAGGTGAACGAGACCCACTCAAGAGTGCTCGATGGATCTCCGATATGGAGGGGGCTTTCCGTACTAGTGAGTGCCCTCTCGATAAAAAGACGAGGGTTGGTAGTAGCATGATGAGGGGTGATGCCAAGTTGTGGTGGGATGCGAAGATACGACTTTATGGCGAAGAACAAAGTATGAGTTTGACGTGGGACGAGTTTAAAGAAGAATTTTTCAAAGAGTACCGAACTTCGGCCGATCTTTCAAAGCTTAAGGACGAGTTACGTACTTTAAGGCAAGGGTCAATGGATTTGAACACTCTCAAGTCCACATTCTTATCAAAGACCCAATTTTGCCCGGAGTAAGACGGGAACGATCACATGTTGAAAGAAGATTTCTACCGAACCTTGAATGATAACTATCAAGAAAGGATTAGTAGGAATTCGGCGAAGACTTTTGATGAGCTATTTGATATCGCTAAGGGTTTTGAGTCGCTTGCTCCAAGAAATAGTGACTTCACCTTTGGCAAACGAAAATTTGAAGCTACTAGCCACTCGAACAAGAAGAACAAGAGTGTGGCTGAGAGCGTCGGTAGTGGGAAAAAGGGGGCTTCTAAGAGTTTTGGGCCCACGTGCTACAATTGTGGTCGACAGGGGCATTTGGCCCGTGATTGTACGAACTCATCTTCCAACAAAATCGTTTGTTTTAATTGTAACAAAGAGGGGCACAAGAGGCCGGAGTGTCCCGAATTGTGTAACGATAATGTTAAGCGACTAGAGAAGGCGGCGGGTACGGCTAGGGGTCGAAATTATTTGATGACCAATGAGGAGGCCAAGCAATCTAGCAAAGTTGTCTCAGGTACTTTCATGGTTAATTCCAATCCGGCAAGGATACTCTTTGATAGTGGTGCAAACTTATCGTTTGTGTCACCAAGATTTGTGCCTAAACTTAATAAACCGTTAGCTAAGTTAAGTCGTCCGGTAGAAGTTGAAATAGCGGATGGCAAGACGGTGCTAGTGGTAGATGTGTGTAAAAATTGTAATGTTGTGTTTGGTGTCGAAAACTTTAAAATCGATCTCATCCCGATGACTTTGGGTGATTTTGATATCGTTGTTGGTATGGATTGGCTCGATCATAATAGAGCCGATATTGCATGCCATGAAAAATCTATTCGAGTAAATACCCCTAGTGGGGGAGAGTTAATTATTCATGGCGATAAACGAAGAAGACTTGTGCCGATATGCACTTTTGCACGGGCACGTCGTTTTCTTGTTGGTGGTGGCATGGCTTTTCTTGCCCATGTTGTTGATACTCATGATGAGCCACCATCCATTAGTGAAATTCCGGTGGTGAGTGAATTTGAAGACGTTTTTCCGGATGAGTTACCGGGTGTTCCGGCGGAAAGACAAGTTGAATTTCGCGTTGAGTTGATTCCAGGGGCTACCCCCATTGCTAAAACTCCTTATCGTTTAGCGCCAACGGAAATGCAAGAGTTGTTAAATCAAACCTAAGAGCTACTTGAAAAGGGTTTTATCCGACCGAGTGCTTCGCCATGGGGCGCTCCGGTTTTATTCGTGAAGAAGAAGGATGGTAGTATGCTGATGTTCATCGATTATCGGGAGTTGAACAAAGTGACGATCAAGAATCATTATCCATTACCTAGGATTGACGATTTGTTCGACCAACTCCAAGGTGCAACGTATTTCTCTAAAATCGACCTACGGTCCGGCTATCACCAAATGCGGGTCCGTGAGGAAGAAATCAAGAAAACGGCTTTTCGAACGCGTTATGGGCATTTTGAATTCGTAGTTATGCCTTTTGGTCTTATGAATGCACCGGCGGCATTCATGGATCTTATGAACCGAGTGTGCTAACCTATGTTGGACAAGTCGGTAATTGTGTTCATCGACGACATACTTGTCTATTCGAAGAGTATGAAGGAACATGAACATCATTTGCGAAGTGTGTTAAAGACGTTGCGGAAGGAGAAGTTGTATGCTAAATTCTCCAAATGTGAATTGGCTAAGGGAGGTTCAATTCCTTGGCCACATTGTGAACGAAAATGGTATTCAAGTAGATTCGGGAAAAATAGAGACGGTAAAGAGTTGGGGACGACCGACTACGCCTACGAAAATCAGAAGTTTTCTCGGATTGGCCGGTTATTATCGTCGGTTTATCCAAGACTTTTCCAAGATTGCTTCTCCATTGACGAAGTTAAAGAGAAAGAATGCGAGATTTAATTGGGAGAACGAGCAAGAAATTGCTTTTCAATTGTTAAAAGAGAAGTTGTGTCAAGCTCCGGTGCTAGTTTTGTCGGAAGGGGTGGAAGACATGACGGTCTATTGTGATGTTTCTTTAAATGGGCTCGGTTGTGTTCTAATGCAAAGGGGTAAAGTCATCGCTTATGCCTCTCGACAATTAAAGGAACACGAAATGAGATATCCGACTCATGATCTAGAGTTGGCGGCGGTTGTTCATGCGTTGAAAATTTAGCGCCATTACTTGTATGGTGTAAAGTGTACAATTTATTCGGATCACAAGAGTTTGAAACATCTTTTTGATCAAAGAGATTTGAATTATCGTCAACGTAGATGGATGGATGTGGTGAAACACTACGATTGTGAGATACTTTATCATCCGGGCAAGGCGAATGTGGTCGTGGATGCGTTAATTCGAAAGAGTCATCACCCGGCGTTACGATTGGGATTGTTACGTATGATTATTACTAATGATTTTCTTGAAAAACTTGGTGTGATTCAAATTGAAGCTTACGTTCACAACAAGCATGCGGAACGAATTGTGGGGCAATCGAAATTCATTACTATGGGCTCGCGTGGTTTGTTGTCTTTTCAAGGAAGAGTGTGGGTGCCTAAGATGGGTGATTATCGACAAGTGTTACTTGATGAAGCACATAAGTCAAAGTATTCCATTCATCCGGGCGCGACGAAAATGTATCTTGACTTAAGGAAAGCTTATTGGTGGCCGGGCATGAAACGTGATGTTGTAAAGTATGTTGAGCAATGCGTCACGTGTTTGCAAGTTAAGGCCGAGCACCAAAATCCGTATGGTAAGTTACAACCGTTAGAAATCCCGAAGTGGATTTCATCACAAAGTTACCTAAAACGGCGAGAACCCAATTTGATTCGATTTGGGTGATAGTTGATCGATTGACGAAGAGTGGCTTGTTTCTTCCCATTCGGGAAGCGATATCATCGGAAACCTTGGCTAAATTGTTTATCAAGGAGGTAGTCGCTCGACATGGGGTTCCTATATCTATTATTTCGGATCGAGATACCCGTTTTACATCTCGGTTTTGGGAAAAGTTTCATGAAGATATGGGCACACAATTGAAATTGAGCACGGCGTATCATCCTCAAACGGATGGTCAAATCGAACGTACGAATCAAACTTTGGAGGATATGTTACGGGCGTGTATTATTGATTTCGGTGGTAGTTGGGATGATCACTTACCTTTGGTGGAATTCTCGTACAATAATAGTTATCATACTAGTATCGGGATGCCACCTTATGAGATGCTTTATGGGCGAAGGTGTCGAACTCCGATTTGTTGGGGTGAGATTGGTCAAAAATAAATTGGGAGTACTGATTTGGTATTAGAAATGAATAGCAAGATTGATATGATTCGGGATCATTTGAAAAAGGCGCAAGATAAGCAAAATTCGTATGCGGACAAGCGTAGACGAATGATCGAATTTTAAGAAGGTGACATGGTGATGCTTAAGGTTTCGCCATGGAAAGGTGTTATTCGGTTTCAAAAACGGGGAAAGTTAGCTCCTCGGTTTATTGGGCCATTTAAGGTTTTAGCTCGTGTTGGTGAAGTCGCGTATCGTTTGGAGTTACCCGAAGAGCTTGCGGGAATCCATAATACATTTCATGTTTCCCATCTCCGCAAGTGTCTTGCGGATGATTCATCTTGGGTACCGTTAGACGAGATTGAGCTAAATAATAAGTTAGAATATATTGAGGAGCCGATTGCCATACTCGATGAGAAGGTCAAAAGGTTGAGAAATAAAGAAGTGAGAACTTATAAAGTTCAATGGCGTCGTAGTAAAGGTTCCGAGTTTACTTGGGAGTCCGAAGATTTCGTGTTGGTTTACCTTCCCTCTTGTCATGCGGCTTGGATCACGAGGACGCGCTCCGATTCAAGTGGGGGAGAGTTATAAGACCCTAATATTCATTGTACAGCAGGGTATATATGGTACATAGCGTGTGGGTGAAGTTGTGTAATCAAACAGAAGTCAGAAGCTGGGCTGGGCTAGGTGCGCTCAGCGCACACCTAATGGTGCACGCCGCGCACTGTTCACTGTAGCCGGATCCAGCTCTTTTATTTAGATATTTTGATGGGCTTTTTGGTAATTTCACTTGTGGACGAGTTAAAGGCCAGTTGGTCAGTTTGTGGAGTATCATTAACTCCATTATCAACAACCTTATCCTCTTCACTTAAATTTTAGAGAGAGTGTGTGATTCTTGAGTGAGAAAGCTTAAATCCAAGAGGAAGAAGTTGTTCTCGGACCAAAGTGCTGGTATTAAAGTTGTTCATCTCCTCTCTAGCTCCGTTGTGGTCGTAGTGGTATGTTCTAACTTTAATTTTCTTACTTTGATTTTGTGTAAGGGTTAGGATTTGGGTAAATGAAGAACATAAAACTCATATTTGGTGATTTTGGGTATTCTTGGGTAAGATGGAGTCATAAAGACTCAATGGTGACTAACCTAGGGTTTCAAAATGTTAATTGATGTTTATGAGTTCTAATTGGTTAGTTAATCACTAGCACACCTAGTTAATTTAATAAATGGGTGTTAGATGGGTTAGTAGATAACCCGAAATGGGTGTGTTGACTTTAAATTAGTCAAAGGGCTAATGATTGACCTAATTGGGAAATATGGGTATGAAATACCCTAATTGTGTAATGGTTAGTGTTGTTGGACCTTAATCACTAGCTTTTAAGTGATTAATGATGGTCTTGACCCTTAAAGGGCGGTTTTGGTGAAAATGGGGCATTTAATGCATTTAAGTCATTAAATGAACATAAGTGAAATTGTTGGTATTTAGTCCAACTAGTTATGTGGGTTGATTGAAGTACTTATTATATTAGGTACTTTGCTTTGAAGCTTGAGGAAGTATAAAATCGTCACCAAATCGTTAAAGGTGAGTGGAATGATTATATGCATATGTATGTAATGTATTTATTTGTATGCTATGGTATGAACTAAAGAGCCGGTAGTGCCATAGTATGTGCGAGCGTGCTATGATGTGAACCAAAGAGCCGGTAGCGTCATAGTACGTGTGTTATATGTGAACCAAAGAGCCGGTAGCGCTATAGCACGATTTGTTAGGGTGTGAACCAAAGAGCCGGTAGCACCTTAGCGTTGTTAGAGTGTGAACCAAAGAGCCGGTAGCACTCTAGCGTGAGTATGACTCGAGTTGTGATGTGAACCAAAGAGCTGGTAGCATCGTAACAAATGCGTATGGTGTGAACCAAAGAGCCGGTAGCACCATGATGCGAGAATGGTTAACCATGGTTGTGTATTTTATTTTGTAGCATATTATATTATGTCGATTATATGTTATTGATTACGCTAGTAGCGGTTTGTTGGAGATTATTAGCTTTGTACTTGAGATGGTATGCTAATTGTATTGCTAGCGTGTATGCGGTATATGTGTAAGTGATTGCAAGTAGGTATGTTATATATATATATGGGTATAAGTATTGTATTCACTAAGCTTTGCTTACCCTCTCGTTGTTTATCTTTTTATAGGCTCCAGCGTTGACAATGGTATGGGCCTTCGATTGGATTAGAGATCCCGCTTGTTGTTTAGGGGACGCTTTTGGGATGTGATAGCTTTTGAAGTTTGACCGAGATTTGGGTAGTTTAACCCCAAACACCATGCTCATAGTGTCGTTTGGAATTTAAACTAGTGTGGTCGAAACTCGAACTTTTGTATGAAACTCGTAAAACGGCCGATGTGGGCCCCGTTTTGTAAAACTCATTTTATGTTTGAATCGTATGACTTTTCCATATTAGAATATGTTGTGAAAAGCGTTTCGTCTAATTATGTCGGGAAGTGGGAGATCTTTATTTGAAAATTTGCAAATTCGGACAGAACTGAATTGGAGCCTGTGCGCGCCGCGCACCCTATGGTGGTGCGCGTGGCGCACTCTTCTGTAAAAAAAAAAAATTTTGTTTCGCGAAATCAATTGGTTATTGGTTTGGGTTGTTACATTTATAATCGATATGAACGGGTCCTTTCACTACTCGATTTGAGTTTCCTCTCTAGTTTCTTCAGCTGCCACCTTCGTTTCCTTCTGTTCCCTCCGTTTGCAGGTTTGTAACTTCGTGACGTACTCCTCACCGACCACCGACATCTCGTCGGTGGTCCAGTTTTACTTACTTTCTGTTCAAATAAAGATCCACCGCTCATTCCCTTTCCGGCGACGGCTTTAGCCTGATTGGATTCTCCGGCCACTAGGCCGCTCTCCAGGCGACGATCTTGTTTGGGTTTCCCTCGAGATCTGGGTTTCGGTTCTTGATGTGGGGTTGACTGTCGGATTCTCGCCGTCGGTCGGGGTTTTGGGGAGGTTCAGCTCATGTGGCTCTTTTCCTTTCACTGCCAGTTGTCTTTCTGAGTGGGATTGTAGGCGACGAACTCCAATACTGGATCTCTACTTCTCCTTTTGTCAGATTTCGGTTATGGGTTGGGTTGGGGCCGATTTGGGCAGATCTGCGGTGGAGTGTGTTTTTCCTGTTGGTCGTCCCTTTCTGGCTTCCATTCCGGCTGTTTCGAGTCTCTAGATCTCTCTGGAAGATTTCTTTGGGCCGGAATCTGTGTGATCGACGTTCTCTCGATTATCTCCGGCGTATGGTGTTATTTCTCTGTGGATCTGGGTGTCTCTCAAGCTTCAGGGTGGTTTGCTTTTTTCGCCGGATTTTGTTAGGTCTCGCCTGAGTTTCTATTTGAGGCCTATTTCATGTCTTTAATCAAGCGGCGAACACCTTTTAGGTGTTCTGGTTGTTGCAGCAGGTTATTAGCTGGTTTTTGAGGCTTAGTGCTCTATATTTTGGTGGTAGAGTAGATTGGTGGTGGCCGGTTCTTTTTTTCGATCGTCGGCTTTTTCACCGGAGTTACTGTTTGGGTGTTCTTTCAGGTTTTTGCTCGGAGTGTGTTGTCATTTGCGACGTTCTCTCGCTTATGGGCTTTAGTCTTGGAGTAACCTTGAAGGTGTCAGTTTCTATTATCCGGTGGTTGTTCGGATGGCTTCTTTGGTGGGTCAATGGCGGTTCTTTTTTCATTTGTTTTGTAATGGTATCGGTCGGAGTTCTCCCGATCGGTGGTTTTTGTTTATTTATTTAGTGTGTAGTATAATCGGTATTTTAGTTTCCTATGTTATAGCTTTAGTTGAAATAGTTTTCTTGTAAAACGCGATTTCTCATCTAGTTGGTGAGCCGTTTGTTAAGTTTGTCTAGTCTTAGCTAAAGCTCGTTGTTTGGACTCTATTGTATTGATTGTATGAGTTGATCTTCGGATCCGTTATTAATGTTATCGTTTTTTTGCCAAAAAAAAAAAAAAAAAAGTTAAGATTTTTTTTCTTTTTTTCTTTTTTTATTGTTTTTCTTTTTATACTTTTTATACTATTTTATCTTTATCATTACCATGTGTCATTAAAAAATCCTAAATACTTTATAAAACTCAATTTTAGAGGTACGGTAATCATAAATACTTTCAATTACTTATAATAAAAGCATGGTTAATCATTATACATTAATATTAATTTACTATTATTTTTTAATTTTTTACCATAGTTTATTTATTTATTTATTTTTTTTGAACATCGATTGGGATCACCCGAGGGGTACTAAACAACCCGTTGCTATCATCTCTAGCTTCGACTATGCCAATGCAGGGATAATAACCCCGACATAGTTTATTATAATATTTACTTATCAAAATTGCTATAAATTTATAGTAGAGTAAATCATAATCGTAATTCATATTTATAAAAGATATCATAGGGACTCGCTATTTACTTCTAAAACGTATGCTTTGATGAATATTGAAAAGGCCAATTAAACCTTTAGAAAATATAAATATTGTTCATTTACTTACTTAAGATTTAAATGTAATAAACTAAATTTACGACCTTTTTTTATTACCTTTATACTACTATTTTTTTACCTTTTTAATATTTGTAGTAGCATTTAATATGATGTTAACTAATCATAATTATATTAAGTACTCAACTTTTACATATAGATACTTATAGATATATAACTTAATTATAAACTACTAAACTATAGAATAATCACAACTTTAAGGGATCATAATTTACTCACTATAATTAATAACCTCATTTACTTTGCTTGGAGTCGATATATATATATATATATATATATATATATATATATATATATATATATATATATATATATATATATATATATATATATATATATACTCACTATAATTAATAACCTCATTTACTTTGCTTGGAGTCGATATATATATATATATATATATATATATATATATATATATATATATATATATATTAACGGAGGCGATTTTTTACATATTTATTGTGAAAAAATAAAGATATCTATACTTTTTAATTTGTAATTATATTTTTTTAATTATAATAATGGTAACATACCAAACTACTCCATATTTTTTAAGGGTGATGATATGTATACAACATTTTTTTGTTATGTTAAGTATATTGGTTGTGTACATATCACGTCTTTAAGAGAAAGCAACAATCTAACATATACTGTACATGCGAATGAGTTTTATACAACCCAAAATTATTCATAGTCCTGTTATTATATTATTCTAAAGCACTCGGAGTCGTGTACAATTTTCACCGTTTTCATATCCAACGCCGAGTTTCTCAAAGTCGTTGACTTCGGCTCGACGTTAAACCAACGTTATACATAACAGTTGCCTTTCAACGACCTTACCTAGTCGACGTTGGTAAATTTTTTCGGAAGCCAAAAATAAATTATAAAATATGAATTAGACGTTGAATCATTTCCTCACTTTTACCATCAGTGTTAAATTTCAGTGTCTTGGAAGACACTGAAATTAAATTAGACACTAAGTTCGGTGTCTCGTCTCCTAGTGCTCAACGACCCCGAATGATCATGTTCCTTATAATATTCTGTTAGTTCATTGCAGCTGCAGATCTTCATTAGTGTCCACACAGAGGTTCCTATAATAAGCCATATGGTTCAAAACATCAATTCCAAACCATTTTCTATTATACAGCTCATGTTAACATCTTCTCTAAATAGAAAAGGCCATTAAACATGATGATTGTTAAATAAATGATTCAAAATTCTAACAATAACCTATTTCAAAATCATTTTGTATAAACGCTCCGAAAGACATAAATTATCTCAAATAATATATAATAAGCTGAGCATAGTAACATGTACAATCTCCAAATCAAAAGAAAAAGCATTTCTACGCATTTTTTTAATTGTAAATTCATAGTAAACTCAAGAGATGTTTTATCTCTAACACGTATAAACATATTACATACCTTAAATCTAGATGATTCAAATGGTTCTAAAGTCGCTTCAAATGGTTCAAGAATAATTAAGTTTGTGGGACTGGTTTGGGAGTTGCATATGGTGACATAAAAAAAAAACATACACACGAATTAGGTTCCAGGGTTCGATGGTTTGTGAGTTTACCCTCAAACCCTCCTCCTTCCATTTCTTTATGTTTTAAACCCCATACAACTCCTAAATTGCATAAAGGTCTCTTTGACCATTTACCATATGCAAAGCAAGATAGACATGTTTACTCTCAACTTAATAATCTGTTCTGTATAGCTGTTAAATTAATAAGTAAAATTGTCGTTTTTTATCACTTACTCCATCATTTAATCTAAAATTTGGTATGTGTCTAGGAAACATGGAATCAAACATCTGTTCTCACTAAGAGACAAATGAAAGCAAGGCAAATTTAATTAAAAAAAAAAAGTAAACAACCCTATAACTCTATTTGAAAATCTTGTTACCTTAAAATTTAGTTGGGTTGGGTCCAAACAAGTTTCATTCTAAACCGATCGTATTTTTTGAACCGAGTGGGTTGGCTCAGACCCACATTCCCCTTAAAATCTAATAAGAGAAAAGTCTTGAAATGTCTAAAAAATCAAATAAAATCAATGTTATTAGATGTACTAAATTTCCTAATGATTGATAGAGAACATGCATCCTTTTTTTAGAACAGCAGAAGGGGGGACTAAACCACCCACGCGTTCATCTCACACAGTTGCATAACCCGCCCTCAACTGCTGCCCAGAAGGAAACCTGACCTAACCCGAGGGCATGGACGGCAAAACCCACCGCCTCCACTGCCCCCGCAACGCGATGTGCGGAAGACACCCTTGAGTGAATTCCAAGGGTTAAAGGGCAACCTTGTGTGCAATGCTGCACTCCACGTGAGTCGAACTTCTAACCTCTCGCGCTAAGAAAGGCAGACCAGTATCAAACTTCCAATATGTACATTACAAGAATAAATAGAAATACATATTTGGGCCAAACCCTAAACTATACATATCAATGGGCTAACACAATATTATCTAACATCATAATGGGTTAATGTAACTACCATAAACATATCCGCTAACACTCATCACCGGGGAGAAATCTAAGCAAAAAAGATGGAACACAATAGACCAAACCTGCATA
The DNA here is from genome assembly GCF_046630445.1 of Rutidosis leptorrhynchoides. NCBI lineage: Eukaryota > Viridiplantae > Streptophyta > Magnoliopsida > Asterales > Asteraceae > Rutidosis > Rutidosis leptorrhynchoides. Next base: position 641,568,273 of record NC_092335.1, read on the forward strand.
GTCTTCAAATGACTTGTGATTAGAGGCATGTTTATGGATAAAGATTTACCTTTGATAATTGAATAACTCCAATATGTCAAATGACATGTAATTAGAGGCATGTTTATAGAGCAGAATCAAACACCAGTTCAAAAACAATGAAAAAACTGAATTACAAATCAATAATGAAAGTATCCTAGCTTCTTTAGTTCTTCATAAATAAATTCTAATCAATAAAACAAGAACCATACCGTCACAGTTCATTACCAACAATTAATATTAACATCTAACCTGTAGATGTAACAAAGACATTCGGCTTATAATAAATAACGCAATTGCGACTTTAGTAAATATTGAAAGTAAAATGAAATAACACAGAAGTTTGTATCACCGCAAAATAATTAATCGAAGAGTGTAGTTCTCAAATAATAATAATATGAGATATGAGAAGTAACATAAAAGCATACTGAAAAACAATGGCTATAATACATACAATCCAAGTACAAATAAAAAAAAAAAAAAAGATGGAAAGGTCTATCTTTTCTTAAACATCCTAACTTCTAAAAACAGAACAGTCATGATAAATATTCCAAGAATGACCCCATAACTTGCATTCCATGAGCTTCCTGCTTTAGCTATATGAATACCGTAGAAAATATTCACGATCACGGTCAATATCATAACTCGTCCTATGGTGTAGTGATACCAGTTCCAATATTTTCTCGTTTTCGAATCTAGAGAAGGACGAGCCAATAAAGCTACAAGCTGTAACCAAAACAATGACGCCATAAGTCTTTTCATATAGTCATTGTGTATTATAAGAAGATCAAGGAATAAAAGTTGAAGTAAAGTGAACTTTTAACAAATCGTTAAAAGGAAATTTAAAAGAGTTTTAATAAAAACAAACATAAGGCAGCGGCGAAACTTGAACCCGATCACAGGTGGTGCAAAGCTGATGACAGGGGGTTAACACTAAAAAACCTTATTTTTTTGTAAAAAAAAAAAAATTTGTGTACATTTTTTCCCCCAAATTCAGGTGGGGCGGGTACCCCTTTGGGTTACCCTATGTTCCGCCACTACCAAAAGGTATGCCATTAAAATGTTATTACGAGAGTCAATGCAAGAAATAGTTTTTTAACGATAACATTTACAGCTGGCTATTGTTATAATTTCCCATTATTTGGCTTTGCATGATAGCCTACGTATGAAGAAACAATGTAGGTTCATACCTGAAGGCAACCATACACAAGAATGGTTATGCCAAGTCCTTTGTGCTTTCGGACATTCACGGCAAGACGATTATCAAGAACGAATCCTGCAATCACGCCTGATAATCCAAGAATAAATCCTAACGATTGAATCCCAATATGCAGGTTAAACCATAACGAATCCAAATGCTTCAAATAACGAGCCACCATTACGCCAATAGGTATAAGAACGCCCCATCCTATGATGTTCAAGATTCCATGAGCTCTTTTTAAATTCGAGTGAGGTGCCTTAAGCTTATTAGCTTGACCTGTTACAGAGTAATTGCAAACAAAGTTCATTAAAAACATATTCTAAACAAGTTTAGCAATGACATTATTATCTCATGCTAACTTGTATATGTGAAGGTTTTTGTACATCATGGTTCGTTTAGTTGTTTCTAAAAGTTCGTTTGCTGAAGTTAATCCGAGATCTAGAAAAAAGATGAACGAGGCTTCCACTTCGGGCACTTTAAAGCTTAAAGATAATGTTGATGATTTGGATTACAGGAACACAATTCAAGACTTGTTTATGGGGCCTCATGACGGTAAAGAAGGCGGTTCATCGTCATTCTGGAGAGGTAATATGTCTGTGGAGGCTTTTGCGGCTTTCGATGAAATGATGAAAGGTTTGTCCAACGAGAGCGCACCAGGTGACGGATCCACCAGTGTGTTATCGTACAACATAAAGAATCGGTCCGGAAAGATTCCTTAAAAGAGATGGTTAACGGTAAATTGAAAATAGCGGGACCTCGAGGTTGAGTAGTCGGGTTCGTCTTGTTTGTTAGTTTGATGTGATTCCCTTTTACGTGTTGTATTCGGTTTTATTTTATTAGTTTGTCTTTATGGTTTTTCGGGTTGTAGGGAGACTCGTTTATAGATAGTTTCGTTTAGATAGTTGCTTTCTAGGTGCGAGCTTTCTCATTTCCCCGTCTTTTTGTATTATTTGTGGAGGGCATTTTCCTTTAAAAAACGACCTCGTTTCTGTTTCTATATGAGTTTCGATTTTTTCAACGAAAAAAAAAAAGTATTAGTATTGATACAATGAATTTACAAGAACACTCCATTGGGCTTTTAATTGCTTTTGGGTTTTCAAAAGTGAAGTCATCGTCTGAGTCTCCTTGGCCCACTAGAAGTTATCAAGAAGTTGGCACTGGGCCCACTTTACAATTATCACGTTTATAAGTCAAAGTCAAAGGGCAAATTTCTAAGGAACTTCCAACAACTCAACGAACTATAATAGATGAAAAATTGAAATCTACATGATTATTATTTTTTGTCATAATTAAAAGTCGGTATTCACTTGAATATATAGTTGATATATTTTATTAAATAAAACAATAAAAAAATCGATGGTATATGTGTAAAAATATATATGGAGTAACATAAAAAAAAATTATTATTATTATTCTCTTAATATAATATAATCTTCTCTATCATATTGTAGAGATATGGACATCTAAGGATATATATATTTTAAATATATATAAAATTAATAAATTACAATATATATAAATATAATAGTCTAAGTCTATTGGTATAGAAAGGAACAATGTAACTAACTTTCATAGACTTTTAAAAGTCTTTTGATTTGATAAAAACCAAATAGAAATTTCATACGAGTACTATTTTTGAGATCATAATGTTCTTCTTTTGTTGACAAACATATTTGAGACATCTAACTTAACATATACTTCAAAAGCAATATTTAATATTTAATGGTTAGTCAAAACATATAAAATACCCCCATCATGTTGATCAAGTAACATGAACCAATTTGACAAAATCAATCTCCACACGTTGAAAGACTCTGTAGTTGACCAAAAATATACTCCCAATTTTTTATAAAAAAAAAAAACTTTCCATAATACTTTCAATAACTAACCTCAATTTTAGAGCTAGAGGTTTTTACCTGATGCATAATTCAGTCTAATGGCAGTTTCGGTCCTATGTTGAGTTAGCCGATAACTTGGTGCGCTCGGAGGAGGATTACTACTATCCCCGACCGAAAATATAAGTCGTCCACTTGGTTGATGTGTGACCAATTGAAATGCCATGTAGATTCGAGAAGTGTCGGATGACATTAATGGTGCTGACGTGTTTCCTAGAACTTGTAGGGATCCTTGATCAGGCAAGACTTGACTCGGAGTTTGACCACCAAGATAATATTTTTTCATGTTGGATACACCATCACTACCGACCCAACCAACGATGGCGCTGGACCCCACCATTTGGCCATCGGACGAGAATCCCATTGCTGTGTAGGAGTTTGTGTTTGGTGCTGATAATACAAAGTTCCATAAATTTGGACCTTGTTGTGAATACTGATACAAAAGATGTAACTTTCATTATTAGGTACAACCGTCCAAACAAATCATATACTCATTTTTATTAAGTGATATGTAATGAACAAGTCTATTTCATACCAACCCATTAACCAAACATAATCTATAATTAGGCCTTTACAACAATTCTAAATATTTAATATTTTGGTAATTATATAATTTTTAAATTCGATCCAATACCTGATTTTTTTTTTTTCCTGCTTTAGTGATTATGGAGATACAACTTAACACATATCTGGGATTCTTTTTTATTTTTGCAAGCTAAAAACAACCAAAAAGATTGCCTTTCATGAAGATAAAAAGGCAACCAAAATAATGATCACAACTTCTAAAAGATTTAGAAATAAACTTTATGCTGTTTATCTATCGATGTAAACTTAGTAATAAATAGATCATTAACCAAATCGAAAATATGATTTTGTACTTGGGATTTTGAAAAATACTGTTATACAAAGCATATCAAGAACCACTTGAAAAACAAAGATACATACAAGTAATTGTTGGATGAAGAAACTTACTCTAAGGATGAAGTTTTCAGAGGGCCAAACAGGGTAACAATTGAGAGAAGAAGTATCAAAAGAGATAGGGCCATTAAGACTTGCACGACTTATGTTGGAACTACATGAATCTTGTGTTTGTGCATGGATGATATGCGATGAAAGAATTAAATTACATGCTAATATCAACAAAAATGGAAAATTTGTGAGTAATTTCATCTTGGGTATATGCTTTTGATATCACAGTGTATCTATTTATCTCTAAAGGTTATAATATGATGATGATTATGATTGATGACGATGAAGATGAAGGGCAAGTAGTGGGTGGGTGATGAATGAAAGAACATGTTTATAGACATGTATTTTTTTTAGTGATAAATGATAGGGAATTGGTGGGATTGACTTGGTTTAGTTATTTGTTTTATGTAATTGTACATATATAACCCTACATTATTATCAAATACTACTTTTTAAAACATTAATGGGATAAATAATATAAGATAAATAAATCATATATATTCAGGGTATTGTTAATATCTTATGTCATGTATGTAACAACTCATATAAAAAAGATGTTGACGCGTAAATTTACTTGAATCTGAGTTGAAATAACGTAAATTAGTAATCTATGTAACTTTTGTTTAGAGTGTGATTAGCATGATAACTATTAGAGCTCATGAAAACATCTATTTAACGATAATAAATTTGTAACATGTCTATATACACCAATTATACACATTGATTGTAAACGAAATATGTTGCTACGTTTTGGTGACTAGCTCGTCTCGAACTCGTTCCGTCTTCTAATAAGTCAGTCAACGGTTGAATGTCGGATCAACTGTGGGAAAAGTCAGGTCAACGCTGATCAAAAGTAAAAAAAAAAAATTTTGGTTAAAATCGGTCAAAAGTTGGTCAAATCGTTCAACATCTAGTAGTTTAGTGTTACTTTTTTGTATTCTATTAACGATAATAGAGATTATAGGTAAAAACTAGTCAACGAAGGTTTTTTAGTTTTATATACATGTATATATAATGTATATATAAAATTCAACGTCAATAAACGTCCGTCTAAACCGTTGTCTCGACGTTTTAAGGTTTCGACCCCGCATCGCGTCTTTTTCAACATTGATTATACATATGTAGTAGGGAGCAGGACGGCTATACATATATGAGAGGTGATTCTAACACATCACTTTTTAATCCATGTACACCTAATTACCTATTTTACCCTTAATTATATATATAATAATAATATAATTTTAACTCTCTAGGGGCATAAATGCATGTTTATGAGACAAAAGTGTACATGAATTAAAAAATAGTGGACATATATATCAAATTAATTACTCATTTTTTTATGCATTGTTGTTAACCTCATTTGACCAATCTCTCGACGGCAACCGATTGATCAAGTCACTAAACTGTCACACATAAGAATATAATTGTTCTGCCGTATGCCTCAAATTTTTATTTTATATGAAGGTTAAACTTATACGTACTACTCGCATATGTTAAAAAAATAAAATAAACCTTTTGACTAGTAGTCCGTACATCTCAAATTCATAATTCAAAATAATAATAATAAAAAAATAAGATAAAATAATCTTTAGTGTTTTTTTTTATGCTAATTGATATTTTCATCATCAAAATTAATAAATCCACTATAACTGTACATTAACTATTTGTACTTACAAGTATTTAATATGAAGTTGTGGACTTGTGGTGGATATATCAATTTATAGACAAAATTTCTCCGTTGGTCCTTTAACTTTGTACCAAACATTTTAGGTGGCCTTAAACAAATTTTTTTTACTTGGTTGATCTCGAACTATCACGATATCTCACAGATGACCTCGGTGCTAACAATAGTTAACTTTTAAGGTCACATAAGACGTTTGGTACGAAGTCAAACGACCAGCAAGAAATTTTGTCATTTAAAAAAATGATAGCTCTACTCCTTTTACTCACTATGTATATAACATATAGATAATTGGATGTGGCACTAGCAACGGCAAAGTTTGGGTAGCCAAAATGAAGCTTCTCTTGGTTCCCTTTACTCGAACTTGAAGGTGTTCAACTTTATTTTCCTGATTCATGGATTTGGAATCTTGAAACCGCTAGTCTAATCTACATATATTACTTTATTTGAAGTTGGTAACTAATACGGAGTATTTAACGTGAAGTAATTGCTAATCACTGTTAAATTACCTTTACCTGTTACCTATCTTAATAATGTCACTTTATTACTCTGAATATTTAATCTCAAGCTATAATTTTAACCATAATATTTTAGTGGGCTAAAAAGCCTAAAGGTATACTAAATATTAGGGTTTACTATTGTATCGGTTATTGATCGATGTCATTTAGCGACAACTCACACATCCAATACAATACATATTAGATCACCCATATGTCTCTATCGGGGCTTGAACCCTCAACCTCTTTGTTAGAAAGACTCCTCAAATACTACTAGGATGTAAGCCCTTTGGTCTTAAATACAACTTTATACCATGAACTCAAAAACCTTTTATCATTTTGATAGAATAGTTCTAATAAATAAGGATGAAGATTAATGACGATAGTTTGTTAATAATTTATTCCTTCCTGGTCAGTGGTCACTACTAATTAATAACAACCACCCTGCCAAACTAGTGTCAAAGAGTGAACCTCTAGGGACTCAGTTGTATACGGAAAATTAAAACATCGTACGCAGGTCAGAAACTTGTGAATCTAAAACATCCTTACACGACTCTGACGACTTCATAAACCAAACAACAACTGTTCAAATTTTAAATAAACACATAAACATACAAATTGTGCTAATATTTCTTCTCTTTTGTTCCTAAAGGCAGCTAATTGTAGTTCTTCGAAGATTAAAAGCCGAAATGTTTTGCAAACGGCCAAGTAAATCTCCAACTAGGAAAAGTGGTACCCGCATCGTTTTCAATCTTCACATCTTGTCTTTGTAATTTAAAGGCATGAAGACCATCTGAAGTGATTTTGTTGCACCTTCCCATGTAAATAACAGGCGTTTGCATCCATTACCTAAACATAGTAACCCACTATAGATGCACAAACCGGATAAAAAACCGGATTCGGACAAAAAAAAAAACCGGATTTTTTTGTCCGGATTTTTCGGAACCGGTTCCGGATCCGGTTCCGGTTCTCGGCGTCGGATTTTTTTCGGATTTTTTTCCGGAACCGGTTCTTTTTCGGATCTCGATCGGATTTTTTCGGATTTTTCTTGGACTAGGATTCGATTTTGCGAATTATATTTTTACCGGTTCTATTTTTTTTAACGTTTGACAACAATAATATAATCGGTATAAAGAAAAGTTATAATGCTCAACTGCTTAACACAATAGATAATATAAATAACAATATTCGAACAATACAATTATATAAATAACACTTTTATTCGAACGATACAATAATAAAAATAAAAACACTTTTATTCGAACAATACAATTATAATTAATACATTTCGAGCTTCGGCATGGCCATCACCCAATAATGTATTAAGACTAAAGTATATCGAGCTTCGGCATGGCCATCACCCGTTATAATTTAGTCGTCAAATGACCCAAATGTGTTATCTTGTTGAGCGCGTTGAGGATGGTGCCTTCGATCGTAGTCTTCAAAAGCGGGGTCATCAACTAGAGAAAGGTAAGCTTGTTGGTAACCCGATACATTCATTTCGGTTTGGTCCATATCAAACGGTTCATAGTCACCTTCATCCACTTCGTTTAGTTCATTGTCGGAATTCTCTTCGGTTGTTGTAGGTGATAATCCCGCTAAATTTTCTTCAAACTCTATACATTCTTCAATGTCGTTATATAACGGACCTTCTAATGAAGTTTGATCTTGTATCCTATCTACCCCATCCAAATAATCTTTCAAACATACACATACTTTCACAGCTTGGGGGGTAAGTCTTAACCTTCCTTCCGATATAATTCGACCACTCAAAGAAAAGGCCGATTCGGAAGCTACGGTTGAAGCTTGAACGGTAAATAAGTCACGAGCCATAATGCTTAATATTGGATATGTGTCTTGTTTTGTTTCCCACCATTTTAAAATGTCAAGGTTGTTAAATTGTTCTTCACTCATGTTTAGTGCAAAGTTTGCCATCTTATAATTTCCCAACTCGCTTGTGGGTGCCGATGTTCGTGCGCGTTTGGAAGCGTCTTCACGTACCAAGTTAAAAAGACTTATTTTGAGGTCTCGGCTCCTTCGAGAAGATGATCCGGGTTGGTCAACAATTGGGTTTGATTGTCGACCATATTTTGTTGCATAAATACCAAACATATTCTCAAAAACATCATTAAAAGCGTGTACTTGGTTCAAAAGGTAGTTGGGTTCGGCATCAAAAACACCATGCACACAATCAAAGTTGGTATATATTGTTGTCATCAATCGTTCAACCCCATTAAAATTTAATCGTGGGTCAAGTGCGACCGCACATAAAAATACCTTCGGTATCTCTCCAAAATATTTTTTTAGTTTTTTTCTTATATGAAAAATCGCTTGTCTAAAAATAACATTATTTGAGTTCGCAAATTCGCATATTTTTTCCGTCATTATATAAAATTGTTCTAAAACTAGTACGCTAGTTGGGTAATAAACACCAGATAACATTGTTGATGCCTCTTTAAAACGAGCCATGAACTTCATACATTGTGTACAACGAGCTTTTTCCGCACCATCCTTCATTACACACAACTCGAATTTGGACCAAACGTCCCCTTTTCGCTTTGTTTCTTTTTTGTAATCAATATCGGCCGTAGTGTAGCCTTGTGAAGATGTTCCAACGGAAGCGGAACCGGAAACGGAAGCTTGTGAATTATCCATTATGGGATAAGTAGACTAGAGATTAGAGAATATTTAGTGATTTAGAAATAAATATGAGAATGTTTGTTGGTGCATTTTCAACCAAAGCATTACCATGTATTTATAATGGACTTTGAAAGGTTAAAATGGTAAAAAAAAAAAAAAACTCAAAAAAAGGCTGAAACTGCACAAAAAAAAAAAAAAAAAAAAAAAAAAGACGGCTAGTTTTTGAAAAACCGGATCGGATCCGGATCCGGATCCAAACCGGATCGGATAAAATCCGATTTTTATCCGGAAAAAATCCGGTTTTTTTGAAAATCTGGATCCGGGTCGTACCGGATCGGATCTCGGATCCGGATCCGGTTTTTGCTGTGTTCGGTTTTGCTGCTGTCCGGTTCCGGATCGGGTCACCAGATCGGATCTGGATCCGGTTTTTTTGCCCATCTATATAACCCACTATCACAAAATCCCCAACAATTGTACACATGTATTATCTGCAACTTTTGACTGTACAATCCAATCGACTCCTAACCACGCAAACCAACGTTTCTACATAACGATAGGTCCCACTCTCTCAACAATGGACACCCTTTTGATATGCTTATCACATCATCGTCCACAACATTGCACACATGTAAATCACGGATTCTAAGATTTGCACCATATCCTAAACCAATAGTTGTCAGTCCTTTTCCCATAGTATGTTTATAACTAGGACGAAAGATTTAGATACTCAAGACCACCTCCATTTAAGATTTCAACAACACCGATAGAATCGAATGCACACAAATTGACTTCTAAGATAGCCAAAGTAGAAGAACACCCTCTGAAGCCTACAACTCCAACTTTAATGCAGTAACTTATTTTTAGTGCCCGAAGTTGTCGACAATTCTTAGATATATATTGAATCCCGCAATCAGTTATGTCTATGCAGGATTCAAGATTGACCTCTATTAATAATTTACAGGATATAGCTAAAATTTCGAGCCCACTATCAGTGATAGAACATCTGGAAAGACAGATAACAGAAAGCAATGGACAATAGGAAGCAACTGAAACAATTCCTGTATCAGTTACTCGAAGACAGAAAGCAAGAGAAAGACACTGCAATGTAGACCCATATTTTTGTAATTTAATTAAATCAGAATCTGGCATTTTCCCGCAATCTGCCAAGGACAGATCCTGTAAATTGCAAAAACGATTAAGCAATTTGTCGAGCATACAGGAATCCACCTCAGAGCAGTAATTTGTAATATGTAAGCTAATTTGGCATAAGTTTTGAACTTTAAGAAAACTGTGACAGGTTAGGCCAAAAGATTCTTGATCCTCTTGTTCTTTTAACTTTCTGAAAATCAATTCCAATGGAAGATCGGGAAGGTTTGTAATACATGGGTACCGACTTTGAGCACGTAGATCCTCCATTAGCCCTCTACGTATCAATAACTGTTGAAAAATATGCAACAATACATTAGATTATATAAAATGGATTGAATTCGTTTACGCATCATTCAATCTTTTTTCATCCATACATATATTGGCAAACAAAAGAACTCGTATATTAAGAAATAAACCAAGTTACAAAAAAAGGCACATGCAACAATCTGCCCAAAACAAATACAAGCAATAGACCCAAATTACCACTATAAGCACAGTACACAAACATAGAACACATGCACCAAGTGTCACATCTTTCATGACACGCTACAATTAAGCTGGGATTTCCATCAAATTAAGTAACAAACTTCATTTTAGCCTATTTCAAGCCATACTTTTTCTGCAGCTTGAGTTACAGCAGTTGACTGTAAATATTAATATATTTATCTCCAATAAATATATTGAACTAAAGGTATTGATAAACATACAAATAGAAATTTAGGGCAGTGATATATGCGGATAAAGTCAAATTACTTTAGCATATTTGGATCTTCAAAATACGCGATTCAAATCAAAAAACTATCAATCATCAATAACAAGTAGTGATTGCCAAATTATGATAACTAATTATATATATCTAGCAGATTCATGAACAATTTTATAGATATAGTACTAAGTTAAACGATCTAAACCAGACGGGTATATATGATAAGTGAAACACTGCCGTTTTACACTAAATTCACAAAACCGATCGAACTGTAAATTTAACATTTCTCACACAATAATTGCAGCCAAAACATGAACCTCGATATGATAAACTATCTAATAAACATAAATTAGAAATGATTCAGTAACTATTTTTATACATTAAGGTTCTGCGCATTACAAGTACTGATCTTCAAAGAAGCTGAATTGCTGAATTGTTGAATTAGAAATTAGAAATTAGAAATTAGAAATTAGAAATGGCTCTCCTTCTGATGTTAGGGTTTTAATCGGCTTAGTTGCTGGTATATTATTTAAAAGTCGTTATTTAGCAACTTTAATTATGGTACAAGTTAAGCCCCTCAACTTTCTGTCCTTTCAATTTTGTACCAAATGATGTGAACGAGATATATAATAGACATAAACATAAATAACTTGGTTTGGTTCAAATATTATGTGAAGTTTTCTTTTATAAATTATAATTTGTATAACTTACGAGTATATAGCATTACTCTTTTTTTTTTTTGAAGCAACCATATATATTACGAGTAATAGAATAAGAATTATGTACGACTTGTTTTAATCTGCATGTTCATGATAATGAACCAAGATACACTACAAATGTTTACATGCTCGAATAATAGAGAGTTTAATAGAGCAACTAGTTACCCCACCCCCAAACCTTGCCATTACTGCAACATCGAATGAGCCTAGGTGGGATAACCATCTGTGCCACTCGAGTGGTCCTTTTTAACCTATTCAATATCCACAATGATTTAACTTGAATCTCGTTTACGATTGAGGGTACTCGAACTTTGCTTTCTGAAATGTTGTTTGATTTCGTCCAAAATGTGTAGTCACTGGTCCAATCAACCGCTTGCCATATGAGTCTTCTTGATGTCAAGTTCAAGCTTGATTCATTGCCTTTGAATATTTCATACAAACTCAAAATTGATGGTATTCCTAAATTCTGCCATTTGAATATACGAGACCAAACTTCAAACGCATTTACAAAAAATTAGAGTGTGATCCACTTATTCATTTCCGTCATCGCAAATGTCATAAAGTCGCGAGATATATAACACTTTCAAAAGTTTTCCAAAAGAATGTCAAGTTCTTTAAAATGAAATAAAACAAGGGTTTATTAGAGTTAAAAGGGAAACAAATCAATCATATATATTTTCAATTTTGTTTCAGTGTAAGTTATATGTTTCAAAAATAACATTGTAACTCATAAACTTTTAAATTGCGTGTTGATGTAAACAAAATTTGACTAGTTACCTTGTTAAACTGGTCAACTAATTATGTGTCATTTTTATAATATTTTTAAAGATGAGAAAATATTTACTCGGTAAATATTACAGTTCAAAAATTAATTAAAGAAAACAAATACTCGTATAAATTAAAAATCACTACCAGATTACTGAATCAACTCCGTACAACATTGTTACCCAATAGACTAAAGAGAAATTTACCCAGACAAACAATGTCAGAATTCTTATTCATTTTAAGACTTGCTGGAATGCAAATTTTTATTTCGTTGACCGACCATGTAAAGTAGTTGACAAGCTTATTGAAAAAAAAAACTACTGCCAATTTAACAGTGAAGCTACTACCATGGAAACACACTGCTAATTTAAGTACAACAATCTTCAAAACTGCTGCCCTTGAACACTTTCGCAAGCAATTCATCGAACCTGACCATGACATGCCCTCTATGGAGGACATTCGATACCCCTCAATATCAGCTAATCAGGCTGCTGCTTTAAAAGAAATGTTCACTGAATCGGAAGTGCTCGAGGCTTTAAGTGAATGTGGTAGTTCAAAGGCACCAGGACCCGATGATTTTAATTTTCACTTTTATAAAAAAATTTGGAATCTTATAAAACGGGACCTGCTTGCTGCTTTGTCTTATTTCTGGGAATGAGGTGAAATATCAAGGGGCTGCAACGCCTCCTTTGTTACATTAATACCCAAAATTCCGGACCCGTTGGGCCATACTGACTTTCGGCCCATTAGTTTGATTGGAGGGTACTACAAAATCATTTCAAAAATTCTTTCGAACCGGTTTCGGAAAGTCATACATTCTCTCGTGGGTTCGGAGCAAAGCGCATTTCTTAAGGGGCGTTTTATCTTAGATGGTGCACTAATCGCTAATGAAGCAATTGATTTTTTGAAAACATCCCCAAAAAAAGCTATAATTTTCAAGGTAGACTTCGAGAAAGCGTTCGATAGCCTTAATTGGAAATTCATAGTAAAAGTAATGAGGAGTATAGGGTTTGGAGATAAATGGATAAAATGGATCTCAACTTGCTTAAACTCGGCTTCCATCTCGATCCTAGTAAACAGGTCACCGATTAATGAATTCAACCTTGAAAGAGGTGTTACACAAGGCGATCCTTTATCACCTTTCTTGTTCATACTAGCGGCCGAAGGTTTGAACATCTTAACAAAAGTTGCTTTAGAGAAAAACCTATTCAGAGGGGTCGAAATAGGTAAGGATAAGGTGTTAATCTCGCATCTCCAATATGCGGATGACACCATATTCTTCGGTGATTGGAGTAGGACGAATGCACTTTACTTAATGAATCTCCTGAAATGTTTTGAACTCTCCTCGGGTTTGAAGGTGAATTTTAGGAAAAGTTGTCTTTATGGTGTGGGGGTTGAGGATTCGGAAATTATTAGTTTAGCTCAATATATGGGATGTCAAGTTGGTAATTTCCTATTCACATACCTCGGATTACCTATTGGGGCAAAAATGACAAAAGTTAGTGATTGGAATCCGGTAATCGAGAAGTTTAATGCGAGACTTTCGGGGTGGAAATGCGTTCGTTGTCTTTTGGGGGTAGACTTGTCCTAATTAAATCGGTTCTCAATAGTTTGCCATTGTACTATTTTTTGCTATTTCGTGCTCCGTCGAGTGTTTTAAAAATCCTTGAGAGTGTGAGAAGAAACTTCTTTTGAGGCGGTTCGGGTTCGGGTTCAAAAATTCATTGGGTAAAATGGGAATATTTCTCTAATTCCTTTGGGTGGGGGTTTTAAATATCGGATCTTTAAAATGTAAAAATCTTGCTTTGCTCGGGAAGTGGTGGTGGCGCTTTAAAACCGAAACCAACGCACTTTGGGTTAATGTAATTAAAAGTATCTATGGCCATTGCGGTGGTTTGTTGATATGAAGTGATCTCACTCACTACTCCTCAACAAGCAATTGGTGTAAAATTATTCGTGCAAGTTCGACATGTGAGGCTCTCCAAGTCCCCTTGAAGCACTCGTTCATCAAGACAATTGGCAAGGGAGATTCGACTTTTTTCTGGACAGAACATTGGATTGGGACCGACAAATTATGCAATACGTTCCCGCGGTTATTTCGTTTAGAGATAGAGCAAGACGCAAAAGTAAGCAAGAGATACAATGTCAGATGCAGGTCAAAATTTAATGTGGAATTGGTGTCGAGTTCCTACGGGTAGAACTGCAGATGAACTGCTTTCGTTAACAGGCCTTCTAGCAACAACACCACTTAGCAACAACTCGCGTGATTCTTGGAAGTAGAGCCTCGCCCCAAACGGGTTATTCATTGTCAAGAAACTTACAACTGCCCTTGAAGACTTTATGTTGAACCAGTTCTCTAAACAGCGGGTTACTTTCTTTAATCCTTTCGTCCCGAAAAAGATTTCAATTTTTATTTGGCGAGTAAAAAAGGGTAGGCTACCGGTACGACTCGAACTTGACAAAAGAGGCATTGATCTTGACTCCGTGCTATGCCCCTTATGTAATGAGGTGTCGGAATCGGTGATCTACTCGCTATTATTATGTAATCGGGTTAAGGATTTATGGTGCCGGATTTTCAATTGGTGGGGAATTGGCCATCTTATTCCGACTTCAGTAGCAGGATTATTGGATGGCCAGCTTTCTAATTCGATGTCTTGTATTGGGAAAAAGTATTGGCAAGCAATCGTATGGTCCGGGCTCTATATAATTTGCAGCCTCCGAAACAAACATGTGTTTCAAAACAAAGTGTGGAATGTTCCAATTGCACTAAGTGAGATTCAAGCAAAATCGTTTGGGTGAGTTTCTTCGAGAGCTAAGGATTTCAAGATGGAATGGCTAACTTCGATTTCGAATCCGAACGGCTTGCTTTTTGACGTGTAACTTCGGTTTTTCTTTTTTCTTCTTCGTGTTTTGTGTGCATGTAAGTTGTAAGTTGTATGCTAGGTTTGGTTGCTGTCTTTGCAACCTAGTCTGCTTCGTTTGGTGTCCCCTTGTTGGGGCCTTTTCTTTGTACATCTCCGAGGTTTTGGTTTTTAATATAAAAGTTTGCTCTTAAAAAAAAAAAAAAAAATCTTGGATTTTGAGCACAAATTAAAACCAGACGATGATATTGTAGATAATCAAGTGGGTAACTATCGAAATATGAAATTTATGCCTCAGTCTATTGTTATGGATTATTTAGGTAGTCATGTGCAAGGCACATGATCACTTAGCTCTTCTTTTGTCTTTGTATAAATACTAGTTTAAGGGATGTAATAGATAGCTTGTGAAAATGTATGTGTGTGAAAACACTCCTCCCTCTTATTCTCTGTAATATCTTAACTATAGTTTGGTTAACAATCAATAGTCAAATCGTATCAATTTCGAAACTGTTTCTTGTTCATACGTTTCCAGGTTGATTACGAAGAACTTCTCCGATTCTATCGAATCCGGGAAGTTCATAACATCTATCTATTGATAATATTAAATTAAATCTTTTTTTAGTTGGGTGATGGTGGTGGATAATCCGCCCCGCCGCCAAAAAATAACGTTACTTGACTTACTTCACGTATGCAATTTCATAGCAACTTTTCAGGATTTTTTTTTAAAAAAATGGTAATTTTTGTTAGGATGTTTGCAAAAATAGAAAAAGTGGATTTTTTTTTTGACAAAAATGGTAAAATCGAAGTTTCAAACTTCGGTTTTGCCAAATCCGAAGTTTAAAACTTCGGTTTGTGTGTTTTTTGACCATGTACCTTAACTCTGAAGTTTCAAACTTCAGATTTGCTAAAAAAAATTTTGACCCTATGCCTATATAATTAGTGGGTGATGATATTTCCATTTTTATTTTTTTTTATAAATCCACTATAATTATAGTGTGGTTCCCATAATACCCTTGTGTAATTATTTTATATTTTATTATACCCTTGTGGTTGAGGGTGTTTGTGATAGGGCTGTAAATGAGCCGAACTACTCGTGAGCTGCTCGAGATCGGCTCGCTAAAGCTCGGTTCGAGCCGAGCCTAAACGAGCTCGAGCCCGAGTTCGGGCTTAATATAGGACTCGCTTAGTATACGAGCTCGAGCTCGAGCTTTAGATGTCGAGCTCGATTTAATTATTACTCCGTATAACTATATATTACTCGTAATATGTTAAGTAATATGTTAATGTTAATATTTTGGAGTAATATGTTATTATTAATTATTATTATAAATTTAAATTTGAAATTAAATCGGATAACAGCAAAACTTTAATCATCATTGCTTTTCCCAACTTTACATACGTTTACATTTCGTAGGAGGCTTAATGCTTAGACTTTTCAGTATTTTATTCAACCCATGCAGAAAAACCAAAAACATTCAGTAGTTATTATCCGTCATTCTCTTCATCTTCTAAAACTCTTTTTCATGTGAAATCACAAATTTATTCCTAACATTCTGAACAATATATACATGGCATCAAAAATCACGGACATCATCTCCTCGTTTCATAAGTCTAACTGTTTGAAAAAAAAAAAAAAAAGCAAATACGAAGTTTGAAACGTCGGATTTAGGGTACATGGTCAAAAAACACACCAACCGAAGTTTGAAACTTCGGGTTCATCAAAACCGAAGTTTCAAACTTCGGTTTTACCATTTTTGTAAAAAAAAAAAATTAGTTTTTCTATTTTTGAAAGCATCCTACTAAAAAAATGCTATTTAAAAAAAAAAAAAAATCAACTTTTCAGGTAGTAATTTGAATCACAATAAAATCTATCAAATCGTTCGAGTCTCCGTTGTCAATTATAGAAAGTTTGCATTCCAAAACACCAAACCCACCAAAAATCAACCCATTCAAATTGATAATGTATCCGAAAACAATGTTACTATGAGAAGTTGCTACGGGTTGAAAACTTTTCCTTGTAGAAAGTTATCATACTAGTCGTTATATGCTGACGGGTGTGGTGTAGAAAGTTTCAAAACCTTGCCAAAAGATAACATTACTTCATTTATAATTTAACTGAATTAAAAATTCAAAACACCGAACCCGTCAGCATACAAAAAAGTTCTTAGCGCATAGAAGTTCAAAACCTCTTAGGCCCATGACATTGGCGGATAACCACAAGAGAATTATTTTTTGCAGCTCATGAGAGTCAAACCTCGGACCTCCCTTATGAAAAATGAGGTCACCACCAATACACCAACACTGTGATGATTGCTATCCTCGTCTCTTCAGACTCAAATTAAACCCGGATTGTAGCGTTCGTGACAAGTTTCTAGATAATAATTGGATGTGGCATTGGCAAAGGCAAAGTTTGGGTAGCAACAATGAGGCTTCTCTTGATTCCTTTATCTCGAATTTAACGTGTTCATCTTGATAATTTTCCTGATTCATGGATTTGGAATCTTGAAACAAATGGCAACTTTTCAATTAGGGTTTGTAACATGGTATGAAATACGTACATTTTGATACGTTATCCAACTAACCGATTTTGCCAATCATAATCATTAAAATCTTCTTACACTTCCATAACATTAAATCATCTTCAGTTAGATTCTTTTATAAATTTGTATTAATTATTAATCATATCTAATTAAATATCTCTTCATACATTAAGAAATCTTTTTTTAGTTTTTTCTATTGGAGTAAAAACTGGTTACCATATAAAGCACTTGGTAAAGAGCTTTACCACTAACCTACACCAAGATCAAATTTAAGAAAAGAAAAGAAAAAAGAAAAAAAAAAACAGGGAAGGAAATCAACAGTAAACAAGTCCAAAAAAAATCCCAGTTATCTGCATATATATCCAAAGAACATACAGAAACTCCAATTTAAGTTTATTATTCTAGACTCAAATGATTCAAATCTTCAAAACAATTGTGGTTTGAAGCTCTTAAGAACATCAATCTTCACTGCTTCCCTAATTCAACATCATTTTCCACCCGACTATAGAAACGCACATGAGTAGTATCCGATTCCACATTACCTTCATTGACAGTTAAAACATGATCCTTAATAAATCTTTACCACTTCTTCTAACTAATTAGTTGCACACGACATTCATGAAATTAATCGTGATTCTTTGAAAATTAAAACCAGAAACATTTTGCAAATGGCCAAGTAAATCTCCAACGAGGAAAAATGGTCCCCATATCAAGATTCGTCTCGATTTTCACATCCTGTCTTTGTAATTTGAAGGCACTGATCCCATCTGAAGTGATTCGGGAGCAATTTGCCATGTAAATAACAGACATGCGTTTGCATCCGTTGCCCAAACTTAGTAATCCTCTATCACAAAACTCCCCACATCCATTCAAATGTAGTATTTGCAACTTTTGACAGTACAAACCAATCGACTCCCAACCACGCAAACCAACTTTTGTACAATATGATAGGTCCCACTCTTTCAACAATGGACACCCTTTTGATATGCTTATGACATCATTGTCGTCAACGAAATTGCAATTCTGTAGTTCAAGTAATTTAAGATTTGCACCATATCCTAAACCGATAGTTGCCAGCCCTTTTCCCAAAGTACTCTTTTTATCAGGCGAGGAAAGATTTAGATATTCAAGACCACCTCCACTTAAGATTTCAATAACACCGGTAGAATCTAATGCACAGTGACCGGCACTTAAAATAGCCAAATTAGAAGAACACCCTCTCAAGCCTACACCAACAATTTTAGTGCAGCACGTTATTTTTAGTGCCCTAAGTTGTCGACAATTCTTAGATATATATTGAATCCCGCAATCAGTTATGTCTCTGCAAGAAGCAAGATTGAGCTCTATTAAAGATTTACAGGATTTGGCTAGAACTTCGACCCCGCTATCAGTGATAGAACATCTGGAAAGACAGATAACAGAAAGCAATGGACAACAGGAAGCAATTGAAACAATTCCTGTATCAGTTACTTGACGACAGAAAGCAAGAGAAAGACACTGCAATGTAGACCCAATTTTTTGTAATTTAATTAAATCAGAATCTGGGATTCTCCTGCAATCGGCCAAGGACAGATCTTGTAAATTGCAAAAACGATTAAGCAATTTTTCGAGCATACAGGAATCCCACTCAGAGCGGTAATTTCTAATATATAATCTAATTTGGCATAAGTTTTGAACTTCAAGAAAACTGTGACAGGTTAGGCCAAAAGAATTTCGATCCACTTGTTTCTTTAACTTTAGGAAAATCAATTCCAACGGAAGATCGGGAAGGTTTGTAATACATGGGTACCGATTATGAGCACGAAGATCTTCCATTAATTCTCTACGTATACATACCCGTTGAAAAATATGCAACAAAAAAATATGCAACAATACATTAGAAATTATAAAATGGATTGAATTCGTTTATGCAACATTCAACCGTTTTTTGTCTATACGTATATAGGCAAACAAAAGAACTCATATATTAATAAATAAACCAAGTTACAAACAAAGGCACATGATGCAACATCCTGCCCAAAACAAATACAAGCAATAGACCCGAATTACCATTATAAGCACAGTACACAAACATAGAACACATGCATCAAGTGTCATATCTTTCATGACAAGCTACAATTAAGCTGAGATTTCCGTCAAATTAAGTAACAAACTTCATTTTAGCCTATTTCGAGCCACACTTTTCTGCAGCTTAAGTTACAATAGTTGACTATAAATATATATAAATATATCTATCTCCAATAAATTGAACTTAAGGTTTTGTTAAACATAGAACTAAAATATAGGGCAGTGATATATGCGGATACAGTCAAATTACCTTATCATATTTTGATCTCCAAAGTAGGCGATTCAAACTATTAACCATCAATAATAAGTAGTGATTGCTAAATTTTGATAACTAACTGTATATAGCTAGCAGATTCATGAACAATTTTATATATATAGTAATGAGTTTAACCGATCTAAACCAGAGAAACACTACCGTTTTTACACAAAATTCACAAAACCGATCGATCTGTAAGTATAGCATTTGTCACACAATAATTGCAACCAAAACATGAACCTCGATATGATAAACTATCTACTAATCGTAAATTAGAAATTGAACCAGTAACTAGTTTTATACATTAAAGGTTCTGCGCTTTACCAGTACTGATCGTCAATGGAAGCTGAATTGCTGAATTAGAATTGGTTCTCCTTCTGATGTTAGGGTTTTAATCGCTTATAGTTGTATATATTTAAAATCGTGAAATCTCACTTTTTAATTTTGGTACAAGTTAAGCCCCTCAACGTTTTGCCTTTTTAAGTTTTTACCAGATAATGTGAACGAGAGGGGTAATAGACATAAACTTAAACAATTTGTTTGGTTAAAATATTACTCATTTATTAATATTAAACATCACGTCATTTTATTAATATTAATTTGTATATTGTTTCAAAACATGTGTATCTGCAGGGACAATTAATTTGTATATATTATGAGAATATATTACTCGTTTACGCACAATCATCATCGAAGATGGTAAAATCTATTCTATTCTTATACGGAGTAAAAGACTAGGAAGATGATGTTATAAAAGGCTTTTTCACAAGTTTAAAAAAAATTCAATAAAAAAAATGGTAAGAAATGTTGATGATATCATTAAAGAATAATACTAATTTAAACAAATCCTTATTAAAATAATATTAATTTAATTATATTAGTAAAAGAAAATTCAATTTAAATAAAACACGCATAAATTGTCTTAAAAAAGATCAGTTACTCTTCAGAGTACTTTATTCATATATCTTTTTAATATTTGTCTGCCCAATGTAATACCACGCTTATTTTTTAATTGGCTCTACTATCCAATACCCACCTCCATCTCTACTGTTCAAATTTAAATTACTGGTTTTGAAGATGAATACCACGCTTCTTCTAGATTTAGGTTAACGAAATCGTTCATTACACAAAGCACGATTCTCTGTATCATTCATTCTTCAACCTCTGCTCCCTTCTTCAATCTCCAGGCGAAAGATGAGATAGTAAACACAACTGAAATTAACGAGAATTTTAGGGTTTTTTAGTTAAAAGATGAGATAGTAAACAATGACAACATCGACGAAATGGTGTTGCCGACAATCGTTGATTACCTTCAATTTTTTAGATCTGGAATTCGTTGGTTCTCAGGTAATAGGTTTTTTAAATCTGAAATTGTATAGAATATGGAATTTATCACATTTGTTAATGCTTTGCACTTGCACATGTGAGTAGTAATGAATGAGTTTATGATTTCAGTTTGAAATTGATGTATTTTACAATCATGTTCTTCATCACTTATAGTGTTGGTATTATATTAAATATAAATTTAAATATAAATGTATTGTAACTGATGTATTTTAAAATAAATTTAGGGTAATATAAAGTGAAATTCGTGTTAAGAATCTGATTTTTAAAAAGTTCATCTTTGTTGTTCATTGTGATTGTGCTATTGTAGGTTATCAAGAAGTATACCCGGTTGTTGCAAAAGTCACACCATATGTGCTTACAGTAGTTCATAAAAGGTATTTTGTATTATCAAGTCATACTAATTTTTTCTTATTTGTTTCTTTGGGATAGTTTAATGCTTATTAGACTTATATGTGCTCCAACGATGATGAAACATGATTTGTGTGGATAAAAATTAAAAGGCGAAATAGACTCTAAAAAATAAGGGACTCGAAAGGTATTTGGTCGTTGAATACAATCTGTTGCCACAATGAGGGATGTTGTAAATTTTCTCAGGTAGCAATGGTGGAGTCGCAAGTGCTGACAGAAACTTAATAATATCTTAAACTTGTCAAATTTGTTTGACCTTCATAATTCAAATTTGTCATGTACCAAATCAACAGTTTTACACTTATCGAGTTAAAGCTTATCAAATCTTTAAATATCAAATGCTAACATTAGTTCCAAGTTATTGACAAATTCATCATTATTGACACAAAATCCAATTACTGAAGTGTGGCAGTCTTCTTGAGAGAGGAGCAACTGAATCAGGGGATGATAATGGCTTAACGGTTCGGTCCATGTTGTTTTGCATTCTGTTGTTGGAAGTTAGGTGTATTGTTACCTTTTTATGTAAGTTTTATTGTGATTTCATACATGTGTGTTTGTTGCATCAAAATTTTTCGGTGTTCTTCCCTTCTTTTTGCTTTATTTCCTCTTATTTCGTTACTAATTAGAGATTTTATAATGGGTTTTGTGTTTGTTTCCATATTTCGTTAGGGTTGCATTTGGCTAGCACTTGAAGGTAATGGTAGTTTTGACTATTTGGACACTTGACTGGTCAGGGTTAAATGGGGTCAATTTGGGTAACGGTCATTTACAGCTACTAAAAAAGATAATTCTTTTATCTAACTCGTGAAACCACGGGTCATTAACTAGCGGTTCAATGGAAGGGCTAGAATGGATCACTTGTCCAATAAAATATGCAGGTTCGAGAGCAAAAAGAGCTTATATTGGCTGACAATCAAATAGTTTTCTGCATTGCTTCTGTTTGGCTTATATTTTTCGTAGTTGTTTCATGTGTATGTAATGTTGCTTATAAGTAACTAACCACTATACATGATGTAATTATTTCACGTATATAAATATATAATACTGCTTTGCCTTTAAAATAAAACATAATAATATGTATATTTATATAATCCAGACTAGTTAAATGACATGAATTCATAAGATATATAACACTTATAAAAGTTCTTCAAAAGAAAATCAGGTTCTTTAAAATCGAATAAAACAAGAGTTAAATGTCTTTTAAATTCATACGATACTTTTCATAACGAATTTGACATACAAATAGCCCATTGGTTGGGGCCCTGAGTGTGATGACCCGGGAATTTCCGACCAAATTTAAACTTGAATCTTATATGGTTTCGACACGATAAGCAAAGTCTGTAATGATGAGTCTCAAAATTTTGAACTATTTTAATATATTCATTTAACCATTGACTACTCTCGATGATTCACAAACTATTGTCTGTAGATATATATGTAAATATATTTATATAAATATAAATAAAGGTGTATATATAATATTTTGCAAAAAAATAAAAATGCACTTTAATTAATTAGAATTAAAAATTTAAAATTTATAAACAGAATAATTAAGTACAATTAAAATGAGTATATATAAACATGTATATGATATTATTATGAAACTATATGTGTGTGTGTGTGTATATATATATATATATATATATATATATATGATTCCTATTAATAATTGGTATTATATTGTAATATATATAAAATATATAAATATTCAATATCTAATAAATGTTGTCATAGGATATATAATAAAATTATTAATTATTATATAGTTAATAAGATATAAATTCTACATATTAAATTTAAATACAAGTTAAAATATAAAAGTTATACTAATAACTTTACTTCATTATAAATGTTAATATTAATAATTGTATTATTATAGAAAATATATAAAATTTGAAAAGTATAAGTTATTATGTTATAATTATTATTATTATCATTAATATCATTATAACTAATATTATTTTAGTATCATTAATAAGATTATTATTATTATTATTTAGAAATTTAATTTATTTAAATTATCATTCTTGTTAATATTATCATATTATTATCTTTATCAATAATATCATTATTATTAAAAACATTTTTGTCATGTTTTTAGTATATAAGGGTTAATATTATTATTAGTATTATTAGTTATTAGTAGTATTAATATATTTATAATTGTCATTATCAAAAATTAAGAATTTGATATATATATACAGTTATATGAGATATAAATTCAGATATATAAATAGGTATATATATATATATATATATATATATAATATAGTTATATATGTATATATAATTATATATATAAATACTGATAAATACATAAATATATATAAAGATAAATACGTATTATAAGTTATAAGAATCCAAATCAGTTAAATCATTATCAAACTGTATTTGATTTGCAATTACTGTGTTAATCGTTGAAATTGAATTCAAAACCATCCAAAATCTGTTATCAGATCTTTTCTCCTTTTTTTTTTATTTATTTATGATTCTGATAATGAAATGAGTCGACTGAAATTGCTATAAAACAACTGAATTAGTCAGAGTATTTACCACACTCAATCAACTGCACATCCTCTATATTAATCATCACTTCATCTGTTTTAATTGATTAAATTCTTTAAACAGAAAATGCAAGAACACAGCTCCCGTTCCCTGTTTTGCTCCATTTTTTTTCAAAAACATCAAAAACGAATTAATTTTGAAAATGTGTTGATGCAGTCTGGTTAGGAATTGTTTACTTAATCTTTCTGAAAAATCCTAAACTCCAATTCTTTCTAACGAAGCCAAATTTCGAAGTCAAAGTTTCAATTTCATAAAGTCAAAATTTGTTCTTTGTTGAAATTCAAACATGATTTAGTTTTAATTTAAATTGAGGGTTCATAAAGTTTCAAATGATAATTTAAAACATTTTTCATTCAGGAATCAAAGCCTAAAACGTTCTAAAAATCCGAGTTTGATTTTGAGATGGCAAACGGGTTCTTCAGCTATTTTTTTTTCTTTCTTCTGTTATTTATATTTTTTTTGTTATCTGTTAAATTCAAACATTTCAATTGTCTAATAACCAAACCTATTGCGTTTAATAATTCAAAAAAAAACTAAGTATTGGATTCATAAATAAATGGGTTTAAACTCTGATCGATTAAGATTTGGGGTGAAGAAGAAGAGAACACAGAAATATAGAATAAATAAATATAAGGTTCATATTAAATCAGAAAAGCATGTATGGCGTGATGGTTGAGAGGTTGTGTCGGGTATCGAGAGGTCTCATGTTCGAGCCCGGTTCATGGCGAATTTTTTTTTTAAAAAAAGCTCTTTAAAGGGTAACACTCTTATTATTATTATTATTATTATTATTATTATTATTATTATTATTATTATTATTATTATTATTATTATTATTATTATTATTATTATTATTGTTGTTGTTGTTGTTGTTGTTGTTATTATTATTATTATTATTATTATTATTATTATTATTATTATTATTATTATTATTAGGTTGTTGTTGTTATTATTATTTTAGAGTACTAATATTTATTATTAAAACTAATATCATGACGTTTATTATAAACACTAACATAAATTATATTATTATCACTACTATTACTAGTATTATCATTATTATTAATATTATTATTGTTATAATTAGTATTATTACTATCATTAACATTATCACCACTATTATTATCATCATTAAGTAATATTATCATTCTATAACTATTATTATTATTATTATTATTATTATTATTATTATTATTATTATTATTATTATTATTATTATTATTATTATTATTATTATCAAAATAATACAATTTATTATTATTTTCATAAACATTAACATTAGTATCATTTTTTTAGTACTATTAGTATTATTAATAACAAAAGTATTATTAATATGATTATCATTATTAGAATTGTTATTATTAAAAATTTATTATCATATTACAAAAATTATTATTATCATTACAACTATATAAATAATCATCATTTTCAAATATATATTCAAATGAAATCTATAATATATAAAGTAAAAATATGTATAATTGTTCGAATAAGATTATGTGTTTTAATATATATACAAATGATATAGGTTCGTGAATCTGAGGCCAACCCTGCATTGTTCAGTTTCGTCGTATGAATATTTTTACTACAAAATATTGGATTGTGAGTTTCATTTGCTCCCTTTTTAAATGCTTTTGCAATTTATTTTTGGGACTGAGAATACATGCGCTAATTTTATAAATGTTTTACAAGATAGACACAAGTACATAAAACTACATTATATGGTTGGATTATTAACCGAATATCGCCCTTCAGGTTATGGATGGTTTAGTACTTCGAGATTATTATACAGACGAGAGGTTCTGTTTTGGGGATATTCTATGCATTAAGTTAACGTCGGTTACCAGGTGTTCAATCCATATGAATGATTTTTGTCTCTATGCATGGGACGTATATTTATGAGAAATGAAAATGAAATTCTTGTGGTCTATTAAAATGGTGAAAATGAATGATTATGATAAACTAATGAACTCACCAACCCTTTTGGTTGACACTTTAAAGCATGTTTATTCTCAGGTATGAAAGAAATCTTCCGCTGTGCATTTGCTCATTTTAGAGATATTACTTGGAGTCATTCATGACATATTTCAAAAGACGTTGCATTCGAGTCATCGAGTTCATCAAGATTATTATTAAGTCAATTATAGTTGGATATATTATGAAACGGTATGCATGCCTGTCAACTTTTGATGTAATGAAAGTTTGTCTTTCAAAAACGAATGCAATGTTTGTAAAATGTATCATATAGAGGTCAAGTACCTCGCGATGTAATCAATTGTAATGTATTCGTCCAGATGGATTAGGACGGTTCGCTTCACTGAGATCCTTGCAAGAAGGTCTCAGTTTCGAGTCTTGTCTAGGAAGAATATTTTGTGGTGGCTTGGAAAGGGTTGGTAACATCCAATCAAACCGGGGTATATAATATCTCAAGCTGGTTTGATAACTAAGTTTAAGTCTATTCTTTAATTTAAAGGGTTATTGGTTAGTTGGACTAAAATTTTCTTATTATTGATCATATATTTGGTATTATATGTTGTGAAGATTTAAAGATACGAAGCGAAGTTGAAAAATTGAAGGCATAGAAGTTTACAGTACCGTTGGTCCACAATCAACAACCTAGAACGCTTATATGAAATCAATTGAACAGAATAACAAATAAGTTATAAAGTGCGGAATCAATTGAACTTTGCAAATTGAATTGACACAGAAAGAATGAACAATAGAGAAGATAATTGTTATTGAATTAACGAATTGGAATGAATTACAAGTTCCCTATTTATAGATTTGAGAAACACACTTCTCAAATCTATTCCAAAACAAACGTAGCTAAATAAAAGAAAACTAAATAATATCATATCTCTATAATGATCTTCTCCTAGAAATCAGAGATATTCGTTTAGATATATTTGTTTAGATGGAATCTCTTCATTCTTATCTTCAGTTATTTTACACGTATTTGATTTGATCTTTCTCTCTTTTCAGCACCAGTAGAATCTGTATTTCTCGTTGAGCAGAGTCTGTGTTCTTCAATCTTCCAGACTCCAAATATTACAGTCTCTAAATATACAGAATCAAATAATACAGACTCAAAATACTTTTCAGTTAAGACTTCTTTGACTCATCCGATTTATAAAATTCCTAACAATCTCTCCCTATCTGATGATGTCAAAACACATACACAAAACTATAAGTTGAATTTATCTGTAAACATTAAAATAAACTTACAGACTCAATAACTTAGAACCATTTAGTTTTTCTCTTCTTTCCTCCATCTTTCCTTTGACTTGAAGATTCAACTGTTACTCTTTTCTTCTGAAGCTTTGCATATTCATCCTTGATTTCACCACTCATAAACCTCAGATTTGAATTTCCTTCAATTTCAGTCAAATTTAAAAATAAGAATTCCACTAATTTTCTTCTGAATGGCAGACTCTGTTTGGATTCACACTTCTTAAGAAGTGCAATTAGATGGCTTAGTTGTGTGTCCTTAAACTTGTTCACTTTCATCAAATACTCGGTATCTTTTCTGTCTCTATACAATAGCCCTCCAGGATCAGATATATAAAAATTATCTTCAAACTTCACATGACTTGGAACCTGGAACATTGAATTCTTCTCATCTTCAAAAATCAGATTTACCCCATCAATTTTTGTTCTTTCTTCCTCTGAATGAACTCTGCAGTATACTTTATATTCTTCTTCTGCTATCATTCCCAGTTCATATGAAACATGAACTAACATGTGAATCTGTCTAAGAACGTCTGGTTTCAAATCTCACTCTTGCAATTTCCTAACACACCTTGCAATAGCTTTCCATTCAAAGAAACCTAAAATGAACACATGATCCAAATTAATTACCCTTTTGCTTTTATCATCCAAGATCATCTCAACAATTATAATCCCATCATCATTCCTTCTTAAAATACAATCAGCAATTGTATTGTCTTTAAAACCTCTATATGAAAATCTATCATTCAACTTCTAACTCAGATTCCTTTCTTCCTCTAATCTTTTCAAAACAAACTTCTCAGCTTTGGACCTTGACTCTTGTTCCTCTATCATGTTCAGATAATTTTCAATAGGCATTCCTTCTGCAGCAGCAGCTTCTATAACCAAATCATCAACTGCCTCCTCTGCAGGACTCAATTTTCTTTTACCAGCAACTTTTTCTCTTCTTTGCACATTTGAATATGTGCTCTGTTAACATATTCTGCTCTCTTTTCTGCTCTAGCTGTTCTCCTTTCTGCCCTATTCATAGCTAAAACAGCAATCATATCATCATCATTATCATCACCATCACTATCATCACCAGACTCAATGCTGATTACACTTGGCTTACACCCTTCATCCTTCTTTTTCCTTTTTAAAATAGATTTCTTCCTTGAATACAACTTGGTGACTTCAGGTTTAGATTGTTGCTGCTATTGCTCAGTTTTGTTCCCCCCCCCCCCCCCCCCTCAACCCTTGATTCACCTTCACCTTCAGCATGTGACTTGTTTTTAGCCTTTGGCTTCCCCTCAGCCTTTGAGTCCCCTTCAGCCTTTGACTCCTTTTCAACCCTTGTAAAACCTCCAACACCTACTATCCAAGGAATCCAGTTACCTGCACCATCATTAAAAATTTAACCCTTTTACCTAGATGCTTTGCAATGAACGCGTCAATTTCTAGCTTTCTCTTGTTCTCCCCCTTTTTGACAACATCTAGATCTTCATCAGACATTGGTGGCGGATCTATGTGAGTAATATGATCATATATCCTTTCTGAAAGATCTTTGATGGTACCAAACTCTGTAGATAGACCAGCAACCTCAGATCGAAGACTATAAACCTCCTTAACAGCTATCTCCATTGAATCTAACCTCCTGATTATAGTCTGTAAAATAGCATTGTTAGAACATGAAGTGGTTGCTTGATCTTTCTGTACCTGCATCACCACGCCTGTCAAATTCCCAACCAACCTCCTTACTTCCGCCAGCTCATTTCTTGTTGCCAAGTTATTATTCAAGTTGTTAAACCCAGCAGGCACACTTGTCAGCTTGTCATCAAACTGTGTAGTCCACTTAGTCAAAGTATTCAACACACTAACCAAGTTGACTTGTGTCTCAGGTTGGGGTGGAATATATGCATGGGGTGATTGCGTGGTTGGTGTGTCCTCACCTTCCTCCCGTTGAGAAAGACTGGGATCATGAGACACAGAAGGTTTTGGAGCTTGTACCTCACCCTGTGACCTGAGATCAGCATTGGCAGCTCGTGCTAGAATGTGTAAGGAGTTATTTGTGTACAAGCTAAACCCCCCAACTTTCCGTCTTTTTAACCTTTTACCAATTATGTCGATAGAGCTAAATAAAAAGAAACGGTCACGTACATGAACATCATAAAAATTAAAAAAAAAAAAAAATTGTTATAATGTAAGCTATTTTTTTTTTCTTTATTCTATTTTTTGGGAAGGGAGGGGTGTTTTTCCAACTTTCAATAGTATTGACAATATCGTCGCGAATTGATTTTCTTTCTATGTGGGTAGTATATTGCAAAGGTGGTTAAGTCTCCTCATGTCAATATCACCGTTCGAAAAAAATATATAGACCTAACTAAATTTGCATATTCATTAAATATGCTTATGTGTCATATTCGCCTATCAGGCCCATTTAATTAGGCCTATTAGTTTTTTCATAATTTTTTTATTCGGCGGAAAAACGGAAAACTTTTATAAATCATTAGAAGGTTCATCAAAAAAATGAAACCTCCTAGAAAGATACAAACCAATAATGCGGAGCAAAACTAAACTAGACCAAGTGAAATCTTGCAAAACCAACTAAAATACATAAGGACTTCAAAACTCAAAAGATCACGACCCCAGTAAGAAAAAGATGATAAACCATCTAACCGGCCATCGGAAAATAAAAAATCATCTAAAGACCAAAAACGACCGCCTTCTCACAAACATAAAGACTCAAGCCTCTTTGACAAAATCACCAAACACTTCCATCTCCTCTTCATGAGACAACTTCTTTTTTCTTTCCTTTCTCGGCTTTTTAACAATCGTTGATTCGGAAGACGGATCACTATAATTGTTAACGACTCCCTTTTGTACCCCTCCGATGTTATCCATTACATTGTTGAAAGCCGCAAAAGGATCCCAACCAATAGATTTGTTACCAATAGATTTGACGGAATGAAAAACACTTGCAAGCTTAACCAAACCCTCTTTCGGTTCTTCAGCACAATGGCTCGGCCCAGCAATAGATGAGTCCAAATTCACAGGCCCACTTGTGATGATCGCTCCAAATCCATATGGACGAACACGTCATTCATCGATTTCATTGCGAGGTATTTGACGTCTATATGATACGTTTTGTAAACATTGCATTCTTTTGAAAAGGCACACCATAAATGAATATTTAAATCAAAGGTTTTCGACATCTGATGATTTTCACATATAGACAATCACCGTAAATAATAGTTTACAATAGTAATTTCGTTGACAATGCAGTCAAAATAAGATACATGGTGATGATTTGGTGAATGCAACGTTTCCTTGATAAATATGCCATGTAAGACTCCATGCACATAGCTTGTCTAACATATAAGCAAACAGCGGAAGACTTCTAGGGAACCTGAGAATAAACATGCTAACAAGTGTCAACACAAAGGTTGGTGAGTTCATAGTTTTAATGTTGCGCACAATCTGTATATAAAGGTGGATCACAAGATTTCAGTTGTTCAATCCAGAAACGTTTATCAAAATATTCTACGAAATTGAGCACCCTGGTAACTAAACTTAACGTATATATAATTTGTACCCTTTGTATAATCATCTTAATAATACACGCAAACCAACGTGTACGCTTCTCAAATAGCATACGTCCGTTAAAAGGCTGGTGCTCTAGCTCGGACGGGGATATCAAGCCCTATGGATCCATATACTACTACTCGCGCCCACCAGTTCTTATAACTGGCAGTTACTAGTTACCAAAACTAAGGAATTTTCGGTTCAAACTCAGTGTAGAATTTAGTATGTACTTGTATCCATTGCGTTTAAAATAAAGTGCATGTATTCTCAGCCCAAAAATATATTGCAAAAGCAATTAAAAAGGGATCAATGAAACTCACCTTAGCAACATATAAAGTCGTTCACCAAAATGTGATCGAAACTCGGATTATCAAATAACCGTAGATCTCAACCTAGAGAACATATGTTGGTCAATAAATGTCTATCAAGCTAGGTCAGGTCATAGTGTATAAAAATTCTAATGCTCGAGATCGACATACAAAAGTTATCCAAAGTCGTTTCAAAAAGTCAATTTTGACAATAATTCAACAAAACGAGATGTGCCTTATATATGGATTCATTTACTTGGCTGGTAATATTCAAAAATCTAGTTTATCATTCTTACAAACAAGTTTCAAAAGCAATTTCAATCAACGTCAATCATAATTCAGTTGATCATATCTTTTAATTCGTTCACCGAAATTACGCGATTTCTAAATGAAAAGTTATTGATTTTTCGCCAGCTTTCCAAAAACATGCATATCATATACCTTTTATCAGTAATATATGTATTTACTTCGTGATTCATCATAACTGTTTAACGACAAAATTTAGCATACAAGCATGCATAAATATATATACTCGAGCACTAGACATGGATACACAATTAATGTATAAAAGATAAAATATGAGTGCTTACGTATCAATATTGAGATTCAATATTGTAGGAAAGTACGTAGACGCAACAGAGATGATAAACACTAGATTTGATTCACAAATATACCCTCGAACATTACCCATAACCTCCTTGGCAATAACCCATAATTTCCTTAGCTCTATCCCGCTCAAAAACCCATTTTGAAGGTGACACGCTCATAAACTCGTCGTAGTATTTTAGGTATATATACTACTAATAATAATATTATAATAAGATTAATAATAATAATATTAATCTTAATAATAATAATAATAATAATAATAATAATAATAATAATAATAATAATAATAATAATAATAATAATAATAATAAAATAATAATACGGAGGAATGAATCGAGCTTTTATAGTATGTGGCCTGCTACAGTACCTCATGCGATCGCATGAGTTTTTAGTGTTTTTGCCATGCGATCGCATGGCCGCCTTATCCGTTTTTGTTTGCTAGTTCGTCGACATCAAATAGTGTTTACTGTAGCAAACAGTGTTTACTGTAGCAAAGTCATTTTACTGTAGCAAATAGTGTTTTACTGTAGGAAAGTCGTTTTTACTTGTACATATATATATATATACATACATATAATTGTTCATGAATCGTCGAGAGCAGTCAAATGTAATTAAACAGTTCTAAAATTTTGAGATTCAACTTCATAGACTTTGCTTATCGTGTCGGAAACGTTAAATCATTTAAAGATAAAGTTTAAATTTGGTCAAAATTAGCCGGGTTGTCACACCACTACCCTTAGACCCGCTATTAACACCTAGTTCATCAACAACACTTGGATTGCATATGGCTGCATCACCGGCATCAGCCTTCGTCGCCAACCCAGGATCCAAATTAACCAAACCATCATCAAGCTCGTCTACAGAATCGAAAACCGAAAGCATACACTCGATAGAAGAAACCTTATCCTGATTAACTATCGCCGTATCCGATTCTACAACATCAGAAGTGGTAAAACGAACACTACCAACAAACAAGTCATTAGACTCCGGTTGAATCAACCCTAGAACAAAATTATTCCCCTTCTCAATAGTAGCAGTAGAGTTGCTAGCCAAACAACTAAACGAATCGCTATAATTACGGCAAAATTCCAACGATTTCAGGCACTTTTTAACGCACGATTTGCCATAACAGGGAACTCCAAATCACCAACGTAGGAAGCGTTAACATTGGAGGCTGCCATAGCCGATTTAACCTTTTCGGAAACAGACTCATAATTAACGTGGTAAGATGAGATGACATGACTATGAGCATTAGAAACAGGCGCGGCTAAAACGTTTTCGTCACATACGACACGATTGGAATTAATCAAATCAATCGTAGGAAATTCATCTGTAAAAATGCGATCACACTCGTTTGATGGGATTTCAATGATACGAATAAAGAAAGATTCTGATCCCAAGTTATGTTGACTTCTTTAACCGCATCAATAAGCAAAGACGGACAATCTAATTCGACGAAGGCATAAGCGACCCCAATTTGTTTGAGATCGGACGAAGTATGAGCAACATGTAAAACCTACCCGCCACAATTTCCTTAATATTCTCCTCCGAGAAGAAGTTAGCCAGAATACCAGAGATGTTGATTCAAGAGAAACGGAAAAAACATTCAATCCGGGAAGAGAAAGGTCCGATGAAAACCAACTCATCCTTGACGGGATGAACAGTACACAAATGCTCCAAGCTATTCTCATCAGCACACTTGATATACAGAGACAAGTTATGTAAAACTTAATGTCTATCCCACTTATTATGCATAACCAAAAGATTAATAAAAATTTAACCACTAATATTATTAAATTTAAGTTTTTTCCTTATAAGAATTTAACTAACAACTAGTTGGTTAATGAGTTTTCACATATAGACTGGTCAAAAGTTTTTTCGGTCTACAATTACAAACAGGATCTACTTATTGAGACATTCCTTACAACTTACAAGACTCTGAAGACTTAATAAATTAAACAACTGTTAAGTAAACATACAAATTGTGCTAATATTTCTTCTCTTTTGTTCCTCTGCCTCTGCAGCTAATTATAATTCTTCGAAGATTAAAAGCAAAAACGTTTTGCAAATGGCCAGGTAAATCTCCAACTGGGAAAACTGGTCCCTAGCCTGAAATATTTATCAATCTTCACAAATGGCCAAGTAAATCTCCAAGTAAATAAGTATTTCTTGTGTCGAGTCATGGGACCACTTATTCTTGACTTGTTATAACGCGCTCACGGTATGTAATAGAGATCGAGTTAGTCTAATGTGAATTGGTCAACTTGTCTTCCTTTGACGAGCTCTTCGATTGGTTAAACTCATGGCATGGCTAAAGGTCTCAAAAGGATCGCACTCGCAGCACCATAGCTTCTACCCTCTGGTGGTTATGGCGTCTGAGAAACAACTTGATATCAACTTATATACTACTATTAAAATATTTAATGTCTTCGTTAACATTAGAATTTTTGATTTTTCTTGATTAAAATCTAGAGGTAATAACGTGAAGTTTGTAGCTTAAAATGGAAAGTTACTTAAATACTCCTTGTACAAGATTTTATCATATATTTTTTTCTATTATGTTATATCAAATTACAACTTCACACTCTAACTAATTTGCTAAACACGCATATACAAATAAGATTCGGATTTTAATACGGAGTAAAACAATAGTGTAAAGTTTACAAATTAGCTTACAAATAACAATGAATGCATCTCATCCAACTAGATTGCTTTAGAAAAAAATTATTAGTTAAAGCACCGGGAGTGGTGACCCAGGTCACTTGACATGTCACTGGTGAGTGGTGACTTGTTGAGTCAAAAAAGTTGGAAAGTGATAACTTATGTCACTTGAGGTGTGTTAGTTTTTTGTTTTTTTTTTTTTAATGTTTTTTAATAATTATAATTACAAAAATTATATTTCAATTAAAATAACTTCCATTAAAATAAAAATAAAAATAAAAACATTACAATTTCTAAAAAAAAAAAAATTACAATTCCTATAAAAAAAATTACAATTCCTAAAAAAAATAAAAAAACATTACAATTCCTATAAAAAAAAATTACAATTCCTAAAATAAAATAAAAAAACATTACAATTCCTAAAATAAAAAAAGAAAACCAAAGAGTTCCTAAAATTTAAAAAAAAAAAAAAAAAAAAAAGACACGAACTCAAACCGGTACGATCGAGTCTTCACTCACGTATCCCTCTTCGCTACTGTTGTGCGGGTAGTGAGGATGTGATCGGGTGATGAATTGTCAGGACCATATATGGATACAATACAACTCGATATGCTCGCATTTGAGTTTTGGTTTCCTGACAATTTGATGCCATTCTTTTTTCGATCGTGAGAAACTCAAATTTCTCCGTTTCTGGAACAATATATATAAAATCCGAGGCCTCGAAGTCGATATGCTCTCTTAAATAGCTGAACAAGTGTTGTGTCCCACAACGTTACATCGGGTGAATCGAACAATTTACATTGCGGGTGGTAATACATCTTCCAGTCTTCGCTCAATTCGCCATCGTAACATTCATCGAAACAATGCAAGAATCCATTTTTTTTTTAAATTTGGATGTGAGTTGTGTAGAGAAAGTGGGGAGTTTTTAAAGTTGGTGAATTTTGATTGAAGTGGGGAGTGGATTTATATAGAGAAAGTCGGGAGTTTTTAAATAAATAAAAGAAATTATAACCGTTGCATTCTAAGTCGCGTGGGCGACTGACTGAGGTGAAATCGGGTGTAGGCAACGGGAGGGAGTGAGGGACGGCGTTGAGGGGTGGGGGAAGGGGTGGCGACGCGATGCCACTCCCCATGCTCTTATTATTCAAATCGAATCTAATCTAATTATATATCTCTTCATACATTAAGAATTCCTTTTTAGTTTTTTCTATTAAAGTGAAAACTTTTTATATAAAGCAGTTCGTAAAGAGCTTTACCATTAAGGTCAAATTTAAGAGAAAAAAAAACGGAAACTAACAGTAAACAAGTCTAAAAAAAAATCCAATTACCTGCATATCCAAAGAAAATATAGAAATTTCAATTTAAGTTTACTATTCTTATGACCGAGCTAAGATCCATTGCTTCCAGGTTCAATATCATTTTCCAAGTATTCGATTCCACATCAGCTTCATTTACATATAAAACTTGGTCATCATCAAATCTTTACCACTTTTTCTCATTAATTAGCTGCACACAACAAACATGATATCAATCTCTGAAATCTCTAAAAATGAAAACAAAGCACAAGAAAATCAGGTGGTTTATAAATAATTACATTAAAACATGAAGCATTTTGCAAAGGGCCAAGTAAATTTCCAACTGGGAAAAATGGTCCCCGGCTTATAAATCAACTCGATCTTCACATCCTGTCTTTGTAATTTGAAGGCACTGATCCCACCTGAAGTGATTTTGGACCAATTTCCCATGTAAATGACAGACAAGTTTTTGCAGCCATTACCCAAAGATAGCAATCCACTATCACACAAATTCCAACATCCCCACAAACGTATTATCTGCAACTTTTGACAGTACAACCCAATCGACTCCCAACCACGCAAACCAACTTTAGTACAACGCGATAGGTCCCACACTCTCAACAATGGACACCCCTTTCATATTCTTATGACATCATCGTCCTCAATAAATTTGCACTCCTCTAGATCAAGGATTTTAAGATTTGCACCATATCCTAAACCGATAATTCCCAGCCCTTTTCCTAAAGTACTCTCTTTATCAGGCGAGGAAAGATTTAGATATTCAAGACCACCTCCACTTAAGATTTCAATAACACCGGTAGAATCTAATGCACAGTGACCGGCACTTAAAATAGCCAAATTAGAAGAACACCCTCTCAAGCCTACACCAACAATTTTAGTGCAGCACGTTATTTTTAGTGCCCTAAGTTGTCGACAATTCTTAGATATATATTGAATCCCGCAATCAGTTATGTCTCTGCAAGAAGCAAGATTGAGCTCTATTAAAGATTTACAGGATTTGGCTAGAACTTCGACCCCGCTATCAGTGATAGAACATCTGGAAAGACAGATAACAGAAAGCAATGGACAATGGGAAGCAACTGAAATAATTCCTATTCCTATATCAGTTACTTGACGACAGAAAGCAAGAGAAAGACACTGCAATGTAGACCCATATTTTTGTAATTTAATTAAATCAGAATCTGGCATTTTCTTGCAACCAGCCAAGGACAGATCTTGTAAATTGCAAAAACGATTAAGCAATTTTTCGAGCATACAGGAATCCCACTCAGAGCGGTAATTTCTACTAATACGTAAGCTTATTTGGCTTGAGTTTTGAACTTTAAGAAAACCGTGACAGGTTAGGCCAAAAGAATTTCGATCCTCTTGTTTCTTTAACTTTCGGAAAATCAATTCCAACGGAAGATCGGGAAGGTTTGTAATACATGGGTACCGATTATGAGCACGCAGATCCTCCATTAGCTCTCTACGTATACACACCAGAAGAAAAATATGCAACAAAAAAATACGCAACAATACATTAGAAATTATAAAATGGATTGAATTCATTTATGCAACATTCAACCGCTTTTCGTCTGTACATATATAGGCAAACAAAAGAGCTCATATATTAATAAATAAACCAAGTTACAAACAAAGGCACATGATGCAATAGACCCGAATTACCATTATAAGCACAGTACACAAACATAGAACACATGCACCAAGTGTCACATCTTTCATGACAAGCTACAATTAAGCTGAGATTTCCGTCATATTAAGTAACAAACTTCATTTTAGCCTATTTCGAGCCACACTTTTCTGCAGCTTAAGTTACAGCAGTCGACTATAAATATATCTATCTCCAATAAATTGAACTTA
Organism: Rutidosis leptorrhynchoides; assembly: GCF_046630445.1. Lineage (NCBI taxonomy): Eukaryota > Viridiplantae > Streptophyta > Magnoliopsida > Asterales > Asteraceae > Rutidosis > Rutidosis leptorrhynchoides. Next base: position 641,606,100 of record NC_092335.1, read on the forward strand.
AGGTTTTGTTAAACATAGAAATAAAAATATATGGCAGTGATATATGCGGATAGAGTCAAATTACTTTATCATATTTTGATTTCCAAAGTAGGCGATTCAAATTAAAAAACTATTATCCATCAATAATAAGTAGTGATTGCTAAATTTTGATAACTAACTATATATAGCTAGCAGATTCATGAACAATTTTATAAATATAGTAATGAGTTTAACATTTCTAAACCAGCGAAACACTACCGTTTTACACAAAATTCACAAAAAGGATCGATCTGTAAGTTTAGCATTTGTCACACAATAAATGCAAACAAAACATGAACCTCGATATGATAAACTATCTAATAATTGTAAATTAGAAATTGAACGAGTAACTAGTTTTATAAATTAAGGTTCTGCGCATTACCAGTACTGATCGTCAATGGAAGCTGAATTGCTGAATTAGAAATAGTTCTCCTTCTGACGTTAGGGTTTTAATCAGCTTATAGTTGCTGTATATATATTTTTAAAATCGTGAAATATCACTATTTAATTTTGGTACAAGTTAAGCCCTTAAACTTTTTGCCTTTTTAATTATTTACCAAATAATGTGACTGGGGGGTAATAGACATAAACATAAATATAAACATAAACAATTTGTTTTGTTAAAATATTACTACTCATTTATTAATATTAAACATCACGTCATTTTATTAATATTAATTTGTATAAATTATGAGAATATAGCATTACTCATTTACACACAATCATCATCATCAAAGATGGTAAAATGGTTCAATGGAAACGCTAGAATGGATCACTTGTACAAGAAAATATGCATGTGCGAGAGCAATTAGATCTTATATTGGTTGACATTTAAATAATTATCTGCACTGCTCCTCCTGTTTGGTATCCAGGTTTTCTTCAACTTTTGGTATCTAGTATGATTTAGAGAAACTCAAAAGATATGTAAATAATTCTTAGTGACCTTGTTTGTTTTTGATGTAACTAAACTTTTTATTATAAAAAACCTCAAAATAGTTAAACCGGACCAAACCATCTAGCACGACATTTTACTCAGTGTGGTATGGTTTGATATATGTATGGTTTGATATATGTTGAAATCGTGAATGCCAGTTTAATTTGAGATTTAGTCAAAACCGGATCAAACCGGACCGAGAACACCCCTAAATATAACCATAACCATAAAATAAAATGAGTTGTGATTTTGCAAATCTAATAAGTTTAGGGGCTGTTTTGTGATTAGATTGTTTAAATAAGAGGGTAATTCAGAACTGCTCGTGGGATATATACATAGGAACTAGGAAGCCATTTTTTTTTAATACCATTCGCACAATTACTCGTCTAGGGTTTATAATCTGGAAGTTTTCTTCAATTTCATTCCCAATTCAAAACCATGGTGGCTGAGGTATCCTTTTATTCTTTATTTCTTTTCTTTTTATGCTTTGTATCTGTATCTATAGATTTATGTAATTAAACTTGTTTGCTTTAATATTGTATATGATATGATCGGTTTCGACAATTCTTCATTTATGAATCTTATAGGTCCTTATGGACTTGAGCTTCAAATTACTTGTATTCGATCCTATTGCAAAGCTAAACTGAAGGTCCTTTTTATTATTATTATTATTATATATATATATATATATATATATATATATATATATATATATATATATATATATATATATATATATATATATATATATATATTAATATTATATATATATATATATATATATATATATATATATATATATATATACTTGATTTAGTATCAATATATTAAGAATGGGGTGAGGATTCATGGATAACTATAGAAAGAGAACATAGAGAACTCACATATTAATGTACATGCACCTACTATATGCACCTATTCTTTAAAAAAAAAAATTTCAAAAAAAAAAAAAAAAAAATTTCCTTGAATTTTTTTTTTTTCTAGAAAAAAAATTTCGAAATTTTTTTAATTCTACGCCAGCATGCCACGTTAGCAGACTGACTGTCACGTCAGCACAGACTGATTGCCACGTCAGCATAGACTGACACGTGGCTGAGTCTGTGCTGACGTGGCAGTCAGTCTGCTGACGTGGTATGCTGGCGGGGAAAAATTCAATTTTTTTAAAAAAAAATTCGTAATTTTTTTTTTAATTTCGTAAATTTATTTATTTACTTTTTTTTTAAAAAAATTTTGTAAATTTTTTTTTCCGATTTTTTCAAAATTTAGCCCGATTTAGAGTTTAGGATTTAGGATTTAGGGTTTAGTGTTTTGGGTTTAGTCCCTAAACCCAAAACCTTAAACCCTAAACTCTAAACCGTTCGTATTAAAAAACTCAATATAAACCCTAAATCTAAACCCTAATTTATGTTTAAGAATGAATTGATGTGATATGACGAAAATCCCCTTACTAATATGAGTGAAATAAGAAAATAACATGGTGCTAAGAAAAGCTTGGCATGTAAGTGAAATAACATGGTGCTATGGGTTCTCTCCTATGTCAAGTTCTCTCTATATCCTTTCACTTAAGAATGTGTATTGCGCAGCTGATGATTAAATGAATGAGGTTATATTATTTTTGATTTATTTTTAAATTATATATGTGTAATTTTCCAATCTGAATCATATATTGGTATATCTGACTTGTGTTAAAACCAAATGAATAAAGAGAACCCTAATTAATCCTTTACATACTAAAAGAGGTGTCAAAATGTGTAGTTTTGGCCTCTTTTAGTATAATAACATAATTTTTAATTTGACCCCTTCTTTTAAAGTTCAATTTGTAACTTATCGAGGGATATAAACGTAAATTCAATTTTTTGTATAAAAAAACCACCAAAAACTTCAACGGGCCTTATCTTCATATTTGCCGCGAGTTATTTTTCACCGCCACAACCATTAAACACGAAATAATTTTACGCACAAAACGAAACTACATACGTTCGAAACGGACACTTTTTAAAAAACGTTAAACGCATCGACATCTAAAAACGGGGCTCAACACATGGGCCATTTTTTTCTTTTGTAAATACAAAACGCTACGTTAAATATGCATATGCAAGTCGAAAGATCCGCCGCAACGCGCGGACCGATCCAAACCTCGTTATTAATATTATAAGGATCAGATCCAATGGGTTAGACATTATATTTTTATAAGTTGATAAATTATAATAAAGTTGCTCTTTCGGTTCGTATCTTTGTATGTTTCAATTATTTATTCTTTTTCATTTAGGTTAACTACTCATTGTGCTGTTGACACATCACCAAAATGTTGTCATTGTTTTGTGTTGCAGTCTAATCCGAAGAATATGATAGGCATATTTGGAATGGGTGGTGAAGATGCTTATAAGTGGCTTGAACCTACTAGAAAACTTGATAAAATCATGAGTTACCTTAAGGGTTAACTTCCTACTCTCGTTTTTATGTTATATCACCAATCACCAATAACCAATCACCAATTGTAGGTTAGGATCATTATTATTTAATCAATTTCAACTTGTTTCTCAGGTGTACTAGATGAACCTACCTTGTCTGGTGGTTTGGACTTTAAGGGAGGGATCAGCCTTAGTCGGTGGTGTTTTAGCTTTGAATGTGAAAAATCAAGTGAGAGAAGGTTGCTTCTCTTTATTGGAGGGTATGTATGTATGTATACATACTAAAATGTTTCACCCTAGTATATTTCTCCCTACTTTTTATATTTTAATATTAATATATGTTATGTTTGCTTTTGCCCTGCCAGTTATTTAGGTTTCGGTATGATGACTGGGGAGCATTATGGAAAGTCGTTCAATAAAACGGGTGTAGCTGTTGATGTTTTGCACTTCCTTATACCGAATTGCTACGTTAATACAAAGCTTGCGCTTGATGCATTAGTTGCTGCTGCCAATAATAATTACAACAACCACATTAAACACTTTGAACTTACGCCTGATACACTTGCTTCTGATATCATATCCAGGTTTTAATCATTATTTACATTTCGCATGGTTATATATGTATATGTGCAGTGTGTTTTGGTTACTAGTTTGTTTTTTTTTTTTTTTTTTTTTTTTTTTTTTTTTTTTTTTTGTTTGGCAACATCTACTTTCAGGTATCCAGACATTTTCCCATCTGATTCAGCTGAAGAAGAGGAGATAGCAAGAAATAAAAATGCCAAAGATCCCAAGGGAAAGAATCAAGCTGCACATTATAAATATGTTAAAGCAGATAATAATGGTAAGGTGAAGTCGTGCAAAAGGAAGAGGGGTGTTTGATCCATGTCCGCTACAAATGCATATACTGATATACATAAGCATGTCAGGAGACAATGTGCCTAAGTTAAGAGCAGATAAAGTGTTTTTTTTTTTTTTTTTTTTTTCATCAAACGAAGCATGCCAAACATCGAACCATTAGATTTAATTATTGATCTCATTAACTCAATGCTAATCGTTAGTCTGACCTTTATACCCTTAACAAAACAGAATACAAAGTAATAAAAATATTTTCTAGCTTAGTGCTTACTTAAACCATTGCGAATGAGCAAAAGTTCCTTGGGTCGAATCTTGTAAGGTGTGATTATATATTTTTTTTGCATAGTTTGTGTTGCTCGGCTCAGTTCGAATATTAATGAGCTTATGAACTATTCGAGCCAAGTGCGTTCGATTACCTCGCTCAACTACTAAACAACTTTTCCAAGCGAGCTGAATATTAAATTTTTTATACTCGGCTCATGAAACTAATCGAACAAAATCCTTTGTTTGAACTCGACTCGAATTCTGAATCGTTAATCAACAAAATCCTTTGTTTGAACTCGACTCGAATTCGGAATCGTTAATGCTCAAATACGGAATCGAATACCTCGTTGAAACGTTCGATTTTGTTAACATCCAAGGGATGGATCTTATACATGTTAGTCCGTATTACTCCGTAACAAAATATTTCTTGACCTCACATGTCACTCACGTGACTACCCTCTCATCCACCAAACAACCAAATATATGTTTGCACACCGGTTGCAAAAGTAATTTTTTTTTTTCCCCAAAAATATTAGTAAAAAATAACCTTAAGTAGAGTAAACATGATAACTGATCTAAAAGTTTAATGTAAATAGAAAAGTTGACAATCGAGAAAATACATATATATTATCATAAATAGAAGTGAAGCAAAATTATGCATTTCATCATTAATTAATTCAAACCTAATTCAGCACATCTTAATCTTATCCTATAACCCTGAACAAAGAAAATAATGATGACATCATATTTTCCACATTCATCCAATCCAAACTCATTTTCACTGTTGTAAAATCCCAATTAATCCTTTTTATAAGGAGACCGATTTGATTTTCCAAATGTCATCTAAAAGAAGGTAAAATGTACTTATGAAAAGCCATTGTTTGTAGTGTCGAGCAGCATACAAGTATAACAAACAGTAGATATATTTTTGGGTTGGATTAAAACTTACCTTAGTGCCCAAAGGATTTTGCCAATTTATTTGTTGATAATAATCTCCATTGAAAAAGCTCACAAATTCCGGTGTATGAACGAGGCACTGTATTGCACTGTTCATGAAGCAAGTGTTCCTAAGATTATGCAATTCCGTAAGACCTATACAAGAACCTCGTGTACTAACACCATTAGAAGCGGGCCCATTTTCGGTTGCCAAAGACAAATTCTGAGATTGTGAAAGTTGTGTAAAAAAAAAAAAAAAGTGTAGATTGGCAGGGACACCTTAACCCTGTGTTGCCTTTGGCAACCCACCAAGCCAACCCCGTAATAGCCGGATGCCTGTAAATCACCTCCACCGAATACCCCATGAGTGGCAAGCACGAGCCTAACCCGAAGGCATACTCCGAGGGAATTGCTCCCCCCGGGACTCGAACCTGCGCCCATTTGTGTAAAGCTTCCAAACATGGGGCCCCAGCTTCAAAGGGACGGGTACCGTTGAAGCACTGCTTCTTTGGTGATTGTGAAAGTTGTGAATAACAGCTTCTTGAAAAGCCATTGTTCCCTGAAGAACCATTTGCATGAACGGTAGTTTTATATCTGCTACTGTGATCGATCACTTTTACAGTTTTACCAGAATCTGCATTCATGTTCAGAGATCATTAATCATTTTACTAATTATATTAAGTTAATACTGAGAAAATATAACGTTTGTGATCATATGCTGGAGCACTTATAAGGAAAAACCATAAATTCGATAAATATATGAGGTCCCCTACTTAAATTTAGTAGTGTCCTATACAATTTAAAAAGTAGTTTCTACCTAAAAAAAATTTAACTAGCGGTGTCCCGTGACCCCACGGGCTAATACATAAACTCGCCCCTGAACATGGTCATCATCAAATCTTTACCACTTTTCGAGAACTGTGAAATTAAATTAATCTCACGAGAGAACTGTGAAATCTTAAAAAATAGAAACAAAGCACAAGATAATAAGGTGGTTTATAACAGGTGGTTTATAAATCATTACATTAATAATCATTGGTTTTTAACCAAAGTTGGCATCATACAAATTGTGCTAATATTTCTGTACTTTCAGCTAATTGTGAATCTTCGAGAATTAAACAAAGAAACATTATGCAAATGGCTAAGTAAAACTAAAACAGGGAAAACTGGCCCCCAGATAGACTTTCATTTCGATCTTCACATCCGGTCTTTGTAATCTGAAGGCACGGATCCCATCTGAAGTGATCTCCCGACAAGCACCCATGTATATGACAGACAGGCGTTTGCAGCCATTACTTAAAGATAGTAATCCACTATCACACAAATTCCTACATCCCCACACACGTATTATCTCCAAATTCTTACAGTACAACCCAATCGACTCCCAGCCAGGCAAACCAACTTTATCACAAAACGATAGGTCCCACTCTCTCAACAATGGACACCCTTTTGATATGCTTATGACATCATTATCCTCAACGAATCTGAACATTTGTAGATCAAGGATTTTAAGATTTGCACCATATCCTAAACCGATAGTTGCCAGCCCTTGTCCCATAGTATGCTTATAATCAAGTGAGGAAAAATTTAGATATTCAAGACCACCTCCACTTAAGATTTCATTAACACCAGTAAAATCTAACGCACAAAAACTGGCATCTAAAATAGCCAGGGTAGAAGAACACCCTTTGAAGCCTATACCAACAATTTTAATGCAGCCATGTATACAGAGTGCCCTAATTTGACGACAGTACTGAGATATATATTGAATCCCGCAATCAGTTATGTTTCTACATGAAGCAAGATCGAGCTCTATTAAAGATTTACAGGATTTTGCTAGAACTTCGACCCCACTATCAGTGATAGAACATCTGTGAAGACAGATAACAGAAAGCAATGGACAATAGGAAGCAACTGAAATAATTCCTATATTCGTTACTCGACGACAAAAAGCAAGAGAAAGACACTGCAATGTAGACCCAATTTTTTGTAATTTAATTAAATCTGAATTGTGGATTTTCCTGCAATTGGCCAAGGACAGATCCTGTAAATTGCAAAAACGATTAAGCAATTTATCTAGCATACATGGATCCAAGTCAAAGAGGTAATTTCTAATATGTAAGTTTTTTTGGCTTAAGTTTTGAACTTTAAAAAAACTGTGACAGGTTAGGCCAAAAGATTCTCGATCCTCTTGTTCTTTTAACTTTCTGAAAATCAATTCCAACGGAAGATCAGGAAGGTTTGTAATACACGGGTTCTGATTTTGAGCACAAAAATCCTCCATTAGTTCTCTACGTATACATACCTGTTGAAACATAAGCAATACGGAGTAATACATTAAAAAAAAATATAACGTGGATTGAATTTGTTTATGCAACATGCAACCTTTTTCGTCTATAATATACTGGCAAACAAAAAACTCGTACATTAGGAAATAAACCAAGTTACAAACAAAGGCACATTCAACAACCTGCCTAAAACAAATACAAGCATAGACCCAAATTAACACTATAAGCACAGTAAACAGCATGCATCAAGTGTCACATCTTTCATGACACGCTACAATTAAGCTGAGATTTCCATCAAATTAAGTAACAAACTTCATTTTAGCCTATTTCAAGCCATACTTTTCTGCAGCTTGAGTTACAGCAGTTGACTGTAAATATGAATATATCTATATATATCTCCAATAAGTTAATCATAGAAATAAAATTAAGGGCAGTGATATATACGAATAAAGTCAAATTACTTTATCATATTTGAATCTCCAAAGTACGCGATTTAAATAAAAAAACTATTAACCATCAATAACAATATATAGCTAGCATATTCACGAACAATTATATAGATATAGTAATGAATTAAGCCTATCTAAACCAGACGGGTATGTGATAATAGAAACACTACCATTTTACAAAAAAAGTCACAAAACCGATCGATCTGTAAGTTCACACAATAATTGTAACCAAAACATGAACCTCGATATGATAAACTATCTAATAAACGTAATTTAGAAATGATTCAGTAACTATTTTAATACATTAAGGTTCTGCGCGTTACCAGTACTGATGGTCAATGGAAGCTGAATTGCTGAATTAGAAATTGTTCGACTTCTGATGTTATGGTTTATAATAATAATCAGCTTACTTGTTGCTGTATATATTTAAACTAGTGAAATTGACCCGTAAAACCACGGGTTTGTTTTAATGAAATAGTTTAATGATATGTTTTAGGTATTAAGTGAACGTAAATGTTAAAGTCATTTAGTTTAATGACCCGTGGAACCACGTATTCTGATCAAGAAACTTGTCATTGTTTTTACAAATATATTTATATACTTAACTTGATCAGAATAAATGAATTATATTTATTCTCCCACGACCTTCTTTAAATTTTCATCACAATTGCTATTTTTCGTGTCATAATAGTCTAAATTACAACATTTTATTAAGACGTATATTTTGTATACATATGTAACGTAATTAATTTCGTAAAAAACTCATAGTTGAATAATAATAATATAATAATTATAAATTTTGTTATAAAATTGAGTGTTTATATTTTTAATAATATTTATGATAGGATATTTAATTATTTTAAAAAGTGATCCGATATTTTGTGTTTAAAAAGTTGACTAATGAATGATATTTTGTTGTGTTTAAGAAATTTTATATAAGTATGTTATAAGAGATTTGCTATTCTCACACAAATATATTACACAATATTAGCCACACTCTGACTTACCCAAATTATTTAGTTGTTATGATTGAAGAAAAGAAAAGAATAAGATATGATGCAGAAGATAATCACGTTCGTTATAAAAATAATACAGAATAATTATTTAGTTGTTATTATGAAAAGAAAAAAAATAATTTACTAAAAAGTAGAAGATAAATAAAATTAGAGATTTAATATTAACTATAGAATCCTGAAATAGCACTTTTTGATTTTGGTACAAGTTAAGCCCCTCAACTTATGGTGTTTTTAATATTTGTACCAAATGAACGAATGACGTGGGGATAAATACTAGTACTCCTAACAGATATATATGTATACTAGATTTAAGAGCCCGTGCGTTGTACGGCAGCTCAAAAATATAGTATTCGAATGCGTTTATATTGAAATCGATTACTTGTACTATACACTTATTACAATGATAAAAACATATTATTAATGAAATTACCATGTTATGATCATACGACATATATACAAAAGTTCAAGTTGACTTTAAGCTTTTAAAAGAACAAAGTAATTGATACAAAGATTAAGAAGTAATTTAAATGTTGTTACTGAAGTTGCCCTATTTTGATAAAGTCATTTGTCTACAACATGTTAGACTTCTAAAATAAAAAATACAAAACGGATTAAAGTGTCTAAATGGACAACCATAACACTTTAATAATTGAAAGTTTCAAAGCATGACGATGTAGAACGAAGTATAAGCTGCGTACTTTTGCTCATTTAACCGAACTGAGTTGAGTTACACCACAATATGAGCATCTATTTTGATGAATGCATTTCTACCTACATAGAAAATATGATTGTTATTGAAGCTTAATGTTGACACATTTGACATGTAACTTGATATAATAATAATTATCAACATACTTAAACAAAATAAACAAAATATGAGCCAAATATTAATGATAGATCTCCTTTGTTAACAATCTCTTTAAACCATTCTTTACTTTGACTAATACATATTGATAATATCAGACCACAGCTTTTGTTTTGTGAATATGTGGATAGTTTTGATTATAAAACTAAAAAATGATAACATATAAGCGTATTCATAAAAAAAATCAAGACTTGTTAATGGTGGTATGAAAACGAAAAGCATGTATTAACACATTAATACCTTCACAATGCAAGAAATAATTTGCTTCAAATATTCTCCTCATAACCAAATAAGGATATGGATGATACTCTGTAATATATCTCAGTTTATGACACAACATTTCAACGAAAATTTTATAATAGCAACTTGCTTACAAAGTTACTTTACTTAGCTCTGGTTCATTTCCAGTAACAAAAGTAATATATTAGAAGTTTACAAAACCTGAAGACGAACCTGAACAATATATATAACACGGTATCCACACAACAACAATAACAAACACTTTTTTAACATCAAAGTTATATATAAACACTCCCTAGCAAGAGGCTAGGGGAGACACAAACACTAAGAGGATTAAATAAAAATAAATCACATAACATACCATCACATAAAATTAACATGTCCAATTTGGGAGATTTGTGATTAAAAAAACCAAACTCGAGCTGCTAAGTAAACAGGATGAACGCCTACATCTACCATTCCACAACATTTGTAAACATTAGATAATAACAAAACGAAAATGACACTCAGGTTGCCCTGAAACACATACATGGGTAGCATAGTCATAACTTACAAACTAAAATATCAATTAATTATGAACTTAGACCTACATCATCAACTACCAAACACTACCTATAAAACAACTTATACATAATTGATTTTATGAGCATATAATAGTATATATATATATATATATATATATATATATATATATATATATATATATATATATATATATATATATATATATATATATATAGTGGTAGGATCAAGAGGGAAGTAACCATTCGAGGGGAAGCGGGGGGAAGCAAATTTTTTTTTTTTTCGTTTTTTGAAAAAACTTTGTTCAAGAACATTATAGATTGGATGAAAATAAGAACATTTAGAAAAGACACTTCGTGATGAATGTTATTATTTTGGCGGGAAAACGCTCGAAGAAGTAATATATAACAATTATCGTATTTTTCGAGCGTATGTTGAGGTTTTAGACATTAGGGTTTAGATATTAGGGTTTATAGGGTTTAGATATTAGGGTTTAGAAATTTAGGGTTTAGGGTTTAAATTTAGGGTTTAGATTTAGGATTTAGATTGAGTTTTTAACACGAACGGTTTAGAGTTTAGGGTTTAGGGTTTATGGAATAAACCCAAAACACCAAACCCTAAACCCTAAACTCTAAATCGGGCTAAATTTTACTTCACAAAACATGGAAAAAAAAAACGTTAACATTCTTCACGAACAATATTATCTTGAATGTTATTTTTGTCGATAGTTTTTCCGCCAAAATAATAACATTCATCACGAAGTGCCTTTTCTAAATGTTCTTATTTTCATCCAATCTATAATGTTCGTGAACAAAGTTTTTTCAAAAAACGATTTTTTTTTTTGCTTCCCACTATTGGTTACTTCCCCATTGATCCTGCCCCTATATATATATATATATATATATATATATATATATTCAATTAGAAAATGACAATTGCTACTGTTTATTAAAGCTCCATTCATACACATCTAGGTTAAATGTAGTGTGGAGAAAAATAGAATGCAAAAGAGGTAAACCACAAATTAACAGTAAGAAGCCATCTTTCTTGAGGAACCCATGTTTAGAAACAAGCCCACATATATTCTTTCTTCTAGAACATAGTTATTTATGTGTGATCATATAAGATCCTTTTAAAGCATAACTCCCATATCTACATAAATTTTTACAATCAAGCAGACACATTTGAACTTGCACTAAAAATTACACTTCAGAAGTATACATCGGATATGTGGTTCCAACTTCAGAGTAATTGCCCCCGTTTGGACTGTTCACCAAAACCATTTGAACTTGCATTTTTTGTTGAACCAATTCAACCCATTACCCATTCCGCCTATCTTGACACCTCTAACCTTAATGTACAGACTTTCAAAATTATACGCGCACAAATCCAAGATCGACATCCTCACAAGCCTTAACCTCCTTTTATCGGTGTAATAAATATCGGTATGTTCAAATGTAAAAACAATCTTTAACCTCTTTTTTTAATAGATCAAATCAAATGAAATAAACATTATAAAAGACAAAATCATCATCATACCTTCAGGGTACCTTTGCAATGGCTATATTTGAAGCAAGTTATTTGATACCCAATACCATCAACAGACAAAAGCTCCACAGGGTAATCTGTCTTCCCACAAGCCTTGCATTTTTGTTGGGTTCCAGTAAAAGACATATTTACCCTTTTACCCTCTAAATCTGATATGTTATGATCTTTTACCCTACCACCCTGTTTTCAACAAAAAATCAAATGTGAAATTTTTACACCCTTTTCCGTTCAATCACAAACACCACCTGAATAATTCTTCTTATAAAATTTCACAAACTCGATCTCATAGCAGATGTGACATGTTTAAGAAGTTTAATTCAATTCCTTTTTTATATATCAATCACACCGAATCAAAGATAAACAAATACAAGGTCATAGCATATGAAAAATTGAAATTGCAAAGCAGATGTGGCATGTTCATCTGGATATGAAATTGAAATGGAAAAAAAACGAAACATAAATCGTTTTATTAAAGATCAAACCTTCAACTGTGTTTGATATATGTTCGAGATCCACAGCATTTGACTGACGACGACGCTATTGTTTTGACCACTGGTGAACCACCGTCGAATTTGGCCATTTGTGATCCAAAGTGATCATATAACCCATCAACCCTCCTCATTTGGCCACCAATACACGTGCCACGAAAGAATTTTTTAAATAAATTCCACTCGAGAATTTGCAGAAGCATTTGACAATTATGTCAAAACAATGTTAAAAGATGCCATCTTTGGGTCGATCGCATAGCCCAACTAACACAAAATTTTAGCCATTCCATCACCTATATGATACGATTTTTGTAATTTAGTGTCCCTTTTACCTCAAAAACAGAAAAAGCGGAAAATAAAGAAAAGAGAAATTGAAGGTCCTGATAATCTTTTGGGTCAAGTTCCATATATATGCCAAAATGGTTAAAGACCATATTGAAACACATAACCAACAAACATTGACAAAAATGTTTTAGCATACCATATTCAAAAAACTACACCAATTTAAGCAGTGTAACCTGGATCAAATCAACTACAAAGATCAAATTTTTTATAAGCAATTTGTAGAGGTACTGCACTAAATATAAACACCAGGCTTTTCAAAATAAAAAATCACACGCATCGAACTTTGGGATTTTAGACAACAGTGGACCAAAGTCATAAACCCATTGAGTTGTGGTAGTGCAAATCATAGGCTTTTTATAATATGTGATGTACTTACCTAATTGACCCATTTTATATGATTTGAAGTGGCCACCTATGTTCGAAAGTTAAAATTCAACCACCAGCTTGTGTCACCCACCTGCATTGCAGTATACACCATTCAGTGCTTCCACTGGTCTCATTTCCTTTCTGAGCTCATCAAGTGAATCAGTGTAATTGTTATTGGAAAGCAATCACAGATGAACCATCATGATAACACAAATTCAATACAAATGTAGATTACTTGTTTCTCACGGATGTACTAATTGAATATGAATACTATACACCAAAAAAAGAAGCTAATGCTTTACACAACTAATATCAGTTCACAACAGTAAACACACACACACATCCAACATATGCTACGTTAATTAGAGTTAGTGATAAAAAAAATTTGACTTACAAAAATATAAAACTAATTGTATAAATTTACAGTAAAGTAACTATATACAAAACTAATCGTCAACATAAATTGCAAAATAACATACAATTATCATATCCATTTGTAACTATTATGAGTTAAATACACATACGTAGCAGTTGTAAACCCTAATTAAGGTCCAGCGAATAGTTAATTTCGCAAAACGAACAGTCGAGTAATGCTCTGATTCGATCAAACCCTAACACTAATAACAAATGTTAATACATAATCATAAGGTTCATAATTAAATTATAAATTGATAGATAGATACATACAAATAAGTACAAATCCATTTGAATCCAACCTGAGGCATCGATCGCCCTAAGGACGGCTATAGAAGCGACGACAGTGACGGCGGTGGTTTGTCTATAGTCGTCGGTGACGACGGTGGTTTGAGTCCATCCACATCAAACCAGATGTATGATGATGAACATTGTTTGATAATGAACACTTCAATGTAATCGGATGTATGTACAGAATGGTTAAGTATTGTGTGATGGATTTTAGATGCGATTTTATTAACCCTAATTTAGTGTTTCTGGAAGCTGGCAGTTTCTAATCCGTAAAATTACAGGGACAAACTATATACAAAACTAATCGTCAACATAAATTGCAAAATAACATACAATTATCATATCCACTGACCACTTGTAACATAAAACTAACTGTATAAATTTACAGTAAAGTAACTATATACAAAACTAATTGTATAAATTTACAGTAAAGTGACTATATACAAAACTAATCGTCAACATAAATTGCAAAATAACATACAATTATCATATTCATTTGTAACTATTATGAGTTAAATACACATACGTAGCAGTTGTAAACCCTAATTAAGGTCCAGCGAATAGTTAATTTCGCAAAACGAACAGTCGAGTAATGCTCTGATTCGATCAAACCCTAACACTAATAACAAATGTTAATACATAATCATAAGGTTCATAATTAAATTATAAATTGATAGATAGATACATACAAATAAGTACAAACCCGTTTGAATCCAACCTGAGGCATCGACCGCCCTAAGGACGGCTATAGAAGCGACGACAGTGACGGCGGTGGTTTGTCTATAGTCGTCGGTGACGACGGTGGTTTGAGTCCATCCACATCAAATCGGATGCATGATGATGAACATTGTTTGATAATGAACACTTCAATGTAATCAGATGTATGTACAGAATGGTTGAGTATTGTGTGATGGATTTTAGATGCGATTTTATTAACCCTAATTTAGTGTTTCTGGAAGCTGGCAGTTTCTAATCCGTAAAATTACAGGGCAAACTAATTATTAATATTAATAATTCAATAATATTAATAATTTAATAATTATGATTAATTAGGAATTTAACATGTCAACAAATTTAAGAGAG
Source organism: Rutidosis leptorrhynchoides (assembly GCF_046630445.1). Lineage (NCBI taxonomy): Eukaryota > Viridiplantae > Streptophyta > Magnoliopsida > Asterales > Asteraceae > Rutidosis > Rutidosis leptorrhynchoides. Next base: position 641,621,433 of record NC_092335.1, read on the forward strand.
AATTAAGGAGGGATTGACACATTGGATTTAAGCTTTATGATTTATAATATGTAATAGATAGATAGAATAGATAGATGTATTTAGACAAAGTGAGTCTCACATACGAGTGAAGTCACAAATATGTGTATATATATTCATGAATCTATATCGATTATTAAGCGGATGCATCAACTGAATATTCATCGTATCGGATGACCATTGTCATTTCTAGTCATAAAAGATAGATAGTTATTTGTAATGGACAAAATCCGTGCTAAGTTTTAGAGCACAAAAAGTTGCCACAATCCGCAAAATGGGCAACTCTAACTTAAGGAAATTCCCTTTTATTGTATTGCCTTCAATAGACAGAACGAACTTTGAATCAACTTTGATTCAATTCTACATAAATTTACAAGAATCCTCCTTTTGTCACAACTACAAACATATTTACATACATCTAATAACTCGAAAATACCACATAACAACTATAGATGACATTTCGACGAATTACTGGAAATAACATCTCCAAGTTTACTTTTGATGTGAGAACAGTCACATTCAGATACACTAACGTGTCAGTTTCGTTGAAAAAGATTTTCAAGATTTTTTCTGCAGAGATGAATGGGGAAGCATTGAGTTTGTGAGTTCCTCGTTAAGCTTTACGGGAAGCGGCGGCATCTGCTTCATAATTTCCGGCATGTCATTTAAACTGCATTTAGCAACATATAGTCATATCAAATGTAAATATCTTTTTATTTTTATAATAAAACGTTACTAAAATACACAACCATAAGTAAAAAAAATGCTAGTCATTAAAGATGAGATGTGAACATTATTTTTACATTCCAGTTATTGTAAAGGGAAAATAGAGCGCGAATAACATACTCATTCATGATCGAGAGAATATTATTCCGCGCTTGGCAGAAGAGATTAATGTTCTCATGCACCTGCCAACAATAAAAGTACAATATCATACTTAACCCCGAGTAGACTTTTAACTAAACTGAAAAAATTTCGAGGTCAAAAAATGGGTAAATAAGTAATATACGTAGTCCATTTATTTACTTTTTTAGAATTAATTAGTTACTTACTTACGGTTACAAGAATTACTGCTAATGTAATTACATACGGAGTAATACTTTAAATGAAACAGTTTAGGAGACTGTATGCATCTGATAATGTAAGCTATTGGCCACGTTCAACATGTTTGACCCATTTTCTTTTAAATCTAAACCTTTGAGATTGTCACATTTGACCGTTAAAGATAAGATATTAACCCAAACTGAATTGGTTAAAACTGCCACCTCTACTCTCACACCAAATCAACTTCATTTTACATATAAAAAAAAAAAAAGAGACCATCCTGATTTCTCGGAAATGGGACCCACAAATACTACTTCCATCGTATGCATGGCCCCACATTCCCACATAATCAAAATGTTAAATTTCCTAGACAAATTGACTGGGGAGCTGTTATTTACACCATGTCTTTTGATACGTACACAAAAGTCTTGATTTTAAAGTTGTACTAGGTGCATAAATGGTATGATAAGACGGTGTAGGCATCACAAAAAAATGCTGTAAATATTGAAATGAGATGAATTTGTACTGAGTTTCAGTAGGAAAAAGTCTTTCTAACCATAATAATTTTCAACCAAAATTTCATGTATACCTTAAAAGCAGCAAAATTTGACGAAATTTGATCCAAAGCCTGAGCATTCTGCTCAAGAAGCTTCCCAGCCGTACCACCAATGGCTGCACACATTATACAAACAACTTCAGGGGGAAAAAAATTAAAAAATTTTTTTGACACTTTTTGGTCTATCTTTTAGACTTCTATTTGATAATCATTGCATTGAATACAACAGCAAATAGAATCACAATGTTAATCTAAGAGTTTGAAATATATGAATAGGAGATTGTATACATAACAAAACCACACAAACAATATCAGTGACTTTTGACCAGTTTGCCCAATTTGACACGTTCTGTTTTTACAAATATTATTGTCAAACTCATTTGACACATTGAGATAGAAAAGAACAAATGGACCCGGCCCATTCATAAGCCAGTGAGTCAAAATTTCCACCTGACATATAACGGGTGTTTTTACAAATATTAATGAACTTGGGAGTACTCAGCAAAAAAAAAGGTAACCCGATTACACGGTCAAACTTAGTCAAACACGGTCAAACTCTGTCAAAACTCAGTATTACACGGTCAAACTAGACCAAAACTAGAAGATGATGCATTACCATTACCAATGAACAAAAGATGTACAGAGTAGCGTGTCATTTTTCTTTGGTCATTAGTTTGTTAAGAGACATGTATGAAGTTCAGTTTAACCCGTACAATAACCGTAGGTTACAAATTTAAAAGAAAAAAAAATTCAAGTCAATCAACCTGTTCAGTTGACTATTAAAACTCATAAGTAGATGTTCATGTTCATATAGCTGCATAAAGACATTTCACCTAATTCCTCAAATACATACATGGAAATTAGTAGTCTAACTGTTAAATTTCCAGGAGATAACAACTTAATTTTGGTTACTAGATATGCAATCCTTAGTTTCTTAATCAGAATGACCTCGAATGAAATATAATCTGAATTAATAATAATAATTAAAATTAATTAATATTAATATCAGTATCAAATAATATCTATGTACCAACCTTGGTAAGAGATACCATCATCACTGTCCATAGAGACCGCCGATTGAGCGTACGGAGGGCCGTTGGCACGATTTGTAGTATGAGAAGATGACTTCGCCAAATGCTCCGTTACTTTTTCCTACAAGTACATACACAAAAAAAGGAAACAATATACATTAAACATCAAACTTCATTTTAGGTTTTACTGTTTAATATATAATTCATATAGAAGATAGAAGATACATACAACGAATAGAAATGATATCAGTATCCTGAAAAAAACATACCTTTTTATCTTTGTTTTTCCTCGATGAGTTATCATCTTTCCTTCGTTTACCATTTTCCTTTTTCTGGAAAAAACAAAGAAGATGAGCAACAACTAATAATGATAATCAACAAAGCACTATAAAAACCTGAAATTTGCCCCTCGTATAGTTTATATTCCCACACTCACACAAATCACATCATTCTAGAAGGCCGAGCAATATTTAAAAAGTGATTTCAGTTTTATAACCAACATGGACTCTTACCCTTTATCTTGATATTGTATAATTGAAGTGAGTATTATTTCAAATACATAAAGTTGTCATAGTGTTATAATGTCAATAAGTTTGTTTAATAAATAGAAGAGAAAAACATGTATAGTCAAATTCACAATTGATATATGCGTAGATAAGTTGAGCTCTATAACTAAGAAATAAACTCGAAAGAAGAGGAATATAGAGCATACCGACATCCATCTGCAACGTAAAGCAACATCCCGAACTGTTTTGTTTTGTAACTTCTTTGCTATCTTTGCATACCGCAAGACATTGCTATCTGTGGCATATCTGCATAAGTAAAATGAGATATGATTATAATCTGTGTAATACGTAGTAATCAATAAAAGTAATGGTAATATATAAAGTTCAGCAAGATATATATGAACTATTTTATATTGATTGGGATACAACAAAGTTAATGATAAGCTAATAATTTATACTTAGATCAGCTGTTTTATGTAACTATCTCATTCTCATCTTTTTTTATATAAGATTCAACATTTACATTTGGCAGAGAATCTCTTCAATTTTAGCATAATGTAACAAAATAACTACTTAATCCATACATCCTTCAACTTAAATCTCAAAATGATGAATTATTAACTAAGAAATCAAAATTTTACATGGGTATGAAACAAAAATATGACTTAAATATTTCACAACTTCCACCATGATTCATCAGTATCATCAAACATAACAAGAATACAGCAAAATTCTACATACAAATTATGCAAATCCTAAACCCTAAAAATCCCATATCAAAGTTCAATATAGCTTTACTCAACAAATATATCTCAAAGCCACACCTTTTCGAGATCCAGTTCAAACCAAAAATCCAATAAATACCTCAAATAATAATCAAACCCACAGATTAAATATCCAATAATTAGCTCACAAAATCTTAAACCCAACACACACAAAGAAAAATATATAAGTTGCATACTTTGTAAGCAGTTCTTCCAATAAAGATTGTTCATCAGAAGCCCATTCAAGTGACAACCCAGGATTATGCCTTAAAGCAGATTGAGTAGGACCCACCGCCGAATTATCCGGCACGGCGGACCCACCACCGTTATTATTATTACCACCGGTGGTCGTACCATTTCCATTAGAAGTTGAGCCGTTGTTATTCCCAGATGGGTTTGCACTGGCCGCCATAAATATAAACACGAATCAGGAAAAATTCAATCTTTATCCGTTTGGTGTATTGGGTTATTATTAAATTGTTAATTAACTATTAAATTGAGATTTGAGACGAAAAAGGAAGGTAATTTGAAGTGTTTTGATTTGTCTATGAAGATGAGAGAGAAATACTACGGATATGTGTTTTATAATTTGGAAATTTGACGGCTGATTTGGGGCGGCAATGGGAGTTTTACAGTTTGACGGAAGTTTGGTTTTCAGTAAAAGATGTACAGATACCGGTCGAGGGATTAATTATAGGCAAGGTTGCAAAAGACCTTATACAGCATTGAGACGGTAGGGTTCTAAAATGATGGAGATGAGGTCTAGACGGAAGTTGATCAAATTTAACTTTAAGTGTGTGTATATATATATATATATATATATATATATATATATATATATATATATATATATATATATATATATATATATATATATATATATATATATATATATATATATATATATATATAGGCAGATCAATGGGGAAGTAACTAATCGGGGGAAGCGGGGGAAGCAAAATTATATTTTTTTTTCGTTTTTTTTGGAATTTTTTTTTTCGGCATCAAGATCACACGAAAATATGAACATTTAGAAGAGACACTTCGTGATGAATGTTATTATTTAGGCTGGAAAACGATCGATAAAAATAACATTCAAGATAATATTGTTCGTGAAGAATATGAACGTTTTTTTTCATGTTTTGTGAAGTAAAATTTAGCCCGATTTAGAGTTTAGGGTTTAGGGTTTGGTGTTTTGGGTTTATTCCATAAACCCAAAACACCAAACCCTAAACTCTAAACCGTTCGTGTTAAAAACTCAATCTAAATCCTAAATCTAAACCCTAAATCTAAACCTTAAACCCTAAATTTCTAAACCCTAATATCTAAACCCTATAAACCCTAATATCTAAACCCTAATATCTAAACCTCAATATACGCTCGAAAAACACGATAATTGTTATATATTACTTCTTCGAGCGTTTTCCCGTCAAAATAAAAACATTTATCAAAAAGTATCTCTACTAAATGTTCATATTTTCATCTCATCTATAATGTTCGTGAACAAAGTTTTTTCAAAAAACGAAAAAAAAAGTTTTTGCTTTCCCCCGCTTCCCCCCGATTAGTTACTTCCCTCTTGATCCTACCACTATATATATATATATATATATATATATATATATATATATATATATATATATATATATATATATATATATATATATATATATATATATATATATATAGGGTTTAGATATATATATATATATATATATATATATATATATATATATATAGGGTTTAGATATATATATATATATCTAAACCCTATATATATATATATATATATATATATATATATATATATATATATATATATATATATATATATATATATAGGGTTTAGATATAAGGGTTTAGAAATTTAGGGTTTAGGGTTTAGATTTAGGATTTAGATTGAGTTTTTAACACGAACGGTTTAGAGTTTAGGGTTTAGGGTTTGGTGTTTTGGGTTTATTCTCTAAATCGGGCTAAATTTTACTTCACAAAACATGAAAAAAAAACCGTTCATATTCTTCACGAACAATATTATCTTGAATGTTATTTTTGTCGATCGTTTTCCCGCCTAAATAATAACATTCATCACGATATGTCTCTTCTAAATGTTCATATTTTCGTGTGATCTTGATGCCGGAAAAAAAAATTCCAAAAAAAACGAAATTTTTATTTTTTTTGCTTCCCCCCGCTTCCCCTCGATTGGTTACTTCCCCATTGATCATGCCCCTATATATATATATATATATATATATATATATATATATATATATATATATATATATATATATATATATATATATATATATATATATATATATATATATATATATATGACCAATCCATGGATAAGCAATAAATGGGGTACAAACTGGATAAGTGAATATGAGCCTCATATTTCATACTTTTAATAATAAAAAATTCAATTTATACTGGAAAAACGAGGAGGGGTATTTTTGGAATTTCACATTTTTAATTTCGGTATATTTTATCTTTTCGCCTCGTTCATTCCTCTTCTGTTCGTTCTCTCTTTTCGTCATCTATATTCATCATCTTCATCATTAATCTTCAACATATATTCATGGATTCAACTTCAATCGTAGATTCAATTTCAATCGTTCATTCTTCATGTTGTAATTTCTAATTTTAGTACATATTCCTGTTACTTTCGATCTCTGTATTCGTTATCAATATTCATCGTCTTCATCATCAATCTACAACATATACTCGTGGATTCAACTTCAATCGCAGATTCAACTTCAATTGCTCAATCTGATGGTTACGTTCATTCGTATCCTCTTTTTTTGTTTTACTTAAATTAGTTTTATGTTTAAAATTAGGTTTGATTGATATACGTCGTTCGTTTCTTTTTTTGCAGTTCATGTTATTACGAATTCGGCTAATGAATCAGCTGTTGATTCTGTTCCTGATACGTTTTCTAGTAAGTTTTTCATTCATCATTCATCTGATATTTTTTTATCATTCATCACGTCTCTTTTTATGTTTAGTGTTTTTCATATGAATTAGATCCTGTTACTTTCGATCTCTGTATTCGTTATCAATATTCATCGTCTTCATCATCAATCTACAACATATACTCGTGGATTCAACTTCAATCGCAGATTCAACTTCAATTGCTCAATCTGATGGTTACGTTCATTCGTATCCTCTTTTTTTGTTTTACTTAAATTAGTTTTATGTTTAAAATTAGGTTTGATTGATATACGTCGTTCGTTTCTTTTTTTGCAGTTCATGTTATTACGAATTCGGCTAATGAATCAGCTGCTGATTCTGTTCCTGATACGTTTTCTAGTAAGTTTTTCATTCATCATTCATCTGATATTTTTTTATCATTCATCACGTCTCTTTTTATGTTTAGTGTTTTTCATATGAATTAGATATGCATTTGATCAATGATAAATGTAATTTTTCTGTTTAAGATATATGTTTGATTGATCAGTGAAATCTGCTTTTTTAGAGTTTTGTTGTATAATAAATGTTTTTTTATAAACTTTTTTAGTGCTTGTTATTGTTTGTGTTGTATGATAAACTATACGCAGTTTCATGTACTTTTGTACCATCCATTATGTATTTTTTTTAACATTCATCTGTATTTTTAATCATTCATTATAACTGTAGGCAGTTTATAATATATAACATTCATAATTTGTTTTTATTTCATCATCATATAACATTTTAATCTAATTATTGTATGAATTTTTTTATTATTCATCGTAAACTTTATGCTGTTTCATTTTTTTTTATCATTCATCATGTATCATTCATGATTCATCATTCATGCTTCATCATTTATGATTCATCAATCATCAATAATCAATCATCATTCATCATGTAATTTATAACTATTTTTATGGAATTTTTCATTTATAGGCACCAACTCTGTGTGTAGAAATCATTTTTTGTCTTCTTATGAGGATGAAGGTCCTGATGGAAAGAAATTGTGGTTTCCTAATGTTCCAGATCATTTTAATCCTGTTATTGGTCCCGTGTTTAGATCATGGCAAGATTGTTTATATTTTTATGATTTATATGCTGAGGCTGCTGGGTTCAATATTAAGAAAGCTTCTGAAAATAAAGATGAAGATGGTTCAATTGTTTACCAAGTTTATAGGTGTAATAGGGCAGGTCGTCCTGCTCCAAAAGCTCTTGTTCCCACTGCTATTGTTAATCCACCTGTTATTGTCAATCCATCTCAATCTGCCCCTGATCCTCATTCTTCCATTCCTGATACACCTGCAAAGCGAAAGCGTCAGCGTAGGAAAGTATCTAATCGTAAATCTTCTAGTATTAAGGTTGATTGTGAAGCTTGCATTAGATTCAAACTTATTGAGGGTAAGATTGTTATTTTTAAGTTTTTTGAGGGGCATACTCACAAACTCATAACTGAAAAGAATAGGAATTTGTTGAATAAAAGGAGGAAGTTGGATCCTGAACACATGAAATTTCTTTTCAAACTCAGTACTAGATCAAATATGGGTGGATTTAAAGCTCACACACTTTTTAGTGCTCTTAGTGGTGGTGTTGATAATGTTGGTCCTTTGCCTGTAGATTTCAATAATTTTCATCGTGATTTGTGAGACGACCCGTCCTAATCCATAAGGACGAATACAATAACATATGGTTCCATTGCGAGGTATTTGACCTCTATATGATACATTTTACAAACATTGCATTCGTTTTTAAAAGACAAACTTTCTTTACATCGAAATTTGACGGCATGCATACCATTTCATAAAACATCCAACTATAATTGTCTTAATAATAATCTTGATGAACTCAACGACTCGAATGCAACGTCTTTTGAAATATGTCATGAATGACTCCAAGTAATATCTCTAAATGAGCAAATGCACAGCGGAAGATTTCTTTAATACCCGAGAATAAACATGCTTCAAAGTGTCAACCAAAAGGTTGGTGAGTTAATAGGTTTATCATAATCATTCATTTCCATAATTTTAATAGACCACAAGATTTCATTTTTATATTACACATAACCTGTGTAATAAAATAGTACACAAAACCTGCGAATTAAAATTCATTCATATGGTGAACACCTGGTAACCGACATTAACAAATGCATCTAGAATATCCCCAAATATACAGGTACACTCATCTGTATATAAAATCGAAGTACTAAAGCATCCATAACCTGGATGGGGTTTGTTAGGCCCAATAGATCTATCTTTAGGATTCGCGTCAATTTGGGGGTCTGTTCCCAAATTCTTAGGCTACCAAGCTAAAAAGGGTGATATCCGGTATAATAATCCAACCATAGAATGTAGTTTCTGTTATAATTCAGTAGGCTTATAACTACCTTTAGTGGTTTGATTCTTGATGTTATAATTCAGTAGGCTTATAACTACCTTTAGTGATTTGATTCTTGATTAAGAATACTAATAATGAAGTGTAAGAACAAAGATGATAATGGAGAGAAAGAAAGAAACACTTTGTAAGTGTGAGAAATGGTGCAAGTTTAATGCTTGCATTCATGAGTATTTATAGCCTAAAATCTCAATATAAAAATACATACTTTGTGTACCAAAATTGACTATATGTATACACCAAAATTGACTATCCATATCTATATTATTATTATTATTATAACACTCCCCCTTGGATAGCAATTTTATTTTGTTGAAGATCAACTATAAATTACTGCCTCGTTAAAAACCTTGCTAAAGAAAACCCAGTGGGAAAAAACTTTAGCTAAGGGAAAAAGAGTGCAGCATGGAGTTGACTCCCCCTCAAGTAGACATCGCTTCAGCTGTTACATCTTTTGAACATGTCTCATGCCAATGTTATGAACGTGTGTTCTGAAAATAGCAGTTGGAAGTGCTTTCGTGAAAAGATCAGCAGAGTTTTTGCTAGATTGCACATATCTCATTTCAATCTGGTTGTCCTTAATGAGATTTTGAGTGTATGAGAAGAATCTAGGTGGTATGTGTTTTGTTCGGTCACTTTTGATATACCCTTCTTTCATCTGTGCTATGCAAGCTGCATTATCTTCATAGATAGTTGTTGGACTTTTATCGCGTTCTAGTCCACAAGAATCAGTAATGAGTTGTGTCATTGATCTCAACCAAAAACATTCTCGAGTAGCTTCATGTAATGCAATCACTTCGGCATGATTTGACGATGTAGCAACAAGTGTTTGTTTTTGAGAACGCCATGATATTGCAGTACCTCCATTTAGGAATACATATCCAGTTTGAGATTTAGCTTTATGTGGATCAGATAAATAACCTGCATCTGCATAACCAACCAAATCTTGTTTTGATTCGTTAGAATAAAATAATCCTAAATCAGTAGTTCCTCGAAGGTATCGAAATATGTGTTTGATCCCATTCCAGTGTCTTTTGGTAGGAGCAGAGCTGAATCTTGCCAACAAATTAACTGCAAAAGAAATGTCAGGTCTTGTACAATTTGTAAGATACATAAGAGCTCCAATTGCACTAAGATATGGTACTTCTGGTCCAAGAATGTCTTCTTGATCTTCACATGGACGAAATGGATCAGCTTCAACATTGAGTGATCTAACAACCATAGGAGTACTTAATGGTTTTGCCTTGTCCATATTGAAACGTTTCAAAATCTTTTCAGTATATGTTGTTTGATGTACAAGTAAACCATTAGGCATATGCTCAATTTGTAAACCAAGGCAATACTTGGTTTTTCCGAGATCTTTCATTTCAAATTCTTTCTTTAGAAGTTGAATGGCTTCATGGATCTCTTTATTTGTACCTATGATGTTAAGATCATCAACATAAACAGCTATGATCACATATCCGGATGTTGTTTTCTTAATGAAAACACAAGGGCAAGTAAGATTATTTGTATACCCTTTGCTTATCAAGTAATCACTTAATCGGTTATACCACATACGTCCCGATTGTTTTAACCCATATAAAGATCTTTGTAATTTAATCGAATACATTTCTTTGGGTTTTGCATTTGATGCTTCTGGTACCTTAAATCCTTCAGGTATCTTCATATATATATCACTATCAAGTGATCCATATAGATAAGCAGTCACAACATCCATGAGATGCATTTCTAAATTTTTAGAAACTGCCAGGCTGATTAAGTATCTAAAAGTAATTGCATCCATAACAGGGGAATAAGTTTCTTCATAATCAATTCCTGGTCTTTGAGAAAAACCTTGAGCTACAAGTCTAGCTTTATACCTTGTAACTTCATTTTTCTCATTTCTTTTTCGGACAAAAATCCATCTGTATCCTACAGGTTTCACATCTTTAGGAGTGAGAATGATGGATCCGAAAACCTTTCTTTTATTGAGTGATTCTAATTCAGCTCGTATTGCTTCTTTCCATTGAGCCCAATCATGTCTATTTTGACATTCAACCATAGATGTTGGTTCTGGATCATCATCATTATTCATGATGTCATACGCAACATTAAATGAAAATTTCTCATCAAGATTTTTCATTTCATTTCGGTTCCATAATATTTTTGAATATGCATAATTGATTGCAATTTCTGTATTGACATCATCAATCTCCTCTGCAGTAGGAGTACTGATTTGTGGTTCTTCTTGAACACTTTCTTTTACTTCATTATCAGCTGATTTTCTTTTTCGAGGATTTTTATCCTTTGAACCAATTGGTCTTCCACGTTTCTGACGTGGCAAAGATTCATGAGTGACGTTATTGCCAGCTTTTGGAATTTCAATTCGAGCTGGAGTATTTACTGCTGGTATATATGATTTTGTCACCGTTTTTGTATCTGTAAATGCATCAGGCAATTGATTTGCAAGTTCTTGTATATGCATTATCTTTTGAACTTCTGTCTCGCATTCTTTTGTGCGAGGATCAAGATACTTTAATTGAGGTTCACACCATGAAACATCATTTTCTTTATTTTTCATTTCTCCCCCTAATCTAGGGAACAATGTTTCATTAAAATGACAATCAGCAAAACGTGCTGTAAAAACGTCACCTGTCATAGGTTCAATATACCTTAATATTGAAGATGTTTCATATCCAACATATATTCCCAACCTCCTTTGAGGACCCATTTTTGTACGTTGTGGTGTCGCAATTGGAACATACACTGCACAACCAAATGTTCTAAGATGGGAAATATTTGGCTCTTGACCAAAAGCAAGTTGTAGGGGGGAATATTTATGACTTGCACTTGGTCTGATGCGAATCAATGCAGCAGCATGTAAAATTGCATGACCCCATATAGATACAGGGAGTTTTGTTCTCATTATCAATGGTCTAGCGATTAACTGTAAACGTTTAATCAATGACTCGGCTAAACCATTTTGTGTATGCACATGAGCAACAGAATGTTCAACAACAATTCCTATAGACATGCAATAGTCATTAAATGCTTGAGATGTAAATTCACCAGCATTATCAAGTCTCACCCTTTTAATGGTGTAATCAGGAAAATGAGCTCTCAATTTAATAATTTGGGCAAGAAATTTTGCAAATGCCACATTACGGCTTGATAACAGACAAACATGAGACCATCTGCTAGATGCGTCTATTAGAACCATGAAATATCTAAATGGTCCACATGGTGGATGAATTGGTCCACATATATCACCTTGAATTCTTTCAAGAAACATTGGTGATTCTTTCTCAACCTTAAGTGGTGAGGGTCTAGTTATCAATTTTCCAAGAGAGCAAGATGTACATGGAACCATTGTATCATGATGGATTTTTCTATCCTTTAGTGGATGTCCATGAGTACATTCAATAATCCTTTTCATCATTGTTGATCCTGGATGGCCTAATCTGTTATGCCATAAACTGAATACACCAGGATTAATATATTTTTCGTTAACTACCATATGTATTTCTGGTACATTTATATGTGTATAATGTAATCCAGAACTAAGTCTTGGCAGTTTTTCAACCACATGACTCTTGTCAGTGATACTTAAATATTTCTCATTTTCTGTTGTCACTGACTGATAATCATACCCGTTAAGGTATATGTCGGAGAAACTCAATAAATTTCTGCTTGACTTGGGAGAAAATAAGGCATCATTTATTAAAAATTTTGTACCATTTGGTAGTATGAAATTTGCCTTTCCTATCCCTTTTATCAAGTTAGCAGGTCCTGATATTGTATGTATAGTTCCTTCCGTTAGTTTTAGATCAATAAAATATTTCTCGGATTTAAGTATAGTGTGTGTAGTTCCACTGTCTGCTATACAGAGATCTCCACCACTTGATTGATGTTGTATTCCAGCAAAATTCATATTGAACTTCATATATAAGAAATAAATAGTGAGTACATTAATATTACACAATATTTTAAACGCAAATAGATAGTACTGAAACATTTAGCAAACATAATGACAAAGACAGACGATATTAAATCGTTTATTTTTCGAAAGACACACAACTTAAACATTCAAGAAATCTTCATATAAATCAGATGGTTTCTCAGTGACTGTTGGATCGACGTTATCCACAAAGTTTACTTCCTTTTCTTTATCTTTCAGCGAATCCTGATACATCTTAACAAGATGTTTAGATGTTCGGCAAGTATTAGCCCAGTGGCCCATTCTACCACATCTGTAGCAAGATTCTTCAGAATTTTTAGAAGAATTTTCTTCAACATCTTGTTTAATGGGCTTGTTTTGTGGTTGATATTTATATTTTCGTGGATTACTATTTCTTTGACCACCACGGCCACGACCACGACCACGTCCACGCCCATTACCATTACCATAAGGATGGTTTCTACCATAGTTATGGCTTTTGGCATGATGATGGTGATGGTTATTATAACCACGACCTTGCCCGCGTCCTTGTCCCTGTTTATAATTATTTGCAGTATTTGCTTCAGGGATTGCAAGTGTACCAGTAGGACGGGATTGCTGATTTTTCATTAATAGCTCATCATTTTGCTCTGCAACTAAGAGATATGAATTAAGTTCAGGATATGTTTTGAACTTTAGCATTCTCAAATTTCTTTGCACTGTGATGTTTGCAGCATTCATTGTGGAGAAAGTTTTCTCCATCATGTCTGCATCACTAATTTCATGTCCACAGAATTTAAGTTGTGAACATGTATTATACAGAGCTGAGCTGTATTCATTTACTTTCTTAAAGTCTTGGAACCTTAATGTTCTCCATTGTTCCATTGCAGCTGGAAGTAAAATTTCTCTTTGATTATTGAATCTGCTTTTGAGACCTTCCCATAAAACATGGGGATCTTCTACAGTCACATAATTATTTTGTAAGCATTCATCAATATGTTGATGAATAAAGCAACATGCCGTAGCTTGTTCTTTTTCAGAACAAGTGTTGTTTTCATTTATGGTTTCAAGAATGCCCATTGATTTAAGATGCATTTTTACTTTTATAACCCATGGCATGTAGTTGTTTCCAGTTGATTCTAAAGGAGTAAATTTAAGCTTTTCCAGATTCGACATTTTCTATTATCAAAAATTAAAACAAACATCATGATAAATTAGAGTCAATTTATATTCATAAGTATATAAACATTAAACATAAATTTAATATAACATAAATGATAAGTAGGTGACAGTGTCGACCATGTGTAAGCAATCATAAATAAATGTTATATAACAAAAATATAAATATTAGTAAACATAAATGAAAATTTGGCGACAGTGTCGACCATATATTTTTTCAGGTGGTATAACCGACCTATATCATTCTGGTGGTATAACCGACCATATATCATTTTGGTGGTATAACCGACCATATATCATTTTGGTGGTATAACCGACCATATATCATTTTGGTGGCAGAGCCAACCATATTTAGTATTAAGATTATCGTGCTGATAACGTGTTATAATTCAGTAGGCTTATAACTACCTTTAGTGGTTTGATTCTTGATGTTATAATTCAGTAGGCTTATAACTACCTTTAGTGATTTGATTCTTGATTAAGAATACTAATAATGAAGTGTAAGAACAAAGATGATAATGGAGAGAAAGAAAGAAACACTTTGTAAGTGTGAGAAATGGTGCAAGTTTAATGCTTGCATTCATGAGTATTTATAGCCTAAAATCTCAATATAAAAATACATACTTTGTGTACCAAAATTGACTATATGTATACACCAAAATTGACTATCCATATCTATATTATTATTATTATTATAACAGTTTCAATTACTTGTGTCTATTTCGTAAAACATTTATAAAAGCAGCGCATGTATTCTCAGCCCAAAGATATATATTGCAAAAGCATTTAAAAAGTGAGCAAATGAAACTCACAATACGATATTTTGTAGTAAAAATATGCATACGACGATACTGAACAATGCATGGTTGGCCTCGGATTCACGAACCTCTATCAAGTATATATATTAACACATATAATCACATAATTCCTCCTACATAATATTTATATATTAAGTGTTGTAGTTATATAAATATATATACTTTATTTATATTTTATATCTTCAGTTACATTTTATATATAGTTATTTTATAAATAATCAATATTCATACATATAGTCATGTTACAATATATATATATATATATATATATATATATATATATATATATATATATATATATATATATATATATATATATATATATATATATATAGGTATATATGTATATATATTTGTAGTTGGTATTATATCAAAAATCAGTATTTATTATATGTAATATTTATATAATAATCCTAATATTTATAATTATATGAAATATTATGATAGTTGTAATAAATATACTCTTATATAGAAAATATTTATTTGTTATAATAATATTGTTAATATAAAAGTAATAATGATAATAATAATAATAACTTTAATACTAATACTTATGTTCATACTAAATATAATAATACTCGTAATACTTATTTTAATTATAAAAATGTAAACTAAATTAATAAAAATCATAATAATAATAATAATAATAATAATAATAATAATAATAATAATAATAATAATAATAATAATAATAATAATAATAATAATAATAATAATAAGTAAACTACCTCAAAGAAGTGGCCCTTAAAAAAAATGCCCAAGTCCGGGTTTGAACCCGCGACATCCCGCTAACCCGACATTCCCTTAGACCAGCTGAGCTAGCCTGTTTTTCTGAAATTAATACTATCCCATATATATTTGACCCAATACTATTCGTGTTCTATTATCTTCTTCTTCTTTATCAATCACGATATCATCACATTATAATCATCTTTGACATTCATTATCAAACCATGATCATGATCAACATTTTATCACCTTCGTAATTCATAAATATTAACAACTTTGTATCATCATTCCTAACTTCATAACTATCATCATCTAATATCGTACATCATCCTTTTCTAACCCTAATCATCATCATAATCATAACAGTGCTCTTCATTTCATCATCTTCATACGCTAAACTTCACCAACATCATTTTAATCATTATTGAAATTATTTTCATCATTTAATAACATCACCATAGCTATAATCCGTGGCATGACCATACGGTTTCATTTCATCATCACCACCAAATACCTCACGTGTTCTCTTCATCGTGAAGTCATTATCATTATCATTATTCTAACATCATGATATATGTAACACCTGTAGTGACCCGAACTTTTCCATAATTATATATATTAAATGATATCTAATATTAACATGATTAAATGTTTCCAACATGTTAAGCAATCAAACTTGTTAAGACTTGATTATTTGTTATGAGTTTCATGTAGACAATTGACCACCCAAGTTGACCGGCGATTCACGAACGTTAAAACTTGTAAAAATGACATGATGTTATATATATGGATATATATATATGGTTAACATGAGATTATGTTATGTAAGAATCTCACTAGGTATATTAACAGTGTGTGATATACATAAAAATGAGAATATTGAATTATGAAACTCGAAATGATATATATAACGATTATCGTTATAACAACGTCTTACTAAATACATATGTTTCATATTAAGATATTGTTACACTATATTTAACATGATAAAATGATAATTATATATATCATTAAGTATATTAACAATGAACTACATATGTAAAACAAGACTACTAACTTAAGAATTTCGAAACAATATATATACGTAACGATTATCGTTGTAATAGTATTTTAACATATATAGATGATGTTAAGATATATTTATACACCATGTTATTATGATAGCATAACAATTTAACATCTTATTTAAGTATTATAACAATGGATTAGTTACATTTAACAAGATCGTTAACTTAAAGGTTTCAAAACAACACTTTCATGTAACGACTAACGGTGACTTAACGACTCAGTTAAAATGTATATACATGTAGTGTATTAATATGTATTACTACACTTTTTAAAGACTTCAAGACACGTATCAAAGTACTTCTACTTAACAAAAATGCTTACAATTACATCCTCATTCATTTTCATCAACAATTCTACTCGTATGCACCCGTATTCGTACTCGTACAATACACAGCTTCTAGATGTATATACTATTGCTATATATAATTCAATGATCAGCTACTTAACAGCCCATGTGAGTCATTAAACATGTGGGAACCATCATTTGGCAACTAGCATGAAATATCTCACAAAATTACAAAAAATATTATAAATCATTCATGAATTATTTACATGAAAACAAACTTACACATCCTTTATATCTAATCCATATACCAACGATCAAAAACACATACAAACACTTTCATTCTTCAATTTTATTCATCTAATTGATCACTCTCAAGTTCTATCTTCAAGTTCTAAGTGTTCTTCATTTATTCTATAAGTTCTAGTTTCATAAAACCAAGAACACTTTCAAGTTTGCAAGATTACTTTCAAGCTTTCTAATCCATTCCAAGTAATCATCCAAGATCAAGAAACCTTTGTTACTTATAGTAGGTTATCTCTCTAATTCAAGGTAATACTCATATTCAAACTTTGATTCAATTTCTATAGCTATAACAATCTTAATTCGAGCAGAAATCTTACTTGAACTTGTTTTCGTGTCATGATTCTACTTCAAGAACTTTCAAGCCATCCAAGAATCTTTTGAAGCTAGATCATTTCTTGTAACTTCCAGTAGGTTTATCTACTAAACTTAAGGTAGTAATGATATTCATAACATCATTCGATTCATACATATAAAGCTATCTTATTCGAAGATTTAAACTTGTAATCACTAGAATATAGTTTAGTTAATTCTAAACTTGTTCACAAATAAAGTTAATCCTTCTAACTTGACTTTTAAAATTAACTAAACACATGTTCTATATCTATATGATATGCTAACTTAATGATTTAAAACCTGGAAACACGAAGAACACCGTAAAACCGGACATACGCCGTCGTAGTAACACCGCGGGCTGTTTTGGGTTAGTTAATTAAAAACTATGATAAACTTTGATTTAAAAGTTGTTCTTCTGGGAAAATGACTTTTCTTATGAACATGAAACTATATCCAAAAATCATGGTTAAACTCAAAGTGGAAGTATGTTTTCCAAAATGGTCATCAAGACGTCGTTCTTTCGACTGAAATGACTACCTCTTATAATATTGACTTGTAACCTGTATTTCCGACTATAAACTTATACTTTTTATGTTTAGATTCATAAACTTAAGTTCAATATGAAACCATAGCAACTTGAATCACTTAAAACGGATTTGAAACGAAGAAATGACGGGTAAAACAAAATTGGATAAATTTGCTAGTTTTAGTTACGAAAATTTTGTAACAAATCTAGACTAAACATATCCTAACTAAATTATATTGTATTATACATATTATGAAATCTTGGGATACCATAGACACGTATGCAATGTTTTGACATATCATATCGACCCATCTATATATATATATATTTCGGAACAATCATATACACTCTATATGCAGTAATGTTTGAGTTAGCTATACAGGGTTGAGGTTGATTCCAAAATAATATATATACTTTGAGTTGTGATCGAGTCTGAGACTGTAGATATTGGGTCGTGGATTGATTCGAGATAATATATATTGCTTTATTTCTGTACATCTAACTGTGGACAACTAGTTGTAGGTTACTAACGAGGACTGCTGACTTAACAAACTCAAATCATTAAAACGTAATAAAAATGTTGTAAATATATTTTGAACATACTTTGATATATGTATATATATATATATATGTATATATATATATATATATATATATATATATATATATTTGTCATAGGTTCGTGAATCGACCAGTGGTCAAGTCTTACTTCCGGCAAAGTAAAAATCTGTGAAAGTGAGTTATAGTCTCACTTTTACAATCTAATATTTTTTTTGGGATGAGAATACATGCAGCTTTATAAATGTTTTACAAAATAGACACAAGTACGCAAAACTACATTCTATGGTTGGATTATTAAACCGAATATCGCCCTTCAAGTCTGGTAACCTAAGAATTAGGGAAATGGCCCCTAATTGACACGAATCCTAAAGATAGATCTATTGGGCTTAATAACCCCCATTCAGGTTATGGATGGTTTAGTACTTCGAGATTATTATACAGATGAGAGGTTCTGTTTTGTAGATATTCTATGCATTAAGTTAACGTCGGTTACCAGGTGTTCAACATATGAATAATTTTAATTTCTATGTAGTTTGCGAAATGCCTGATATGAGATGTGTTATAAAAATGAAATCTTGTGGTCTATTATTACGATTTGATAATATATAGGTTAAACCTGTAACTCACCAACATTTTTGTTGGCGTTTTAAGCATGTTTATTCTCAGGTGATTATTAAGAGCTTCCGCTGTTGCATACTAAAATAAGGACAAGATTTGGAGTCCATGCTTGTATGATATTGTGTAAAAACTGCATTCAAGAAACTTATTTTTGATGTAATATATTCTTATTGTAAACCATTATGTAATGGTCGTGTGTAAATGTTATATTTTAGATTATCATTATTTGATAATCTACGTAATGCTTTTTAAACCTTTATCGATAAAATAAAGGTTATGGTTGTTTTAAAAATGAATACAGTCTTTGAAAAACGTCTCATATAGAGGTCAAAACCTCGCGACGAAATCAATTAATATGGAACATTTATAATCAATATGAACGGGACATTTCAGTTGGTATCCGATCGTTAGTCTTAGAGAACCAGAAATTTACATTAGTGTGTCTTATCGAGTATGTAGGATGCATTAGTGAGTCTGGACTTCGACCGTGTTTACTTGAAAAACGATTGCTTAACATTTTTGTTGGAAACTATATATTGTTAACATGTAAATATTATGTGATATATTAATCTCTTTGAAATATCCCGTTCATATTGATTATAAACATTCCATATTAATTGATTTCATTGCGAGGTTTTGACCTCTATATGAGACGTTTTTCAAAGACTGCATTCATTTTTAAAACAACCATAACCTTTATTTTATCAATAAAGTTTTTAAAAACATTACGTAGATTATCAAATAATGATAATCTAAAATATACTGTTTACACACGACCATTACATAATGGTTTACAATAGAAATATATTACATCGACATATGTTTCTTGAATGCAGTTTTTACACAATATCATACAAACATGGACTCCAAATCTTGTCCTTATTTTAGTATGCAACAACGAACGCTCTTAGTATTCACCTGAGAATAAACATGCTTTAAACGTCAACAAAAATATTGGTGAGTTATAGGTTTAACCTATATATATCAAATCGTAACAATAGACCACAAGATTTCATATTTCAATACACATCCCATACATAGAGATAAAAATCATTCATATGGTGAACACCTGGTAACCGACATTAACAAGATGCATATATAAGAATATCCCCATCATTCCGGGACACCCTTCGGATATGATATAAATTTCGAAGTACTAAAGCATCCGGTACTTTGGATGGGGTTTGTTAGGCCCAATAGATATATCTTTAGGATTCGCTTCAATTAAGGTGTCTGTTCCCTAATTCTTAGATTACCAGACTTAATAAAAAAGGGCATATTCGATTTCGATAATTCAACCATAGAATGTAGTTTCACGTACTTGTGTCTATTTTGTAAATCATTTATAAAACCTACATGTATTCTCATCCCAAAAATATTAGATTTTAAAAGTGGGACTATAACTCACTTTCACAGATATTTCCTTCCTCGAAAATAAGACTTGGCCACGGATCGATTCACGAACCTATACAAATATGTACATATATATCAAAGTATGATCAAAATATAATTACAACCATTTTTATTATGTTTTAAAGATTTGAGTGTATTAAGTCAGCTGTCCTCATTAGTAACCTACAACTAGTTGTCCACAGTTAGATGTACAGAAATAAATCGATATATATTATCTTGAATCAATCCATGACCTAGTGTATACACGTCTCAGGCTAGATCACAACTCAAAGTATATATATTTTTGGAATCAACCTCAACCCTGTATAGCTAACTCCAACATTACTGCATATAGAGTGTCTATGGTTGTTCCAAATAATATATATACATGGGTCGATATGATATGTCAAAACATTTGCATACGTGTCTATGGTATCCCAAGATTACATAATATATTAGAATACATGTATAATACAATATAAGTTAGCTAGGATATGATTTGTATAGATTTGTTAAACATTTCCCGTAACTAAAAAGATCAAAAATATCCAATCTTGTTTTACCCATAACTTCTTCATTTTAAATCTGTTTTGAGTGAATCAAATTGATATGGTTTCATATTGACCTCTAATTTAAGAATCCAAGCAGAAAAAGTATAGGTTTATAGTCGAAAATTTAAGTTACATGTCAATTACTAAAGAGGTAGTCATTTCCGTCGAAAGAACGACATCTTGATGACCATTTTGAAAAACATACTTTCACTTTGAGTTTAACCAAGATTTTTGGATAAAGTTTCATGTTCATATGAAAAATCATTTTCTCAGAAGAACAACTTTTAAATCAAAGTTTATCATATTTTTTAATTATCCAAACCAAAACAGCCCCCGGTTTCACTACGACGGCGTATATCCGATTTTATGGTGTTCATCGTGTTTCCAGGTTTTAAATCATTAAGTTAGCATATCATATAGATATAGAACATGTGTTTAGTTGATTTTTAAAGTTAAGTTAGAAGGATTAACTTTTGTTTGCGAACAAGTTTAGAATTAACTAAACTATGTTCTAGTGATTACAAGTTTAAACCTTCGAATAAGATAGCTTTATATGTATGAATCGAATGATGTTATGAACATCATTACTACCTCAAGTTTTCTGGATAAAACTTCTGAAAATGAGAAAAATGGATCTCGCTTCAAAGGATCCTTGGATGGCTTGAAAGTTCTTGAAGCAGAATCATGACACGAAAACAGTTCAAGTAAGATTTTCACTCGAAATAAGGTTGTTATAGTTGTAGAAATTGAATCAAAGTTTGAATATGAATATTACCTTGAATTAGAAAGATAACCTACTATAAATAACAAAGGTTCCTTGATCTTATATGATTACTTAGAATGGATTAGAAAGCTTGGAAGTAGACTTGCAAACTTGGAAGTATTCTTGTTTTTATGAAACTATACTTATGGAATTTATGAAGAACACTTAGAACTTGAAGATGGAACTTGAGAGAGATCAATTAGATGAAGAAAATTGAACAATGAAAGTGTTTGTAGGTGTTTTTGGTAGTTGGTATATGGATTAGATATAAAGGATATGTAATTTTGTTTTCATGTAAATAAGTCATGAATGATTACTAATATTTTTGTAATTTTATGAGATATCTCATGCTAGTTGCCAAATGATGGTTCCCACATGTGTTAGGTGACTCACATGGGCTGCTAAGAGCTGATCATTGGAGTGTATATACCAATAGTACATACATCTAAAAGTTGTGTATTGTACGAGTACGAATACGGGTGCATACGAGTAGAATTGTTGATGAAACTGAACGAGGATGTAATTGTAAGCATTTTTGTTAAGTAGAAATACTTTGATATGTGTCTTGAAGTCTTTTAAAAGTGTAAGAATACATATCAAAACACAACATGTATATACATTCTAATGGATTCTTTAAGTCTTCGTTAGTCATTACATGTAAGTGTTGTTTTGAAACCTTTAAGTTAACGATCTCAATTAATGTTGTTAACCCAATGTTTATTATATCAAATGAGATGTTAAATTATTATATTATCATGATATTATGATGTATGAATATCTCTTAATATGATACATACATTAAAATATCGTTACAACGATAATCGTTACATATAAGTCTCGTTTCGTAATTCTTGAGTTAGTAGTCTTGTTTTTACATATGTAGTTCATTGTTAACACACTTAATGATATATTTAAATATCATTTTATCATGTTAAATATAGTGTATCAATATCTTAATATGATACATATGTATTTAGTAGACGTTATCATAACGATAATCGTTATATATATCATTTCGAGTTTCTTAACTTAGTTAACTCATTTCTTATGTATATCACACATTGTTAATATACTTAGTGAGATACTTACTCATCATAATCTCATGTCAACCATATATATATTTCTATATATACCACAACATGTAGTTTTCACAATTTTGTAACGTTCGTGAATCGCCGGTCAACTTGGGTGATCAATTGTCTATATGAAACTTATTTCATTTAATCAAGTATTAACAAGTTTGATTGCTTATTGGAAACATTTAGTCATGTAAATATCAATCTCAATTAATATATATAAACATGGAAAAGTTCGGGTCACTACAGTACCTACCCGTTAAATAAATTTCGTCCCGAAATTTTAAGCTGTTGAAGGTGTTGACGAATCTTCTGGAAATAGATGCGTGTATTTCTTCTTCATCTGATCTTCATGCCCCCAGGTGAACTTGGGTCCTCTACGAGCATTCCATCGAACCTTAACAATCGGTATCTTGTTTTGCTTAAGTCTCTTAACCTCACGATCCATTATTTCGACGGGTTCTTCAATGAATTGAAGTTTTTCATTGATTTGAATTTCGTACAATGGAATAGTGAGATCTTCTTTAGCAAAAGATTTCTTCAAATTCGAGATGTGGAAAGTGTTATGTACAGCCGCGAGTTGTTGAGGTAGCTCCAGTTGGTAAGCTACTGGTCCGACACGATCTATAATCTTGAATGGTCCAATGTACCTTGGATTTAGTTTCCCCCGTTTACCAAATCGAACAACGCCTTTCCAAGGTGAAACCTTAACCATGACCATTTCTCCAATTTCAAACTCTATATCTTTTCTTTTACTGTCCGCGTAGCTCTTTTGTCGACTTTGGGCGGTTTTCAATCGTTGTTGAATTTGGATGATTTTCTCGGTAGTTTCTTGTATTATCTCCGGACCCGTAATATGTCTATCCCCCACTTCATTCCAACAAATCGGAGACCTGCACTTTCTACCATAAAGTGCCTCAAACGGCGCCATCTCAATACTAGAATGATAACTGTTGTTGTAGGAAAATTCTGCTAACGGTAGGTGTCGATCCCAACTGTTTCCGAAATCAATAACACATGCTCGTAGCATGTCTTCAAGCGTTTGTATCATCCTTTCGCTCTGCCTATCAGTTTGTGGATGATAGGCAGTACTCATGTCTAGACGAGTCCCCAATGCTTGTTGCAACGTCTGCCAGAACCTTGAAACAAATCTACTATCCCTATCAGAGATAATAGAGACGGGTATTCCATGTCTGGAGACAACCTCCTTCAAATACAATCGCGCCAAATTCTCCATTTTGTCATCTTTTCTCATTGGCAGGAAGTGTGCTGACTTGGTGAGATGATCAACTATTACCTAAATAGTATCATAACCACTTGCAGTCCTTGGCAATTTAGTAATGAAATCCAGGGTAATGTTTTCCCATTTCCATTCCGAGATTTCAGGTTGTTGTAGTAGACCTGATGGTATCTGATGTTCAGCTTTAACCTTAGAACACGTCAAACATTCTCCTACATATTTAGCAATATCGGCTTTCATACCCGGCCACCAAAAGTGTTTCTTGAGATCTTTATACATCTTCCCCGCTCCGGGATGTAATGAACATATGGTTTTATGTGCTTCTTTAAGTACCATTTCTCTCACATCTCCAAACCTTGGTACCCAAATTCTATCAGCCCTATATCGGGTTCCGTCTTCCCGAATATTAAGATGTTTCTCTGATCCTTTGGGTATCTCATTCTTCAACTTTCCTTCTTTTATAACTCCCTGTTGCGCCTCCTTTATTTGAGTAGTAAGGTTAGTACGAATAATTATATTCATAGCTTTTACCCGTATAGGTTCTCTGTCCTTTCTACTCAAACCGTCGGCTACCACATTCGCCTTCCCCGGGTGGTATCGAATCTCAAAATCATAATCATTCAACAGTTCAATCCACCTGCGTTGTCTCATATTCAGTTACTTCTGATTAAATATATGTTGGAGACTTTTGTGGTCGGTATATATAATACTTTTGACCCCATATAAATAATGCCTCCAAGTCTTTAATGCAAAAACAACAGCACCCAATTCCAAATCGTGAGTTGTATAATTTTGCTCGTGAATCTTCAATTGTCTAGACGCATAAGCAATCACCTTCGTTCGTTGCATTAATACACAACCGAGACCTTACTTTGATGCGTCACAATAAATCACAAAATCATCATTCCCTTCAGGCAATGACAATATAGGTGCCGTAGTTAGCTTTTTCTTCAATAACTGAAACGTCTTCTCTTGTTCATCCTTCCATTCAAATTTATTCCCTTTATGCGTTAATGCAGTCAAGGGTTTTGCTATTTTAGAGAAATCTTGGATGAATCTTCTGTAGTAACCAGCCAATCCTAAAAATTGACGTATATGCTTCAGAGTTTTTGGGGTTTCCTACTTTTCAACGGTTTCGATCTTTGTCGGGTCCACCTGGATACATTCTTTATTCACTATGTGACCGAGGAATTGAACTTCTTCCAACTAAAATGCACACTTTGAAAACTTAGCGTACAGTTTTTCTTTCCTCAATACTTCTAGCACTTTTCTCAAATGTTCTTCGTGCTCTTGATCATTCTTTGAGTAAATGAGTATGTCCTCGATGAAAACAATGACAAACTTGTCAAGATATGGCCCACACACTCGGTTCATATGGTCCATGAACACAGCTGGTGCGTTAGTCAAACCAAACGGCATAACCATAAACTCGTAATGACCATAACGCGTCCTAAAAGCAGTTTTTGGAATATCATCCTCCTTTACTCGCATTTGATGATATCCAGAACGTAAATCAATTTTCGAATAAACCGACGAGCCTTGTAGTTGATCAAATAATTCGTCAATTCTCGGCAGTGGATAACGGTTTTTGATGGTCAGTTTATTCAACTCTCTGTAGTCAATACACAACCTAAATGTACCATCCTTCTTCTTGACAAACAAAACAGGAGCTCCCCATGGTGATGTCCTTGGTCGAATGAAACCACGTTCTAATAGTTCTTGCAGTTGGCTTTGCAGTTCTTTCATCTTGCTGGGTGCGAGTCTGTAAGGAGCACGAGCTATTGGTGCAGCTCCTGGTACAAGATCTATTTGAAATTCAACAGATCGATGTGGAGGTAGTCCCGGTAATTCTTTCGGAAATACATCGAGAAATTCTTTTGCGACGGGAACATCATTGATGCTCTTTTCTTCAGTTTGTACTTTCTTGACGTGTGCTAGAACAGCATAGCAACCTTTTCTTATTAGTTTTTGTGCCTTCAAATTACTAATAAGATGTAGCTTCGTGTTGCCCTTTTCTCCGTACACCATTAAGTGTTCTCATTCTTCTCGTACAATGCGAATCGCATTTTTGTAACATACGATCTCTGCTTTCATCTCCTTCAGCCAGTCCATGCCAACTATTACATCAAAACTCCCTAACTCTACTGGTATCAAATCAATCTTAAATATTTCGCTACCCAGTTTAATTTCTCGATTCCGGCATATATAATCTGCTGAAATTAATTTACCGTTTGCTAATTCGAGTAAAATTTTACTATCCAACGGCGTCAATGGACAACTTAATTTAGGACAAAAATCTCTACTCATATAGCTTCTATCCGCACTCAAATCAAATAAAACGTAAGCAGATTTATTGTCAATAAGAAATGTACCCGTAACAAGCTCCGGGTCTTCCTGTGCCTCTGCCGCATTAATATTGAAAACTCTTCCGTGGCCTTGTCCATTCGTGTTCTCCTGTTTCGGGCAATTTCTAATAATGTGGCCCGGTTTTCCACATTTATAACAAACTACATTGTCATAACTTGCTCCGCCATTACTCGTTCCGACACCATTTGTTCCTTTCGTTCTGTTAACCCCAGGTCCGTAGACCTCACACTTCGCCGCGCTATGACCATTTCTTTTACACTTGTTTCAAAATTTGGTGCAGAACCCCGAGTGATACTTTTCACACCTTTGACATAGCTGCTTCTGATTGTTGTTGTTGCGGTTGTTATTGTTGTTGGGATGATTGTTGTAGTTATTGTTGTTGTTGTTGTTGTTGTTGTTGTTGTTGTTGTTGTTGTGCCGTTTGTTGTAGTTGCGATTGATGTTACGATTGTTGGGATAGTTGTTGTTGTTTTGGTGACTCTTATCACCGTTTTCCTCCCACTTTCTTTTGACTAGCTTCACCTTGGCCTCTTCGGCCGCATGTTCTTTAATTCTTCCCTCAATCTGGTTCACTAGTTTGTGAGCCATTCTACATGCCTTTTGTATGGAGGCAGGCTCGTGTGAACTTATATCTTCTTGGATTCTCTCCGGTAATGTAGTGACCCGAACTTTTCCATGTTTATATATATTAATTGAGATTGATATTTACATGATTAAATGTTTCCAACATGTTAAGTAATCAAACTTGTTAAGACTTGATTAATTGAAATAGGTTTCATATAGACAATTGACCACCCAAGTTGACCGGTGATTCACGAACGTTAAAACTTGTAAAAACTATATGATGATATATATATGGTTATATATATAGTTAACATGATATTATGATAAGTAAACATATCATTAAGTATATTAACAATGAACTACATATGTAAAAACAAGACTACTAACTTAATGATTTTGAAACGAGACATATATGTAACGATTATCGTTGTAACGACATTTAATGTACATATATCATATTAAGAGATATTCGTACATCATAATATCATGATAATATAATAATTTAAAATCTCTTTTGATATTATAAACATTGGGTTAACAACATTTAACAAGATCGTTAACCTAAAGGTTTCAAAACAACATTTACATGTAACGACTAACGATGACTTAACGACTCAGTTAAAATGTATA
Source organism: Rutidosis leptorrhynchoides (assembly GCF_046630445.1). NCBI lineage: Eukaryota > Viridiplantae > Streptophyta > Magnoliopsida > Asterales > Asteraceae > Rutidosis > Rutidosis leptorrhynchoides. The sequence continues at coordinate 641,649,612 of NC_092335.1, forward strand.
TACATGTAGTGTTTTAATATGTATTCATAAACTTTTTAAAGACTTCAAGACACTTATCAAAATACTTCTACTTAACAAAAATGCTTACAATTACATCCTCGTTCAGTTTCATCAACAATTCTACTCGTATGCACCCGTATTCGTACTCGTACAATACACAGCTTTTAGATGTATGTACTATTGGTATATACACTCCAATGATCAGCTCTTAGCAGCCCATGTGAGTCACCTAACACATGTGGGAACCATCATTTGGCAACTAGCATGAAATATCTCATAAAATTACAAAAATATGAGTAATCATTCATGACTTATTTACATGAAAACAAAATTACATATCCTTTATATCTAATCCATACACCAACGACCAAAAACACCTACAAACACTTTCATTCTTCAATTTTCTTCATCTAATTGATCTCTCTCAAGTTCTATCTTCAAGTTCTAAGTGTTCTTCATAAATTCCAAAAGTTCTAGTTTCATACAATCAAGAATACTTTCAAGTTTGCTAGCTCACTTCCAATCTTGTAAAGTAATCATCCAAGATCAAGAAACCTTTGTTACTTACAGTAGATTATATTTCTAATACAAGGTAATAATCATATTCAAACTTTAATTCAATTTCTATAACTATAACAATCTTATTTCGAGTGGAAATCTTACTTGAAATTGTTTTCGTGTCATGATTCTGCTTCAAGAACTTTCAAGCCATCCATGGATCCTTTGAAGCTAGATCTATTTTTCTCATTTCCAGTAGGTTTATCCAAGGAACTTTAGGTAGTAATGATGTTCATAACATCATTCGATTCATACATATAAAGCTATCTTATTCGAAGGTTTAAACTTGTAATCACTAGAACATAGTTTAGTTAATTCTAAACTTGTTCGCAAATAAAAGTTAATCCTTCTAACTTGACTTTTAAAATCAACTAAACACATGTTCTATATCTATATGATATGCTAACTTAATGATTTAAAACCTGGAAACACGAAAAACACCGTAAAACCGGATTTACGCCTTCGTAGTAACACCGCGGGCTGTTTTGGGTTAGTTAATTAAAAACTATGATAAACTTTGATTTAAAAGTAGTTATTCTGGGAAAATGATTTTTATTATGAACATGAAACTATATCCAAAAATTATGGTTAAACTCAAAGTGGAAGTATGTTTTCTAAAATGGTCATATAGACGTCGTTCTTTCGACTGAAATGACTACCTTTACAAAAACGACTTGTAACTTATTATTCCGACTATAAACCTATACTTTTCTGTTTAGATTCATAAAATAGATTTCAATATGAAACCATAGCAATTTGATTCACTCAAAACAGATTTAAAACGAAGAAGTTATGGGTAAAACAAGATTGGATAATTTTTCTCATTTTAGCTACGTGAAAATTGGTAACAAATCTATTCCAACCATAACTTAATCAACTTGTATTGTATATTATGTAATCTTGAGATACCATAGACACGTATACAATGTTTCGACCTATCATGTCGACACATCTATATATATTTCGGAACAACCATAGACACTCTATATGTGAATGCTGGAGTTAGCTATACAGGGTTGAGGTTGATTCCAAAATATATATAGTTTGAGTTGTGATCAATACTGAGATACGTATACACTGGATCGTGGATTGATTCAAGATAATATTTATCGATTTATTTCTGTACATCTAACTGTGGACAACTAGTTGTAGGTTACTAACGAGGACAGCTGACTTAATAAACTTAAAACATCAAAATATATTAAAAGTGTTGTAAATATATTTTGAACATACTTTGATATATATGTATATATTGTTATAGGTTCGTGAATCAACCAGTGGCCAAGTCTTACTTCCCGACGAAGTAAAAATCTGTGAAAGTGAGTTATAGTCCCACTTTTAAAATCTAATATTTTTGGGATGAGAATACATGCAGGTTTTATAAATGATTTACAAAATAGACACAAGTACGTGAAACTACATTCTATGGTTGAATTATCGAAATCGAATATGCCCCTTTTTATTAAGTCTGGTAATCTAAGAATTAGGGAACAGACACCCTAATTGACGCGAATCCTAAAGATAGATCTATCGGGCCCAACAAGCCCCATCCAAAGTACCGGATGCTTTAGTACTTCGAAATTTATATCATATCCGAAGGGTGTCCCGAAATGATGGGGATATTCTTATATATGCATCTTGTTAATGTCGGTTACCAGGTGTTCATCATATGAATGATTTTTATCTCTATGTATGGGATGTGTATTGAAATATGAAATCTTGTGGTCTATTATTATGATTTGATATATATAGGTTAAACCTATAACTCACCAACATTTTTGTTGACGTTTTAAGCATGTTTATTCTCAGGTGATTATTAAGAGCTTCCGCTGTCGCATACTTAAATAAGGACGAGATTTGGAGTCCATGCTTGTATGATATTGTGTAAAAACTGCATTCAAGAAACTTATTTTGTTGTAACATATTTGTATTGTAAACCATTATGTAATGGTCGTGTGTAAACAGGATATTTTAGATTATCATTATTTGATAATCTACGTAAAGCTTTTTAAACCTTTATTGATGAAATAAAGGTTATGGTTTGTTTTAAAATGAATGCAGTCTTTGAAAAACGTCTCATATAGAGGTCAAAACCTCGCAACGAAATCAATTAATATGGAACGTTTTTAATCAATAAGAACGGGACATTTCAGTTGGTATCCGAGCGTTGGTCTTAGAGAACCAGAATTTTGCATTATTGTATCTTATCGAGTTTGTTAGGATGCATTAGTGAGTCTGGACTTCGACCGTGTTTACTTGAAAAAATGATTGCTTAACAAATTTTGTTGGAAACTATATATTTTTAACATGTGAATATTATGTGATATATTAATCTCTTAACGCGTTTGATATTATGTGATAGATGTCTACCTCTAGAACAAGTCCCATTAACTCACCTAATAATAATGAAGAGTCAAATGTAAATTGGAATGATTCGTTTACTGATTCATAAGTTCCCGAAGAGGAACCGGAAGAAGGGTCGGAACCGGAAGAAGAATCGGAACCGGAAGAAGAATCGGAACCGGATGAAGAAATAGAACCGGTGGGGGAAATAATAAAACGGTTAAGTAAAAGAAAATCCTCAACCAACCGACCAAGGTTAATTATGGTCAATGGTGTTTCTGCCAAGGAAGCAAAATATTGGGAGGATTACCAATTCTCCGATGAATCGAATTCCGACGAGAATTCCGATGATGTTATAGAAATTATCCCAACTGAATTTAAAAAGGCAAAAGAAAATAATAAGGGAAAGGGCATAAAAATAGAGAAATCTAATTCCAACCCCGATGAACTTTATATGTATCATCAACCCCCGAAGTCCTTAAGTTGTAACAATGACCCGGGAACCTCTAAACCACCAGGTTTTTCTAAACCAATGTGGACAACGACAGCTCGTATTAGGGGAACATCATATATTCCTAGAAACTTGGCAAAACGATCCAAAACCGAAGAAGAAGAAACAAGCGAGTCGGAATAAGATAGTTGTATTCGTGTGGTGTAATATATGTAATATAGTGTGCTTATGCTTTATGATATATATGTAAAAATTGCTTGTATTAATAAGTTTTTTTTTTATGAATCTAACTCTTGTCTATTTTACAGTATAAAAACACAAAATGGATAGACAACCCAATATTTTAAGAGACCTACCCGGAGACATGATTGATGAAATCTTGTCTAGAGTCGGTCAGAATTCTTCGGCACAACTATTTAAGGCGAGATCAGTTTGTAAGACATTCGAAGAACGTTCCAAGAATGCCTTGGTTTATAAAAGGCTTTCGTTCGAAAGATGGGGGATATCACATTGGAAAATCCATAAGTTACGATGTGTTTACTTTGACGCATATATTGCGGGGAACCCAAATGCTATTTTACGCAACGGGTTAAGAAATTATTTTGACTCAGTATATCCGAATATAGGACTTCGTGATTTAGAAAAAGCGGCTAACATGCAACATAAAGAAGCATGTTATGCTTACGGATTAGTAATGTTCGCTTCTCACCAAAGTGAGAACAAGAACATCGGGCTACAACTATTAAATAAAACGTTCCCACAAGTGACGGAGTCGGTAATTGGGGTAAGAAATGAGGTTTTTAGATTGTTACAGGACTGTTGGACATTACGTAACCCTCGTCCCTTTGACGACGTTACAACACGCTGTTTTATCAACGGCCATAACGGTTATGTTCCACAAGACCAAGGATGGGAAGTAATCCTAGTAAAACCAGAATGCATGACTTGTTTCTGGACGTATGAATTACGTGTCTTTATTGCCTTTGCTGAACGACTTGTGTACTAGCTAGAATTATCTTCACAACCATCTTGTATCAAATTTATTGTGTGCTATATTTCATGCTATATGTAAAATAAGCGGTATTGTAAGTTTGTAAAATATTGTGTAAAAGTTTGAACGCGAAATATTATTATAATCAGTTTTTCATATAGAATTGTAGTAGTTGAATTGTATATTAGCTACTAAGTATGAACTTAACGGGTAGGTACTACCCGAATTTAAACTTATAAAACGCTAATATGAAGAAAAAGCTTTTATAAATGAGTTCATATTATGCTACGAGATACTATTAACTACTCTTAATATTCTGTATGATTAACTTGTTCCATTTGACTATTTTGAAGGAAATGGCACCGACTACTCGACACACCGTGAATATGAATGAAGAGGAATTCCGTACTTTTCTAGCTTCAAACATAGCCGCAGTACAGGCTGCGCTACTGATGTTAAAGCTAAGGTATACGAAATAGTTTATATTTTACTAGGAAATACTATTAAATACGATACAATTTTACACAAGATATTTATTTATTTATAGAATGGATATACTTAAACCTTGCTACAACACTTATAGGCAGTGTACCTAATCGTACAGTAGTGTAGTTTTTAGTAAGTCCGGTTCGTTCCACAGGGAAATTTTTAAACAAAGCTCAACGCTATATTAGTTTACTTTTATAAAAATACAAATATATATATAAGTAATATTATTATTATAAAGGGGGGTTTTTACCGTTTAATGACCGGTTTGTCGATTTTAAGACTTTAGTCGCAGTTAAAACCTAATGTTAAATATTAAATAAATAAAAGACTTAATTTAAAGCGTAAAGTAAATAACGATAATGAAATTGCGAATAATAAAAGTGCGATAAAATAAAATTGCGATAATTAAAAAGTACGATAATTAAAAGTGCGATTAAATAACAATAAATAAAAGTGCGATAATTAGAAGTGCAATTAAATATAAAATGAAGGAAATTAAATATGAAATAAAAGAATTATGCTTATTTAAACTTCCGTAATCATGATGTTTGACGTGTTGATTTTAGTTTTATGCCCATGGGTTAATTGTCCTTTGTCCTGGATTATTTAATATGTCCGTCTAGTTTTTGTCCATAACAGTCCATCAGTCATAAATATAAAGTGCGAGTGTCCTCGTCAAATTATTATTATACCCGAAGTTAAATATTCCAACTAATTGGGGATTCGAATTGTAACAAGGTTTTAATACTTTGTTTAATGAATACACCAGGTTATCGACTGCGTGTAAACCAAGGTTTTACTACTTTGTTAACAATTACACCAATTACCCTTGAATGTAATTTCACCCCTGTTTTAATTATTCTAGTGGCTATTAATCCATTCCCGTGTCCGGTTAAATGAACGATTATTCGTACATATAATTACCCCGCCCATCGTGTCCGATCGAGTGTATATGGTAATTTATAAGGACGCCCAATTGTAAATCTTTATATTAACATTAACAAACTATCATTTAGTTAAACAAATATAAAGCCCATTAATAGCCCATAGTCTAATTTCCACAAGTGTCGTTCTTTTGTCCAAACCCCAATTATGGTACAAAGCCCAATTACCCAATTTTAGTAATTAGTCCAACATCATGATTACTTCGTTTTAAATAAGTATAATAATAACTTAGCTACGAGACATTAATGTAAAAAGGTTGAACATAACTTACAATGATTAAAAATAGTGTAGCGTTACACGGACAGAATTTCGACTTACACCCTTACAACATTCGCTAACATACCCTTATTATTAGAATTATAATTAAAATTAAAATTAAAATATAAATTATATATATATATCGTATATATGAGAGAAGAGAGAAAATAGATTATGATTTTTGATCAGAATTCGGTTGGCTTTATAGGGATTTTCGATTTTTGGGGCTCCGCGACTCGCGGTAAAATCCTCTTCAAACTCCGCGAGTCGCGGAGAATGAATTTACAGCTCACACCCTTGGAGTCTTTCTCTGCCGACGGTTTTATAATATATATATAATATATATATAATTAATATAATTAATTATATATTATATTATATTTATATACATAGTTAACTTGTAATTTTTAGTCCGTTGCGTCTAGCGTTAAGAGTTGACTCTGGTCCCGGTTCCGGATTTTCGAACGTCCTTGCGTACAATTTTATATTTTGTACTTTGCGTTTTGAATCTTGTACTCTTGTAATTTTGAGACGTTTCTTATCAATAATTGGAACCTTTTTGATTGTCTTTTGTACTTTTGAGCTTTTTGGTCGTTTGCATCTTCAATTCGTCGGATCTGTCTTTTGTCTTCACCTTTTATTATTTAAACGAATATCACTTGTAAATAGAACAATTGCAACTAAAAGCTTGTCTTTCTTGAGGAATAATGCTATGAAATATATGTTCGTTTTTAGCATTATCAAATATTCCCACACTTGAGCGTTGCTTGTCCTCAAGCAATATTGTCTTGAAATACTAGAATCACTTCTTTATTCTTCACTCTTTGTACATCAGTGATTTCTATACGGCAGTATAAACAATGGTAGTAACGATATGGTTTACAGCCCCACATGACTATAAAAATTTAGATCCATTAAGGAAATTGGATCTTTATGAAAACATTTGATCTTTTGAAAATTAAATCTAGTTTTTACCCTAGATAAGTTTTCCGGGATAACCCTTTACCGGTGTTTGCAAAATATTTTTGTGGGTTTGGTGGGGTTCAGAATTGAAAATTTTAGCTCAAAACTTGCTGTTTTGTGTCACCCACTTGCTAACCTTGTATTTGGAAAGCAACACGTCCAGTTTACTTGTTCCGTATATTACCTTTCGGCAAACTACCGTCCGGTTGTAAAGGAAAGCGTTGAACAAGCAACTGTTAAGGCAATGTCCCGTGACATGCTTTTGATTATGGTCTATAACGTGTCGGACGCAATTACTATCCTTGGTAGGAGCAATAGTAAAGCTCACCCTTATAATTTTTCGGTCTGGCACAAGGTCCTGTCTCCGACCATGCTATGCAACCACCGTTCTTACGGTTGACACCCGATTTGGTTCAGGTGACCTAATGAATTCCAGGTGAATTTCTTAGGATTTTACGTTCAATGGTAATGAACGCATTGAAAATGGTTTTTCAGAAAACAAATCGGTTTGTATTTTTGATCAAAATATTTTCTCGTTCATGCTCGAGTTTAGATATCATCGAATTCCATGAGTTTGAATTCTCAATCTTTAAGGTCAATCTCTAGGATTGAGTATTATCAGTCTTAAAAGCTGATTTTTAATCTTTAAGGAGATTATCCTTTCTGGGGATCTGATTCATTAGTCTTATCTAGCTAATTTGCATGGTGCCCCCCCATTGTACGAGATAAATCCTTCTCATGGTTAGGATAAATCTGACCACTTGACGACCCTGTTTAATGCTGAGGTCTGTGGATTTCCTGCTGATTTTAGTGATGACTTTTCTAGATTTTTGGTCAACCTACAGCTGGTCTGGACGACAACTTCATGACCTAAATCAAGAAGCGCGTGTCTTTTTTGGAAGACTTTACTTCCTTTTAATGATAGAATTGATTCATCGTGTAGATCCATCTCTTCTTTTCTTTCATCGGGTAAAACAGTTTAGTTTAGTCCAAAGCAAAAGTATTTTCAGTTATTTGTTACAGATATATGTGACATATGTTTAAGATAACTTGGTAAATTTTCCCACACTTGGCTTTTATTTTCCTTTTTATCGTCCTCTATTCCATTTTAAATGAATTTTAACATTTTAGTTTGTTTCTTAATTTATGTCCTTTCCGAGGTAACAATAATTTAGGTGTTAAAACCTAGTTTTATCGTTCATAAATATGTATAAACATGATTTTGAATTCATTTAATTGAAAATTTTGAAAAATTTTACTAGAATTGGGTAGTCAGTATATAAGACTAGGGCTGTTCTTTTTTTTATCAGAGAGCACTAGATTCTAATACAACTACTGCTTTACTAGTATTTTTAATGGTAACCAAGTGTATAAAGTAAAAATTTTTAAAATCCGAAAGAATTTAACCCCTTCCCACACTTAAGATCTTGCAATGCCCTCATTTGCAAGAAATTAGTAACAATTTAAATTATTGAGGGTGATTTGTGTGAAAATGATTAAATTTTTACCAAAGTTTCCAAATATATTGGCGTTTGTTTGCTGAATGATAAATGGTGCACATCATTTGTTCATTCCGTCTTGTTGTTATTTCACATATATTTTGCATCTTGTCGTCAAAATTAGTTGCTTTTGCTGAACTTAATGCCAGTCTTTGAAAATGCGTTGTTTTACCCTGTTGTGTACATAAGATAAACTGCAAACATATATACATATTTTTGAAGTTTGGTATATTACCCCACATTAAAAAATTATTAAAATCTAAGAATAAAAGTTAGATAATTATAAAAATGATTACAATATTAACAAAAGTATTAAACGTATCAATAATTACAAATTACAAAAGAAAAAAAAAAAAATAATAAGTAAACTAAGGATGATATTGGTACCAATAGGGGTTCCAGGCATAACCATAAGTGCTATAGAATGCTTCGGCAGGGTCATACGTAGGATACGGTGGCTGCATCTCTATAGACCAAGGAGGGAAGATGGGTTTCGGTGTAGGAATATAGTTTCTACCTATATGTTGGCAATGAGCTATGATTTGTTTCTGATGAACTTGCCAATCTTCAAATGCTCTCTGTCTAGCATTTTCGTATTCCTGAGAAGCTATAAACCTATGCATTTCTTGCATCTCATTCCCCCCTCCTACATTACCTTGCTGCTGGTTTCTCTCCACCTGTGGATGTCTACCATGGTATCGTACTGCGGCGTTATTTCGCCTCTTCAAAACTTTCGCACCATGGTATACATTTAAACCTATAGTATCGCGGGGTTCCGGTTCTTCTACTAATAATCCCCCCCGACTTATATCCACACCGAGATATTCACCAATCAAAGTAATAAAAATACCACCTCCTATTATGCTATGTGGTCGCATCCCCCGAACCATAGCTGATAAATAATAACCCACACAATATGGTATACTTACAGCGCTTTGTGGGTCTCGAATACACATATGGTAAAACAAATCCTGTTCATTTACTTTTTCTTTGTTCTTACCCCTTTGTGTAATCGAATTAGCTAAAAACCTATGTATCACTCTTAATTCGGCTCTATCTATATCCAAATAAGAGTAATTTCCCCCTTTGAAACGGTGATGGCTTGTCATTTGACTCCACACACCGTGTATCAAAATTCTCATCTATCTTTCTGCCGTTTAGTATCAATCCTCTACAATCGGCAGACGCTAACTCCTCAGGCGTATATATACGTAAAGCCTGAGCCATGTCCAGTAAAGACATGTGGCGCATCGAACCGCCTAACAAAAATCTAATAAAAGAACGATCGGTTAAACTAGCTACCCGATCATTCAACTCTATACTACATAACAATTCTTCACACCATACTTTATATACAGGTCTACGTATGGTGAATAAACATACCCAGTCATTAAAAGAAGAATTACCATACCTCTGTACAAGTAATTCTCTAATTGGCCCGGCCAATTCTACAGCTTCTAAGGGTCCCCATTCTATGACCCTCGGTACCTCAACAACCTTGGAATGAAGAGTATGCAAACCCCGTTGATATTTTGGATAATCTATCCAAAGTCTGTCAAATCTCAGGTTCGGGTGCAACTCTTCCAAGTGCATATCAGAAAAGGTCATGACTGGATGAGGTATATCCTGCTTGTAGTAGTTATCCACCTCCTGTTGTTCCAAATTCTCAGCAGGAGCATTGCGGGCTTGGGATGAAGATTCACCCCTTTCATTCTGCAAAACACATCAAACACAATTTTTGTGCATCCAAATATGCATTAGTGTCAGCAAAATCATCAATCAAAATAATTACAATGACATTATCAATTTATATCAAACTTAAGCTCATTTTTATATTTTCATCAAATCTACACTTTTTCAATAAGCATATACGAAAATGTTCGCCAAGTTCATAATCATTCAACTCAAATAACATGTCAAAATAATCATTACTAGCAATTAAACAAGTTTCAAATGGCATTATCTTTCAAAAATCAAGTTCATGAATTTTAGACTTGAAAAAGTCCACTTTAATTCTCAAAATCATGTTTAGGCTCAAAGTTTGGATCATTTAACTACCTAGACATGTTACACTACTCAATTTAGCAACAATTCATGACAAAAATCGGCCATAACCTGTTTATATCAAAAAGCCCCAAATTTGCTCAAGAACACAAACCCTAGATTACTCAAAATTTGAAGTTTAAGGCTTCTAATCATGTTAAACAGCATCAATCTAGGTTATACAAGCATAATACATAAACAATTTAAGCCTAATTACACTAAAAAGCATCAAAATCAAATTGGGGAAAAAATTGCTCAAGAACATCAAATTTCGAATTAAATGGTGTTTAGGTGTAGAAATTTACCGTTTTTCTTGAGTAATTCTTAGATAGCATCCTTCTCAACATGATTTTAGCAAAAAATTTGGTGATTAACGGTTAAAATTTGGGATTTTTGGGGGTGTTTTTCGTGTATTTTCGGGGTTTTTTCGCTGTGTTCTTCGCAGTGTGTTTTTGTGGGGAGTAAACTGATCTGTTTTTACGTTTTATTTTTTTTCTGGGTTTTGGTCCCTCCGCTAGTCGCGGAGATTTCCCTTTCAAACTCCGCGAGTCGCGGAGTTTGCTCTTTTTTTTTTTTTTTTTTTATAATCTTTAACTTATAAAACAATTAAGTATTTAATTTTAAAATTTTGTTTCCCTTGTTATTTAGGACGAGGTCGTTTCGGATCGATGTCCTAGTCCGTCCTTCGACAAAATTTTAAAATTTGTCTTTTAGTAGCGATTGTTTTAAAAGCTAAGATTTTTGGGTTTTTTTAATGTTTTTGGCATACTCTAATTCAATAAGATTAAAAATAATGATAATAAAAGTTCTCGTCCCTCCCTCGGGTAAAGCAATTTCGGTTCAAAGACCTAGTCTTCAACTTACGACGAATTTTAAAAATCATATTCTTAACTTAATGAGATAAAGTAAATTTTTGTTTTTAAATTCACACAACTTAAATATAAAATTCAAAATTATTATTAAAAATTCACACCAAACTTAAAATTTGAAATGCATAAAATTAAAAATTAATATTTTAAAAATTAAAAATTCACACCAAACTTAATTTAAAAATTTATAAATTCATACTAAACTTATATTAATTTTTCAAATATTTACAATTTTAAATATATTGTTTTTATAAAGTTTACAATATTAATTTAAGATTTAAATATTAATTTTAAAAACATGGTAAAAATAAAATTAAAAATCTTTTTGTCTTTTTATCCCACTTTAATCAATCAAATATTATCAAAAATATGCGCCCCTCTTTTCGGTAAAGTAATTTCGGTTCCAAGACCTAATTTAACTTATGACGAATTTTTGAAATATTTTGGGTTGATTGTTTAAAGATATTTATACCTTAAGAATAAACGTTAAATTTCGCAGTGATGTAATAAATTTTTGAATGATATCAATAATTTCGGTCGCCAAACCTAATTTTATTTAATACCAATTTAATACTTTTTAGCGAACAAATTAGCGTTTATTATCAAAAGGTTAAAAATAAAAATAAAAATAAAAACTGTACAGACATACCTGTGAAATAGATTTCTTAGTTATATGATCTATCCCATTCGTAAGATAGTCGGTTTAATTGGTTTTCCATGGCTACATAGGCGTAACCTCGAGCATTCAGTGTCTTTTCTTCTAAACATATGAACGGTTCGTCTCTGCATAAAGTAACAAATTCGGTATTTGAATAGGTTTGATTATTTGAACATTTACCTCCATGTGACCATTTTCCGCATTTGTGACATCGTTCTAAGTGTCGTGCTCTTCTTTTCGCTGCGGATTTTGATTTTCCTTTACCAAATTGTAACTTATTATCTTCGCATCTGGATTCTTTTCTAACTCCGTCCATTCTTTCTCTGATTACTGATACTATTTCACTCGGTAGTATGTCATTATTACGTTTAGTGATCAAAGCGTGTAGCATTAGACCATGGTTTAGTTCACAGGCAGTCTTCATTTCGTAAAAACCTAAATAAAAATAAAAATTCAGAATGGGGGGAGAAGACTAGTTCTTTAGGGTCTGCTAGGGAAAGACCATTCGGGTTCCATTTTCGAGAACTACACGAAAACAGACAATCTAACTCTAACAGAAATACATATTATCCTTTAAAGACTTGATTCTCCCCACACTTAGTTAGCTGTGGTGTTGAAATTGTGATTAACTTCGTTGTCGACTTCCATCGGACCATGTATGTAATGTTTAACTCTGTGACCATTAACTTTAAATTCAATCCCATTTGAATTTATCAATTCTATCGTTCCGTATGGGAAAACTCTTTTGACTATGAATGGTCCAGACCATCTTGATTTCAATTTTCCAGGAAATAGCTTGAATCGTGAATTTAAAAGAAGAACTCTGTCTCCTTCTTTAAATTCTTTTGAACTTCTGATTCTTTTATCATGCCATTTCTTCGTTCTTTCTTTATAGATTAACGAATTTTCGTATGCTTCATGTCTTAATTCTTCTAATTCATTTAGTTGACTTAATCGTAGACGTCCGGCTTCATGTAAATCAAGATTACATGTCTTCAAAGCCCAAAATGCTTTGTGTTCAATTTCTACTGGAAGATGACATGCTTTTCCATAAACAAGTCTAAAAGGTGTGGTTCCAATTGGAGTTTTGTAGGCTGTTCTAAAAGCCCAGAGTGCATCCTCCAATTTAATGGACCATTCCTTCGGATTTGATCCTACGGTTTTCTCTAGAATACGTTTTAAAGCTCGGTTGGTATTTTCAACTTGTCCACTTGTTTGTGGATGATATGCGGTGGAGATTTTATGAGTTACTCCATATCTTTTAAGAACTTTCTCAAGTTGATTATTACAGAAATGAGTACCCCGATCACTTATTAAAGCATTCGGTGTTCCAAACCTTGCAAAAAGACGTTTTAAAAAGTTGACTACAACTCGTGCATCGTTAGTTGGGAGAGCTTGTGCTTCCGCCCATTTAGATACATAATCAATGACTACGAGTATATATAGATTATTATTAGATTTTGGAAATGGACCCATAAAGTCAATACCCCAAATGTCAAATACTTCACATACTTGGATGACATTTTGTGGCATTTCATCACGTTGACTTATTTTTCCGGCCCTTTGACATGTATCACAGGATTTGCAAAGAAGGTGTGCGTCTTTGTAAATTGTAGGCCAATAGAATCCAGCTTCATAAACTTTTCATGCTGTTAGTTGAGGCCCATAATGCCCTCCTGTTGGTCCTGTGTGACAATGGTTTAAAATTTTACTAGCTTCATCTCCAAATACACATCGGCGTATTATTCCATCGGGACAACTTTTAAACAGATGTGGATCTTCCCAGAAATAGTGTTTTATATCACTGAAGAATTTCTTTCGTCTTTGGTACGATAATCCTTTTTCAAGGAATCCACAAACTAAGTAGTTTGCATAGTCTGCAAACCATGGGATTTCTTTATAATCTATCTTCAATAGATATTCATCAGGAAAGTTGTCTTGTATGGCCGATTCATTTAGAACTTCTAACTCAGGATTTTCAAGACGAGAAAGATGATCAGCGGCGAGATTTTCTGCTCCTTTTTTATCTCGGATTTCAATATCAAACTCTTGGAAGAGTAAGATCCAACGGATTAATCTTGGTTTAGCATCTTGTTTTGAAAATAGGTATCTAAGAGCAGAATGGTCGGTATAGACCACCGTTTTTGCTAGAACGAGATATGATCGAAATTTGTCAAAAGCAAAGACAATAGCAAGGAGTTCTTTTTCAGTAGATGTATAGTTTGTTTGTGCTCCTTGTAACGTCTTACTAGCATAATATATAGGTTGAAATCGTTTTTCAATCCTTTGTCCTAAAACGGCTCCCATTGCAAAATCACTTGCATCGCACATTAGTTCAAATGGTAGATTCCAATTTGGTGTTATCATGATCGGCGCATTAGTGAGTTTCTCTTTAAGAATATTAAAAGATTTGATACACTCATCTGAAAAGATGAATGGCGCATCCTTTTCTAGGAGTTTATTCATAGGAGTGGCAATTTTAGAAAAATCTTTTATGAAACGTCGGTAAAAACCGGCATGCCCTAGAAAACTCCTAACTCCTCTAACATTGGTGGGATGTGGAAGTTTAGCAATTACATCTACTTTAGCTCTATCCACTTCAATTCCTTCTTTTGAAATTTTATGTCCAAGAACGATGCCTTCTTTACCCATGAAATGGCATTTCTCCCAATTAAGTACTAGATTTGATTTTTCGCATCTAATTAGCATTCGTTCCAGATTAACTAGACATGATTTAAATGTATCACCGAAGACTGAAAAGTCATCCATGAATACTTCCATGCATTCTTCTATCATGTCGTGAAAAATCGCCATCATACACCTTTGAAAGGTTGCAAGGGCGTTACAAAGTCCAAATGGCATGCGTTTGTAAGCAAAAGTACCATAAGGGAACGTGAATGTGGTTTTCTCTTGATCTTCGGGTGCTATTGGAATTTGAAAATATCCGGAAAATCCATCTAGAAAACAATAGTAACTATTTCCGGCTAATCTTTCCAACATTTGATCTATGAAAGGTAAGGGAAAGTGATCTTTTCTGGTGGCGTCATTTAATTTTCTATAATCAATACATACACGCCATCCTGTTACAGTCCTAATAGGAATAAGCTCATTTTTCTCATTTGTAATGACAGTCATGCCACCCTTCTTAGGTACGCATTGAACTGGGCTTACCCATGGACTATCAGAAATTGGAAATATCAAACCTGCATCTAGCAGTTTAATAATCTCTTTCTTAACTACATCTTGCATATTAGGATTTAGTCTTCGTTGGCGTTGCACATACGTTTTATGACCTTCTTCCATAAGGATTTTATGTGTGCAATACGAAGGACTTATTCCTTTAATATCATGAATCTTCCATGCAATGGCTGGTTTATGAGCTTTTAACACAGAAATGAGTTGTGATTTTTCATTTTCAGTAAGAGAAGACGATATTATTACAGGTAATTCAGATTCACCATGTAAATAAGCGTATTCCAAATGGTTTGGAAGTGGCTTTAACTCTAATTTCAGAGGTTCTTCTATCGATGATTTATATCGATATCTGTCTTCTTCTTTTAGCATTTGAATTTCTTCTGTTGTTGGTTCATATCCATTAGCTATTAGTGTAGCTAACATTTCAGCTTCATCAATTGGTTCATTACCTTCTCCTAAAGAACATTCTCCTGTTCCTTGTAATTCTGGAAATTCTTCTAATAATTCTGCATGTGCATCTATAGTTTGAATATAATAACATGTATCATCTGCAGATTGTGGTTGTTGCATTGCTCTATCAACTGAAAAGGTAACACTCTCATCCTCTATACTTAGGGTCAGTTTCTTACCGAACACGTCTATCATTGCTTTAGCCGTGTTTTAGAATGGTCTTCCTAATATGAGAGGAACTTGAGAATCTTCTTCCATGTCCAAAACAACAAAATCTACTGGAAATACTAAAGTACCAACTTTAACTAGCATGTTCTCCATTATCCCTCTAGGATATTTTATTGATCTATCGGCTAGTTGTATGCTTATTCTGGTTGGTTTCAATTCTCCAAGGTCTAGTTTAGCGTATAGTGAATAAGGCATTAGATTTATACTAGCACCTAAGTCTGCCAATGCTTCTATTGAACTAAGACTACCCAGAAAACATGGAATTGTGAAACTTCCTGGATCAGATAGTTTTTCTGGTATCTTATTCAACAGCACTGCTGAACAATTAGCATTCATAGTAACAGCCGAGAGTTCTTCCATTTTCTTTCTATTTGAGATTAGATCTTTCAAGAATTTAGCATATCTTGGCATTCCTGAAATCACATCAATGAAAGGAAGATTTACATTTATCTGTTTAAACATATCCAAAAATTTGGATTGCTCGGCTTCAAGTTTTTCTTTCTTCATTTTACTCGGGTAAGGAAGTGGTGGTTGGTATGGTTTAACATAAGGTTTATCCTTAACTGTGTTATCTTCATTAACTTTTTCAACTACCGGTTCTTTTTCCTTATCTTGATCAGGTTGTGGTTCTTGTGGAGTAGGAATAGTTTCATCAGAAGTTACAGGTATTTTAGGTGGTTTAAGTGTTGTACCACTTCTTGTGGTAATGGCTTTAGCTGTTTCATTTCGGGGGTTAGCATTTGTATCACTAGGTAGACTTCCCGGTTTTCTTTCACCTATTAACCTTGCTAGGTTACTTACTTCTTGTTCCAGATTTTGAATAGAAGCTTGTTGATTTCTAAATGCTTGAGCATTTTGTTCATTAGTTTGTTTTTGAGATGTGAAAAACTGCGTTTGAGTTTCAACTAGCTTCGTCATCATATCTTCTAAATTCGGCTTTTTATCATCGGTTTGTTGTGGTGGTTTGTTTTGAATATTAGGTCTTTGCTGGTTATAAGTATTATTGGATACTTGTTGATTGCTAGGACCTTGTTGGTTGTTGTATGAAATATTTCGGTTATAATTCTGGTTTTGATTGTAAATCGGTCTTGGCGGTTGATAATTATTCTGATAATTATTTCCAGGCCTTTGGTTTATGTATGAAATATTCTCTCTTTGTTCCATTGTTAATTCAATACTGAGACAATCTTTTGTCAAATGTGGTCCTCCACACCGCTCACAACTAATTCGTATTGAGTGAATATCCTTAGTCATCTTTTCCATTCGTCTCTCCACAGCATCTATCTTTGCGGAAATGGAATCTAAGTCATGGCTAGAATCGGCTCTAGCTGCTTTAGATGATCTAACGATATCTTTTTCTTGGTGCCACTCATGTGAGTGGGAAGCAGTATTATCAATAATTTTGTAAGCATCAGTTTCGGTTTTCTTCATAATAGAACCACCAGCTGCTACATCTATGTCTTTTCTTGTAGTGATGTCGCATCCTTGGTAGAATATTTGTACTATTTGACAGGTGTCTAAACCATGTTGCGGACATCCTCTTAACAACTTTCCATATCTTGTCCACGCCTCATATAGAGTTTCATTTGGTTTCTGTGTAAACGTAACAATTTCTGCTTGAAGTCTTACGGCTTTAGATGCAGGAAAGAATTGTTTAAGAAATTTGTCAAGTAAAACATCCCATGTATCGATCGCCCCTTCAGGTAACGATTCCAACCAATCTTTGGCTTCTCCCTTTAAAGTCCAGGGAAATAACATGAGATATATCTGTTCATCCTCCACTTCTCGGATTTTAAATAGTGTGCAGATCCTATTAAAGGTACGTAGATGTTCATTTGGATCTTCCTTCGGCGCACCACTAAATTGGCATTGATTAGTCACCATGTGTAGAATTTGTCCTTTGATTTCATAATCTGGCGCATTAATGTCTGGATGAGTAATTGCGTGACCTTGGCCAGTGCGTTTAGCTCTCATTCGGTCTTCCATACTTAAAGGTTCCAGATTCTCCATAATTGAATTTGTTGAATCGGTATCACTAGATGATTCTGATTTAATGGTTCGTTCCTCAACAATCTCTGTTTGAATGATTGGTGGCTCCGGAGGAAAGTTTAGTGGTTCAGGATCTACGAACCGTTCCTGAATATTCTTCGGATTCTCAATTGTGATGTTGGGTTCAAAAAATGGATTATCGGAAATTTGAACTGAAGTACTTGGTTGACTGGATGACGATTCTAAAGAAAAATCAACGGCGGTTATATTTGCTAAATGTCTTGATCTAGTTACAGGTGGTGAACGTACAAAAGGTGATTGATGATGTAGCGTGAGGGTACGAAATAGTATTATTTTTACTAGGAAATACTACAAAATATGACACAAGTTTTATTAATTTACGGATGGGATATACCTAAACCTTGCTACAACACTATAGGCAGTGTACCTAATCGTAGAGTAGTGTAGTTTTTAGTAAGTCCGGTTCGTTCCACAGGGAGCTAGTGATTACGTACTATATTTTTATAAAACTATATTTATATAAATATATATATATATAAGTAGTAATATTATTATAAAAGGGGGGTTTTTACCGTTTAATGACCGGTTTGTCGATTTTATATTTTTAAGCGTAAAGATAAATGACAATAATTAAAGTGCGTAAAATAAATAAATGACGATAAATAAAATAACAATAAATAAAATTGCGATAGAATATGAAATGAAAGGATTATGCTTATTTAAACTTCCGTAATCATGATGTTTGACGTTTTGATTTTAATTAATTGTTACTCGGGTTAATTGTCCTTTGTCATGGTTTATTTGATACCTATCTGGTTTTTATCCATAATAGTCCATCGGTCATAAATATAAAGTGCGAGTGTCCTCGTCAAATTACCCTTATACCCGAAGTCAAATATTCCAACTAATTAAGAATTTAAACTGTGACGCAGTTATCACTTCTGTCAACAATTACACCAGTTATCACTGTATGTAATCTACCCCTGTTTTGATTAGATATGAATATTAATTTACCCACTTGATCAGTTTGAATAATCAATTACCCAACCCGAATAATTAATTAAATGATTATAATAGATTCCATATGAACGTCACTAAATAGGACAACCATAATCATTATTAATTATTAGGATAATTAATTTGAAGATAGGTTCGACAGACTCCAATGAGTTGTCACTCAATTAGACAATACCCCCCATCTATTAATAGTCAATAGTCCAATTTCCACAAGTGTCGGTCTTTTGCCCAAACCTTAATTATGGTACAAAGCCCAATTACCCAATTTTAGTAATTAGCCCAACATCATGATTACTTCGTTTTAAATAAGCATAATAATAACTTAGCTACGAGACATTAATATAAAAAGGTTGAACATAACTTACAATGATTAAAAATAGCGTAGCGTTACACGGACAGAATTTCGACTTACACACTCAAACGATCTCTATCATAAATCTTATTATTATCATAATTTAAAATTAAAATTAAGATTATTGTTATATCTTATTACATTAACATTATGATAGAGATTTTTAGATATTGATATTGATAATAGATTTTTAGGATAGAAAAAGGGATCGATATATAGATAAAAAAAATGATAGAAAAGGTTGTTCTTCAATTACGTTTACATAGCCTTTTATAGGCGAATTTATAAATTGAATTTTCACTTATGACCCCTGAACTATGCTCAATTAACAACTTTTTATTATTTAATATTATTCTTATTATGAATTATTTAAATATTATATTTTATTCTTGTGCATAGTTGACTCATAATTTTTACACCGTTGCGTCGAGCGTTGAGAGTTGGTTCATGTCCCGGTTCCGGATTTTCGAACGTCCTTGCGTACTATTTTATATCGTGTACTTTGCGTTTTGTAACTTGTACTCTTGTCATTTTTAGACGTTCCTCATCAATAATTTGAACCTTTTTGATTGTATCTTGTACTTTTTAGCATTTTGGACCTTTTTGTCTTCAAATCTTCGTTTTCGCCTTTTGTCTTCGCACTTATTAAATATAAACGAATATTACTTGAAAATGGAACAATTGCAACTAAAAACTTGTCATTCTTGGGGGATAATGCTATGAAATATATGTTCCTTTTTAGCCTTATCAATATCCCCACACTTGAGCGTTGCTTGTCCTCAAGCAATACAGTCTTGAAAAACACTTGAATCACTTCTTTATTCTTCACACTTTGTACATCAGTGATTTAAATACGGCGGTATGAACAATGGTAGTAACCATAGAACCATGGTTAAAGGTGGGTGTGTCATCCACAGTTGCCTCGGGTTTAGGTCAACGACACTTTCAATCAAATAGCCGATTTACTTTCGGTTTCCAAAGCAAAGTGCACATTTGAAAGGCGGTTTACAGTCCCACATGACTATAAAAATTTAGATCCTTTAGGAAATAGGATCTTTATGAAAACATTTGATCTTTTGAAAATTCAATCTAGCTTTTACCCTAGATAAGTTTTCTGATTTGATCCACCATTGGTGTTGCAAAATATATTTGTGGATCAATATTTTGGCTAAAAACATTTAGGTTCGTGTAATCCACTGCTATCCCGGTATCGGAAAGCACACATCCAGTTTACTTGTTCCGTATATTACCTTTCGGCAAACTACCGTCTGGTTGTAAAGGAAAGCGATGAACAAGAAACTGTTAAGGCAATGTCCCGTGACATGCAGATGATTATGGTCTTTTAACGTGTCGGATGCTAGAACTATCCTTGGTAGGAGCGATAGTAAAGATCATCCTATGATTTTTCGGTCTGGCACAAGGTCCTGTCTCCGACCATGCTATGCAACCACCGTTCTTACGGTTGACACCCGATTTGGTTCAGGTGACCTAATGAATTCCAGGTGAATTCCTAGGATTTTACATTCAATGGTAATGAACGCATTGAAAATGGGTTTTCAGAAAACAAATCGGTTTGTAATTTTGATCAAAATATTTTCTCGTTCAAGCTCGAGTTTAGATATCATCGAATTCCATGAGTTTGTAATTCTCAATCTTTAACGTCAATCTCAAGGATTGAGTATTATCAGGCTTAAAGGCTGATTTTTAATCTTTAAGGAGATTATCCTTTTTCTGGGGATCTGATTCATTAGTCTTATCAAGCTAATTTGCACGGTGCCTCCCCATTGTACGAGATAAATCCTTCTCATGGTTAAGATAAATCTGACCACTTGGCGACCCTGTTTGATGCTGAGGTCCGTGGATTTCCTGCTGATTTTAGAGATGACTTTTCTAGATTTTTCGTCAACCTACAGCTGGTCTGGACGACAACTTCTTGACCTAAATCAAGAAGCGCGTGTCTTTTTCGGAAGACTTTACTTCCTTTTAATGATGGAATTGATTCATCGTGTAGATCCATCTTTCTTTAAAATATATTACAGTAAACAGGGTAAAACTGATTAGTATCGTCCAAAGCAAAAGTACCTGCAATAATTCTTATACAAAAATGTGATAGATAGTTTTTAATTGAATAACTTGGTACATTCTCCCCACACTTAGCTTTTATTTATTCTTTTCTTTGCCTTTTTATTCTCTTCTATCCCATTTTAAATGAATTCAAGCGTTTTGGGTTGTTTCTCAATTTATGTCCTTTTCGAGGTAACGATAATTTCGGTATTATCACCTAGTTTTCACCGTTCATAAATATGTATAAACATGATTTTAAATTCATTTAGTTGAAAATTTTTCAAATTTTCACAAAATTTGGCAAATAAACTAAGTATAAACCTGAGAGAATTTATAACCCTTCCCCACACTTAAGATCATGCAATGCCCTCATTTGCATGAAATCAGACTATAATTATAAATTCATGAGGGTGATTAGTGTAGAAAAGTGATTAAAAATACCCAGTTTGTAAGCATATTATTTTACATCACATTTGATATTTTGCGCCTTGTCATCAAAATTAGTAGCTTTTTGTTGAACTTAATGACAGTCTTTGAAAGTGCGCTGTTTTACCCTGTTGTGTACATAAAATAAAATACAAACATATATACATATTTTTGAAGTTTGGTATATAACCCCTACGTTCAAAAATTTATAAAGTATAATATTTTTGGCATACTTTAAATCAATAAAATTAAAAATAATGATAACAAAATTTGTCGCCCCGCCCTCGGGTAAAGTAATTTCGGCTTAATGACCTAGTCTTCAACTCACGACGAATTTTAGAAATCATTTTTTCAACTTAATGAATTAAAGTAAATTTTGTTTTTAAAAACTTAAATTAAAATGCATATTAATTTCATAAAAAAAACCTACAAAACAAAAATTCAGAATGGAGGGAGAAAACTAGTTCTTTAGTGTCTGCTAGCGGAAAAGACCAATCGGATTCCATTCTCGGAACTACACGAGAACAGAACAACTAATTCTAAATAACATTTTCTTTTAGAACATTTGAATCTCCCCACACTTAGGTAGCTGTGGTGTCGTAATTGTGATTAACTTCATCTTCAATTTCTCTTGGTCCATAATCAACTTGCATATCTGTGACTTTTTCTTTAAGCCATTGACTAGCTTCTCCAGTAATATCCACAATTTCAACTAGTTTCGCCTTTTCTTTAGGTGACAGATTGGATACTAACCGGTTACATAACTTAAAGTTCCCCTTACTTCTAGCATCAATAGCCCGTTTAAAAAGTTTCTTCATTGAACTGTTAATAACGGGGTCATTTAATTTCGTATCAATAACGGGGTTCTTTGTTATCATGTCATCATTAGGTGTTACTTCATTTTCCCCACACTTAGGCGTTCTATTATTGTTAAGCATTACCGTTGGAGTTGGTAAAACAACATGGTTCTTACCAATCGTTTTTGTCGGTTCAACGGTTTTGGTTTGTGGATATTTAGACTTTCGAATCATAAAGGTGATCGATTTCTCATCATTACTAAGTGTCATTCTACCCTTTCTTACATCAAATAACGCCCCGGTGGACGCTAAGAATGGTCGACCTAAAATTAGAGGAACGTTTGAGTCCTCTTCTATGTCAATGACAATGAATTCGACTAGAAAGGTTAAATTACCTACTTGAACGGGTAGGTTGTCAGCAATTCCAACTGGGTGCTTAATGGTTTGATCAAGGAGTCGAACACTCATATCCGTTGGAGTTAACTCACCTACACCTAATCTCTTATATAATGAAAGAGGCATAACACTCACACTTGAACCTAAATCTGCTAGTGCATTATACATGACACAGTCACTAAGTAGACAAGGAACAATAAATTCACCCGGATCACCTACCCTAGGTGGAGGATTTGGTGGAACTGTCTTCACCGGGTTTACTTCTACTGTTTTTGTTTCTTGCACTTTTTTATTCTTCTTCTTCTTCTTTCCAGAGGTATCACAATCTTTATTACTTATTACTTGCTCATACTCAACTCCTTTTCTTGAAAACGGGATGGGTGGTTTGTATGGTGTCACCACTGGCTTTACATACTCGGGTGGTGGTGGTGTAACTTCTTCATTGTTACTCTCATCTAAAACCTTCCCATCTTCTGGTGCTGGTTTTTCAGAATTCGTTGAAACCATATTAACATTCTCATTCCGAGGATTTACTTCAGTATTACTCGGTAGCTTTCCTTGTTCCCTCTCACTCATCATGCTAGCAAGAGTACCTACGTGTTTTTCTAGATTCAAAATGGAAGCTTGTTGAGTTCTTAATGACTGATCAAATTTCTCGTTCGTTTGGGTTTGAGTTTCAATAAATTGTGTTTGAGATTCAACTAGCTTGAATACCACGTCTTCCATATTTGACTTTTTCTCTTCGGTTTGTTGTTGTGGTTTATATAAGCCAGGTCTTTGTTGATTGAAAGTGTTGTTTTGAGTTGGTTGGTTATTCGGACCTTGTTGGTTATACCAGTTATTTTCGGGTCCTTTTGGATTGTAAAGAATGTTTTGATTTCGATTGAAGTTTAGCTTTGGCGGTTGATAATTATTTTGATAATTATTTCCAGGCCTTTGGTTCATATAGGAAACATTCTCTCGTTGTTCCAATGTTGGTTCAATGTGACAATCTTTCAATAAGTGTGGTCCACCGCATAGCTCACAACTGATTCGTATTGCGTGAATATCTTTATTCATCTTTTCCATCCGTCTTTCGAAAGCATCTATTTTTGCTGAAACGGAATCAAAGTCATGGCTAGAATCGGCTCTAGCCACTTTAGATGAACGAAAAATATCTTTTTCTTGGTGCCACTCATGCGAGTGGGAGGCTGTGTTATCAATAATTTTGTAAGCTTCAGTTGCGGTTTTCTTCATAATGGAACCACCAGCTGTTATGTCGATGTCTTTTCGTGTAGCAACGTTGACACCTTGGTAGAATATTTGTACTATTTGGTAAGTGTCTAAACCGTGTTGAGGACATCCTCTCAACATCCTTCCGAATCTTGTCCACGCCTCATATAATGTTTCATTTGGCTTTTGCGCGAACGTAACAATTTCTCCTTGAAGTCTCACGGCTTTAGATGCCGGAAAGAATTGTTTAAGAAATTTTTCAACTAAAACATCCCATGTGTCAATCGCCCCTTCAGGTAACGATTCTAACCAATCTTTGGCTTCTCCCTTTAAAGTCCAGGGAAACAACATGAGATAGATCTGTTCATCCTCAACTTCTCGGATTTTGAATAGTGTACAGATCCTATTAAACGTACGAAGATGTTCGTTTGGATCTTCCTTCGGCGCACCACTATATTGGCACTGATTAGTTACCATGTGTAGGATTTGTCCTTTGATTTCATAATCTGGCGCATTAATGTCTGGCTTAATAATGGCGTGACCTTGGCCCGTGCGTGTGGCTCTCATTCGGTCTTCCATACTTAGAGGTTCTAGATTTTCCATGATTGGAAGTGTTGTATCCGAATCACTAGAGGTTTCTAATTTAATGGTTTCTTCCTCAACAATCTCTGTTTGAATGATTGGTGGTTCTGGAGGAATAATTAGTGGATCAGGGTCTCGGAATTGTCCCTGAGTATTCTCCGGATTCTCAATTGTGAGGTTTTTTCAAAAACTGGGTTATCGGAAATTTGAACTGAAGTACTTGGTCGACTGGATGACGATTCTAAAGAAAAATCAACGGCGGTTATATTTGCTAAATGTCTTGATCTAGTTACAGGTGGTGAACGTACAAAAGGTGGTGAACGTCTTGCTCGGTGCATTCACTGAATATCCTATTAGTTTTTAAAAGGAAAGAAAAATTATAATAAGTTATCCAATCAATAGACTTTTCTGATTTTGCCCACGTTTCGAATAGCCAAAAGATGCAGCAGAGGGGCAGGATTCGTTTGGTCTCAATATAATTGAGTACTGTTTGGCTCCAATAACCCGGTCCACGTACAAATCCAACTATTACTACGAACCAGAAAATTTTGATGTCTATCAATTTAACCACTTAAAATAAATTTTCGTAATTTTAAGAAATTTAGAGAAGAAGTAGAAAAAATTCTAAGTCCTAAAAACTAGAATGGCGAGAAATAAGAGAGAAAAAGATTGCGCGTCGAAAAATGTCGAAAAATAAAAGGTCGAAAAATAGGCGTCGAAAAATAAAAATAAGAAAGTAGCGCGAAAAACGGCGTCGCAAAATTCTAAAGCACATAAATCTTAGTCTAAGGAATAAGCACTTAAGGGATTTTACGGCAAACCTAAAAATTCTAGAAATAAAAATAACTATGGCAAAACTAAACTTAATACTAAAAGTTGCGACTATAATCTAAAAATCTAAAGGTAATAAAACTTAAAAAAAAATATTATTATTTATTATTTTTTTTAAAATTTTTTTTTTTTAAAAAAACGATTTTTTTTTACAATTTTTTTTTTTTTAAAAACGAATTTTTTTTTTCTTAAAAAAAACGTATTTTTTTTTACAATTTTTTTTTTATAAAAAACGAATTTTTTTTTCTTTAAAAAAAACGTTTTTTTTTACACAAATTTTTTTTTTAAACTCATTTACTATTCATGAATAGTAAATGAAAAGTAATTAATTAATTTATTATTCACATGAAAGCGACATGATGGTAATTATTAATTACAAGTTACATAATATACCCCTGAAGTATTTAATAAATACGACTTTTTAAAACTTTTACGATTATATTTTGATTCTAAAATATTATTATATTATTATATTCTATCTAAAATATTATTATATTATTATATTCTATTTCAATATTATTATATTATTATATTTTATTTCAATATTATTATATTTAAAAATATAGCGTTTTAGCGCTCCCCGGCAGCGGCGCCAAAAACTTGATGATGTAGCGTGAGGGTACGAAATAGTATTATTTTTACTAGGAAATACTACAAAATATGACACAAGTTTTATTAATTTACGGATGGGATATACCTAAACCTTGCTACAACACTATAGGCAGTGTACCTAATCGTAGAGTAGTGTAGTTTTTAGTAAGTCCGGTTCGTTCCACAGGGAGCTAGTGATTACGTACTATATTTTTATAAAACTATATTTATATAAATATATATATAAGTAGTAATATTATTATAAAAGGGGGGGTTTTTACCGTTTAATGACCGGTTTGTCGATTTTATATTTTTAAGCGTAAAGATAAATGACAATAATTAAAGTGCGTAAAATAAATAAATGACGATAAATAAAATAACAATAAATAAAATTGCGATAGAATATGAAATGAAAGGATTATGCTTATTTAAACTTCCGTAATCATGATGTTTGACGTTTTGATTTTAATTAATTGTTACTCGGGTTAATT
This sequence comes from Rutidosis leptorrhynchoides, assembly GCF_046630445.1. Taxonomy (NCBI): domain Eukaryota; kingdom Viridiplantae; phylum Streptophyta; class Magnoliopsida; order Asterales; family Asteraceae; genus Rutidosis; species Rutidosis leptorrhynchoides. The sequence goes on from NC_092335.1 coordinate 641,676,321, forward strand.
GTCCTTTGTCATGGTTTATTTGATACCTATCTGGTTTTTATCCATAATAGTCCATCGGTCATAAATATAAAGTGCGAGTGTCCTCGTCAAATTACCCTTATACCCGAAGTCAAATATTCCAACTAATTAAGAATTTAAACTGTGACGCAGTTATCACTTCTGTCAACAATTACACCAGTTATCACTGTATGTAATCTACCCCTGTTTTGATTAGATATGAATATTAATTTACCCACTTGATCAGTTTGAATAATCAATTACCCAACCCGAATAATTAATTAAATGATTATAATAGATTCCATATGAACGTCACTAAATAGGACAACCATAATCATTATTAATTATTAGGATAATTAATTTGAAGATAGGTTCGACAGACTCCAATGAGTTGTCACTCAATTAGACAATACCCCCCATCTATTAATAGTCAATAGTCCAATTTCCACAAGTGTCGGTCTTTTGCCCAAACCTTAATTATGGTACAAAGCCCAATTACCCAATTTTAGTAATTAGCCCAACATCATGATTACTTCGTTTTAAATAAGCATAATAATAACTTAGCTACGAGACATTAATATAAAAAGGTTGAACATAACTTACAATGATTAAAAATAGCGTAGCGTTACACGGACAGAATTTCGACTTACACACTCAAACGATCTCTATCATAAATCTTATTATTATCATAATTTAAAATTAAAATTAAGATTATTGTTATATCTTATTACATTAACATTATGATAGAGATTTTTAGATATTGATATTGATAATAGATTTTTAGGATAGAAAAAGGGATCGATATATAGATAAAAAAAATGATAGAAAAGGTTGTTCTTCAATTACGTTTACATAGCCTTTTATAGGCGAATTTATAAATTGAATTTTCACTTATGACCCCTGAACTATGCTCAATTAACAACTTTTTATTATTTAATATTATTCTTATTATGAATTATTTAAATATTATATTTTATTCTTGTGCATAGTTGACTCATAATTTTTACACCGTTGCGTCGAGCGTTGAGAGTTGGTTCATGTCCCGGTTCCGGATTTTCGAACGTCCTTGCGTACTATTTTATATCGTGTACTTTGCGTTTTGTAACTTGTACTCTTGTCATTTTTAGACGTTCCTCATCAATAATTTGAACCTTTTTGATTGTATCTTGTACTTTTTAGCATTTTGGACCTTTTTGTCTTCAAATCTTCGTTTTCGCCTTTTGTCTTCGCACTTATTAAATATAAACGAATATTACTTGAAAATGGAACAATTGCAACTAAAAACTTGTCATTCTTGGGGGATAATGCTATGAAATATATGTTCCTTTTTAGCCTTATCAGTGATGAACGTCTTGCTCGGTGCATTCACTGAATATCCTATTAGTTTTTAAAAGGAAAGAAAAATTATAATAAGTTATCCAATTAATAGACTTTTCTGATTTTGCCCACGTTTCGAATAGCCAAAAGATGCAGCAGAGGGGCAGGATTCGTTTGGTCTCAATATAATTGAGGACTGTTTGGCTCCAATAACCCGGTCCACGTACAAATCCAACTATTACTACGAACCAGAAAATTTTGATGTCTATTAATTTAACCACTTAAAATAAATTTTCGTAATTTTAAGAAATTTAGATAAGAAGTAGAAAAAATTCTAAGTCCTAAAAACTAGAATGGCGAGAAATAAGAGAGAAAAAGAGTTCGTCGCAAAAGGTAGAAAAAGAAAAAAAATGGTTGAAAAATAAAAGGTGACGAAAAAAAAAAAAAAATAAACTTATAAAAACTTAAAAATACTTAACTAACCTAATCTTATTACTACAACTAACTTAAAATTATAATCGCAAATTGATATTACTAATTGGAATGATAATTGATACATAGTAAAAGGTCTAAAAATATTAAAGCTTACAGGAAAAACTAAATCCCAAATGAAAATAACTTAAAAAGAAACTAAAACTTAAAAAGGCGTCGCAAAATTCTAAAGTACCTAAATCTTAGTCTAAAGAAAAAGCACTTAAGGAATTCTACGGCAAAGCCTAAAAATCTAGGAGTAAAAATAACTATGGCAAAAACTAAATTTAAAATTAATTATGAGAGAAAAATACAAATATTATGCTACAACGATTAAAAAGGGACAAAATATAAAAATATACAAAAAGTTGTAAAAAGTACAATTTTTATAAAAATATTATTTTTATATTATTTATTTAATAAAACTACTAATTTTACAATTTAATTAAACTAATTTAACTAAATAAAACAAATTAAATAAAAAGTAAATCTTAAAATAAAACTAATAATAATAATAATTATTAGGGTAAAATAATAATAATAATAATTAATTAATACCCGTAATTAATGCTGAATTAGGGCTTCTGTCGTCTGTCAGAGAAGCTCCGCGAGTCGCGGTAATTAATGCTTCAAACCCCGCGAGTCGCGGGGTTCCAGAATTCAGATGACAGCTTTAAATTCGACGCGTTTTTTCTTTATTTATTTTTTTTTATTTTCTGTTTTCTGTTTTTTAAATAAATAAAAGATATTAAAATAAAACTTATATTTTTATAAACTAAAATAAAAATAAAGAAACTTATAAAACTTAAATATTTAACAAAATCTTAAAAATACTTATATTTTTGTTTTTCTTTTTATATTTTCGAATATTTAAAACGTATTTTTACAAAAACGACTTTTAATAAAAGTAAACAAAAAAAAAATCTTTTTTTTTATTTTTATATTAGCGTTGCGCTTCCGGCGTTTAAGAGTGTTCCCCGGCAGCGGCGCCAAAAATACTTGATGTTAAAGCTAAGGTATACGAAATAGTTTATATTTAACTAGGAAATACTATTAAATACGATACAATTTTACACAAGATATTTATTTATTTATAGAATGGGTATACTTAAACCTTGCTACAACACTTATAGGCAGTGTACCTAATCGTACAGTAGTGTAGTTTTTAGTAAGTCCGGTTCGTTCCACAGGGAAATTTTTAAACAAAGCTCAACGCTATATTAGTTTACTTTTATAAAAATACAAATATATATATAAAGGGGGGTTTTTACCGTTTAATGACCGGTTTGTCGATTTTAAGACTTTAGTCGCAGTTAAAACCTAATGTAAAATATTAAATAAATAAAAGACTTAATTTAAAGCGTAAAGTAAATAACGATAATGAAATTGCGAATAATAAAAGTGCGATAAAATAAAATTGCGATAATTAAAAAGTACGATAATTAAAAGTGCGATTAAATAACAATAAATAAAAGTGCGATAATTAGAAGTGCAATTAAATATAAAATGAAGGAAATTAAATATGAAATAAAAGAATTATGCTTATTTAAACTTCCGTAATCATGATGTTTGACGTGTTGATTTTAGTTTTATGCCCATGGGTTAATTGTCCTTTGTCCTGGATTATTTAATATGTCCGTCTGGTTTTTGTCCATAACAGTCCATCAGTCATAAATATAAAGTACGAGTGTCCTCGTCAAATTATTATTATACCTGAAGTTAAATATTCCAACTAATTGGGGATTCGAATTGTAACAAGGTTTTAATACTTTGTTTAATGAATACACCAGGTTATCGACTGCGTGTAAACCAAGGTTTTACTACTTTGTTAACAATTACACCAATTACCCTTGAATGTAATTTCACCCCTGTTTTAATTATTCTAGTGGGTATTAATCCATTCCCGTGTCCGGTTAAATGAACGATTATTCGTACATATAATTACCCCGCCCATCGTGTCCGATCGAGTGTATATGGTAATTTATAAGGACGCCCAATTGTAAATCTTTATATTAACATTAACAAACTATCATTTAGTTAAACAAATATAAAGCCCATTAATAGCCCATAGTCTAATTTCCACAAGTGTCGTTCTTTTGTCCAAACCCCAATTATGGTACAAAGCCCAATTACCCAATTTTAGTAATTAGCCCAACATCATGATTACTTCGTTTTAAATAAGCATAATAATAACTTAGCTACGAGACATTAATGTAAAAAGGTTGAACATAACTTACAATGATTAAAAATAGTGTAGCGTTACACGGACAGAATTTCGACTTACACCCTTACAACATTCGCTAACATACCCTTATTATTAGAATTATAATAATTAAAATTAAAATTAAAATATAAATTATATATATATATATATATCGTATATATGAGAGAAGAGAGAAAATAGATTATGATTTTTGATCAGAATTCGGTTGGCTTTATAGGGATTTTCGATTTTTGGGGCTCCGCGACTCGCGGTAAAATCCTCTTCAAACTCCGCGAGTCGCGGAGAATGAATTTACAGCTCACACCCTTGGAGTCTTTCTCTGCCGACGGTTTTATAATATATATATAATATATATATAATTAATATAATTAATTATATATTATATTATATTTATATACATAGTTAACTTGTAATTTTTAGTCCGTTGCGTCGAGCGTTAAGAGTTGACTCTGGTCCCGGTTCCGGATTTTCGAACGTCCTTGCGTACAATTTTATATTTTGTACTTTGCGTTTTAAATCTTGTACTCTTGTAATTTCGAGACGTTTCTTATCAATAATTGGAACCTTTTTGATTGTCTTTTGTACTTTTGAGCTTTTTGGTCGTTTGCATCTTCAATTCGTCAGATCTGTCTTTTGTCTTCACCTTTTATTATTTAAACGAATATCACTTGTAAATAGAACAATTGCAACTAAAAGCTTGTCTTTCTTGAGGAATAATGCTATGAAATATATGTTCGTTTTTAGCATTATCAGCTACATACCAACAATAACCTTGGATCTGGCAGTACAGGAAATCGTGTAGGATGCACCTACAAAGAATTCACTGCCTGCAAACCTTTGGAATTTGATGGAACCGAAGGACCGATCGGATTGAAACGGTGGAACGAGAAGGTCGAATCGGTGTTTGCCATAAGTAAGTGTACTGAAGAGGACAAAGTGAAGTACGCTACGCATACCTTCACAGGTTCTGCGTTAACATGGTGGAATACCTATCTAGAGCAAGTGGGACAAGATGATGCTTACGCACTACCGTGGTCAGCATTCAAGCACTTGATGAACGAGAAGTACCGTTCTAGAACCGAGGTCAATAAGCTCAAGACAGAACTTAGAGGGTTACGAACCCAAGGATTTGATATTACCACGTACGAAAGACGATTCACAGAATTGTGCCTATTGTGTCCGGGAGCATTCGAAGATGAGGAAGAGAAGATCGACGCGTTTGTGAAAGGATTACCGGAAAGAATCCAAGAAGATATAAGTTCACACGAGCCCGCCTCCATACAATAGGCATGTAGAATGGCTCACAAACTAGTGAACCAGATTGAAGAAAGAATTAAAGAACAGACTGCTGAAGAGGCCAATGTGAAGCAAGTCAAAAGAAAGTGGGAGGAAAACGGTGATAAGAATCACCAATACAACAACAACAGCAATTACAACAATAATCGCAACAATTATCCCAACAATCGCAACATCAATCGCAACTACAATAAACGGCCCAACAACAACAACAACAACAACAGCAACTACAACAATCATCCCAACAACAATAATAACCGCAACAACAACAACAATCAGAAGCAGCTATGCCAAAGGTGTGAAAAGTATCACTCGGGGTTCTGCACCAAATTTTACAACAAGTGTAAAAGAAATGGTCATAGCGCGGCGAAGTGTGAGGTCTACGGACCAGGGGTTAATAGAACGAAAGGAACAAATGGTATCGGAACGAGTAATGGCGGAGCAAGTAGTGTCGGAGCAAGTTATGCCAATGTAGTTTGTTATAAATGTGGAAAACCGGGCCACATTTTTAGAAATTGCCCGAACCAGGAGAACACGAATGGACAAGGCCGCAGAAGAGTTTTCAATATTAATGCGGCAGAGGCACAGGAAGACCCGGAGCTTGTTACGGGTACGTTTCTTATTGACAATAAATCTGCTTACGTTTTATTTGATTCGGGTGCGGATAGAAGCTATATGAGTAGAGATTTTTGTGCTAAATTAAGTTGTCCATTGACGCCTTTGGATAGTAAATTTTTACTCGAATTAGCAAATGGTAAATTAATTTCAGCAGATAATATATGTCGGAATCGAGAAATTAAACTGGTTAGCGAAACATTTAAGATTGATTTGATACCAGTAGAGTTAGGGAGTTTTGATGTGATAATCGGTATGGACTGGTTGAAAGAAGTGAAAGCAGAGATCGTTTGTTACAAAAATGCAATTCGCATTATACGAGAAAAAGGAAAACCCTTAATGGTGTACGGAGAAAAGGGCAACACGAAGCTACATCTTATTAGTAATTTGAAGGCACAAAAACTAATAAGAAAAGGTTGCTATGCTGTTCTAGCACACGTCGAGAAAGTACAAACTGAAGAAAAGAGCATCAATGATGTTCCCGTCGCAAAAGAATTTCCCGATGTATTTCCGAAAGAATTACCGGGATTACCCCCACATCGATCCGTTGAATTTCAAATAGATCTTGTACCAGGAGCTGCACCAATAGCTCGTGCTCCTTACAGACTCGCACCCAACGAGATGAAAGAACTGCAAAGCCTATTACAAGAACTTTTAGAGCGTGGTTTCATTCGACCAAGCACATCACCGTGGGGAGCTCCTGTTTTGTTTGTCAAGAAGAAAGATGGTACATTCAGGTTGTGTATCGACTACCGAGAGTTGAACAAACTTACCATCAAGAACCGCTACCCACTACCGAGAATCGACGACTTATTTGATCAACTACAAGGCTCGTCTGTTTATTCAAAGATTGACTTACGTTCCGGGTATCATCAAATGCGGGTGAAAGAAGATGATATTCCAAAGACTGCTTTCAGAACACGTTACCGTCATTACAAGTTTATGGTCATGCCGTTTGGTTTAACTAATGCACCAGCTGTGTTCATGGACCTTATGAACCGAGTGTGTGGACCATACCTTGACAAGTTTGTCATTGTTTTCATTGATGACATACTTATTTACTCAAAAAATGACCAAGAACACGGTGAACATTTGAGAAAGGTGTTAGAAGTATTGAGGAAGGAAGAATTGTACGCTAAGTTTTCAAAGTGTGCATTTTGGTTGGAAGAAGTTCAATTCCTCGGTCACATAGTGAACAAAGAAGGTATTAAGGTGGATCCGGCAAAGATAGAAACTGTTGAAAAGTGGGAAACCCCGAAAACTCCGAAACACATACGCCAGTTTTTAGGACTAGCTGGTTACTACAGAAGGTTCATCCAAGACTTTTCCAGAATAGCAAAACCCTTGACTGCATTAACGCATAAATGGAAGAAATTTGAATGGAATGATGAACAAGAGAAAGCGTTTCAGTTATTGAAGAAAAAGATAACTACGGCACCTATATTGTCATTGCCTGAAGGGAATGATGATTTTGTGATTTATTGTGACGCATCAAAGCAAGGTCTTGGTTGTGTATTAATGCAACGAACGAAGGTGATTGCTTATGCGTCTAGACAATTGAAGATTCACGAACAAAATTATACGACGCATGATTTGGAATTAGGCGCGGTTGTTTTTGCATTAAAGACTTGGAGGCACTACTTATATGGGGTCAAAAGTATTATATATACCGACCACAAAAGTCTTCAACACATATTTAATCAGAAACAACTGAATATGAGGCAGCGTAGGTGGATTGAATTATTGAATGATTACGACTTTGAGATTCGTTACCACCCGGGGAAGGCAAATGTGGTAGCCGATGCCTTGAGCAGGAAGGACAGAGAACCCATTCAAGTAAAATCTATGAATATAATGATTCATAATAACCTTACTACTCAAATAAAGGAGGCGCAACAAGGAGTTTTAAAAGAGGCAAATTTAAAGGATGAAATACCCAAAGGATCGGAGAAACATCTTAATATTCGGGAAGACGGAACCCGGTATAGGGCTGAAAGGATTTGGGTACCAAAATTTGGAGATATGAGAGAAATGGTACTTAGAGAAGCTCATAAAACCAGATACTCAATACATCCTGGAACGGGGAAGATGTACAAGGATCTTAAGAAACATTTTTGGTGGCCGGGTATGAAAGCCGATGTTGCTAAATACGTAGGAGAATGTTTGACGTGTTCTAAGGTCAAAGCTGAGCATCAGAAACCATCAGGTCTACTTCAACAACCCAAAATCCCGGAATGGAAATGGGAAAACATTACCATGGATTTCATCACTAAATTGCCAAGGACTGCAAGTGGTTTTGATACTATTTGGGTAATAGTTGATCGTCTCACCAAATCAGCACACTTCTTGCCAATAAGAGAAGATGACAAGACGGAGAAGTTAGCACGACTGTATTTGAAGGAAGTCATCTCCAGACATGGAATACCAATCTCTATTATCTCTGATAGGGATGGCAGATTTATTTCAAGATTCTGGCAGACATTACAGCAAGCATTAGGAACTCGTCTAGACATGAGTACTGCCTATGATCCACAAACTGATGGGCAGAGTGAAAGGACGATACAAACACTTGAAGACATGCTACGAGCATGTGTTATTGATTTCGGAAACAGTTGGGATCGACATCTACCATTAGCAGAATTTTCCTACAACAACAGCTACCATTCAAGCATTGAGATGGCGCCGTTTGAAGCACTTTATGGTAGAAAGTGCAGGTCTCCGATTTGTTGGAGTGAAGTGGGCGATAGACAGATTACGGGTCCGGAGATTATACAAGAAACTACCGAGAAGATCATCCAAATTCAACAACGGTTGAAAACCGCCCAAAGTCGACAAAAGAGCTACGTTGACATTAAAAGAAAAGATATGGAATTTGAAATTGGAGAGATGGTCATGCTTAAAGTTGCACCTTGGAAAGGCGTTGTTCGATTTGGTAAACGAGGGAAATTAAATCCAAGGTATATTGGACCATTCAAGATTATTGATCGTGTCGGACCAGTAGCTTACTTACTTGAGTTACCTCAACAACTCGTGGCTGTACATAACACTTTCCACGTCTCAAATTTGAAGAAATATTTTGCTAAAGAAGATCTCACTATTCCGTTAGATGAAATCCAAATCAAGGAAAAACTTCAATTCATCGAAGAACCCGTCGAAATAATGGATCGTGAGGTTAAAAGACTTAAGCAAAACAAGATACCAATTGTTAAGGTTCGATGGAATGCTCGTAGAGGACCCGAGTTCACCTGGGAGCATGAAGATCAGATGAAGAAGAAATACCCGCATCTATTTCCAGAAGATTCGTCAACACCTTCAACAGCTTAAAATTTCGGGACGAAATTTATTTAACGGGTAGGTACTGTAGTGACCCGAACTTTTCCATGTTTATATATATTAATTGAGATTGATATTTAAATGATTAAATGTTTCCAACATGTTAAGCAATCAAACTTGTTAAGACTTGATTAATTGAAATAGGTTTCATATAGACAATTGACCACCCAAGTTGACCGGTGATTCACGAACGTTAAAACTTGTAAAAACTATATGATGACATATATATGGTTATATATATAGTTAACATGATATTATGATAAGTAAACATATCATTAAGTATATTAACAATGAACTACATATGTAAAAACAAGACTACTAACTTAATGATTTTGAAACGAGACATATATGTAACGATTATCGTTGTAACGACATTTAATGTACATATATCATATTAAGAGATATTCGTACATCATAATATCATGATAATATAATAATTTAAAATCTCTTTTGATATTATAAACATTGGGTTAACAACATTTAACAAGATCGTTAACCTAAAGGTTTCAAAACAACATTTACATGTAACGACTAACGATGACTTAACGACTCAGTTAAAATGTATATACATGTAGTGTTTTAATATGTATTCATACACTTTTTAAAGACTTCAAGACACTTATCAAAATACTTCTACTTAACAAAAATGCTTACAATTACATCCTCGTTCAGTTTCGTCAACAATTCTACTCGTATGCACCCGTATTCGTACTCGTACAATACACAGCTTTTAGATGTATGTACTATTGGTATATACACTCCAATGATCAGCTCTTAGCAGCCCATGTGAGTTACCTAACACATGTGAGAACCATCATTTGGCAACTAGCATGAAATATCTCATAAAATTACAAAAATATGAGTAATCATTCATGACTTATTTACATGAAAACAAAATTACATATCCTTTATATCTAATCCATACACCAACGACCAAAAACACCTACAAACACTTTCATTCTTCAATTTTCTTCATCTAATTGATCTCTCTCAAGTTCTATCTTCAAGTTCTAAGTGTTCTTCATAAATTCCAAAAGTTCTAGTTTCATAAAATCAAGAATACTTTCAAGTTTGCTAGCTCACTTCCAATCTTGTAAGGTGATCATCCAACCTCAAAAAATCTTTGTTTCTTACAGTAGGTTATCATTCTAATACAAGGTAATAATCATATTCAAACTTTGGTTCAATTTCTATAACTATAACAATCTTATTTCAAGTGATGTTCTTACTTGAACTTGTTTTCGTGTCATGATTTTGCTTCAAGAACTTCGAGCCATCCAAGGATCCATTGAAGCTAGATCCATTTTTCTCTTTTCCAGTAGGTTTATCCAAGGAATTTAAGGTAGTAATGATGTTCATAACATCATTCGATTCATACATATAAAGCTATCTTATTCGAAGGTTTAAACTTGTAATCACTAGAACATAGTTTAGTTAATTCTAAACTTGTTCGCAAACAAAAGTTAATCCTTCTAACTTGACTTTTAAAATCAACTAAACACATGTTCTATATCTATATGATATGCTAACTTAATGATTTAAAACCTGGAAACACGAAAAACACCGTAAAACCGGATTTACGCCGTCGTAGTAACACCGCGGGCTGTTTTGGGTTAGTTAATTAAAAACTATGATAAACTTTGATTTAAAAGTTGTTATTCTGAGAAAATGATTTTTATTATGAACATGAAACTATATCCAAAAATTATGGTTAAACTCAAAGTGGAAGTATGTTTTCTAAAATGGTCATCTAGACGTCGTTCTTTCGACTGAAATGACTACCTTTACAAAAACGACTTGTAACTTATTATTCTATCTATAAACCTATACTTTTCTGTTTAGATTCATAAAATAGAGTTCAATATGAAACCATAGCAATTTGATTCACTCAAAACGGATTTAAAACGAAGAAGTTATGGGTAAAACAAGATTGGATAATTTTTCTCATTTTAGCTACGTGAAAATTGGTAACAAATCTATTCCAACCATAACTTAATCAACTTGTATTGTATATTATGTAATCTTGAGATACCATAGATACGTATACAATGTTTCGACCTATCATGTCGACACATCTATATATATTTCGGAACAACCATAGACACTCTGAAATGTCCCGTTCTTATTGATTAAAAACGTTACATATTAATTGATTTCGTTGCGAGGTTTTGACCTCTATATGAGACGTTTTTCAAAGACTGCATTCATTTTTAAAACAAACCATAACCTTTATTTCATAAATAAAGGTTTAAAAGCTTTACGTAGATTATCAAATAATGATAATCTAAAATATCCTGTTTACACACGACCATTACATAATGGTTTACAATACAAATATGTTACATCAAAATTAGTTTCTTGAATGCAGTTTTTACACAATATCATACAAACATGGACTCCAAATCTTGTCCTTATTTTAGTATGCAACAGCGGAAGCTCTTAGTATTCACCTGAGAATAAACATGCTTTAAACGTCAACAAAAATGTTGGTGAGTTATAGGTTTAACCTATATGTATCAAATCGTAACAATAGACCACAAGATTTCATATTTCAATACACATCCCATACATAGAGATAAAAATCATTCATATGGTGAACACCTGGTAACCGACATTAACAAGATGCATATATAAGAATATCCCCATCATTCCGGGACACCCTTCGGATATGATATAAATTTCGAAGTACTAAAGCATCCGGTACTTTGGATGGGGCTTGTTGGGCCCGATAGATCTATCTTTAGGATTCGCGTCAATTAGGGTGTCTGTTCCCTAATTCTTAGATTACCAGACTTAATAAAAAGGGGCATATTCGATTTTGATAATTCAACCATAGAATGTAGTTTCACGTACTTGTGTCTATTTTGTAAATCATTTATAAAACCTGCATGTATTCTCATCCCAAAAATATTAGATTTTAAAAGTGGGACTATAACTCACTTTCACAGATTTTTACTTCGTCGGGAAGTAAGACTTGGCCACTGGTTGATTCACGAACCTATAACAATATATACATATATATCAAAGTATGTTCAAAATATATTTACAACACTTTTAATATATTTTGATGTTTTAAGTTTATTAAGTCAGCTGTCCTCGTTAGTAACCTACAACTAGTTGTCCACAGTTAGATGTACAGAAATAAATCGATAAATATTATCTTGAATCAATCCACGACCCAGTGTATACGTATCTCAGTATTGATCACAACTCAAACTATATATATTTTGGAATCAACCTCAACCCTGTATAGCTAACTCCAACATTCACATATAGAGTGTCTATGGTTGTTCCGAAATATATATAGATGTGTCGACATGATAGGTCGAAACCTTGTATACGTGTCTATGGTATCTCAAGATTACATAATATACAATACAAGTTGATTAAGTTATGGTTGGAATAGATTTGTTACCAATTTTCACGTAGCTAAAATGAGAAAAATTATCCAATCTTGTTTTACCCATAACTTCTTCATTTTAAATCCGTTTTGAGTGAATCAAATTGCTATGGTTTCATATTGAACTCTATTTTATGAATCTAAACAGAAAAAGTATAGGTTTATAGTCGGAAAAATAAGTTACAAGTTGTTTTTGTAAAGGTAGTCATTTCAGTCGAAAGAACGACGTCTAGATGACCATTTTAGAAAACATACTTCCACTTTGAGTTTAACCATAATTTTTGGATATAGTTTCATGTTCATAATAAAAATCATTTTCTCAGAATAACAACTTTTAAATCAAAGTTTATCATAGTTTTTAATTAACTAACCCAAAACAGCCCGCGGTGTTACTACGACGGCGTAAATCCGGTTTTACGGTGTTTTTCGTGTTTCCAGGTTTTAAATCATTAAGTTAGCATATCATATAGATATAGAACATGTGTTTAGTTGATTTTAAAAGTCAAGTTAGAAGGATTAACTTTTGTTTGCGAACAAGTTTAGAATTAACTAAACTATGTTCTAGTGATTACAAGTTTAAACCTTCGAATAAGATAGCTTTATATGTATGAATCGAACGATGTTATGAACATCATTACTACCTTAAGTTCCTTGGATAAACCTACTGGAAAAGAGAAAAATGGATCTAGCTTCAACGGATCCTTGGATGGCTCGAAGTTCTTGAAGCAGAATCATGACACGAAAACAAGTTCAAGTAAGATCATCACTTGAAATAAGATTGTCATAGTTATAGAAATTGAACCAAAGTTTGAATATGATTATTACCTTGTATTAGAATGATAACCTACTGTAAGAAACAAAGATTTCTTGAGGTTGGATGATCACCTTACAAGATTGGAAGTGAGCTTGCAAACTTGAAAGTATTCTTGATTTTATGAAACTAGAACTTTTGGAATTTATGAAGAACACTTAGAACTTGAAGATAGAACTTGAGAGAGATCAATTAGATGAAGAAAATTGAAGAATGAAAGTGTTTGTAGGTGTTTTTGGTCGTTGGTGTATGGATTAGATAAAAATGATATGTAATTTTGTTTTCATGTAAATAAGTCATGAATGATTACTCATATTTTTGTAATTTTATGAGATATTTCATGCTAGTTGCCAAATGATGGTTCCCACATGTGTTAGGTGACTCACATGGGCTGCTAAGAGCTGATCATTGGAGTGTATATACCAATAGTACATACATCTAAAAGCTGTGTATTGTACGAGTACGAATACGGGTGCATACGAGTAGAATTGTTGATGAAACTGAACGAGGATGTAATTGTAAGCATTTTTGTTAAGTAGAAGTATTTTGATAAGTGTATTGAAGTCTTTCAAAAGTGTATAAATACATATTAAAACACTACATGTATATACATTTTAACTGAGTCGTTAAGTCATCGTTAGTCGTTACATGTAAGTGTTGTTTTGAAACCTTTAGGTTAACGATCTTGTTAAATGTTGTTAACCCAATGTTTATAATATCAAATGAGATTTTAAATTATTATATTATCATGATATTATCATGTATGAATATCTCTTAATATGATATATATACATTAAATGTCTTTACAACGATAATCGTTACATATATGTCTCGTTTAAAAATCATTAAGTTAGTAGTCTTGTTTTTACATATGTAGTTCATTGTTAATATACTTAATGATATATTTACTTATCATAGTATCATGTTAACTATATATATATATCCATATATATGTCATCATATAGTTTTTACAAGTTTTAACGTTCGTGAATCACCGGTCAACTTGGGTGGTCAATTGTCTATATGAAACATATTTCAATTAATCAAGTCTTAACAAGTTTGATTGCTTAACATGTTGGAAACATTTAATCATGTAAATATCAATCTCAATTAATATATATAAACATGGAAAAGTTCGGGTCACTACACGACCTACCCGTTAAATAAATTTCGTCCCGAAATTTTAAGCTGTTGAAGGTGTTGACGAATCTTCTGGAAATAGATGCGGGTATTTCTTCTTTATCTGATCTTCACGCTCCCAGGTGAACTCGGGTCCTCTACGAGCATTCCATCGAACCTTAACAATTGGTATCTTGTTTTGCTTAAGTCTTTTAACCTCACGATCCATTATTTCGACGGGTTCTTCGATGAATTGAAGTTTTTCGTTGATTTGGATTTCATCTAACGGAATAGTGAGATCTTCTTTAGCAAAACATTTCTTCAAATTCGAGACGTGGAAAGTGTTATGTACAGCCGCGAGTTGTTGAGGTAACTCTAGTCGGTAAGCTACTGGTCCGACACGATCAATAATCTTGAATGGTCCAATATACCTTGGATTTAATTTCCCTCGTTTACCAAATCGAACAACGCCTTTCCAAGGTGCAACTTTAAGCATGACCATCTCTCCAATTTCAAATTCTATATCTTTTCTTTTAATGTCAGCGTAGCTCTTTTGTCGACTTTGGGCGGTTTTCAACCGTTGTTGAATTTGGATGATCTTCTCGGTAGTTTCTTGTATAATCTCCGGACCCGTAATCTGTCTATCCCCAACTTCACTCCAACAAATCAGAGACCTGCACTTTCTACCATAAAGTGCTTCAAACGGCGCCATCTCAATGCTTGAATGGTAGCTGTTGTTGTAGGAAAATTCTGCTAACGGTAGATGTCGATCCCAACTGTTTCCGAAATCAATAACACATGCTCGTAGCATGTCTTCAAGCGTTTGTATCGTCCTTTCGCTCTGCCCATCAGTTTGTGGATGATAGGCAGTGCTCATGTCTAGACGAGTTCCTAATGCTTGCTGTAATGTCTGCCAGAATCTTGAAATAAATCTGCCATCCCTATCAGAGATAATAGAGATTGGTATTCCATGTCTGGAGACGACTTCCTTCAAATACAGTCGTGCTAACTTCTCCATCTTGTCATCTTCTCTTATTGGTAAGAAGTGTGCTGATTTGGTGAGACGATCAACTATTACCCAAATAGTATCAAAACCACTTGCAGTCCTTGGCAATTTAGTGATGAAATCCATGGTAATGTTTTCCCATTTCCATTCCGGGATTTCGGGTTGTTGAAGTAGACCTGATGGTTTCTGATGCTCAGCTTTGACCTTAGAACACGTCAAACATTCTCCTACGTATTTAGCAACATCGGCTTTCATACCCGGCCACCAAAAATGTTTCTTGAGATCCTTGTACATCTTCCCCGTTCCAGGATGTATTGAGTATCTGGTTTTATGAGCTTCTCTAAGTACCATTTCTCTCATATCTCCAAATTTTAGTACCCAAATCCTTTCAGCCCTATACCGGGTTCCGTCTTCCCGAATATTAAGATGCTTCTCCGATCCTTTGGGTATTTCATCCTTTAAATTTCCCTCTTTTAAAACTCCTTGTTGCGCCTCCTTTATTTGAGTAGTAAGGTTATTATGAATCATTATATTCATAGATTTTACTCGAATGGGTTCTCTGTCCTTCCTGCTCAAGGCATCGGCTACCACATTTGCCTTCCCCGGGTGGTAACGAATCTCAAAGTCGTAATCATTCAATAATTCAATCCACCTACGCTGCCTCATATTCAGTTGTTTCTGATTAAATATGTGTTGAAGACTTTTGTGATCGGTATATATAATACTTTTGACCCCATATAAGTAGTGCCTCCAAGTCTTTAATGCAAAAACAACCGCGCCTAATTCCAAATCATGCGTCGTATAATTTTGCTCGTGAATCTTCAATTGTCTAGACGCATAAGCAATCACCTTCTTCCGTTGCATTAATACACAACCGAGACCTTGCTTTGATGCGTCACAATAAATCACAAAATCATCATTCCCTTCAGGCAATGACAATATAGGTGCCGTAGTTAGCTTTTTCTTCAATAATTGAAACGCCTTCTCTTGTTCGTCCTTCCATTCAAATTTCTTCCCTTTATGCGTTAATGCAGTCAAGGGTTTTGCTATTTTGGAGAAATCTTGGATGAATCTTCTGTAGTAACCAGCCAATCCTAAAAATTGACGTATATGCTTCGGAGTTTTTGGGGTTTCCCACTTTTCAACGGTTTCGATCTTTGTCGGGTCCACCTGGATACCTTCTTTGTTCACTATGTGACCGAGGAATTGAACTTCTTCCAACCAAAATGCACACTTTGAAAACTTAGCGTACAGTTTTTCTTTCCTCAATACTTCTAGCACTTTTCTCAAATGTTCTTCGTGCTCTTGATCATTCTTTGAGTAAATAAGTATGTCATCGATGAAAATAATGACAAACTTGTCAAGATATGGCCCACACACTCGGTTCATAAGGTCCATGAACACAGCTGGTGCGTTAGTCAATCCAAACGGCATAACCATAAACTCGTAATGACCATAACGCGTCCTAAAAGCAGTTTTTGGAATATCATCTTCTTTCACCCGCATTTGATGATACCCGGAACGTAAGTCAATCTTTGAATAAACAGACGAGCCTTGTAGTTGATCAAATAAGTCATCGATTCTCGGTAGTGGGTAGCGGTTCTTGATGGTAAGTTTGTTCAACTCTCGGTAGTCGATACACAATCTGAATGTACCATCTTTCTTCTTGACAAACAAAACAGGAGCTCCCCACGGTGATGTGCTTGGTCGAATGAAACCACGCTCTAAAAGTTCTTGTAATTGGCTTTGTAGTTCTTTCATCTCGCTGGGTGCGAGTCTGTAAGGAGCACGAGCTATTGGTGCAGCTCCTGGTACAAGATCTATTTGAAATTCAACGGATCGATGTGGAGGTAATCCCGGTAATTCTTTCGGAAATACATCGGGAAATTCTTTTGCAATGGGAACATCATTGATGCTCTTTTCTTCAGTTTGTACTTTCTCGACGTGTGCTAGAACAGCATAGCAACCTTTTCTTATTAGTTTTTGTGCCTTCAAATTACTAATAAGATGTAGCTTCGTGTTGCCCTTTTCTCCGTACACCATTAAGGGTTTTCCTTTTTCTCGTATAATGTGAATTGCATTTTTGTAACAAACGATCTCCGCTTTCACTTCTTTCAACCAGTCCATACCGATTATCACATCAAAACTCCCTAACTCTACTGGTATCAAATCAATCTTAAATGTTTCGCTAACCAGTTTAATTTCTCGATTCCGACATATATTATCTGCTGAAATTAATTTACCATTTGCTAATTCGAGTAAAAATTTACTATCCAAAGGCGTCAATGGATAACTTAATTTAGCACAAAAATCTCTACTCATATAGCTTCTATCCGCACCCGAATCAAATAAAACGTAAGCAGATTTATTGTCAATAAGAAACGTACCCGTAACAAGCTCCGGGTCTTCCTGTGCCTCTGCCGCATTAATATTGAAAACTCTTCCGCGGCCTTGTCCATTCGTGTTCTTCTGGTTCGGGCAATTTCTAATAATGTGGCCCGGTTTTCCACATTTATAACAAACTACATTGGCATAACTTGCTCCGACACTACTTGCTCCGCCATTACTCGTTCCGAAACTATTTGTTCCTTTCGTTCTATTAACCCCTGGTCCGTAGACCTCACACTTCACCGCGCTATGACCATTTCTTTTACACTTGTTGCAAAATTTGGTGCAGAACCCCGAGTGATACTTTTCACACCTTTGGCATAGCTGCTTCTAATTGTTGTTTTTGTTGCGATTATTATTGTTGTTGGGATGATTGTTGTAGTTGCTGTTGTTGTTGTTGTTGTTGTTGTTGTTGTTGTTGTTGTTGTTGTTGTTGTTGGGCCGTTTGTTGTAGTTGCGATTGATGTTGCGATTGTTGGGATAATTGTTGCGATTATTGTTGTAATTGCTGTTGTTGTTGTATTGGTGATTCTTATCACCGTTTTCCTCCCACTTTCTTTTGACTTGCTTCACATTGGCCTCTTCAGCAGTCTGTTCTTTAATTCTTTCTTCAATCTGGTTCACTAGTTTGTGAGCCATTCTACATGCCTGTTGTATGGAGGCGGGCTCGTGTGAACTTATATCTTCTTGGATTCTTTCCGGTAATCCTTTCACAAACGCGTCGATCTTCTCTTCCTCATCTTCGAATGCTCCCGGACACAATAGGCACAATTCTGTGAATCGTCTTTCGTACGTGGTAATATCAAATCCTTGGGTTCGTAACCCTCTAAGTTCTGTCTTGAGCTTATTGACCTCGGTTCTGGGACGGTACTTCTCGTTCATCAAGTGCTTGAATGCTGACCACGGTAGTGCGTACGCATCGTCTTGTCCCACTTGCTCTAGATAGGTATTCCACCATGTTAACGCAGAACCTGTGAAGGTATGCGTAGCGTACTTCACTTTGTCCTCTTCAGTACACTTACTTATGACAAACACCGATTCGACCTTCTCGGTCCACCGTTTCAATCCGATCGGTCCTTCGGTTCCATCAAATTCCAAAGGTTTGCAGGCAGTGAATTCTTTGTAGGTGCATCCTACACGATTTCCTGTACTGCTAGATCCAAGGTTATTGTTGGTATGTAGCGCAGCCTGTACTGCGGCTATGTTTGAAGCTAGAAAAGTACGGAATTCCTCTTCATTCATATTCACGGTGTGTCGAGTAGTCGGTGCCATTTCCTTCAAAATAGTCAAATGGAACAAGTTAATCATACAGAATATTAAGAGTAGTTAATAGTATTTCGTAGCATAATATAAACTCATTTATAAAAGCTTTTTCTTCATATTAGCGTTTTATAAGTTTAAATTCGGGTAGTACCTACCCGTTAAGTTCATACTTAGTAGCTAATATACAATTCAACTACTACAATTCTATATGAAAAACTGATTATAATAATATTTCGCGTTCAAACTTTTACACAATATTTTACAAACTTACAATACCGCTTATTTTACATATAGCATGAAATATAGCACACAATAAATTTGATACAAGATGGTTGTGAAGATAATTCTAGCTAGTACACAAGTCGTTCAGCAAAGGCAATAAAGACACGTAATTCATACGTCCAGAAACAAGTCATGCATTCTGGTTTTACTAGGATTACTTCCCATCCTTGGTCTTGTGGAACATAACCGTTATGGCCGTTGATAAGACAGCGTGTTGTAGCGTCGTAAAAAGGATGAGGGTTACGTAATGTCCAACAGTCCCGTAACAATCTAAAAACCTCATTTCTTACCCCAATTACCGACTCCGTCACTTGTGGAAATGTTTTGTTTAATAGTTGTAGCCCGATGTTCTTGTTCTCACTTTGGTGAGAAGCGAACATTACTAATCCGTAAGCATAACATGCTTCTTTATGTTGCATGTTAGCCGCTTTTTCTAAATCACGAAGTCCAATATTCGGATATATTGAGTCAAATTAATTTCTTAACCCGTTGCGTAAAATAGCATTTGGGTTCCCCGCAATATATGCGTCAAAGTAAACACATCGTAACTTATGGGTTTCCCAATGTGATATCCCCCATCTTTCAAATGAAAGTCTCTTATAAACCAAGACATTCTTGGAACGTTCTTCGAATGTCTTACAAACTGATCTCGCCTTAAATAGTTGTGCCGAGGAATTCTGACCGACTCTAGACAAGATTTCATCAATCATGTCTCCGGGTAGGTCTCTTAAAATATTGGGTTGTCTATCCATTTTGTGTTTTTAAACTGTAAAATAGACAAGAGTTAGATTCATAAAAAAAAATACTTATTAATACAAGTAATTTTTACATATATCATAAAGCATAAGCACACTATATTATATATATTACACCACACGAATACAACTATCTTATTCCGACTCGCTTGTTTCTTCTTCTTCGGTTTTGGATCGTTTTGCCAAGTTTCTAGGGATATATGATGTTCCCCTAATACGAGCCGTCGTTGTCCACATTGGTTTAGAAAAACCTGGTGGTTTAGAGGTTCCCGGGTCATTGTTACAACTTAAGGACTTCGGGGGTTGACGATACATATAAATTTCATCGGGGTTGGAATTAGATTTCTCTATTTTTATGCCCTTTCCCTTATTATTTTCTTTTGCCTTTTTAAATTCAGTTGGGGTAATTTCTATAACATCATCGGAATTCTCGTCGGAATCCGATTCATCGGAGAATTGGTAATCCTCCCAATATTTTGCTTCCTTGGCGGAAACACCATTGACCATAATTAACCTTGGTCGGTTGGTTGAGGATTTTCTTTTACTTAACCGTTTTATTATTTCCCCCACCGGTTCTATTTCTTCATCCGGTTCCGATTCTTCTTCCGGTTCCGATTCTTCTTCCGGTTCCGACTCTTCTTCCGGTTCCTCTTCGGGAACTTGTGAATCAGTCCACGAATCATTCCAATTTACATTTGACTCTTCATTATTATTAGGTGAGTCAATGGGACTTGTTCTAGAGGTAGACATCTATCACATAATATCAAACGCGTTAAGAGATTAATATATCACATAATATTCACATGTTAAAAATATATAGTTTCCAACAAAATTTGTTAAGCAATCATTTTTCAAGTAAACACGGTCGAAGTCCAGACTCACTAATGCATCCTAATAAACTCGATAAGACACACTAATGCAAAATTCTGGTTCTCTAAGACCAACGCTCGGATACCAACTGAAATGTCCCGTTCTTATTGATTAAAAACGTTACATATTAATTGATTTCGTTGCGAGGTTTTGACCTCTATATGAGACGTTTTTCAAAGACTGCATTCATTTTTAAAACAAACCATAACCTTTATTTCATAAATAAAGGTTTAAAAGCTTTACGTAGATTATCAAATAATGATAATCTAAAATATCCTGTTTACACACGACCATTACATAATGGTTTACAATACAAATATGTTACATCAAAATTAGTTTCTTGAATGCAGTTTTTACACAATATCATACAAACATGGACTCCAAATCTTGTCCTTATTTTAGTATGCAATAGCGGAAGCTCTTAGTATTCACCTGAGAATAAACATGCTTTAAACGTCAACAAAAATGTTGGTGAGTTATAGGTTTAACCTATATGTATCAAATCGTAACAATAGACCACAAGATTTCATATTTCAATACACATCCCATACATAGAGATAAAAATCATTCATATGGTGAACACCTGGTAACCGACATTAACAAGATGCATATATAAGAATATCCCCATCATTCCGGGACACCCTTCGGATATGATATAAATTTCGAAGTACTAAAGCATCCGGTACTTTGGATGGGGCTTGTTGGGCCCGATAGATCTATCTTTAGGATTCGCGTCAATTAGGGTGTCTGTTCCCTAATTCTTAGATTACCAGACTTAATAAAAAGGGGCATATTCGATTTTGATAATTCAACCATAGAATGTAGTTTCACGTACTTGTGTCTATTTTGTAAATCATTTATAAAACCTGCATGTATTCTCATCCCAAAAATATTAGATTTTAAAAGTGGGACTATAACTCACTTTCACAGATTTTTACTTCGTCGGGAAGTAAGACTTGGCCACTGGTTGATTCACGAACCTATAACAATATATACATATATATCAAAGTATGTTCAAAATATATTTACAACACTTTTAATATATTTTGATGTTTTAAGTTTATTAAGTCAGCTGTCCTCGTTAGTAACCTACAACTAGTTGTCCACAGTTAGATGTACAGAAATAAATCGATAAATATTATCTTGAATCAATCCACGACCCAGTGTATACGTATCTCAGTATTGATCACAACTCAAACTATATATATTTTGGAATCAACCTCAACCCTGTATAGCTAACTCCAACATTCACATATAGAGTGTCTATGGTTGTTCCGAAATATATATAGATGTGTCGACATGATAGGTCGAAACCTTGTATACGTGTCTATGGTATCTCAAGATTACATAATATACAATACAAGTTGATTAAGTTATGGTTGGAATAGATTTGTTACCAATTTTCACGTAGCTAAAATGAGAAAAATTATCCAATCTTGTTTTACCCATAACTTCTTCATTTTAAATCCGTTTTGAGTGAATCAAATTGCTATGGTTTCATATTGAACTCTATTTTATGAATCTAAACATAAAAAGTATAGGTTTATAGTCGGAAAAATAAGTTACAAGTTGTTTTTGTAAAGGTAGTCATTTCAGTCGAAAGAACGACGTCTAGATGACCATTTTAGAAAACATACTTCCACTTTGAGTTTAACCATAATTTTTGGATATAGTTTCATGTTCATAATAAAAATCATTTTCTCAGAATAACAACTTTTAAATCAAAGTTTATCATAGTTTTTAATTAACTAACCCAAAACAGCCCGCGGTGTTACTACGACGGCGTAAATCCGGTTTTACGGTGTTTTTCGTGTTTCCAGGTTTTAAATCATTAAGTTAGCATATCATATAGATATAGAACATGTGTTTAGTTGATTTTAAAAGTCAAGTTAGAAGGATTAACTTTTGTTTGCGAACAAGTTTAGAATTAACTAAACTATGTTCTAGTGATTACAAGTTTAAACCTTCGAATAAGATAGCTTTATATGTATGAATCGAACGATGTTATTAACATCATTACTACCTTAAGTTCCTTGGATAAACCTACTGGAAAAGAGAAAAATGGATCTAGCTTCAACGGATCCTTGGATGGCTCGAAGTTCTTGAAGCAGAATCATGACACGAAAACAAGTTCAAGTAAGATCATCACTTGAAATAAGATTGTCATAGTTATAGAAATTGAACCAAAGTTTGAATATGATTATTACCTTGTATTAGAATGATAACCTACTGTAAGAAACAAAGATTTCTTAAGGTTGGATGATCACCTTACAAGATTGGAAGTGAGCTAGCAAACTTGAAAGTATTCTTGATTTTATGAAACTAGAACTTTTGGAATTTATGAAGAACACTTAGAACTTGAAGATAGAACTTGAGAGAGATCAATTAGATGAAGAAAATTGAAGAATGAAAGTGTTTGTAGGTGTTTTTGGTCGTTGGTGTATGGATTAGATATAAAGGATATATAATTTTGTTTTCATGTAAATAAGTCATGAATGATTACTCATATTTTTGTAATTTTATGAGATATTTCATGCTAGTTGCCAAATGATGGTTCCCACATGTGTTAGGTGACTCACATGGGCTGCTAAGAGCTGATCATTGGAGTGTATATACCAATAGTACATACATCTAAAAGCTGTGTATTGTACGAGTACGAATACGGGTGCATACGAGTAGAATTGTTGATGAAACTGAACGAGGATGTAATTGTAAGCATTTTTGTTAAGTAGAAGTATTTTGATAAGTGTATTGAAGTCTTTCAAAAGTGTATAAATACATATTAAAACACTACATGTATATACATTTTAACTGAGTCGTTAAGTCATCGTTAGTCGTTACATGTAAGTGTTGTTTTGAAACCTTTAGGTTAACGATCTTGTTAAATGTTGTTAACCCAATATTTATAATATCAAATGAGATTTTAAATTATTATATTATCATGATATTATCATGTATGAATATCTCTTAATATGATATATATACATTAAATGTCTTTACAACGATAATCGTTACATATATGTCTCGTTTAAAAATCATTAAGTTAGTAGTCTTGTTTTTACATATGTAGTTCATTGTTAATATACTTAATGATATATTTACTTATCATAGTATCATGTTAACTATATATATATCCATATATATGTCATCATATAGTTTTTACAAGTTTTAACGTTCGTGAATCACCGGTCAACTTGGGTGGTCAATTGTCTATATGAAACATATTTCAATTAATCAAGTCTTAACAAGTTTGATTGCTTAACATGTTGGAAACATTTAATCATGTAAATATCAATCTCAATTAATATATATAAACATGGAAAAGTTCGGGTCACTACACACTCTATATGTGAATGCTGGAGTTAGCTATACAGGGTTGAGGTTGATTCCAAAATATATATAGTTTGAGTTGTGATCAATACTGAGATACGTATACACTGGGTCGTGGATTGATTCAAGATAATATTTATCGATTTATTTCTGTACATCTAACTGTGGACAACTAGTTGTAGGTTACTAACGAGGACAGCTGACTTAATAAACTTAAAACATCAAAATATATTAAAAGTATTGTAAATATATTTTGAACATACTTTGATATATATGTATATATTGTTATAGGTTCGTGAATCAACCAGTGGCCAAGTCTTACTTCCCGACGAAGTAAAAATCTGTGAAAGTGAGTTATAGTCCCACTTTTAAAATCTAAAATTTTTGGGATGAGAATACATGCAGGTTTTATAAATGATTTACAAAATAGACACAAGTACGTGAAACTACATTCTATGGTTGAATTATCGAAATCGAATATGCCCCTTTTTATTAAGTCTGGTAATCTAAGAATTAGGGAACAAACACCCTAATTGACGCGAATCCTAAAGATAGATCTATCGGGCCCAACAAGCCCCATCCAAAGTACCGGATGCTTTAGTACTTCGAAATTTATGTCATATCCGAAGGGTGTCCCGAAATGATGGGGATATTCTTATATATGCATCTTGTTAATGTCGGTTACCAGGTGTTCACCATATGAATGATTTTTATCTCTATGTATGGGATGTGTATTGAAATATGAAATCTTGTGGTCTATTATTATGATTTGATATATATAGGTTAAACCTATAACTCACCAACATTTTTGTTGACGTTTTAAGCATGTTTATTCTCAGGTGATTATTAAGAGCTTCCGCTGTCGCATACTTAAATAAGGACGAGATTTGGAGTCCATGCTTGTATGATATTGTGTAAAAACTGCATTCAAGAAACTTATTTTGTTGTAACATATTTGTATTGTAAACCATTATGTAATGGTCGTGTGTAAACAGGATATTTTAGATTATCATTATTTGATAATCTACGTAAAGCTTTTTAAACCTTTATTGATGAAATAAAGGTTATGGTTTGTTTTAAAATGAATGCAGTCTTTGAAAAACGTCTCATATAGAGGTCAAAACCTCGCAACGAAATCAATTAATATGGAACGTTTTTAATCAATAAGAATGGGACATTTCAGGTAACCCTTTCACAAATGCGTCGATCTTCTCTTCCTCATCTTCGAACGCTCTCGGACACAATAGGCACAATTTTGTGAATCGTATTTCGTACGAAGTAATATCGAATCCCTGTGTTCGTAACCCTCTAAGTTCTGACTTGAGCTTATTGACCTCAGTTCTGGGACGGTACTTCTCGTTCATCAAGTGCTTGAATGCTGACCACGGTAGCGCGTAAGCAGCATCTTGTCTCACTTGCTCTAGATAGGTATTCCACCATGTTAACGCAATACCTGTGAAGGTATGCGTAGCGTACTTCACTTTGTCTCCTTCAGCACACTTACTTACAGCAAACACCAATTCAACTTTCTCGGTCCACCGTTTCAATCCGATTGGTCCTTTGGTCCCATCAAATTCTGAAGGTTTGCAGGCAGTGAATTCCTTGTAGGAGCATCCTACACGATTTCTTGCGCCGTTAGCTGTATTGCTAGATTCAGAGTTATTGTTGGTATGTAGCGCGGCCTGTACTGCAGCTATATTCGAAGCAAGAAAGGCACGAAATTCCTCTTCGCTCATATTCAAGGTGTGTCGAGTAGTCGGTGCCATTTCCTTCAAAATAGTCAAATGAAACAAGTTAATCATACAGAATATTAAGAGTAGTCAATAGTATCTCGTAGCATAATATGAACTCATTTATAAAAGCTTTTTCTTCATATTAGCGTTTTATAAGTTTAAATTCGGGTACTACCTACCCGTTAAGTTCATACTTAGTAGCTAATATACAATTCAACTACTACAATTCCATATGAAAAACTGATTATAATAATATATGACATACAAATATCCTTCAAACTTACAACTTCGCTATATTACATATAACGTGAAATATAGTACACTATGATACAGGACAGTTTTGAAGATAAATCTAGTTAATACGCAAGTTGTTTAGCAAAGGAAATAAAGACACGTAATTCATAAGTCCAGAAACAAGTCATGCATTCTGGTTTTACTAAGACAACTTCACATCCTTGGTCTTGTGGAAAATAACCGTTATGACCATTGGCTAGGCAACATGTTGTAATGTCGTCAAAAGGACGAGGGTTTCGTAATGTCTAACAGCCCCATAATAATCTAAAAACCTTGTTTCTCACCCCAACTACTGAATCCGTCACTTGTGGGAAAGTTTTATTTAAAAGCTGCAATCCAATGTTCTTTTTCTCACTTTGGTAAGAAGCGAACATCACTAACCCGTAAGCATAACATGCTTCTTTATGTTGCATGTTAGAAGCTCTTTCTAATTCACGAAATCCTATGTTGGGATATGTTGAGTCAAAATAGGTTCTTAACCCGTAGCGTAAAATTGCATTTAGGTTCCCCGCATTTAACGCTTTAAAGAAAACACGGCGTAACTTAAAGTCTCCCCAATGTGATATACCCCACCTATCAAAGGAAAGCCTTTTATAAACTAAGACATTTCTGGAAAGTCTTTCAAATGTTTGACAAGTTAATTTTGCCATAACTAAATGTGCTGATGAATTCTGACCGACTCTAGACAAGATTTCCTCAATCATATCCTCTGGTAGGTCTTCTAAAATATTCGGTTGTATACCCTTAACGTCCATTTTATTTTTATACTGTAAAAATAGACAAGGATTAGATTCGTAATAACAAACAATACAAGCAATTTTTACATAGAACATAAAAGTACAAGCACACTACAATACATTTATTACACAACATGCTCACACCCCTCTAATCTGAATCACTGGTTTCTTCTTCTTCGGACTTGGTTCTTTTTCCTAATCTTCTAGGGATATATGATGTTCCTCTAATACGAGTCGTCGTTTTTCACATTGGTTTAGAAAAACCTGGTGGTTTAGAGGTTCCCGGGTTATTGTCACGATATTGAAAATGCGGGTGTTGACAGTACATATAAAGTTCATCGGGGTCGGAATCAGATTTCTCTATTTTGATGCCTTTTCATTTATTATTTTCTTTTGCCTCATTAAATTGGGTCGGGGTAATTTCTATAACATCATCGGAATCCTCATCAGGATCCGATTCATCGGAAAATTGGTAATTTTCCCAATATTTTGCTTCCTTAGCGGAAACACCATTGACCATTACTAACTTTGGTCCATTGGTTGAGGATTTTCTTTTATTTGACCGGTTTACTGTGGTTCCTACTATTCCCCCCTCCGGAACCTCTTCTTCTTCCGGTTCCTCTTCTTCTGGTTCCTCTTCTTCCGGTTCCTCTTCTTTCGGTTCCGTTTCCTCTTCTTCCGGTTCTTCGGGAACTTGTGAATCTTGCCAATATATATTCGACTCTTCATTATTATTAGGTGAGTCAATGGGATTTGTACTAGAGGTAGACATCTATCACACAATATCAAACATGTTAAGAGATTAATATATCACATAATATTTACATGTTAATAATATATAGTTTCCAACAAAAATGTTAAGCAATCATTTTTAAAGAAAACACGGTCGAAGTCCAGACTCACTAATGCATCCTAACAAACTCGATAAGATACACTAATGCAAATTTTCTGGTTCTCTAAGACCAACGCTCTGATACCAACTGAAATTTCCCGTTCATATTGATTATAAACGTTCCATATTATTTGATTTCGTTGTGAGGTTTTGACCTCTATATGAGACGTTTTTCAAAGACTATATTCATTTTTAAAATAACCATAACCTTTATTTTATCAATAAAGGTTTTAAAAACATTACGTAGATTATCAAATAACGATAATCTAAAATATACTGTTTACACACGACCATTACATAATGGTTTACAATAGAAATATATTACATCGACATATGTTTCTTGAATGCAGTTTTTACACAATATCATACAAACATGAACTCCAAATCTTGTCCTTATTTTAGTATGCAACAGCGGAAGCTCTTTGTATTCACCTGAGAATAAACATGCTTTAAACGTCAACAAAAATGTTGGTGAGTTATAGGTTTAACCTATATATATCAAATCGTAACAATAGACCACAAGATTTCATATTTCAATACACATCCCATACATAGAGATAAAAATCATTCATATAGTGAACACCTGGTAACCGACATTAACAAGATGCATATATAAGAATATCCCCATCATTCCGGGACACCCTTCGGATATGATATAAATTTCAAAGTACTAAAGCATTCGGTACTTTGGATGGGGTTTGTTAGGCCCAATAGATCTATCTTTAGGATTCGCGTCAATTAGGGTGTCTGTTCCCTAATTCTTATATTACCAGACTTAATAAAAAGGGGTATATTTGATTTCGGTAATTCAACCATAGAATGTAGTT
Source organism: Rutidosis leptorrhynchoides (assembly GCF_046630445.1). NCBI lineage: Eukaryota > Viridiplantae > Streptophyta > Magnoliopsida > Asterales > Asteraceae > Rutidosis > Rutidosis leptorrhynchoides. The sequence continues at coordinate 641,705,281 of NC_092335.1, forward strand.
TCACGTACTTGTGTCTATTTTGTAAATCATTTATAAAACCTGCACGTATTCTCATCCCAAAAATATTAGATTTTAAAAGTGGGACTATAACTCACTTTCACAGATATTTCCTTCCTCGGAAATAAGACTTGACCATGGATATGTACATATATATCAAAGTATGATCAAAATATAATTACAACCATTTTTATTATGTTTTAAAGATTTGAGCGTATTAAGTCAGCTGTCCTCGTTAGTAACCTACAACTAGTTGTCCACAGTTAGATGTACAGAAATAAATCGATATATATTATCTTGAATCAATCCACGACCCAGTGTATACACGTCTCAGGCTAGATCACAACTCAAATTATATATATTTTTGGAATCAACCTTAACATGTATAGCTAACTCCAACATTACTGCATATAGAGTGTCTATGGTTGTTCCAAATAATATATATACATGGGTCGATATGATATGTCAAAACATTTGCATATGTGTCTATGGTATCCCAAGATTACATAATATATTAGAATACATGTATAATACAATATAAGTTAGCTAGCATATGATTTGTATAGATTTGTTAAACATTTCCCGTAGCTAAAAAGATAAAAAATATCCAATCTTGTTTTACCCATAACTTCTTCATTTTAAATCCGTTTTGAGTGAATCAAATTGCTATGGTTTCATATTGAAATCTAATTTAAGAATCCAAACAGAAAAAGTATAGGTTTATAGTCAGAAATTTAAGTTACATGTCAATTACTAAAGTGGTAGTCATTTCCGTCGAAAGAACGACATCTTGATGACCATTTTGAAGAGTTTAATCAAGATTTTTGGATATAGTTTCATGTTCATATGAAAAATCATTTTCCCAGAAGAACAACTTTTAAATCAAAGTTTATCATAGTTTTTAATTATCCAAACCAAAACAGCCCCCGGTTTCACTACGACGGCGTATATCCGATTTTATGGTGCTCATCGTGTTTCCAGGTTTTAAATCATTAAGTTAGCATATCATATAGATATAGAACATGTGTTTAGTTGATTTTAAAAGTCAAGTTAGAAGGATTAACTTTTTTTTGCGAACAAGTTTAGAATTAACTAAACTATGTTCTAGTGATTACAAGTTTAAACCTTCGAATAAGATAGCTTTATATGTATGAATCGAATGATGTTATGGACATTATTACTACCTCAAGTTTTCTGGATAAAACTACTGGAAATGAGAAAAATGGATCTAGCTTCAAAGGAACTTAGGATGGCTTGAAAGTTCTTGAAGCAGAATCATGACACGAAAACAGTTCAAGTAAGATTTTCACTCGAAATAAGATTGTTATAGTTGTAGAAATTGAATCAAAGTTTGAATATGAATATTACCTTGAAATAGAAAGATAACCTACTATAAATAACAAAGGTTCCTTGATCTTAGATGATTACTTGGAATGGATTAGAAAGCTTGGAAGTAGACTTGCAAACTTGGAAGTATTCTTGATTTTTATGAAACTATACTTATGGAATTTATGAAGAACACTTAGAACTTGAAGATGGAACTTGAGAGAGATCAATTAGATGAAGAAAATTGAAGAATGAAAGTGTTTGTAGGTGTTTTTGGTCGTTGGTATATGGATTAGATATAAAGGATATGTAATTTTGTTTTCATGTAAATAAGTCATGAATGATTACTAATATTTTTGTAATTTTATGAGATATTTCATACTAGTTGCCAAATAATGGTTCCCACATGTGTTAGGTGACTCACATGGGCTGCTAAGATCTGATCATTGGAGTGTATATACCAATAGTACATACATCTAAAAGCTGTGTATTGTACGAGTACGAATACGGGTGCATACGAGTAGAATTGTTGATGAAACTGAACGAGGATGTAATTGTAAGCATTTTTGTTAAGTAGAAGTACTTTGATATGTGTCTTGAAGTGTTTCAAAAGTGTAAGAATACATATCAAAACACAACATGTATATACATTCTAATGGATTCGTTAAGTCTTCGTTAGTCGTTACATGTAAGTGTTGTTTTGAAACCTATAAGTTAACGATCTCAATTAATGTTGTTAACCCAATATTTATTATATCAAATTAGATGTTAAATTATTATATTATCATGATATTATGATGTATGAATATCTCTTAATATGATACATACATTAAAATATCGTTACAACGATAATCGTTACATATAAGTCTCGTTTCGTAATTCTTGAGTTAGTAGTCTTGTTTTTACATATGTAGTTCATTGTTAACACACTTAATGATATATTTAAATATCATTTTATTATGTTAAATATAGTGTATCAATATCTTAATATGATACATATGTATTTAGTAGACGTTATCATAACGATAATCGTTATATATATCATTTCGAGTTTCTTAACTTAGTAAACTCATTTCTTATGTATATCACACATTGTTAATATACTTAGTGAGATATTTAATCATCATAATATCATGTCAACCATATATATATGTCTATATATACCACAACATGTAGTCTTCACAATTTTGTAACGTTCGTGAATCGCCGGTCAACTTGGATGATCAATTGTCTATATGAAACTTATTTTATTTAATCAAGTCTTAACAAGTTTGATTGCTTAACACATTGGAAACATTTAGTCATGTAAATATCAATCTCAATTAATATATATAAACATGGAAAAGTTCGGGTCACTACACTCTTAACGTGTTTGATATTGTGTGTTAGATGTCTACCTCTAGTACAAATCCCATCGACTCACCTAATAATAATGAAGAGTCGAATATAGTTTGGGAAGATTCACAAATTCCCGAAGAGGAACCGGAAGAAGAGGAACTGGAAGAGGAGGAACCGGAAGAAGAGGAACCGGAAGAAGAGGTTCCAGAGGAGGAAATATTAGGAACCATAGAAAAACAGACAAATAAAAGAAAACCCTCAACTAATGGACCAAAATTAGTAATAGTCAATGGCGTTTCCGCCGAGGAAGCAAAATATTGGGAAGATTACCAATTTTTCGATGAATCAGACCCCGATGAGGATTCCGATGATGTTATAGAAATTACCTCGACCGAATTTGAAAAAGCAAAAGAAAATAATAAGGGAAAGGGCATCAAAATAGAGAAACCTGATTCCAACCCCGATGAACTTTATATGTATCGTCAACACCCGTATTTCTTAAGTTGTAACAATAACCCGGGAACCTCTAAGCCACCAGGTGTTTCTAAACCATTTGTGAAAACAACGGCTCGTATTAGAGGAACATCATATATCACTAGAAAATTAGCAAAACGAAACAGGTCCGAAGAGGAAGAAACCAGTGAGTCGGAATAAAGAGTTGTAATCATGAGGTGTAAAATATGTAAAATAAGTGTGCTTGTACTTTTTTGTTGTATGTGAAAATTGCTTGTATTATTTGATAATTATCTTTTACGAATCTAACTCTCATCTATTTTTACAGTATAAAAACAAAAATGGATGATAAGGATAGACAACCAAAAATTTTAGAAGACCTACCCGGGGACATGATTGATGAAATCTTGTCTAAAGTCGGTCAGAATTCGTCGACACAATTATTTACGGCGAAATTAGTGTGTAGAACATTTGATGAACGTTCCAGGCATGCCTTAGTTTATAAAAGGCTTTTATTTGAAAGATGGGGTATATCACATTGGGGACAGCGCAAGTTATGCCGTGTTTTCTTTAAAGCGTTAAATGCGGGGAACCCAAATGCAATTTTTCGCTACGGGTTGAGAACCTATTTTCACTCAACATATCCCAACCTAGGACTTCGTGAGTTAGAGAGAGCTTCTAACATGCAACATAAAGAAGCATGTTATGCTTACGGGTTAGTGATGTTCGCTTCTCACCAAAGTGAGAAAAAGAACATCGGATTATGACTGTTAAATAAAACATTCCCACAAGTGACGAATTCAGTAATTGGGGAGAGAAACAAGGTTTTTAGATTATTACGGGGCTGTTGGGCATTACGAAACCCTCGTCCTTTTGACGACGTTACAACATGCTGCCTAGCCTGTAGTGACCCGAACTTTTCCATGTTTATATATATTAATTGAGATTGATATTTACATGATTAAATGTTTCCAACATGTTAAGCAATCAAACTTGTTAAGACTTGATTAATTGAAATATGTTTCATATAGACAATTGACCACCCAAGTTGATCGGTGATTCACGAACGTTAAAACTTGTAAAAACTATATGATGACATATATATGGATATATATATATAGTTAACATGATACTATGATAAGAAAACATATCATAAAGTATATTAACAATGAACTACATATGTAAAAACAAGACTACTAACTTAATGATTTTTAAACGAGACATATATGTAACGATTATCGTTGTAAAGACATTTAATGTATATATATCATATTAAGAGATATTCATACATGATAATATCATGATAATATAATAATTTAAAATCTCATTTGATATTATAAACATTGGGTTAACAACATTTAACAAGATCGTTAACCTAAAGGTTTCAAAACAACACTTACATGTAACGACTAACGATGACTTAACGACTCAGTTAAAATGTATATACATGTAGTGTTTTAATATGTATTTATACACTTTTGAAAGACTTCAATACACTTATCAAAATACTTCTACTTAACAAAAATGCTTACAATTACATCCTCGTTCAGTTTCATCAACAATTCTACTCGTATGCACCCGTATTCGTACTCGTACAATACACAGCTTTTAGATGTATGTACTATTGGTATATACACTCCAATGATCAGCTCTTAGCAGCCCATGTGAGTCACCTAACACATGTGGGAACCATCATTTGGCAACTAGCATGAAATATCTCATAAAATTACAAAAATATGAGTAATCATTCATGACTTATTTACATGAAAACAAAATTACATATCCTTTATATCTAATCCATACACCAACGACCAAAAACACCTACAAACACTTTCATTCTTCAATTTTCTTCATCTAATTGATCTCTCTCAAGTTCTATCTTCAAGTTCTAAGTGTTCTTCATAAATTCCAAAAGTTCTAGTTTCATAAAATCAAGAATACTTTCAAGTTTGCTAGCTCATTTCCAATCTTGTAAGGTGATCATCCAACCTCAAGAAATCTTTGTTTCTTACAGTAGGTTATCATTATAATACAAGGTAATAATCATATTCAAACTTTGGTTCAATTTCTATAACTATAACAATCTTATTTCAAGTGATGATCTTACTTGAACTTGTTTTCGTGTCATGATTCTGCTTCAAGAACTTCGAGCCATCCAAGGATCCATTGAAGCTAGATCCATTTTTCTCTTTTCCAGTAGGTTTATCCAAGGAACTTAAGGTATTAATGATGTTCATAACATCATTCGATTCATACATATAAAGCTATCTTATTCGAAGGTTTAAACTTGTAATCACTAGAACATAGTTTAGTTAATTCTAAACTTGTTCGCAAACAAAAGTTAATCCTTCTAACTTGACTTTTAAAATCAACTAAACACATGTTCTATATCTATATGATATGCTAACTTAATGATTTAAAACCTGGAAACACGAAAAACACCGTAAAACCGGATTTACGCCGTCGTAGTAACACCGCGGGCTGTTTTGGGTTAGTTAATTAAAAACTATGATAAACTTTGATTTAAAAGTTGTTATTCTGAGAAAATGATTTTTATTATGAACATGAAACTATATCCAAAAATTATGGTTAAACTCAAAGTGGAAGTATGTTTTCTAAAATGGTCATCTAGACGTCGTTCTTTCGACTGAAATGACTACCTTTACAAAAACGACTTGTAACTTATTTTTCCGACTATAAACCTATACTTTTTCTGTTTAGATTCATAAAATAGAGTTCAATATGAAACCATAGCAATTTGATTCACTCAAAACGGATTTAAAATAAAGAAGTTATGGGTAAAACAAGATTGGATAATTTTTCTCATTTTAGCTACGTGAAAATTGGTAACAAATCTATTCCAACCATAACTTAATCAACTTGTATTGTATATTATGTAATCTTGAGATACCATAGACACGTATACAATGTTTTGACCTATCATGTCGACACATCTATATATATTTCGGAACAACCATAGACACTCTATATGTGAATGTTGGAGTTAGCTATACAGGGTTGAGGTTGATTCCAAAATATATATAGTTTGAGTTGTGATCAATACTGAGATACGTATACACTGGGTCGTGGATTGATTCAAGATAATATTTATCGATTTATTTCTGTACATCTAACTGTGGACAACTAGTTGTAGGTTACTAACGAGGACAGCTGACTTAATAAACTTAAAACATCAAAATATATTAAAAGTGTTGTAAATATATTTTGAACATACTTTGATATATATGTATATATTGTTATAGGTTCGTGAATCAACCAGTGGCCAAGTCTTACTTCCCGACGAAGTAAAAAAATCTGTGAAAGTGAGTTATAGTCCCACTTTTAAAATCTAATATTTTTGGGATGAGAATACATGCAGGTTTTATAAATGATTTACAAAATAGACACAAGTACGTGAAACTACATTCTATGGTTGAATTATCGAAATCGAATATGCCCCTTTTTATTAAGTCTGGTAATCTAAGAATTAGGGAACAGACACCCTAATTGACGCGAATCCTAAAGATAGATCTATTGGGCCTAACAAACCCCATCCAAAGTACCGGATGCTTTAGTACTTCGAAATTTATATCATATCCGAAGGGTGTCCCGGAATGATGGGGATATTCTTATATATGCATCTTGTTAATGTTGGTTACCAGGTGTTCACAATATGAATGATTTTTATCTCTATGTATGGGATGTGTATTGAAATATGAAATCTTGTGGTCTATTGTTACGATTTGATATATATAGGTTAAACCTATAACTCACCAACATTTTTGTTGACGTTTAAAGCATGTTTATTCTCAGGTGAATATTAAGAGCTTCCGCTGTTGCATACTAAAATAAGGACAAGATTTGGAGTCCATGTTTGTATGATATTGTGTAAAAACTGCATTCAAGAAACTGATTTCGATGTAACATATTTGTATTGTAAACCATTATGTAATGGTCGTGTGTAAACAGGATATTTTAGATTATCATTATTTGATAATCTACGTAAAGCTTTTTAAACCTTTATTTATGAAATAAAGGTTATGGTTTGTTTTAAAAATGAATGCAGTCTTTGAAAAACGTCTCATATAGAGGTCAAAACCTCGCAACGAAATCAATTAATATGGAACGTTTTTAATCAATAAGAACGGGACATTTCAGTTGGTATCCGAGCGTTGGTCTTAGAGAACCAGAAAATTTGCATTAGTGTGTCTTATCGAGTTTGTTAGGACGCATTAGTAAGTCTGGACTTCGATCGTGTTTTCTTTAAAAATGATTGCTTAACATTTTTGTTGGAAACTATATATTTTTAACATATGAATATTATGTGATATATTAATCTCTTAACGTGTTTGATATTATGTGATAGATGTCTACCTCTAGAACAAGTCCCATTGACTCACCTAATAATAATGAAGAGTCAAATGTAAATTGGAATGATTTGTGGACTGATTCACAAGTTCCCGAAGAGGAACCGGAAGAAGAGTCGGAACCGGAAGAAGAATCGGAACCGGAAGAAGAATCGGAACCGGATGAAGAAATAGAACCGGTGGGGGAAATAATAAAACGGTTAAGTAAAAGAAAATCCTCAACCAACCGACCAAAGTTAATTATGGTCAATGGTGTTTCCGCCAAGGAAGCAAAATATTGGGAGGATTACCAATTCTCCGATGAATCGGATTCCGACGAGAATTCCGATGATGTTATAGAAATTACCCCAACTGAATTTAAAAAGGCAAAAGAAAATAATAAGGGAAAGGGCATAAAAATAGAGAAATCTAATTCCAACCCCGATGAACTTTATATGTATCGTCAACCCCCGAAGTCCTTAAGTTGTAACAATGACCCGGGAACCTCTAAACCACCAGGTTTTTCTAAACCAATGTGGACAACGACGGCTCGTATTAGGGGAACATCATATATCCCTAGAAACTTGGCAAAACGAACCAAAACCGAAGAAGAAGAAACGAGCGAGTCGGAATAAGATAGTTGTATTCGTGTGGTGTAATATATGTAATATAGTGTTCTTATGCTTTATGATATATGTAAAAATTGCTTGTATTAATACGTATTTTTTTTATGAATGTAACTCTTGTCTATTTTACAGTTTAAAAACACAAAATGGATAGACAACCCAATATTTTAAGAGACCTACCCGGAGACATGATTGATGAAATCTTGTCTAGAGTCGGCCAGAATTCTTCGGCACAACTATTTAAGGCGAGATCAGTTTGTAAGACATTCGAAGAACGTTCCAAGAATGTCTTGGTTTATAAGAGACTTTCGTTTGAAAGATGAGGGATATCACATTGGGAAACCCATAAGTTACGATGTGTTTACTTTGACGCATATATTGCGGGGAACCCAAATGCTATTTTACGCAACGGGTTAAGAAATTATTTTGACTCAATATATCCGAATATTGGACTTCGTGATTTAGAAAAAGCGGCTAACATGCAACATAAAGAAGCATGTTATGCTTACGGATTAGTAATGTTCGCTTCTCACCAAAGTGAGAACAAGAACATCGGGCTACAACTATTAAACAAAACGTTTCCACAAGTGACGGAGTCGGTAATTGGGGTAAGAAATGAGGTTTTTAGATTATTACGGGACTGTTGGACATTACGTAACCCTCGTCCCTTTGACGACGTTACAACACGCTGTCTTATCAACAGCCATAACAGTTATGTTCCACAAGACCAAGGATGGGAAGTAATCCTAGTAAAACCAGAATGCATGACTTGTTTCTGGACGTATGAATTACGTGTCTTTATTGCCTTTGCTGAACGACTTGTGTACTAGCTAGAATTATCTTCACAACCATCTTGTATCAAATTTATTGTGTGCTATATTTCATGCTATATGTAAAATAAGCGGTATTGTAAGTTTGTAAAATATTGTGTAAAAGTTTGAACGCGAAATATTATTATAATCAGTTTTTCATATAGAATTGTAGTAGTTGAATTGTATATTAGCTACTAAGTATGAACTTAACGGGTAGGTACTACCCGAATTTAAACTTATAAAACGCTAATATGAAGAAAAAGCTTTTATAAATGAGTTCATATTATGCTACGAAATACTATTAACTACTCTTAATATTCTGTATGATTAACTTGTTCCATTTGACTATTTTGAAGGAAATGGCACCGACTACTCGACACACCGTGAATATGAATGAAGAGGAATTCCGTACTTTTCTAGCTTCAAACATAGCCGCAGTACAGGCTGCGCTACATACCAACAATAACCTTGGATCTAGCAGTACAGGAAATCGTGTAGGATGCACCTACAAAGAATTCACTGCCTGCAAACCTTTGGAATTTGATGGAACCGAAGGACCGATCGGATTGAAACGGTGGACCGAGAAGGTTGAATCGGTGTTTTCCATAAGTAAGTGTACTGAAGAGGACAAAGTGAAGTACGCTACGCATACCTTCACAGGTTCTGCGTTAACATGGTGGAATACCTATCTAGAGCAAGTGGGACAAGATGATGCGTACGCACTACCGTGGTCAGCATTCAAGCACTTGATGAACGAGAAGTACCGTCCCAGAACCGAGGTCAATAAACTCAAGACAGGACTTAGAGGGTTACGAATCCAAGGATTTGATATTACCACGTACGAAAGACGATTCACAGAATTGTGCCTATTGTGTCCGGGAGCATTCGAAGATGAGGAAGAGAAGATCGATGCGTTTGTGAAAGGATTACCGGAAAGAATCCAAGAAGATATAAGTTCACACGAGCCCGCCTCCATACAACAGGCATGTAGAATGGCTCACAAACTAGTGAACCAGATTGAAGAAAGAATTAAAGAACAGACTGCTGAAGAGGCCAATGTGAAGCAAGTCAAAAGAAAGTGGGAGGAAAACGGTGATAAGAATCACCAATACAACAACAACAGCAATTACAACAATAATCGCAACAATTATCCCAACAATCGCAACATCAATCGCAACTACAACAAACGGCCCAACAACAACAACAACAACAACAACAACAACAACAACAACAACTACAACAATCATCCCAACAACAATAATAACCGCAACAACAACAACAATCAGAAGCAGCTATGCCAAAGGTGTGAAAAGAATCACTCGGGGTTCTGCACCAAATTTTGCAACAAGTGTAAAAGAAATGGTCATAGCGCGGCGAAGTGTGAGGTCTATGGACCAGGGGTTAATAGAACGAAAGGAACAAATGGTGTCGGAACGAGTAATGGCGGAGCAAGTAGTGTCGGAGCAAGTTATGCCAATGTAGTTTGTTATAAATGTGGAAAACCAGGCCACATTATTAGAAATTGCCCGAACCAGGAGAACACGAATGGACAAGGTCGTGGAAGAGTTTTCAATATTAATGCGGTAGAGGCACAGGAAGACCCGGAGCTTGTTACGGGTACGTTTCTTATTGACAATAAATCTGCTTACGTTTTATTTGATTCGGGTGCGGATAGAAGCTATATGAGTAGAGATTTTTGTGCTAAATTAAGTTGTCCATTGACGCCTTTGGATAGTAAATTTTTACTCGAATTAGCAAATGGTAAATTAATTTCAGCAGATAATATATGTCGGAATCGAGAAATTAAACTGGTTAGCGAAACATTTAAGATTGATTTGATACCAGTAGAGTTAGGGAGTTTTGATGTGATAATCGGTATGGACTGGTTGAAAGAAGTGAAAGCGGAGATCGTTTGTTACAAAAATGCAATTCGCATTATACGAGAAAAAGGAAAACCCTTAATGGTGTACGGAGAAAAGGGCAACACGAAGCTACATCTTATTAGTAATTTGAAGGCACAAAAACTAATAAGAAAAGGTTGCTATGCTGTTCTAGCACACGTCGAGAAAGTACAAACTGAAGAAAAGAGCATCAATGATGTTCCCATTGCAAAAGAATTTCCCGATGTATTTCCGAAAGAATTACCGGGATTACCCCCACATCGATCCGTTGAATTTCAAATAGATCTTGTACCAGGAGCTGCACCAATAGCTCGTGCTCCTTACAGACTCTCACCCAGCGAGATGAAAGAACTGCAAAGCCAATTACAAGAACTTTTAGAGCGTGGTTTCATTCGACCAAGCACATCACCGTGGGGAGCTCCTGTTTTGTTTGTCAAGAAGAAAGATGGTACATTCAGGTTGTGTATCGACTACCGAGAGTTGAACAAACTTATCATCAAGAACCGCCACCCACTACCGAGAATCGACGACTTATTTGATCAACTACAAGGCTCGTCTGTTTATTCAAAGATTGACTTACGTTCCGGGTATCATCAAATGCGGGTGAAAGAAGATGATATTCCAAAGACTGCTTTCAGAACACGTTACGGTCATTACGAGTTTATGGTCATGCCGTTTGGTTTAACTAATGCACCAGCTGTGTTCATGGACCTTATGAACCGAGTGTGTGGACCATACCTTGACAAGTTTGTCATTGTTTTCATTGATGACATACTTATTTACTCAAAGAATGACCAAGAACACGGTGAACATTTGAGAAAGGTGTTAGAAGTATTGAGGAAGGAAGAATTGTACGCTAAGTTTTCAAAGTGTGCATTTTGGTTGGAAGAAGTTCAATTCCTCGGTCACATAGTGAACAAAGAAGGTATTAAGGTGGATCCGGCAAAGATAGAAACTGTTGAAAAGTGGGAAACCCCGAAAACTCCGAAACACATACGCCAGTTTTTAGGACTAGCTGGTTACTACAGAAGGTTCATCCAAGACTTTTCCAGAATAGCAAAACCCTTGACTGCATTAACGCATAAAGGGAAGAAATTTGAATGGAATGATGAACAAGAGAAAGCGTTTCAGTTATTGAAGAAAAAGCTAACTACGGCACCTATATTGTCATTGCCTGAAGGGAATGATGATTTTGTGATTTATTGTGATGCATCAAAGCAAGGTCTCGGTTGTGTATTAATGCAACGAACGAAGGTGATTGCTTATGCGTCTAGACAATTGAAGATTCACGAACAAAATTATACGACGCATGATTTGGAATTAGGCGCGGTTGTTTTTGCATTAAAGACTTGGAGGCACTACTTATATGGGGTCAAAAGTATTATATATACCGACCACAAAAGTCTTCAACACATATTTAATCAGAAACAACTGAATATGAGGCAGCGTAGGTGGATTGAATTATTAAATGATTACGACTTTGAGATTCGTTACCACCCGGGGAAGGCAAATGTGGTAGCCGATGCCTTGAGCAGGAAGGACAGAGAACCCATTCGAGTAAAATCTATGAATATAATGATTCATAATAACCTTACTACTCAAATAAAGGAGGCGCAACAAGGAGTTTTAAAAGAGGGAAATTTAAAGGATGAAATACCCAAAGGATCAGAGAAGCATCTTAATATTCGGGAAGACGGAACCCGGTATAGGGCTGAAAGGATTTGGGTACCAAAATTTGGAGATATGAGAGAAATGGTACTTAGAGAAGCTCATAAAACCAGATACTCAATACATCCTGGAACGGGGAAGATGTACAAGGATCTCAAGAAACATTTTTGGTGGCCGGGTATGAAAGCCGATGTTGCTAAATATGTAGGAGAATGTTTGACGTGTTCTAAGGTCAAAGCTGAGCATCAAAAACCATCAGGTCTACTTCAACAACCAGAAATCCCGGAATGGAAATGGGAAAACATTACCATGGATTTCATCACTAAATTGCCAAGGACTGCAAGTGGTTTTGATACTATTTGGGTAATAGTTGATCGTCTCACCAAATCAGCACACTTCCTGCCAATAAGAGAAGATGACAAGATGGAGAAGTTAGCACGACTGTATTTGAAGGAAGTCGTCTCCAGACATGGAATACCAATCTCTATTATCTCTGATAGGGATGGCAGATTTATTTCAAGATTCTGGCAGACATTACAGCAAGCATTAGGAACTCGTCTAGACATGAGTACTGCCTATCATCCACAAACCAATGGGCAGAGCGAAAGGACGATACAAACGCTTGAAGACATGCTACGAGCATGTGTTATTGATTTCGGAAACAGTTGGGATCGACATCTACCGTTAGCAGAATTTTCCTACAACAACAGCTACCATTCAAGCATTGAGATGGCGCCGTTTGAAGCACTTTATGGTAGAAAGTGCAGGTCTCCGATTTGTTGGAGTGAAGTGGGGGATAGACAGATTACGGGTCCGGAGATTATACAAGAAACTACCGAGAAGATCATCCAAATTCAACAACGGTTGAAAACTGCCCAAAGTCGACAAAAGAGCTACGCTGACATTAAAAGAAAAGATATAGAATTTGAAATTGGAGAGATGGTCATGCTTAAAGTTGCACCTTGGAAAGGCGTTGTTCGATTTGGTAAACGAGGGAAATTAAATCCAAGGTATATTGGACCATTCAAGATTATTGATCGTGTCGGACCAGTAGCTTACCGACTAGAGTTACCTCAACAACTCGCGGCTGTACATAACACTTTCCACGTCTCGAATTTGAAGAAATGTTTTGCTAAAGAAGATCTCACTATTCCGTTAGATGAAATCCAAATCAACGAAAAACTTCAATTCATCGAAGAACCCGTCGAAATAATGGATCGTGAGGTTAAAAGACTTAAGCAAAACAAGATACCAATTGTTAAGGTTCGATGGAATGCTCGTAGAGGACCCGAGTTCACCTGGGAGCGTGAAGATCAGATGAAGAAGAAATACCCGCATCTATTTCCAGAAGATTCGTCAACACCTTCAACAGCTTAAAATTTCGGGACGAAATTTATTTAACGGGTAGGTACTGTAGTGACCCGAACTTTTCCATGTTTATATATATTAATTGAGATTGATATTTACATGATTAAATGTTTCCAACATGTTAAGCAATCAAACTTGTTAAGACTTGATTAATTGAAATATGTTTCATATAGACAATTGACCACCCAAGTTGATCGGTGATTCACGAACGTTAAAACTTGTAAAAACTATATGATGACATATATATGGATATATATATATAGTTAACATGATACTATGATAAGAAAACACATCATAAAGTATATTAACAATGAACTACATATGTAAAAACAAGACTACTAACTTAATGATTTTTAAACGAGACATATATGTAACGATTATCGTTGTAAAGACATTTAATGTATATATATCATATTAAGAGATATTCATACATGATAATATCATGATAATATAATAATTTAAAATCTCATTTGATATTATAAACATTGGGTTAACAACATTTAACAAGATCGTTAACCTAAAGGTTTCAAAACAACACTTACATGTAACGACTAACGATGACTTAACGACTCAGTTAAAATGTATATACATGTAGTGTTTTAATATGTATTTATACACTTTTGAAAGACTTCAATACACTTATCAAATTACTTCTACTTAACAAAAATGCTTACAATTACATCCTCGTTCAGTTTCATCAACAATTCTACTCGTATGCACCCGTATTCGTACTCGTACAATACACAGCTTTTAGATGTATGTACTATTGGTATATACACTCCAATGATCAGCTCTTAGCAGCCCATGTGAGTCACCTAACACATGTGGGAACCATCATTTGGCAACTAGCATGAAATATCTCATAAAATTACAAAAATATGAGTAATCATTCATGACTTATTTACATGAAAACAAAATTACATATCCTTTATATCTAATCCATACACCAACGACCAAAAACACCTACAAACACTTTCATTCTTCAATTTTCTTCATCTAATTGATCTCTCTCAAGTTCTATCTTCAAGTTCTAAGTGTTCTTCATAAATTCCAAAAGTTCTAGTTTCATAAAATCAAGAATACTTTCAAGTTTGCTAGCTCACTTCCAATCTTGTAAGGTGATCATCCAACCTCAAGAAATCTTTGTTTCTTACAGTAGGTTATCATTCTAATACAAGGTAATAATCATATTCAAACTTTGGTTCAATTTCTATAACTATAACAATCTTATTTCAAGTGATGATCTTACTTGAACTTGTTTTCGTGTCATGATTCTGCTTCAAGAACTTCGAGCCATCCAAGGATCCATTGAAGCTAGATCCATTTTTCTCTTTTCCAGTAGGTTTATCCAAGGAACTTAAGGTATTAATGATGTTCATAACATCATTCGATTCATACATATAAAGCTATCTTATTCGAAGGTTTAAACTTGTAATCACTAGAACATAGTTTAGTTAATTCTAAACTTGTTCGCAAACAAAAGTTAATCCTTCTAACTTGACTTTTAAAATCAACTAAACACATGTTCTATATCTATATGATATGCTAACTTAATGATTTAAAACCTGGAAACACGAAAAACACCGTAAAACCGGATTTACGCCGTCGTAGTAACACCGCGGGCTGTTTTGGGTTAGTTAATTAAAAACTATGATAAACTTTGATTTAAAAGTTGTTATTCTGAGAAAATGATTTTTATTATGAACATGAAACTATATCCAAAAATTATGGTTAAACTCAAAGTGGAAGTATGTTTTCTAAAATGGTCATCTAGACGTCGTTCTTTCGACTGAAATGACTACCTTTACAAAAACGACTTGTAACTTATTTTTCCGACTATAAACCTATACTTTTTCTGTTTAGATTCATAAAATAGAGTTCAATATGAAACCATAGCAATTTGATTCATTCAAAACGGATTTAAAATAAAGAAGTTATGGGTAAAACAAGATTGGATAATTTTTCTCATTTTAGTTACGTGAAAATTGGTAACAAATCTATTCCAACCATAACTTAATCAACTTGTATTGTATATTATGTAATCTTGAGATACCATAGACACGTATACAATGTTTCGACCTATCATGTCGACACATCTATATATATTTCGGAACAACCATAGACACTCTATATGTGAATGTTGGAGTTAGCTATACAGGGTTGAGGTTGATTCCAAAATATATATAGTTTGAGTTGTGATCAATACTGAGATACGTATACACTGGGTCGTGGATTGATTCAAGATAATATTTATCGATTTATTTCTGTACATCTAACTGTGGACAACTAGTTGTAGGTTACTAACGAGGACAGCTGACTTAATAAACTTAAAACATCAAAATATATTAAAAGTGTTGTAAATATATTTTGAACATACTTTGATATATATGTATATATTGTTATAGGTTCGTGAATCAACCAGTGGCCAAGTCTTACTTCCCGACGAAGTAAAAAAATCTGTGAAAGTGAGTTATAGTCCCACTTTTAAAATCTAATATTTTTGGGATGAGAATACATGCAGGTTTTATAAATGATTTACAAAATAGACACAAGTACGTGAAACTACATTCTATGGTTGAATTATCGAAATCGAATATGCCCCTTTTTATTAAGTCTGGTAATCTAAGAATTAGGGAACAGACACCCTAATTGACGCGAATCCTAAAGATAGATCTATTGGGCCTAACAAACCCCATCCAAAGTACCGGATGCTTTAGTACTTCGAAATTTATATCATATCCGAAGGGTGTCCCGGAATGATGGGGATATTCTTATATATGCATCTTGTTAATGTTGGTTACCAGGTGTTCACCATATGAATGATTTTTATCTCTATGTATGGGATGTGTATTGAAATATGAAATCTTGTGGTCTATTGTTACGATTTGATATATATAGGTTAAACCTATAACTCACCAACATTTTTGTTGACATTTAAAGCATGTTTATTCTCAGGTGAATATTAAGAGCTTCCGCTGTTGCATACTAAAATAAGGACAAGATTTGGAGTCCATGTTTGTATGATATTGTGTAAAAACTGCATTCAAGAAACTGATTTCGATGTAACATATTTGTATTGTAAACCATTATGTAATGGTCGTGTGTAAACAGGATATTTTAGATTATCATTATTTGATAATCTACGTAAAGCTTTTTAAACCTTTATTTATGAAATAAAGGTTATGGTTTGTTTTAAAAATGAATGCAGTCTTTGAAAAACGTCTCATATAGAGGTCAAAACCTCGCAACGAAATCAATTAATATGGAACGTTTTTAATCAATAAGAACGGGACATTTCATAGCCAACGGTCATAACGGTTATTTTCCACAAGACCAAGGATGGGAAGTAGTCTTAGTAAAACCAGAATGCATGACTTGTTTCTGGACTTATGAATTACGTGTTTTTATTGCCTTTGCTGAACAACTTGCGTATTAACTAGGATTGTTGTCACAACTATTTTGTATTAAAGTGATTGTGTGCTATACTTCATGCTATATGTATAATAGCGGTATTGTAAGTTTGTAAATTTTTGTATAAAAGTTTGAAACGCGAAATATTATTATAATCAGTTTTTCATATAGAATTGTAGTAGTTGAATGGTATATTAGCTACTAAGTATGAACTTAACGGGTAGGTACTACCCGAATTAAAATTATAAAACGCTAATATGAAGAAGAAGCTTTTATAAATGAGTTCATATTATGCTACGAAATACTATTGACTACTCTTAATATTCTATATGATTAACTTAATTTTTTTGGGCTATTTTTGAAGGAAATGGTACCGACGACTCGTCAAAATTTGAACATGAGCGAGGAAGACTTTCGTGTTTTCCTTGCAGCAAACATAGCCGCAGTACAGGCTGCAATGCAAAACAACAACAATAACTCTGAATCTAGCAATGCAAATAACGCCACAAGAAATAGTGTAGGATGCTCCTACAAAGAATTCATTGCCTGTAAACCTCTGGAATTCAATGGAACCGAGGGTCTAATCGGATTGAAACGGTGGACCGAAAAGGTTGAATCGGTGTTTGCCATAAGTAAGTGTACTGAAGAAGACAAAGTAAAGTACGCTATGCATACCTTCACAGGTACTGCGTTAACATGGTGGAATACCTATCTAGAACAAGTGGGATAAGATGCTGCGTACGCACTACCGTGGTCAGCATTCAAACATCTGATGACTGAGCAGTATCGTCCCAGAAGCGAGGTCAACAAGCTAAAAGTAGAGCTTAATGGATTACGAACACAAGGATTCGATATTACCACATACGAACGACGATTCACGGAGTTGTGCTTATTGTGCCCGAGAGCGTTCGAAGATGAAGAGGAGAAAATCGACGCATTTGTAAAAGGGTTACCAGAAAGGATCCAAGAAGATATAAGTTCACACGAGCCCGATTCCATATAAAAGGCAAGTCGAATGGTTCATAAACTCATAAATCAGATTGAGGAAAGAGTTAAAGAGTAGACGGCCGAAGAAGCCAACACGAAACAAATCAAGAGAAAGTGGGAAGAAACCAGTGACAAGGGTCATAATTTTAATAATCAACACAACAATCACAACTACAATCTCACCAATTTTCGCAACAGTAAACGCAACAACAACAACCACCCCAACAATAACTACAACAACCATTTCAACAACAATAACAACCGCAACAACAACAATCCCAACAATAACAACAAGAGGCAGAAACCATGTCAGAGGTGTGAAGGATACCATCCGACTGGGCTCTGTACGGCAGTGTGTACTAAGTGTAAAAGAAAGGGCCATGGTACGACAAAGTGCGAAATCTACGGATCAATGGCTAAGGGAACAAATAATACCGGAACAAGTTCTGCCGACATTACCTATTTCGGATGCGGGAAGAAGGGCCATTACAAAAATGCGTGTACAAATCAGGGGGATAATAATGGGCAAGGCTGAGGAAGAGTCTTCAACATTAATGCGGTTGAAGCACAGGAAGACCCGGAGCTTGTTACGGGTACGTTTCTTATTGACAATACATATGCTTATGTTTTATTTGATTCGGGTGTGGATAGAAGCTATATGAGTAAGGATTTCTGTGCTAAAATAATTTATCCATTGATGCCTTTGGATAATAAATTTTTACTCGAATTAGCAAACGGTAAATTAATTACAGCAGATAAGATATGTCAGAATCGAGAAATTAAACTGGTTAGCGAAACGTTTAAGATTGATTTGATACCAGTAGAGTTAGGGAGTTTTGATGTGATAATCGGCATGGACTGGTTGAAAAAGGAGAGAGCGGAAATCGTATGTTATAAAAATGCGATTCGCATTGTAAGAGAAAAAGAAAAACCCTTAATGGTGTACGGAGAAAAGAGCAACGCGAAGCTAAATCTTATTAGTAATTTAAAGGGGCAAAAACTAATAAGAAAAGGTTGCTATGCTGTTCTAGCACACATCGAAGAAGTCAACCCGAAGAAAAGAACATCAATGATGTTCCCGTCGCAAAAGAATTTCCCAATGTATTTCCGAAAGAATTACCGGGACTACCTCCACACCGATCTGTTGAATTTCAAATAGATCTCGTACCAGGAGCTGCACCAATAGCTCGTGCTCCATACAGACTCGCACCCAGCGAAATGAAGGAACTCCAAAGCCAATTACAAGAACTCTTAGAGCGTGGTTTCATTCGACCAAGCACATCACCATGGGGAGCTCCTGTTTTGTTTGTCAAGAAGAAAGATGGTACATTCAGGTTGTGTATCAACTACCGAGAGTTGAACAAACATACCATCAAGAACCATTACCCACTACCGAGAATTGATGACTTATTTAATCAACTACAAGGTTCGTCAGTTTATTCGAAGATTGATTTACATTCCGGATATCATTAAATGCGGGTGAATGAGGATGATATTCCGAAAATAGCTTTTAGGACGCGTTACGGTCATTACGAGTTTATGGTTATGCCATTTGGTTTGACTAACGCTCCAGCTGTATTCATGGACCTTATGAACCGAGTGTGTGGACCATATCTTGACAAGTTTGTCATTGTTTTCATCGATGACATACTTATCTACTCAAAGAATGATCAAGAGCACGAAGAACATTTGAGAAAAGTGCTAGAGTTGTTGAGGAAAGAAAAACTGTACGCTAAGTTTTTAAAGTGTGCATTTTGGTTGGAAGAAGTTCAATTTCTCGGTCACATAGTGAACAAAGAAGGTATTCAGGTGGATCCGGCAAAGATTGAAACCGTTGAAAAATGGGAAACCCCGAAAACTCTGAAGCATATACGCCAATTTTTAGGACTAGCTGGTTACTACAGAAGATTCATCCAAGATTTTTCCAAAATAGCAAAACCCTTGACCGCATTAACGCATAAAGGGAAGAAATTTGAATGGAAAGATGAGCAGAAGAAAGCGTTTCAATTGTTGAAGAAAAAGTTAACTAGGGCACCTATATTATCATTGCCTGAAGGGAATGATGATTTTGTGATATATTGTGACGCCTCAAAGCAAGGCCTCAGTTGTGTATTAATGCAACGAACGAAGGTAATTGCTTATGCGTCTAGACAATTGAAGATTCGCGAGCAGAATTATACGACGCATGATTTGGAATTAGGCGCGGTTGTTTTTGTATTAAAGACTTGGAGGCACTACTTATATGGGGTCAAAAGTATTATATATATCGATCACAAAAGTCTCCAACACATATTTAATCAGAAACAACTAAACATGAGGCAGCGTAGGTGGATTGAGTTATTGAATGATTACAATTTCGAGATCCGTTACCATCCGGGGAAGGCGAATGTGGTAGCAGACGCTTTGAGTAGAAAGGACAGAGAACCTATGAGGGTAAAAGCTATGAATATAATTATTCGTACTAACCTTACTACTCAAATAAAGGAGGTGCAGCAGGGTGTCGTAAAAGAAGGGAATTTGAAGAATGAAATACCCAAAGGATCAGAGAAACACCTTAATATTCGAGAAGACGGAACCCTGTATAGAGCCGAAAGAATTTGGGTACCAAAGTTTGGAGATGTGAGAAAAATGGTACTTGGGGAAGCACATAAAACCAGATACTCAATACATCCCGAAGCGAAAAAGATGTACAAGGACCTCAAGAAACATTTTTGGTGGTCGGGTATGAAAGCCGATATTGCGAGATTTGTAGGAGAATGTTTGACGTGTTCTAAGGTTAAAGCTGAACATCAGAAACCATCAGGTCTACTTCAACAACCTGAAATCCCAGAATGGAAATAGGAAAATATTACCATGGATTTCATTACTAAATTTCCAAGAACTGCAAGTGGTTATGATACTATTTGGGTAATAGTCGATCGTCTTACCAAATCAGCACACTTTCTGCCAATGAGAGAAGACGATAAAATGGAGAAGTTGGTGCGATTATATTTAAAGGAAGTTGTCTCCAGACATGGAATACCAATCTCTATTATCTCTGATAGGGATGGAAGATTTGTTTCAAGGTTTTGGCAGACACTGCAACAAGCATTGGGGACTCGTGTAGACATGAGTACTGCTTATCATCCACAAACTGATGGGCAAAGTGAAAGGACGATACAGACCCTTGAAGACATGCTACGAGCATGTGTTATCGATTTCGGAAACAGTTGGGATCGACACCTACCGTTAGCAGAATTTTCCTACAACAACAGTTACCATTCGAGTATTGAAATGGCGCCGTTTGAAGCACTTTATGGTAGAAAGTGCAGGTCTCCGATTTGTTGGTGTGAAGTGGGGGATAGATAGATTACGGGTCCGGAGATAATACAAGAAACTACCGAGAAAATCATCCAAATTCAACAACGATTGAAAACCGCCCAGAGTCGACAAAAGAGCTACGCGGACAGTAAAAGAAAAGATATAGAATTTGAGATTGAAGAGATGGTCATGCTTAAGATTTCATCTTGGAAAGGCGTTGTTCAATTTGGTAAACGGGGGAAACTAAATCCAAGGTACATTGGACCATTCAAGATTATAGATTGTGTCGGACCAGTAGCTTACCAACTTGAGTTACCTCAACAACTCGTGGCTGTATATAACACTTTCCACGTCTCGAATTTGAAAAAATGTTTTGCTAAAGAAGATCTCACTATTCCATTAGACGAAATCCAAATCAACGAAAAACTTCAATTCATTGAAGAACCCGTTAAAATAATGGATCGTGAGGTTAAAAGACTTAAGCAAAACAAGATACCAATTGTTAAGGTTTGATGGAATGCTCGTAGAGGCGTAAAGCGTCTGTAGGTGGCTTTTTAAGTCCGCCGTCAAATCCCAGGGCTCAACTCTGGACAGGCGGTGGAAACTACCAAGCTCGAGTACGGTAGGGGCAGAGGGAATTTCCTGACCCGAGTTCACCTGGGAGCATGAAGATCAGATGAAGAAGAAATACCCGCACCTATTTCCAGAAGATTCGTCAACACCTTCTACAGCTTAAAATTTCGGGAATAAATTTATTTAACGGGTAGGTACTGTAGTGACCCGAACTTTTCCATAATTATATATATTAAATGATATCTAATATTAACATGATTAAATTTTTCCAACATTTTAAGCAATCAAACTTGTTAAGACTTGATTATTTGTTATGAGTTTCATGTAGACAATTGACCACCCAAGTTGACCGGCGATTCACGAACGTTAAAACTTGTAAAAATGACATGATGTTATATATATGGATATATATATGGTTAACATGAGATTATGTTATGTAAGAATCTCACTAGGTATATTAAAAATGTGTAATATACATAAAAATGAGAATATTGAATTATGAAACTCGAAACGATATATATAACGATTATCGTTATAACATCTTACTAAATACATATGTATCATATTAAGATATCGTTACACTATATTTAACATGATAAAATGATAATTATATATATCATTAAGTATATTAACAATGAACTACATATGTAAAACAAGACTACTAACTTAAGAATTTCGAAACAATATATATACGTAACGATTATCGTTGTAATAGTATTTTAACATATATATATGATGTTAAGATATATTTATACACCATGTTATTATGATAACATAACAATTTAACATATTATTTAAGTATTATAACAATGGATTAGTTACATTTAACAAGATCGTTAACTTAAAGGTTTCAAAACAACACTTTCATGTAACGACTAACGGTGACTTAACGACTCAATTAAAATGTATATACATGTAGTGTATTAATATGTATTAGTACACTTTTGAAAGACTTCAAGACACATATCAAAGTACTTCTACTTAACAAAAATGCTTACAATTACATCCTCATTCATTTTTATCAACAATTCTACTCGTATGCACCCGTATTCGTACTCGTACAATACACAGCTTCTAGATGTATATACTATTGGTATATACACTTCAATGATCAGCTTCTTAGCAGTCCATGTAAGTCATTAAACATGTGGGAACCATTATTTGGCAACTAGCATGAAATATCTCACAAAATTACAAAAAATATTATAAATCATTCATGAATTATTTACATGAAAACAAACTTACACATCCTTTATATCTAATCCATATACTAACGACCAAAAACACCTACAAACACTTTCATTCTTCAATTTTCTTCATCTAATTGATCTCTCTTAAGTTCTATCTTCAAGTTCTAAGTGTTCTTCACATATTCTATAAGTTCTAGTTTTATAAAACCAAGAACACTTTCAAGTTTCAAGATTACTTCCAAGCTTTCTAATCTATTCCAAGTAATCATCCAAGATCAAGAAACCTTTGTTACTTACAGTAGGTCATCTCTCTAATTCAAGCTAATACTCATATTCAAACTTTGATTCAATTTCTATAACTATAACAATCTTAATTCGAGCAGAAATCTTACTTGAACTTGTTTTCGTGTCATGATTCTACTTCAAGAACTTTCAAGCCATTCAAGAATCTTTTGAAGCTAGATCATTTCTTCTCACTTCCAGTAGGTTTACCTACTAAACTTAAGGTTGTAATGATGTTCATAACATCATTCAATTCATACATATAAAGCTATCTTATTCGAAGATTCAAACTTGTAATCACTAGAACATAGTTTAGTTAATTCTAAACTTGTTCGCAAATAAAGTTAATCCTTCTAACTTGACTTTTAAAATCAACTGAACACATGTTCTATATCTATATGATATGCTAACTCAATGATTTAAAACCTGGAAACACGAAGAACACCGTAAAACCGGACATACGCCATCGTAGTAACACCGCGGGCTGTTTTGGGTTAGTTAATTAAAAACTATGATAAACTTTGATTTAAAAGTTATTCTTCTGGGAAAATGATTTTTCTTATGAACATGAAACTATATCCAAAAATCATGGTTAAGCTCAAAGTGGAAGTATGTTTTCCAAAATGGTCATCAAGACGTCGTTCTTTCGACTGAAATGACTACCTCTTATAATATTGACTTATAACCTGTATTTCTGACTATAAACTTATACCTTTTCTATTTAGATTCATAAACTTAAGTTCAATATGAAACCATAGCAACTTGAATCACTCAAAACGGATTTGAAACGAAGAAATGACGGGTAAAACAAAATTGGATAAATTTGCTAGTTTTAGCTACGAAAATTTTGTAACAAATCTAGACTAAACATATCCTAACTAAATTATATTGTATTATACATATTATGAAATCTTGGGATACCATAGACACGTATAAAATATTTTGACATATCATATCGACCCATATATATATATATATATTTCAGAACAACCATAAACACTCTATATGCAGTAATGTTTGAGTTGGCTATACAGGGTTGAGGTTGATTTCAAAATAATATATATACTTTGAGTTGTGATCGAGTCTGAGAATTGTAGACACTGGGTTGTGGATTGATTCGAGATAATATATATTGCTTTATTTCTGTACATCTAACTGTGGACAACTAGTTGTAGGTTACTAACGAGGTCTGCTGACTTAACAAACTCAAATCATTAAAACGTAATAAAAATATTGTAAATATATTTTGAACATACTTTGATATATACATATATATATATATACATATATATATATATATATATATATATATATATATATATATATATATATATATATATATATATATATATATATATATATATACATATTTGTTATAGGTTCGTGAATCGACCAGTGGCCAAGTCTTACTTCCGGCAAAGTAAAAATCTGTGAAAGTGAGTTATAGTCCCACTTTTACAATCTAATATTTTTTTGTGATGAGAATACATGCAGCTTTATAAATGTTTTACAAAATAGACACAAGTACGCAAAACTACATTCTATGGTTGGATTATTAAACCGAATATCGCCCTTCAAGTCTGGTAACCTAAGAATTAGGGAAATGGCCCCTAATTGACGCGAATCCTAAAGATAGATCTATTGGGCTTAACAACCCCCATTCAGGTTATGGATGGTTTAGTACTTCGAGATTTTTATACAGACGAGAGGTTCTGTTTTGGGGATATTCTATGCATTAAGTTAACGTCGGTTACCAGGTGTTCAACATATGAATGAATTTTATCTCTATGGAGTTTGCGAAATGCCTGATATGAGATGTGTTATAAAAATGAAATCTTGTGGTCTATTATTATGATTTGATAATATATAGGTTAAACCTGTAACTCACCAACATTTTTGTTGACGTTTTAAGCATGTTTATTCTTAGGTGATTATTAAGAGCATCCGCTGTTGCATACTAAAATAAGGACAAGATTTGTAGTCCATGCTTGTATGATATTGTGTAAAAACTGCATTCAAGAAACTTATTTTTGATGTAATATATTCTTATTGTAAACCATTATGTAATGGTCGTGTGTAAAAGGTATATTTTAGATTATCATTATTTGATAATCTACGTAATGCTTTTTAAACC
Organism: Rutidosis leptorrhynchoides; assembly: GCF_046630445.1. NCBI lineage: Eukaryota > Viridiplantae > Streptophyta > Magnoliopsida > Asterales > Asteraceae > Rutidosis > Rutidosis leptorrhynchoides. Next base: position 641,730,993 of record NC_092335.1, read on the forward strand.
TCTATCGATAAAATAAAGGTTGTGGTTGTTTTAAAAATGAATGCAGTCTTTGAAAAACGTCTCATATAGAGGTCAAAACCTCGCGACGAAATCAATTAATATGGAACGTTTATAATCAATATGAACGGGACATTTCAACACCATCATCATCATATATCAATAATAATCATCAACGACATCCTTCACTTTATCATTCATTGCCGTCACCAACAGAAAAGAAAATGGGAGTCGGATCACATCTCAACACAACCCCCCGAAGATTGACCCAATAGCTAGATTATCTAAGCCCAACAAGTAATTGGATCCTCTCGGCCCATTGGAAATAATTAAATGGTTTGAGTATATGTGTAACATGGAGTTCCGAACGGCAAAATCAAATCAAGAAAAAAAAAAAAATTTCGCTCAGTTTTGCTACCAGCTGAATTCCATCGAACAACAGCCCACAAACTTTATACAGCAACCTTCATTTTCTCGTATTGTATATCATTATTTAAATAATAAAAACAGCAAGTTGCTCTGCACTTTTCTCGTTACTGTATAACATCTCTCTCGACATTTAATAAAAACAGGAAACAAATCATAATAGCAGTTTTATAATGGTTGCAACTTGTGATGTTATGTGTGGGTCACGAAAAAGAAGGAAAACAGCCAGTTGACTGCAGTAATAATCTCAACAAACAACAATTTCGATCCAGCGGGTTTTGTGGAGATTTTCGTGATTATTCAAATAAAGAACGAGTGGTAAGAACCTTCGATGGTTAGTGGGTCAGTAGCAATAACAATGGAGTTTGTTTAGTTTGTGGTTCACGCTAGCTTTCCTTCATAAGCACAACACATGAGACGTCTCATCCAACTAGGGGGTGTGGTTGAATAGGAAACGAAACCGTAAGTGATTCTTGGGTGATTATTTCATGGTGTCGAATAAAAGATGGAAAAATTAGAAGTGGGTTTATGGTGGTAGTTGTTGATGATCAATGAAGATGATATTATAAGGTGACGGTTGGTGGATATGGGTGGTGATAAGGGGGCGGTTCATGGAGAAAGTGAGGGTGATTATTCCGGTGTCTACAACCTCATAACATAACCGAAATTTGTTGTTGTTCATAAATGTACATGAAATAGAAACAAAACATAAGTAAATCGTTAGCCGGTTTGTTTGTCGTGGGTCTAGGTGGAAAATGATGGTTTTGCTGGAGGTGATAGCAGTGGTGTAAGGATGGTGGTCGACATACGAGTGTGGTGGCCAGTGATGGTGGAACTCACGATGAAAAATAGAAATAATAGATGGGTAAATGATTGTTTTTGGAAGTATCAAAATCAAGTCACTCAAGTGTGTATACATGTATATTTATACTAAATGTGCAAGTGGAATGATAAAGGAGTGAAACAAAACAGAATCATGCATATACAGTACCAAATAGTTTAGCCATCGGTTGTTTTAATTTCTTCTACCGACAGTTTCACGGGGTATTATATCGTGATCCGTTGTTTACTCAGTGGTGAATAAAAAGTCTTCGGAAAAATTCTAAAATTTTACAGTAATTATATTTATTTATTTCAGTCATCATGGTATACAATTCGGCCATTATTATTAAATAAAAATTAAATCAACTATCTGCGCTCTATCCCAAGTAAAATAAAAAAAGTGTTAAAATTTAATAATTTGTTCCTAAATACATTTCTAATAAGCCTATAATTTATATCAATCATTTTCGGATCACCGTTTATTTTAAAATTACATAAGTTCGAATTAAACTTGCTTAATTAACCATTGAATGATGAACGAGTGCTACTATCGTTTACAGAATGAATTCAAAACCAAATATATATATATATATATATATATATATATATATATATATATATATATATATATATATATATATATATATATATATATATATATATATATATATATATATATATATATATATATATATATATTCAATATACTTTATATATATTTATTTTAATAATAAATTTTATTATTATTTATATCATTTTATTTTACAAAATTAATTCTAATAACTACATAATATAATATTTCAAATTATATTAGAATATACATATATACATTTTTAAATATATATGTATCTATTTACAAGTAGTTGTTCGTGAATCATCGGGAATAGTCGAAGGTCAATTGAATGTATGTATGTAACAGTTCAAAAGTTTTGAGACTCAACCTAACAGACTTTTCTTATCGTGTCAAAAATATTAAATCGTATCGAGAGTTTAGTTTAAAATTAGTCAAAATTTTTCGGGTCGTCACAATTTGATCCAATCTCTAGGTGATACTGATGCACATATTGCTATTGAACAACTGCTTATGAAGAAAAATACTTTACCTAACTTTAGTGTCGAGTATTATTGTGATCATAATGATTTTTTACGTGGGGTTTTTTGGGCTGACAATATTTCTAAGTTGAACTACAAGGAGTTTGGTGATATTGTTGGCTTTGATGCTACATATTGTACAATTATGTAAGTTTTCTGTAATTCGTATCACTTTATTTTTATTATTTATCATTCAACACTTTATTTTTATCATTCATTTTTCATCATTCATCATTCATCATTCACCATTCATCATTCATCATTCATGCTTCATCAATCATCATTCATCATTCATAATTTCATCATTCATCTTTGATTTTTCTCATTCATATTGATGTGCTGGATCGTAACCTTTATTTTGAACGGATTTTAACTGATTTATTACACGAATTGATTTATTGTATATATGGTGTTTTAATGAATTTGGGTTGATTTCACACATATATTGGCAACTAGTCCTATCCACGTAGTTTAGTTTTATTGGTAAATTCGATTCGTTCCACAGGGAGGCGGAGCGTTTAATGGTTCTTAATAGTCTTTAATGTTAAACTAGTTTAAAGGGGTTTTAGATTAGGAATTATAATATAACAATAATAAAAATATTACTTAATTAAATTAAACTACTTGATAATTTAAAATTACAATATTACAATCTAAATAAATTAAAGGTGATTTAAAAAGATTTAATTAAGGCTCAAAAATTAATTAAAATTTTTAACAGTACGTTAATGAAATTGAATAGAAATATTAATTTAATTTACTAAATGATAAAAAGTAAAAAATAATAACTTACAATATAATTAAATAGGAGTGTTTACTTAAATGTTTTGCCTCTAGATCCATGGATTGTTTTGAGATTAAGTCCGATTAAAATGTTTTTATATATAACTTTATATTTTCTTTCAAATATATAAAATCTCCCTACTTATTAAAAGAAAAGCCTAATTGTGAAATAATGTTTCAATTTGAGTCTTTAAATTGAATCTTAACCATTAGATCAAGATTAATAAACAATTAGGATCCTTGATCTATTTTACGAAATTGTATTACAAATAAATATTCAGTTTCAATTTAAAAAGACATCCATGCCCTTTCCTTGAATTAAATTGAAATTGAAACATTGAATTGAATTTCCCTATCTTATCTTATATCTTATTTATTAAACGCGTACAACAATTTGAATCATTATGTACCTTCCATAAAAAACTCCCTAATACTCTCAACTCTCCAAAAATTCTGGGAGGTTAAACCGAATCATTTATCATTTAATATATATATTTCAAGAAACAATTGGTAATTGATATATATTGATCTGTAAGGAATGGATCAATGTGGTCACATCTCAAATCACGGCTTTAATCTCCTGAAGAATCGGTTTACGTAATTCAAACACGTACAAAATTTAAATTTCTAGGTTTTTTAAGACGATTTGATCGATATAGTATCAATGGGGGATTTGTGAATTATGTTAATATTTTTATGATTTACTTCATCAATAAAGGATATTAAACAATATACCGTTTATGGTCCGATTCATCGTGTATATGTGAAAAACAACCAATTATTTAGGGTACATTTGTGATTCAGTTCATCCGTTAAGTCATCGATGAATTATCCAATGGCTACTCAAGTTATGATAAAGCATGAAACCAATGAAATCATTCATGGAAGCATCAATGAAATCAATGAAACCATCCAAATGAAAGATAGTCTTGTGATTTGAGGTACCTTCATATTCTTTTGTTTCTACCACATTCTCTGTACTCAGGTTAGCTATAAGCTATATTATCAAGTATAACATATTATTTTGCTATACGTATACTTCCATGTATCTAAAATGATAATTTATGTCACGTAGGTCAAGCTAATTGCAACACAATCTGGGTATGCTAATAGAGTTTCAGATTCGGTAAGCATATGCATTTACAAGTTTCATGTTTGTCATTTTTTCAAGTTATTTCGTTAAACTCACAAGTGATGTTTTCAACCGACCTTAATTATGCAGACATATAGTTTATTCTACGTAAGAGAACTATATTAGCAATTGCCCTTTTCTGCAGGCTTAGTAAGTTTATGTATATTCAGTGATTTGACTGCATCATAACATGTGGAAACAGAAAATCAGTGCAGGAATTATGTACGGTAAAAAATCGAGATATTAGTTATTAAGATCAAGATGTTAGTTATTAACCGTCAAAAAAGTATAGTCATTGGTGTGTTAATTACTAGCGGATACATGTCCATCGTTACAGTACGTAGTAAAATAAAGTTTGGTCATTGTACGACAATGGAAATTTGTGTTTGTTAACCAGTAAATGTGAGCAAAAGAGATGAGTGGAATTAGATGTAATATAACGTAAGTAGAACATCAAATACCTTCTAGGATCAATTATCCATGATTTTGTTGTTGATGCACTCCTTTATTATCTAGATGGCTATTTGACTTCACCATTATGAGTATAAATATAATACCTATTTTTAAAAATATCGTAAAAGAAGACAATATTATATGTCCCTTTGCTTTGCTATGACTATTAATAAGGGCCAATGGAAGTTGCTAAGTCAAGTTGGGTTCTTTATACTAAGTCTAGCTTTAAAGTGAATGGTGATGGCCGGTTCTTATTATGGCAGTGTGTAACATTCAGTTGCAGGTTTGTAAATTGTTATGACACACATGTAAATTCATAGACATATTCCAACATTTCTTTGTTTTTATGTTTTATAAGAGGTTTTGTTTTGATAGGTACTTTGTTGAAATGGATGGAGAGAAACCTTTTCAACTAATAATATCAAATGGTCAACCTTTTCATGTTTAGGCCTCATTTGTGAGGCTGGTTACATCTGATGTTTTAGGTGTACTATATACTTCTATTTTTATCAAATAGTAAAAGATCCGATTTCACTCAAATACACCACAGGTAACTAACGACACTCTCTTCATTTTCATAGTCTTCAATTTTTTCTTATTTACTTTAACTTTAGTTGACGAAATCTCAGCTACCAAGATGTCAATGAGAATATTAAACTCTAACACGAAAATATTGAACAAATTAGCTACACTTCATATGAACATTAATGGTTCAAAAGGCTTACAGAATGTCCTTAGAAGCAATCTCGGCCCTAAAGACACTATTAAGCTGTTAGTTTTTACATTTGGCTTTGTCGATTTATCTATATATTTTAACTTATTTATAGATTTGAATTTTTCGTTGTTTGTGTTTACGTATTTGTTATATATAGGCTTGTCGGTGGAGCGGGTAATATTAAATTGACCAAGGATGACAACACTTTATTAAAAGAGATGGTTAGTCCCACACTCTTATTTACAAATTATGTATAATGCGATCGTCAAAAAGCTGTTTAGGGTTGTAGGCTATTGATCACTTACGTTGCGTATAATGCTAATTGTTTCTCATCATCCATGTAGGCAACACTCACCAATTTTAATTTCTTTTTTGTGTCCTTATAACAAGGGAGATCGTTTCACATTAGATTTAAGCATGATTGCATGATTTGGCTAGAGGGCCTTTAACAATGCACGTGCACTAAAGTAATAAACTTTAATTAATGTCTATATCACTTTAAGCATATAAATATACATGCTGCGAAAAATTACTGAAACGTAGTATCTTGCTAATCACCAATGCAGTTTATATTCTTTGAAATATTTTCTACTGTGACTTACTATTATAACAGGAACTTTGTGACCTATGTCCCTTATTTAACTTTTTTTTTTTTTATCTTTTTTTTAACAGCCCTATCTCCATTATTAAAGTTTAACATTGGGCTGACCAGCAAATCCCTTCATCCTCGACAGGGAATTGGATCGTCAACTACTAAGGTGCTTTATGTATCCAGAGAATCATGGGGTTCCGTACCTAATTTTCAGCAAATAGTGTCACTTCAACAATAACATTTGCTTTACAAAGTAAAAGTGGATGAATATTGAGACATTGTGAGTGATACAGGTATTTACTAATGGTTACATTTTTAGTAATGATGGTTTTCCGATGCTCCTTCTTCAAGGTTTGATTTATGTTTTAATGTAGTAATTTACTTACATGATTGCAGTGACCACGTTGTAATTATGTGATTTAGAGGTGGTAGTTTAGACCTGTTTTCTAATTTACATGCTCAAATCTAATGACCAGATGTTTAAATGTTTGAAGAAACTTTCATTATCTAAGAAACCTATATCTAAATGTGTGTTATTATTTAATGACCTAACTATTTGTTGCATATGTCATGCTTTTTGGGTGTATATAAGATTGATACTATTGGTGAAAAAAATGTTAGGATAAGGACCCTCAAAGGACACCAACAATACATCTACTAACATAATAAGCTTGATGGAGAGGTATTTTCTGAAGTTATCATAAACATTTTTTGTTTTTATAATTTTGGTTTTTGTAATTTTCTGTTTTCTGTGTTGTAGCTCACGTGGTAGTGGTATGCCTCTCTTAGCGAGAAGTCAAGAGTTTGACTCCCGTGGGGTACAGCATTGCACACAATGTTGCCCCTTAATCCTTAACGTCCACCCAAGGACGCCTTCCGCACATCGCGTTGCGGGAGTAATGGGTGAGGGTGTGGTTTTAACGCTCATGCCCTCGTATTGGGCTGGGTTTCCTCCTGGACAACAGTTGGGGTGAGTTATGCAACTGCGGGAGATGAACGCGTAGGTTGTTTAGTCCCCCTGGGTGATCCCATAACTACTATTAATATATATATATATATATATATATATATATATATATATATATATATATATATATATATATATATATATATATATATATATATATATATATATATGTGTGTGTGTGTATATATATGTGTGTATATATATATATGTGTGTATATATATATATATATGTGTGTGTGTATATATATATATATATGTGTGTGTGTGTATATATATATATATATATATATATATATATATATATATATATATATATATATATATATATATATATATATATATATATATGAGATCCAGTGAGAACTTTTTTAGTGTGAGAACTCTAGGAACTCAAAAATACAATGAAATTCGAGCAAAAAAGTGGCGGACGAGCAAAAAAAAAAAAAAGAAATTCGAGAAAAAAAACATGGACGAACAAATTTTTTTTTTTGTTCGAATTACAAAAATGTTGAACACATTTTTGTTCGAATTTCATTTTTTTGTTCGACTATCACGTGTTCTACATTTTTTTTTGTTCGAATTTCAAAAATGTAGAACACAAATTTGTTCGAATTTCACATTTTTGTTCGCCCATACTTTTTTTGTTCGAATATCACGTTTTTTGTTTGCCCGCACACTTTTTTGTTCGAATTTCCCTTTTTTTTTATTGCAATATCTGTGTATTTTTTAGTTCTCGGGATTAAAAAGTTCTCATTTGATTCTTCTACTATATATATATATATATATATATATATATATATATATATATATATACACACACACACACACATACACACACATACACACTATGCTATTATATTGTAGCTAGGATTTACTAAACCGCTCAATCGACAAATTGGAAGTTTACAATCTGAGAAAATTTAAATTTATTAGTTGCCGAGGTTGGTCTATTTTATTGATGATAGTGTTATATATTGTGTTTGTCTTTTTTTTAATTATTTGTTATATGGATTTTTAACTTTTTTCAAGTGTTTTCTTTTTGGTTCGAAAGGCACAAGCTGGTGCAATTACTAAAAGCTGTTATTATTTGAAGCTAGGCAGATGTAATTGGCAAATAAAGGATATGAAACTTGCGACGTTTTGTTTTTATCTTTATGAGGAGATGAGGAATGAACCTAACTTATATGTATCAAGTTTTAAGGTTGGTGGTTTATAATATGGACATGCTTCAGATTCTGTCTGATTTTCTACCAACAGTAATGTATTATATTCTTTTTATTCTTAATATTTTACCGTATGAATGTCTATAACTAAGTTAGTTATCTGATTCATGACTATATTTATTATTGTTCCATAGATTCTTGATTTTAAATTCGCTCTATTTTCTTTCTGATATGTGAAAAATACATTGTGTACCTTATCATATTCATATAATTATATAAATGATATATATATATATATTATATAATTTTTAATATTTATAACTCTATAATAGATATTTTTGAAAGAATTCCGCGAATTCGCGGGTCTTTAACTAGTTTCAACTAACTAAATTAAATCTAATTTTCATCGGATCATATTTAGATAGTTAACTATACCCCAAGTATTTAAATTGAGACCTAACCTAGTTTTGACTTTTGCCAAAACCTTAAATCGTAACAGTTTCCCTTTTTACAATTTCACTATTATATAACTAATGATATTTCCCAAACCATCGAACCTTATTTCTAAATTGGTGTTAATAACTTATCCATAAGTTCGTCTAAACCACTTTTAGTGTTAAAGCTTAATTTATATTAATAGAAATAACCTTCGCTATTTATATCTAACAAATTAAGTGATAAGGATTAAATATCTAATCGTATAACAATGGTTCTTTTAGCTAGACACAATGTTAAAAATACCTAGGTTACATTTTAATATTTACAAATGATAACAATCCATTTCACTAGGGCTCTACATCTAAGCAAATACTATAGGAAATTAGCTACTCATTATAATAGGGCGAACATAAAAATATAAATATACAAACATAATAATAACAATAATGATAATGATAAATAACGATAACAATAATTTTAGTAGAACAAACTTACGAAAATCTTCACTTTCATTAACTTCAAATGGTAGAAAATAACAACACTCTTGGACTCGAATAATAACACCCTTAATATTGAAACTATCCTAATTCTTGAACTTGAAATTTATGATGCGAAATGGAAATAAAAATAAAACTTCAATGATATGAAGTATTCGAAAATAATATAGTAACTTGAAAATAAGTTGTGAGTGTGATCTGTTCCTCCCTAGTATATTCTCTCTTTCTTTCTTTCTCTACTGTCCACTCTCTTCTTGCACTGCGTACTCTTTATAATCGAGAAGATAATTGTTTAGGTGACTTGTTGACTTGGTCCCTCATCTCAATGATGGTGTGTGACTCTTCTTTCCATTCTTTATTCCTTTTGTTCCAGAACTTGTCGACAATCATTCTATTCCATTTTGAATTGTTTACTAAAAGTATTGAAAGTGCAAATGATGTAGAATGCAAATTAAGAGTGACTAATAACTTGGTCACCTCCTTTTTCGTCAGTCCCAATATACTTATATTTAAGAGTAGTAGTAGTTGCAATGCTTTACATATTTAATCCATATGTGGCTGTAAAGTAGATAAAAGTTGGACAAGAATTAATAGTATACCCAAATGTTGGGCCAATCATGTGTATTTGAAATCTGCATCTCGATGTGCTTTAGCTTTGTATATTCCAAAGTATTTGTTGTGAGAATGTAAAGAAACTTAATCTAGAAAAAGAATTATTATTGTATTGAAAAAATCACCGGCCCATGTGATGTCGAATCTGAATTTGGTCACAAACATTATGAGTTTCGCGTAGCTACCTACGCATTTCGGTAGTTTTGTTTTCTTCTTTTCTTGGTCTTGTTCTCGGTTGATCATTTTTTGACGTATATTGACTTGGAACTTTCGTTTTAACTCTTTTCTTCGCTCTTCTTGAGCTTGCGTATTTTTCGTCTTTTTGTTCTTGATTTAGGTTAAACGTTTTCTTGATATATAATTCATTTAAATCATCGTTTATCGTCTTTTCTTCCAACTTTAAGCTCGCGTATACTTTTGATCATTTTTCTCGTAGAATGTGAATCAATTGTCTTCGAAAACGGTAAAAGAATATGAAATATAAATGATATTGGGTTGAAATATATGTATGTTTATAGCATTATCACATATTGACAGATTACTAATTTTTCTTTTTTTATCCTAAACTTGCACTTTATTTTGATCATAAATTAACTAAATAATTATTATTTAAGACATTATTCATTCATTATATCATTCATTAAACATTAAAAACATTACTGAGTGATTGATATACTTTATTTTTATCATTCATCTTATAACTTTTATGTTATTTTACATGATTTTTTATTACTGATTTTTTATATTATAGGTATAACATGGTTTTTGTGCCTCTCACTGAAGTTGATAACCATAAGAAGCTTGTTATTTTTGGAGATACTTTATTAGCTAGTGAAAGCATAGAATCGTTTAGTTAGTTTCTTGATTGTTTTCTTAAAGTTTTTGGGACTGAACCGGGCTTAGTGTCCACTGATCAAGACCCAACAATGTTGGAGGCTATTAAAATAAAGTTTAAGACTGCGCAGCATCGGTTATGTATGTGGCATATCAGTCAAAAACTTGAAAAAAGGTAAATTTTCTAGTTTAATTCATGTTTTGATATCATTCATTTGTTTTATATTATCTTTATAGGTTGGTCGTGAGTTGTTTTCAAATAAAGATTTTCGTAAGCAAATGAATAACATATTCTGGAATCAAGAGTTGAATGCTGAAAAGTTTGAAAAGTGTTGGCAACATGTTTTAGATGAATTTTGCTTGCATGATGTTGATTGGTTTAAAGATATGTATGCTATGAAGGAGAAGTGGATACCGTGTTTTTCCTGAGATACACCAAATGGCTGGATTGATGAGAACGTCATCACTTTGTGAGAGTGAAAATTCATTCTTTATAAAATGCAAGAACAAGCATTCTAAATTGGTGGAGTTTTTTTCACGCTTCGATATTATAGTTGAAAATCAGCGCCATAACAACACGGTTCTCGAGTTTGAAATGGATAATAGATCTATTAATTGTGTTACCAATAAGCTAATTGAGTTGCATACTAGGGATTTTTATACACCAACCATGTTTCTGTTAGTTCAAGAAGAAATATTTCAGTCTTCTATCTCTTGTGTGCAAATCAGCTCAACCATTGAAGAAAATGAAGACAAACAATTATGTGTAATTGAAGAGAAATTTCCTCTTCCTCGTCTAAATTGGAAATATAGAGTCAGCTTTCACTTCATATCTTTTTAAATTTCTCCTAATCTGATTACTTATATTTTTTTTGTTTTAATATATTTTTAGGTTTAATTTATTTATTTTTTTCTTTCAATATATTTGTCATTCATCATATTTTTTTGTTATTATATGTTTTTGTCATTCATCTTTTTTTTCATTCATTATCTTTTTTTGTCATTCATCATTTTTTTCATTCATTATGCTTTCTTATTCATCTTGTTGTTAACTTTTTAATTTTCTCTTTTTTTAGGTTACTTTTGATGTTAAAACTGCCGAAGCCAGCTGTTCGTGTTTTTTTTTACACGTAATGGTCGTTTATGTAGGCACATATTTTATGTGTATCATGTTCATGATGTTTTGCTATCCCTATGGTTCATTTGTTGAGGAGGTGGTCAAAGGAGGTATCTGAAACATTTAATTCTATTTTTGTCTATTCTGATGATAAGTCTGAATCCAAAAAGATTATCAATCACGTTTTCAACAAGCTTAGGAAGGTTTCCTCTATATATCGAGATGATCTAGATAAACTTGTTAGTTTTAGAGATAAGTTTGATGTCTTAATTGGCGATTTTCTTGGTTCTACTTCTGATGAGCTTTCTACATCTACTAGAGGTGAACATATTAATAGACTATGGGGATTCTCTAAACCAGTCAATTCGAATATCCATGCTCCGGAGAATATTAGAAACAAAGGTCAACGTAGATCAAATCGGATATTGTCTTCCAAAGAAGTGGCTGTTAAGAAACATGTTAAGACAAGAGCTTGCAAGCATTGTGGTATTCATGGTTACAATGTTCCGACTTGTACTACTGACCTCACTCAAGTACATAATGCAAAGAATAAAGGAAAAAATGTCATTGACTTTGAATTAGAAGACGAAAGCGAGGAAGATGATGAAGACCTTGCATATGAAGATCAAGATTCTGATTCTGATTAGTTGTTAATGTTTTTATCTTTTTTATAAATTTCTATATGTTTTTATACTGCTACTCTTTTTTAATTTTTTTATTTTTTGTATAATTTTCTGTGAAATTAGATTACGAGGTATTTTTTTCAAGTTTTGGATCATTCATTAAAGCATTTTATTATTCATCTTTTTTAATCAATTGTCATAAATTTTATCATTCATTATATTGTTTATCTTGTTTTTAGTCATTCTCAGCTCTTTCTTTTTATTTATCAGATTTATTTTATTATTCATCACGTTCTTTTTATCATTCATCACATCGTTTTAATCATTCATCTTGTCATTTTAATCATTCATCATCTCATTTGTATCATTCATCGCAACATTTTTATCATTCATCACCTACTTTTATCATTCATTATCTTCTTTTATCATTCATATTGTTTTCCATCAGTCATCATCTCTATTTTATCATTCATCATCTCCTTTTTATTATTCATATTGTTTTCCATCATTTATCACCTTATTTGTTTGCAACTTTTTTATCCTTCATCATCTACTTTTTTCATTCATCTTAATTTTTTTTTATCATTCATCACCTCCTTTTTTCATACATCTTGTTTTTTTAATCATTCATCACCTCCTTTTTATCATTCATCATCTCAATTTTTTTAATCAAAATTAAAAGATGAATCGTTATGATTACTAAAATCATTATGTAACAGTACAACTACTGTATGTTTTTAGTAATCATTTATATCTTTTTAAATCATTTTGTTTTTAAAAAATTAGTTTAAATTCATAATCTTACAATCTAATAATCCATTTTTGTTATCATGAATCATAATCTATCGTTATTTTATATTCATAATCATTTATATCTCATTTTCATTTTATCATTCATCATTTATGAATTTTTCTAATATATCACAAACATTCATCATAAAACTTTCAATCATTCACCAACATATCATTCGTTGTTCCATTTTCCATCATTCAGAAAATAAACATTTAGTTTGTACAAAATAAGCATCAAACAAACACTGGTTTAAGACATTGATGTTCACTATTCGTCAAAACACAGTTCCAAAATATATCATTTCATCACCTAAATTCTTCTTCTGTTCCAAGACATCACTGACCTTTTTTAAAACTTTGAATTAATTGTCTCTCTATAATTCATCTCTTCTTTCTTTAGGTTCTCTTCTTTCTCCTTTTCTGAATGAGTTGCTTCATAGGTATTGTACCTTTCCATCCACTCATTCATAGATTTATTGGTAGGATGTGTTAAAATCTTCACTCCATATTTCACACGCAATTCGTTCAACTGTCTTATTTGACCTGGTCCTTCTTTAAAGAAACCGCTCTTCCATTTAGGATCTCCCATGTATGTTTCCATGTGACGCATCACGAAAACACCACAGTCTATATCGTTTGATTTTGTGCTCCATGCCAGTGGTACCACGTTTACTTTGCATCCCATTTTTTCAATTGGATTTCCTTGATCTTTTAGATAATGGTTAAAAACAATCCCTAAAAACAATATATTCTCTTAGTTAAGTATTAAACATTTTAGTAAAACAATCTACCTATAGTTAAACACGATGGTTATCAATAATTTAATCAATAACAATTTTATTAATCACTAATTCAACATAATTTATTTTAATCTATTTTACATACATCTTTACAATTAATTATTCATCTAAGAATATCATTTATCTATACTTTTTTTTATCATTCATCATAATTATACGCAGTTTTTTTAACACCTAATATTCTATCATTCATGATATACTATAAGCAGTAATATGTATATTTCTATCATTCATCTGTATTTTTAGTTTTCATCATAACTATCTGCAGTTTTTTAACATATAATGTTCATATTATTTTTATCATTCATCATAAACTATATGCAATTATATATAGTTATTGAAGTAACATTTTAGAGTTTACTTACCACATTTGTTGGTATCTTGCCATACTTGTTTTCGTATATAACTTCTTTTCCTGAATTGTCAATCACATCAAGGATTCCAGTTTTCATATGTGCACAGATCAGATAAAAGTGATCAGATTTGCAGATTGGAAACATCACCTATATTGATTTTTTTATATCAGTTTATATGAAATATAATTCTTCATTTTAATATTGAATTTGTAAATATATAATTTTTATTTGTCATTTTTTTCATACCAGATCATATGAAATGAAATTCCTTTTTCCTTCATCATCTTTCACAAAATTAAGTACATTGGCATTGAATTCTTCCTGGTCTGATTTGGTTGGCTTACTCTTCATCAACATCTCGATTCTCTACATGGTGAATAATATCAAGTTAGTTTATGAATGATAAAAACTATTTTCAAACATATGACATAAAATAACTCATGAATGATATCTATTCATTTAATTTATACATTTATATTGAAATGATTGAATATTTTTTTTAAAACTTACAATAAAATTTGTTGGCATGAAGTATCTTTTCGGAGAATTATCTGAAGCATGCTTTTCTTCATCACTCAGGATTGATGACCATACATCAATTACTGGCGCATGAACAGCTATCCGATAGAATAGACTAGCCATGTGCATTGGGAAACATGCTGCTGGATAATCACAAGTGTATACAAAATCGCTGGAAAAAAATAGATATCCAAAATTATTTTAATTTTATCATTATATATGTCACTATTCTGGTAACTATTAGTTGTGTTTTTTTAATACGTGAATGATAATATATACAAGTATACTTACTAATCATTCTCCAGAAAAGATTTGAAGTATCTTGCAATTTTCTTCTCTTCCTTCTCAACTTTTGCTTTGATGTTCACCTGCCGTTCATACCAGGGTGATCTGTACACTGCTGCTAAATGAGTTTCTCTTTTCTCTTTTCCTTTCATGCCCTCTTCATCATTTTCATTTTCATTCAAAACATCTTTTTGATTCTGTTCATTTATATCTTTCAGGATCTCAACTATCATAACAACTCCCTCTTCAACTTGTTTATTTTTTTCATTACCATCCTCCTTATCCAATGCTTCATTAGTTACCTGAATTAAACATTTATTATATTTAGCTCTTATCATATAATAAATAATTATTCTTGCTATTTTTCATTAGTATTTTCTACCTCATTATTAGTCTCTTTATTTCTTTCTTCACCATCTGTATCTTTCAACTTTTCACTAGCATCTACTAGCTTATTCAATCCATCAACATTCACCTGAATTAAACGTTGATTATAGTATAGTTTTTATCATATTGTTTTTATAAATAATTATTCTTGATATTTTTTCATTAATATTATCTACCTCAGTACTATTCTCTTGTCTTCTTTCTTCAACTTCTTTGACATTCACTTATGTACTAGCATCAACATTCACCTGAATTAAACCTTGATTATAGTATAGTTTTTATCATATAGTTTTTATAAATAACTATTCTTGATATTTTTTCATTAATATTATCTACCTCAGTACTATTCTCTTGTCTTTTTTCTTCAACTTCGTTGACATTCACTTGTGGACTAGCATCAACTTCTTCATCTAATTCTTCAACATTCACCTGAAATAAATATTGATTACAGTTATAGTTTTTATCATATTATTAATAATTATTTTTGTTATTTTTTACTAATATTTTTTTATCTACCTCAGTATGGATCACATTATTCATTTGTTCACTAGCAACATTCTTTTCATTCAAACAGTGAGCATTCACCTAAAATAAAGAATTATTCATTGTTAACATTCATCATATAATAAACAATGTTTGTATTGTTTCAGTTTATTCCTTTTAGTTGTTTTACCTCTTTTTCTACAACTTCTTGCTCATTCTCAGCTTGTATGTTATTCTTTGCACTTGTTTCCTGCAACTCTTTTTCTCCATCATCATTATTATTTTCTTCTTCACTTTCGATTTCAAAATCCTTTATTGGTGACAATTTATCATCATTATTCCTTTTTTCTGGGGTGTTTACATCTGACCACATGTCCTCTGGATCATCTAAGACTTCAATCATCTTTGTTATCCCCAACCGAATCTTCTGATTATTTGAGAATTTTTCTAATCTCTTTTTGTTTCTGATTGCAACCTTTTTGATTAGGTTTAAGTCTTTTTCAAGCCCATCTTCACATTCCTACATTTTATTATATTAAAGTATTAGTTTAATATGATTTTTCTATACATGAAATATTGTATCAAAATCAACTTTTATCATGTATACAAACTGAAAATTTATATTTATATTTGTATTGTTTTTACTAATTTAAATTTTAACATGAAAGATTTTTTTTTACCTTCTCAAGTTCTTCAGCTTCATCACTTCCATTATTTGATTTCACAATTTCTTCTTCATTCTCTATCTCATTCGCTATGTCGTCGTCGTCTTCTTCTTCTTCTTCTTCTTCTTCTTCTTCTTCTTCTTCTTCTTCTTCTTCTTCTTCTTCTTCTTCTTCTTCTTCTTCTTCTTCTTCTTCTTCTCTTTCATTCGCTATGCCCATAAATTCCACTTTTTCAAATTCTTCTTGTTTTATTTCTTCTGTTTCCCTCTGTTTCAACATTTTTGTTGTCCATATCGATATTGTTGTACCTTTCTTTGGTACCTCCATGTTTGCAATCCTTGTCGCTTCCACATAATGCAACTGTAATTTTTACATTATTAGTTTCCATGATTTTTAGTTACTATGTTTTGATGAATCATATAAAACAAAATGAATGACCATAGGGAGGTGATGTATTGAATAAAAACAAGATGAATGAAATTTTTTTGTGTGAGTGATGAATGATACAAAATGAGGTGATGAATGATAAAATCTGGGTTATGAATTATAAATTTTTTGTGATGAATCATTAATTTTTTTTAACATTCATCATTTATTTTTTACAATATTTTTATTTTTATTCAATATATACATAATGAAGAATGTTATTTGCATAGTGTACTTACAATTAAAATTATGACAGATCATGTAAACCTTATCGTTTCGTTTGATTGGCTCCACAATATCTTGCTCTTTATCAACCGCTCTAAAATAAAACCGCACCAATCATATGTACTTACATCTTTTACAGTTGGAAATTTGCCAATTAATAATTGGTTCGCGGTTCCCATGTAGCGACCCGACAAAATCGTTATTGATGGCGCCGTCTACTTGGGTCCCATTACGTGATCATAAGTCTTTAATATGACATTTGACCAAAATATGTCGCATTCATTTCAAATGTAAAGATGTTTCAAGTTTACAAAAGTAGTTCAACAACTAGTGACGTTACAACGTTTTACGTACAAATGAAACATATGCGACACAGTTTAAATGTAAAGTCAAAAGATGCTTCATGTATGAATGCATACTCGACATCCACGCAAGAATCAAAATAGTGAGCGGAAGCATGTAACACATATCGTTCAAGGACCTGAGAAAAACATAGAAAATATGTCAACGAAAACATTGGTGAAATCATAGGTTTAGTAAGTGCGTACGTAAGTAAGTTGAACCACAAGATTTATAACGTTGAGGTAATAGTAAGAACATTCTAAAAGTTGTTATCACGAGCACCCAATTATCAATGCTTAACTAACGTTACCCCATCACAAATAGTGTGTGATGACCCAGAAATTTCGACTAAATTTAAACTTAATCTTTGTATGATTAACATTTCCGACACGATAAGCAAAGTCTGTAAAACTGAATCTCAAAATTTTTGAATTACTTTTATATATTTAAATACCCTTCGGTTGTTTTCGACGATTCGCGAACAATTATATGTAAATAGATACATATATACTATAACATGAAAAGGTAACAATGTATTAATTGTTTGATATCGTACATTAAACTTATTGGTTTAAATATCTATTTGAATGTATATGATAAGTTGAAATATTTATTATTAAAATTTATTTATAAATAACTTCCAATGTGTATTTAAAAACTGATTTATGTATATTAAAAAGATATATACATATATATAATAAACGATAGTAACATTCGTTTATTGATTCAATTGATATTTAGATAAGTTAACTAAAGCGTTTAAGATGAACCAGTTAAACACTAATTTGTTACAGTGTTTTCAAATTGCCACATTACTCAAAATGCTACAGTGTTTTCGAAAATCACTATTTGCTACAGTGAAATTGACTTTGCTACAGTGACTTTGCTACAGTGAATTGCTACAGTGAATTGCTATTATAAAAATGTATTTTAACAAATAGCGAGACGATGATTTATAGAAGTAAATGACCAAAACACTCGAAAGTTTAAGATACACTTTGAGTGATATAATTAAGGGATAATTTAAGGCTATTGATAAGGCTAAAAAGGAACATATATTTCATAGCATTATTCCCCAAGAAAGACAGGATTTTAGTTGTAATTGTTCCATATTCAAGTAATATTCGTTTATATTTAATAAGTGCGAAGACAAAAGGCGAAAACGAAGAATTGAAGACGGAAAGGTCCAAAATGCTCAAATGTACAAGATACAATTAAAAAGGTTCAAATTATTGATGAAGAACGTCTAAAAATGACAAGAGTACAAGTTGCGGAACGCAAAGTACACGATATAAAATAGTACGCAAGGACGTCTGAAAATCCAGAACCGGGACCCGAGTCAAGAAGAAACGCCCGACGCAACGGACCAAAAATATCTAGTCTACTATGCACAAGAATAAAATATAATATATAAATAATTATATTAATTATTTATATATTTATATTTATTTTATATTATGTCGACAAGCTAGGAGCCAAAACAATGTGAGCTGTCCCTGGTCCTCATGCGAGTCGCATGGCCAGAAGGCCATTTCCATGCGAGTCGCATGACTCCAGATTTCAGGCCAGGTTCTATAAATTGCAACATTTTCTGCCGAGTAAAGAAAGAAAAAAAAAACACACACACATACATATTACTCCATATTTATTTTATTTATTATTATTATTATTATTATTATTGTTATTATTATTATTATTATTATATTATTAATAAGATTATTATTAATCTTATTATTTTTTTTATTATTAGTGTTATTATTTTTGCGATACAAAAATAATAATGTACATCAAATATTACGACGGAGTGCTGTCCAAGTAATTTTCAAAATGAGTTTTCGAGCAAGCTAGAGCTAAGGAAATTATGGGTTATTGCCAAGGAGGTTATGGGTAATGTTCGGGGGTATTTTTTGTGAATCAAACCTCGTGTTTATCATCTCCGATGCGTCTACGTGCTTTCCTGCAATATTGTATATCAATATTAAACAGTGAGTTTCATTACTCCCTTTTTATATATATTTTTGGGACTGAGAATACATGCGCTGTTTTATAAAATGAATACAAAAACTAAAACTGATTTGAGTGAGTTTCATTGATTCCTTTTTATACATATTTTTGGGCTGAGAATACATGCGCTGTTTTATGAAATGAATATAAAAACTAAAACTGATTTGTGTGAGTTTCATATGATCCCTTTTACTCAATACATTTTTGGGCTGAGAATACATGCGACTGTTTATAAATACTGAAAATACTAGATTTATATGCGTGAGTTTCATATGATCCCTTTTACCCTTGCTTTTGCAATCTATATTTTTGGGCTGAGAATACATGCACTTTATTTTAAACGCAATGGATACAAGTACATACTAAATTCTACACCGAGTTTGAACCGAAAATCCCTTAGTTTTGGTAACTAGTAACTACCAGTTATAAGAACTGGTGGGCGCGAGTAGTAGTATATGGATCCATAGGGCTTGACATCCCCGTCCGAGCTAGAGCGCTAGCCTTTTAACGGACGTATGCTATTTGAGAAGCGTACACGTTGGTTTGCGTGTATTATTAAGATGATTATACAAAGGGTACAAATTATATATACGTTAAAGTTTAGTTACCAGGGTGCTCAACTTTGTAGAACCGATTGATAAACGTTTCGGATGAAACAACTAAAATCTTGTGATCCCCCTTTTATGTAAAATCTATTGATAAACGTTTTGAATAAAACAACTGAACTTTTGTAATCCACATTGATATACGGATTATGTGTAATATTAAAACTATGAACTCACCAACCTTTGTGTTGACACTTGAAGCATGTTTATTCTCAGGTTTCCTAGAAGTCTTCCGCTGTTTGCTTATATGTTAGACAAGCTATGTGCATGGAGTCATACATGGCATATTTTTCAAGGAAACGTTGCATTCACCAAATCATCACCATGTATCTTATTTTGACTGTACTGTCAACGGAAGTACTATTGTAAACTATTATTTACAGTGATTGTCTATATGTAGAAATCATCACATGTTGAAAACCTTTGATTTAAATATTCATTTATGGTGTGCCTTTTCAAAAGAATGCAATGTTTACAAAACGTATCATATAGAGGTCAAATACCTCGCAATGAAATCAATGAATGACGTATTGTCCATATGGATTTGGAGCGATCGTCACATAGTGTTAGAACATACACTGTTTCTCGAAAATATATTTCATTCGCATAACGGTAGCGAACCGTTTGAATGAGCGTTTGTCAAACCCATATGGCCATACAATATAAGTTCTCGCTTACACCCGGCAAGTGTAACTAATGATAATCGAATTGAGGATTTTGTTCTAACTCGTACGTAGAATGTTTGTTTTCGTACTTGTGTTCACTTTGTTAATTGAAACGTTTATGTTTTTCTCATCCCAAATGTAAGTTTAAAAGAGTAAAAGTGGGACTATGATCTCACCTTGAGTGGACGAGTAATAAAGTACTTCACAAGTAAACGTGTGCAAGGACAATTGCTAGTCTTGACCTAAACAAGTAGGTTGTATCAATAACGGTAAACACGATTGGTCAAAGTTGTTCAATTAGTCCTATGGCTCGTTACGACTCGATTAATTAGCATGTGAATTAAATTTTTCAAGTTTCATGCCAGATACAAGTATAAGAGCAAGTTAGAATGATTGCATAAGTAATTGGTTAAGTTTGATCAAAAGTCAACTTTGGTCGGGTCAAAGTCAACAAAAAAGTCAACACGTTCGGGTCAGGTCCCGAACTATTTTTCTGAGATTTTTAATCATATATAAGCATGTTAGAACGAGTTACATGTGAATCGGAGGTGCGTAGCATAGTTAGAATTAAATGGTAAACGGCCAATCAAATCAGAACGTGGTAGTTCATCTGGACGGCATCCAGATTGGCTGGACGACGTCCAGATGTGAAGGCCTGGATGGCGTCCAAGAATCTAGATGGCGTCCAGATTAGTGCACAGACCTGCTTTGCTGAAAACACACAAGTGCACGAACCAAACTTCAAACAATCATATTTTATGATCCGCAAACAATCAAAACATGTATCTTATATCATCGGAAAGGTATTTTGACGAGGAACGCAACTAAGCACATTTCATCAATCAATTTAACATTTACATCAACTAAAATCGCATTAAATGCTCACCATTTATTACATTCAAGTCCATTAAATGCGTTTCATGATTCGGGCAACCAATTACATGTATGATATGTCGTTTCAAAGGTAATTAAACACACATTGCAACTAAACACTTATCAACAACATTTCATAGCATTTAATGCATCAAAGTTCATAATCAAGCCTATCAAACCCTAACCTAAATTACCAAAACAATAATCATGTTAATGAAGTTTCCTTAATCAACCTACACATCAAAATGAAGCTAGTGATGCTAGTAACACATTTAATACATGAACTTTTAACATTTAACAACATTTAAGCAACCAAATCACAAAATCAACACACCAACTTTCAAGTTCATGCTAGTTACTTAAAATAACAAGATCGAGCATACAAATCATATATTCATGTTAGACTTGAGCCATAGACACTAATTAACACTTTTATATGTCAAAATTATCAAGAACACAAAATCTAGTGTTTTTAGAAAGTTACCCAAACTTGATAAAATCGGTATGGAATCGAAGATGAAGATGCAAGGATTCCAAATATGTAATTTGTTTGAATTGATGCTTCCTAGATCTTGAATAGATGAAGAATCTTGTTGAGTGAGTTGAGAGAAAATGGAAGTATCAAAAGTTAGAAAGGGAGGTGAATGGATGAGTGGAGGAGAAGGGTTTGACTAGTTGACCTAGTCAAACCTTTTGTCCTTTGGCAAGTTTAGTCCCTCAAGTTTCAAAGCGGGTGCGTGAATTACCTAAACGAGATAATTTAAAATGCGTTTTAACGGAAGATGTTATAATCATATAACAGACTTTAAATAATTAAACGGAAAGTAAACAAAAAAAGGTAGAATGTTACATTACCTACTCCTTAAAAGAAATTTCGTCCCGAAATTTAAGTAGGCGTAGTAGTCGTTGTTTCTTCCTCGGGATCTTGCATTTCCGAATCCCCGAATAAATGTGGGTATTTCTTTTGTATTTGATCTTGCCTTTCCCAAGTAAACTCGGGTCCCCTTTTGGCATTCCAACGGACCTTAACGATCGGAATTCTACTTTGTTTTAGCGTCTTGACGGAGGTGTCCACAATTTCAACCGGTTCCTCCACAAAATGAAGTTTGTCATCAATAGTAAGTTCCTCGAGAGGGATGACGAGTTCGGGTTCGGAAAAACACTTCTTCAAGTTCGATACATGGAAAGTAGGATGAACGGAGCTCAGTTAAGGCGGCAGATCTAAACGATAAGCAACGGTTCCAACTCGCTCCAAGATTTCGAAAGGACCAATATACCGCGGATATAGTTTCACGCATTTCTCGAAATGGATTACACCTTTCCATGGCGCGACTTTTAACATTACGCGATCACCGACTTGAAATTCGAGGTCGTTTCGTCTTTTGTCGGTGTAGCTCTTTTGACGACTTCGTGCCGTCCGAAGCCTATCTTGGATTTGAACGATCTTCTCGGTTGTTTCATGAATGAGTTCGGGTCCGGTGATTTTTGTGTCGCCTACTTCGGCCCAACAAAGAGGTGAACTACATTTTCGGCCATATAATGCTTCGAATGGTGCATCGTTAATACTCGCGTGATAACTATTGTTGTAGGAGAATTCGGCGAGAGGCAAGTGCTTATCCCAAGCTTTTCTAAAATCGATAACGCAAGCTCGTAGCATGTCTTCCAAAGTTTGAATTATGCGTTCACTTTGTCCATCGATTTGTGGATGATATGCAGTGCTCATGTCTAAACGCGTCCCCAACGCTTCTTGTAAAGTACCCCAAAATCTAGAAACAAAACGACCATCTTGGTCAGAAATAATCGATAAAGGCACACCGTGACGGGCTACGATTTCTTTAATGTAAAGTTGTGCAAGTTTTTCCATGTTGTCGGTTTCCTTCATGGCTAGGAAGTGGGCGGACTTGGTGAGACGGTCTACAATAACTCAAATAGTATCATAACCGCTCGCCGTTCTTGGTAGTTTTGTGATAAAATCCATCGTTATTCTCTCCCACTTCCATTGTGGGATTTCGGGTTGTTGAAGTAGTCCGGACGGTCTTTGATGTTCGGCTTTGACTTTTGAGCAAGTTAGACATTTTCCAACATAAGTAGCGACGTCCCTTTTAATGTTCGGCCACCAATATTGTTCCTTAAGGTCGTGGTACATCTTATTGGCACCGGGGTGAATAGAATATCTTGACTTATGGGCTTCGTCTAAAATAAGGCTTCGTAAGTCCCCATAACTAGGCACCCAAATCCTCCCGGCGAAATATCGAAGTCCGGTCTCCTTAACTTCGAATCGAGAGGTGAGGACGTTCAAGTGTTCGAGAGAGATGTTTTCATCCTTGAGAGCCTCATCTTGGGCTACTCGAATTTGACTATTGAGGTTGGTGTGAATGGTGATGTTTAAAGCTCGGACATGAAGAGGCACCGCTCTTTCCTTTCGACTTAAGGCATCGGCTACTACGTTTGCCTTTCTGGGATGGTAACGAAGCTCACAATTGTAATCGTTTAAGGTTTTAATCCACCATTGTTGTCTCATGTTTAGTTGGTTTTGGTCGAAGATGTGTTGGAGGCTTTTGTGATCGGTGAAGATGGTACTTTTGGTTCCATAAAGATAGTGTCTCCACATTTTTAGTGCAAAGACAACGGTTCTGAGTTCGAGATCATGTGTCGTGTAGTTCCGTTCATGAATTTTTAGTTGTCGAGAGGCATAAGCAAAGACTTTCTTTCATTGCATCAATACACACCCAAAATCATGTTTCGAGGCATCGCAATATACAACAAAATCATCATTGCCTTCGGGAAGTGACAAGATAGGAGCAGTGGTTAGCTTTGTCTTTAAAACTTGAAACGCGGATTCTTGCTCGGTAACCCAAATGAATTTCTTTCCTTTGTGAGTTAACGCAGTTAGAGGACGTGCAACTAAAGAGAAGTTTTCAGTGAATCTACGATAGTACCCGGCGAGACCCAAGAATTGACGAATGTGAGTAGGAGTAGTAGGAGTCTCCCATTTGCTAATGGCTTTGATCTTTGCGGGATCGACCTTAATACCTTGGCCGCTTACGATATGACCGAGAAATTGAACTTCCTTCAACCAAAATTCACACTTGGAGAATTTGGCATAGAGTCATTCTTTTCTCAAGAGTTCGAGCACGAGTCGAAGGTGTTGTTCGTGTTCTTCTTTGCTTTTAGAATAGAACAAGATTTTATCGATGAACACAATAACGAATTTATCGAGATACGGTTTGTACACGCGGTTCATAAGGTCCATGAACATCTCCGGCATTACAAGAAATTCATAACTACCATAACGAGTCCGGAAAGCGGTTTTGGAGACATCTTCCCCCTTAACCCTTAATTGATGATAACCCGAGCGGAGATCGATTTTCGTTGTAATTGATCAAAGGGTTCATCGATGCGTGGAAGAGGATATTGGTTCTTAACCGTCAATTTGTGTAGTTCGTGATAGTCAATACACATTCGTAGGGATCCATCTTTCTTCTTAACGAATAAAATTGGAGAGCCCCATGGTGAATGGCTAGGTTGGATAAAACCACGGTCAAGAAGTTCTTGGATTTGACTTTGCAATTCTTGTATTTCGGATGAAGAAAGTCTATATAATGCATGTGCTACGGGTGCGGCTCTCGAAATAAGATCGATTTGGAATTCTACCGGCCGATGAGGTGGAAGACCAGACAATTCGTCGTAAAATATATCGGAAAAGTCACTAACAATTGGCACATCATCGATATGCTTCTCGTCGATCTCGACTTTCTTAACATGGGCTAGAATCACGAAACAACCTTTGCGAAGGTATTTTTCAACTTTAAGGCACGAGACGAGGTTGAGTCCGGTGCAACTCTTATCGCCATAGACAATCAAGGGTTCACCATTCTCGATAGAAATTTGAATCGCTTTAAGATCGCAAAGGATGTGAGATTTCGTTTTGGTTAACCAATCCATACCAATGATTACATCAAAGCTCCCTAGTTCTATAGGTATCAAGTCAATTTCAAACTCTTTACCCATTAAGTTTAACGTACACCGCCGATAAAATTTGTCGGCACTCAATAGTTTACCGTTGGCCACTTCAATGGTATAAATAGTATCTAGTGGAAGTGGTGGAGTGCTAAAAGAATGAGTCAAAGTCTTGGATACAAAACTCTTATCGGCACCCGAATCGAATAAGCAAGAGACATAGTAATTGTTGAGAAGAAACGTACCCGTGACTAGTTCATTGTCATCTCGGGCTTCCTCGGTGTTAATGTTGAAAGCACGGCCGCACGTATTAGGGTTATCTTTCTTCTTTGGGCATGCATTTCTATAATGACCTTGTTGGCCACATCCGTAACAAGTGACCGCCTTTGGTGCATTGGGCCCCTTTTGAGCGACGGGGGCGACGTTTCTACAATCTTTGGCCATGTGACCAATTCCTTGGCACTGATGGCAAACTAGAGTGCCACATTCACCAAAATGATGCTTGTGGCATTTGTTGCAAAAAGGTTTGGTTCTGGCATAATTTTTCTTGCCGTCGGAGGTGAGAGGCTTTTTGGTGAAGTTGTTGTTGCTTGATTGGGAGGCTTTGTAGTGACCCGAACTTTTCCATGTTTATATATTTTAAATGAAATTGTTATTTACATGATTAAGTGTTTCCAACATATTAAGCAATCAAACTTGTTAAGACTTGATTAATTAAAATAGGTTTCATATAGACAATTGACCACCCAAGTTGACCGGTGATTCACGAATGTTAAAACTTGTAAAAACTATATGATGACATATATATGATTATATATTTAGTTAACATGATATTATGATAAGTAAGTATCTCATTAGGTATTTTAACAATGAGTTATATACATAAAATTGAGTTTATTGAATTAAGAAACTCGAAACGATATATATAACGATTATCGTTATAACAACGTCATACTAAATACATATGAATCATATTAAGATATCGATACACTATGTTTAATCATGATAAATGATAAGTAAACATTTCATTAAGTGTATTAACAATGAACTACATATGTAAAAACAAGACTACTAACTTAATGATTTCGAAACGAGACATATATGTAACGATTATCATTGTAACAACATTTAACTGTATATATATCATACTAAGATATATTAATATATCATAATATCATGATAATGTAATAATTTAACATCTCTTTAGATATAATAAACAATGGGTTAACAACATTTAACAAGATCTTTAACCTAAAGGTTTCAAAACAACATTTAAATGTAACGACTAACGATGACTTAACGACTCAGTTAAAATGTATATATATGTAGTGTTTTAATATGTATTCATACACTTTTGAAAGACTTCAAGACACTTATCAAAATACTTCTACTTAACAAAAATGCTTACAATTACATCCTCGTTCAGTTTCATCAACAATTCTACTCGTATGCACCCGTATTTGTACTCGTACAATACACAGATTTTAGATGTATGTACTATTGGTATATACACTCAAATGATCAGCTCTTAGTAGTCCATGTGAGTCACCTAACATATGTGGGAACTATCATTTGGCAACTAGCATGAAATATATCATAAAATTACAAAAATATTAGTAATCATTCATGACTTATTTACATGTAACCAAAATTACACATCCTTTATATCTAATCCATCTACCAACGACCAAAAACACCTACAAACACTTTCATTCTTCAATTTTCTTCATCTAATGGATCTCTCTCAAGTTCTATCTTCAAGTTCTAAGTGTTCTTCATAAATTCTATAAGTTCTAGCTTCATAAAATCAAGAATACTTCCAAGTTTGCTAGCTTACTTCCAATCTTGTAAAGTGATCATCCAACCTCAATAAATCTTTCTTATTTACAGTAAGATATCTTTATAATACAAGGTAATACTCATATTCAAACTTTGATTCAATTTCTATAACTATAACAATCTTATTTCGAGTGGAAATCTTACTTGAAATTGTTTTCGTGTCATGATTCTGCTTCAAGAACTTTCAAGCCATCCAAGGATCCTTTGAATCTAAATCTATTTTTCTCATTTCTAGTAGGTTTATCTAAAAAACCTGAGGTAGTAATGATGTTCATAACATCATTCGATTCATATATATAAAACTACCTTATTCGAAGGTTTAAACTTGAAATCACTAGAACATAGTTTAGTTAATTCTAAACTTGTTCGCAAACAAAAGTTAGTCCTTCTAACTTGACTTTTAAAATCAACTAAACACATGTTCTATATCTATATGATATGCTAACTTAATGATTTAAAACCTGGAAACACGAAAAACACCGTAAAATCGTACATACGCCGTCGTAGTAACACCGTGGGCTGTTTTGGGTTTGATAATTAAAAACTATGATAAACTTTGATTTAAAAGTTGTTCTTCTGGGAAAATGATTTTTCTTATGAACATGAAACTATATTCAAAAATCATGGTTAAACTCAAAGTGGAAGTATGTTTTTCAAAATGGTCATCAAGACGTCGTTCTTTCGACTGAAATGACTACCTCTTACAAAAATGACTTGTAACTTATATTTCCGACTATAAACCTATACTTTTTCTGTTTAGATTCATAAAATAGAGTTCAATATGAAACCATAGCAATTTGATTCACTCAAAACGGATTTAAAACGAAGAAGTTATGGGTAAAACAAGATTGGATATTTTTTGATTGTTGTAGCTACGGGAAATATTGTAACAATTCTATTCAAATCATATCCTAGCTAACTTATATTGTATTATACATGTATTCTAATATATTATATAATCTTGGGATACCATAGACACGTATGCAAATGTTTTGACATATCATATCGACCCATGTATATATATTATTTGGAACAACCATAGACACTCTATATGCAGTAATGTTGGAGTTAGCTATACAGGGTTGAGGTTGATTCCAAAAATATATATACTTTGAGTTGTGATCTAGCCTGAGACATGTATACACTGGGTCGTGGATTGATTCAAGATAATGTATATCAATTTATTTCTGTACATCTAACTTTGGACAACTAGTTGTAGGTTACTAACGAGGACAACTGACTTAATAAATTTAAAACATCAAAATGTATTAAAAGTGTTGTAAATATATTTTGAACATACTTTGATATATATGTACATATTTGTTATAGGTTCGTGAATCGACCAGTGGCCAAGTCTTACTTCCCAACGAAGTAAAAAATCCGTGAAAGTGAGTTATAGTCCCACTTTTAAAATCTAATATTTTTGGGATGAGAATACATGCAGCTTTATAAATGTTTTACAAAATAGACACAAGTACATGAAAGTACTTTCTATATGGTGTTCAAATCTTGTGGTCTATTATGTTGTTCAAATCTTGTGGTTTATTATTACAATTTAATAAATATATAGGTTAAACCTATAACTCAACAACATTTTTGTTGACGTTTAAAGCATGTTTATTCTCAGGTAATTATTAAGAGCTTCCGCTGTTTCATGCTAATATATGGATAAGATTTGGAGTTAGCATGCTTGTATAATATTGTTTAAAACTGCATTCGAAATTTACTTTGTTGTAACATATAAATATTGTAAACCAATATGTATTGGTAGTGTGTAAATATGATATTTTTAGATTATCATTTCTGATAACCTAGGTGGTGTCCTTTTAACCTTGTCAATAAAATAAAGGTTATGGTTTGTTTTAGAAACGAATGCAGTCTTTGAAAAACGTCTCATATAGAGGTCAAAATTTCGCAACGAAATCAATTAATATGGAACGTTTATAATCAATATGAACGGGACATTTCAGTTGGTATCTGAGCGTTGGTCTTAGAGAACCAGAAATTTGCATTAGTGTGTCTTATCGAGTTTGTTAGGATACATTAGTGAGTCTGGACTTCGACCTTGTTTTCTTTAAAAACGATTGCTTAACACTTTTGTTGGAAACTATATATTATTAGCATGTAAATATTATGTGATATATTAACCTCTTAATGTGTTTGATATTGTGTGATATGAAATGTCCCATTCTTATTGATTAAAAACGTTTCATATTAATTGATTTCGTTGCGAGGTTTTGACCTCTATATGAGACGTTTTTCAAAGACTGCATTCATTTTTAAAACAAACCATAACCTTTATTTCATAAATAAAGGTTTAAAAAGGTTTACGTAGATTATCAAATAATGATAATCTAAAATATCATGTTTACACACGACCATTACATAATGGTTTACAATACAAATATGTTACATCGAAATCAATTTCTTGAATGCAGTTTTTATACAATATCATACAAACATGGACTCCAAATCTTGTCCTTATTTTAGTATGCAACAGCGGAAGCTCTTAGTATTCACCTGAGAATAAACATGCTTTAAACGTCAACAAAAATGTTGGTGAGTTATAGGTTTAACCTATATATATCAAATCGTAACAATAGACCACAAGATTTCATATTTCAATACACATCCCATACATAGAGATAAAAATCATTCATATGGTGAACACCTGGTAACCGACATTAACAAGATGCATATATAAGAATATCCCCATCATTCTGGGACACCCTTCGGATATGATATAAATTTCGAAGTACTAAAGCATCCGGTACTTTGGATGGGGCTTGTTGGGCCCGATAGATCTATCTTTAGGATTCGCGTCAATTAGGGTGTCTGTTCCCTAATTCTTAGATTACCAGACTTAATAAAAAGGGGCATATTCGATTTCGATAATTCAACCATAGAATGTAGTTTCACGTACTTGTGTCTATTTTGTAAATCATTTATAAAACCTGCATGTATTCTCATCCCAAAATTATTAGATTTTAAAAGTGGGACTATAACTCACTTTCACAGATTTTTACTTCGTCGGGAAGTAAGACTTGGCCACTGGTTGATTCACGAACCTATAACAATATATACATATATATCAAAGTATGTTCAAAATATATTTACAACACTTTTAATATATTTTGATGTTTTAAGTTTATTAAGTCAGATGTCCTCGTTAGTAACCTACAACTAGTTGTCCACAGTTAGATGTACAGAAATAAATCGATAAATATTATCTTGAATCAATCCACGACCCAGTGTATACGTATCTCAGTATTGATTGCAACTCAAACTATATATATTTTGGAATAACCTCAACCCTGTATAGCTAACTCCAACATTCACATATAGAGTGTCTACGGTTGTTCCGAAATATATATAGATGTGTCGACATGATAGGTCGAAACATTGTATACGTGTCTATGGTATCTCAAGATTACAAAATATACAATACAAGTTGATTAAGTTATGGTTGGAATAGATTTGTTACCAATTTTCACGTAGTTAAAATGAGAAAAATTATCCAATCTTGTTTTACCCATAACTTCTTCATTTTAAATCCGTTTTGAGTGAATCAAATTGCTATGGTTTCATATTGAACTCTATTTTATGAATCTAAACAGAAAAAGTATAGGTTTATAGTCGGAAAAATAAGTTACAAGTCATTTTTGTAAAGGTAGTCATTTCAGTCGAAAGAACGACGTCTAGATGACCATTTTAGAAAACATACTTCCACTTTGAGTTTAACCATAATTTTTGGATATAGTTTCATGTTCATAATAAAAATCATTTTCCCATAATAACAACTTTAAATCAAAGTTTACCATAGTTTTTAATTAACTAACCCAAAACAGCCCGCGGTGTTACTACGACGGCGTAAATCCGGTTTTACGGTGTTTTTCGTGTTTCCAGGTTTTAAATCATTAAGTTAGCATATCATATAGATATAGAACATGTGTTTAGTTGATTTTAAAAGTCAAGTTAGAAGGATTAACTTTTATTTGCGAACAAGTTTAGAATTAACTAAACTATGTTCTAGTGATTACAAGTTTAAACATTCGAATAAGATAGCTTTATATGTATGAATCGAATGATGTTATGAACATAATTACTACCTCAAGTTCCTTGGATAAACCTACTGGAAATGAGAAAAATAGATCTAGCTTCAAAGGATCCTTGGATGGCTTGAAAGTTCTTGAAGCAGAATCATGACACGAAAACAATTTCAAGTAAGATTTCCACTCGAAATAAGATTGTTATAGTTATAGAAATTGAATTAAAGTTTGAATATGATTATTACCTTGTATTAGAAAGATAACCTACTGTAAGTAACAAAGGTTTCTTGATCTTGGATGATTACTTGGAATGGATTTAGAAAACTTGGAAGTAAACTTGCAATCTTGGAAGTATTCTTGATTTTATGAAACTAGAACTTTTGGAATTTATGAAGAACACTTAGAACTTGAAGATAGAACTTGAGAGAGATCAATTAGATGAAGAAAATTGAAGAATGAAAGTGTTTGTAGGTGTTTTTGGTCGTTGGTGTATGGATTAGATATAAAGGATATGTAATTTTGTTTTCATGTAAATAAGTCATGAACGATTACTCATATTTTTGTAATTTTATGAGATATTTCATGCTAGTTGCCAAATGATGGTTCCCACATGTTTTAGGTGACTCACATGGGCTGCTAAGAGCTGATCATTGGAGTGTATATACCAATAGTACATACATCTAAAAGCTGTGTATTGTACGAGTACGAATACGGGTGCATACGAGTAGAATTGTTGATGAAACTGAACGAGGATGTAATTGTAAGCATTTTTGTTAAGTAGAAGTATTTTGATAAGTGTCTTGAAGTCTTTAAAAAGTGTATGAATACATATTAAAACACTACATGTATATACATTTTAACTGAGTCGTTAAGTCATCGTTAGTCGTTACATGTAAATGTTGTTTTGAAACCTTTAGGTTAACGATCTTGTTGAATGTTGTTAACCTATTGTTTATTATAACAAATGAGATGTTAAATTGTTATATTATCATGATATTATGATATATAATATATCTTAGTATGATATATATACAGTTAAATGTCGTTACAACGATAATCGTTACATATATGTCTCGTTTCGAAATCATTAAGTTAGTAGTCTTATTTTTACATATGTATTTCATTGTTAATACACTTAATAATATATTTACTTATCATTTAACATAATTAACCAAGTGTATCAATATCTTAATATGATTCATATGTACCTAGTAAGACGTTGTTATAACGATAATCGTTATATATATCGTTTTCGAGTTTCTTAAATTAATAGTCTCATTTTTATGTATATAACTCATTGTTAAAATACCTAATGAGATACATACTTATAATAAAATCATGTTAACTATATATATATATAACCATATATATGTCATCGTATAGTTTTTACAAGTTTTAACGTTCGTGAATCACCGGTCAACATGGGTGGTCAATTGTCTATATGAAACCTATTTCAATTAATCAAGTCTTAACAAGTTTGATTGCTTAACATGTTGGAAACACTTAATCATGTAAATAACAATTTAATTTAATATATATATATAAATATATAAACATGGAAAAGTTCGGGTTACTACAGTACCTACCCGTTAAATAAATTTCGTCCCGAAATTTTAAGCAGTTGGAGGTGTTGACGTATCTTCTGGAAATAAATGCAGGTATTTCTTCTTCATCTGATCTTCACGCTCCCAGGTGAACTCGGGTCCTCTACGAGCATTCCATCGAACCTTAAC
The DNA here is from genome assembly GCF_046630445.1 of Rutidosis leptorrhynchoides. Taxonomy (NCBI): domain Eukaryota; kingdom Viridiplantae; phylum Streptophyta; class Magnoliopsida; order Asterales; family Asteraceae; genus Rutidosis; species Rutidosis leptorrhynchoides. The sequence continues at coordinate 641,764,264 of NC_092335.1, forward strand.
AATCGGTATCTTGTTTTGTTTAAGTCTCTTAACCTCACGATCCATTATTTCGACGGGTTCTTCAATGAATTGAAGTTTTTCATTGATTTGGATTTCGTCCAACGGAATAGTGAGATCTTCTTTAGCAAAACATTTCTTCAAATTTGAGACGTGGAAAGTGTTATGTACAACCGGGAGTTGTTAAGGTAGCTCCAGCTGGTAAGCTACTGGTCCGACACGATCTATAATCTTGAAAGGTCCAATGTACCTTGGATTTAGTTTCCCCCGTTTACCAAATCGAACAACGCCTTTCCAAGGTGAAACCTTAAGCATGACCATTTCTCCAATTTCAATCTCTATATCTTTTCTTTTACTGTCCGCGTAGCTCTTTTGTCGACTCTGGGCGGTTTTCAATCTTTGTTGAATTTGGATGATTTTCTCGGTAGTTTCTTGTATTATCTCCGGACCCGTAATCTGTCTATCCCCCACTTCACTCCAACAAATCGAAGACCTGCACTTTCTACCATAAATTGCTTCAAACGGCGCCATCTCAATGCTTGAATGGTAGCTGTTGTTGTAGGAAAATTCTGCTAACGGTAGATGTCGATCCTAACTTGTAAGACCCGAATAATTGTAATGTACATATGTGTATATAAGTGTATTGAACGATATTTGAAACGGGGTTTTATTGTATATATTAAGAAGACAAAAGAAGCTGAACTGGCAGGGTTGCGCGCCGCGGGGCTAGGTGGCGCGCCGCGCCATCTGACTGTGACAGATTCTCCATTCTTTTAAATTAGATATTTGGAGGGTATTTTGGTAAAATCAATTGGAGGCCGGATTTAATGCTTGGGATCAGATGTTAGAGTATCATTTACTCAAAAACTCACCAACCTTATCCCTTTCAATTCAAGTTTAGAGAGAGAGTGATTGTAGAGTGAGAAAGCTCACTTTGAAGGAGAAGAAGCTCGTTTCGGGTTTAATCGCAAGCTTTAAAGTTGTGCATCTCGTCATTTGCTACATTTTGATAGTTATGGTATGCCTTAACTTTCTTTTCTTAATTTGATTTTGTGTATGGGTTAGGGTTTGTGTTAAAGATGAACATTAAGACCCATTTTAAGTAAATTGGGTGTTCTTGGGTAATTTGGGTCATGTAGACTCAATTATGTGTAAGCTAGGGTTTTAAATGTATAAATTGTTGTTATGAAACCCTAATTGGCTAGTAATTTGTTAGAACACCTTGAGGAAGTGTAAATGGGTGTGATTTGGGCATAAATGACCCAAAATGGGTGTGTTGACTTTTATCGAGTCAAATGGGTCAAAATGGACCAAGATGGGTCAATATTAGTGTTTTGTGCTAAAACCTAGTGTTCTAATGTGCGTGAAGGCCATGAGTGCCAAGTGTTAGGGTTTTTGGTGAAAACGACCCAATTTAGGGTTAGTTGTCAAAATGGGTCAAGATGACCTAGGATGGTGTGTGTTATGAGATTAGACCAAGTTGATTGATTAATTATGCTTGTGAAATAGGTACGTTACCTTGGAATTCAAGCTTGGTTTAATAATCACCGAAGGCATAAGGTGAGTGGAATAATTATGCGTATGTGTATATAATGTATTTATTTGTGTTGCACGAATGTGGTATTGTCGCGGTGTTTAAGACACCACATTCTAAGTAACGAGTAGCATTGTCGCGGTGTTTAAGACACTACTCATGGTATGATTGACTTGTGGTATTGTCGCGGTGTTTAAGACACCACAATGTCATGGGAGTGGAAGTGTCGCGGTGATTAAGACACCACTCATTGTATTGAATGAAGTGTGGATTCGTCGCGGTGTTTAAGACGCCACATTGTTGTAAGGGTGAGTTAGTCGCGGTGTTTAAGACATCACCCGGGGACTAGTGATTGCGCGGTGTGTAAGTAACACTAGTGGACGTTATGAACTCCAACAGTCTTGTAAGTACCGCTTCCCGTGTTCGAATTGGTTAACCAAGGTTATGTGAATTATGTATTGGAAGTATTAATTTATGAATCGTATGCTATTGTACTATTAGCTACTTGTGGGATTGTGAATTATTGGTATATGCTTATTAATGTAGCATGCTTGATGAATTGTTAAACTCGAATATGATGTTGTGTAAGTGATGCGAGTAAGTAGATTATATATGTGTATGTATAATTATTGTGCTCACTAAGCTTTGCTTACCCTCTCGTTGTTTACCTTTTTATAGGATCGTGTGTGGATAAGGGTAAGGGCATTACCTTGGATTGAGTTTCCCGCTTCGATGATTAGGAAGCACTTTTGGGTTATGGCTTGGAGTTTGACCGAGACTTGGGTAGTTAACCCCAAACACCATGCTCGTTGTGTCATTTGGCAATTAAACTTTTTGTGGTCGGAACTCTAATTTGTATTAAACATTGTATTTTTAAACTTAGTGGCGTTTTGGGCACGTGTGGGCCCCACCTTGTAAAACTTGTTCATACCTTAGTTATGTGCTAGTTTTACATACATGAATGTATGGTTAAAAGCGTTTTGGTTAAATATGCCGGGAACACGTTCATCTTTTTCGCATTTAAGCTTTCCGGTAACAGCAGGGGTTTGGCGCGGCGCGCGGCCCTTTTGGCGCGGCGCGCCGATGGCCTGGAACAACAAATTTTTTTTTTTTGTTTGAAATTTCATCGTGTTTGGTCGGTTACGGTTTGGGTTGTTACAAGTGGTATCAGAGCATGGTCTAAGGGATTTAGGTGACTTGAGATAGGCGCCTAGACTTAGACTTTTGTGTGTGCATTGTGCGGACTTGTAGGACTTTGGGTCGGACCGGGTCTTGGTTAGCGCATAGGTTTATATGAACTAATCATGCGTTATTGTTTGTGTTGTATAGCAATCATCGAGCGAAATGAACGTTGTACTAGCGAGTTAACGCGATGTGCTCGCGTAGTAATGATTAGCTACCCTTACTACGGGTGCAAATCGTGTCAAACAAGCGATGTACGACGATTGTCGAGCGAGATGGAGTGGTATGGTGTATATGTATATATGTGCCATGTCTTTAGTTTCGTTGTTTAATCTTTTCCGTTTTATAGAATGAAGATGAGAAACGGACACGACACCGATAATGGGGGCACGAGCGAGGACCCCGAGTTCACGGCCAAGGTTGAGGCCATCTTTCAACGCCAAAAGGCGGAGTTTCGCGAAGATGTTAAGAAGATGTTTCTCGAGACGATTGACGAACAAGTCGTCACTTTGGTTAAGGAGCAAATTAAGATTGCTCTTCAAGAAGAAAATGGGGGAAGGCGTGACTTTTTCTTCAAGAACTTTAGGGATGCTCAACCTCCTACTTTTGAGGGCGATCGGGACCCACTCAAGAGTGCCCGATTCATCTCCGATATGGAGGGGGCCTTCCGTACTTGTGAGTGTCCACCCGACAAGAAGACTAGGTATGGTTGTAGCATGTTAAGGGGTGACGCGAAATTGTGGTGGGACGCTAAGATCCAACTCTATGGTGAAGAACAATGTATGGACTTCACTTGGGAGGAATTTAAAGCGGAGTTCTTCGATGAGTACCGAACTTCGGCCGATCTTACAAGACTTAAAGACGAGCTACGTACCTTGAGGCAGGGGTCGATGGACTTGAACACTCTCAAATCCGTGTTCTTGTCCAAGACGCAATTTTGCCCGGAGTATGTCGGGAATGATAAAATGTTGAAAGAAGATTTCTATCGAACCTTGAATGATAGTTATCAAGAAAAGATTAGCGTAAACGTGGTGAAGAGCTTTGATGAGTTGTTTAATATGGCGAAAGGGTTTGAAGCGATTGTGTTGAGGAAGAGAAAGTATGAAGGTTCGAGTCACTCAAATGTGAATTTTGGATAAGGGAGGTTCAATTCCTTGGTCACATTGTGAACGAAAGCGGCATCCAAGTGGATTCGGGGAAGATTGAGACGGTGAAGAGTTGGGGACGACCGACTACGCCCACGGAGATCCGAAGTTTTCTCGGATTGGCCGGTTATTATCGTCGGTTTATCCAAGACTTTTCTAAGATTGCTTCTCCATTAACAAAGTTGACGAGGAAGAGTGCTAAGTTCAATTGGGAAAACGAGCAAGAAATTGCTTTTCAATTATTGAAAGAGAAGTTGTGTCAAGCTCCGGTGTTAGTGTTACCGGAAGGCGTCGAAGACATGGTGGTTTATTGTGATGCTTCCTTAAATGGGCTCGGGTGCGTTCTTATGCAAAGGGGTAAAGTCATTGCTTATGCCTCTCGGCAATTAAAGGAACACGAAACGAGGTACCCGACTCATGATCTTGAAATGGCGGCGGTTGTGCATGCGTTGAAAATTTGGCGCCATTACTTGTATGGTGTCAAGTGTACGATATATTCGGATCATAAGAATTTGAAACATCTTTTTACTCAAAGAGATTTGAATTATCGTCAACGTAGATGGATGGATGTGGTGAAGGATTTTGATTGTGAGATACTTTACCATCCGGGTAAGGCGAATGTTGTAAGACCCGAATATTTATTTTGTATACTTGTTTATTAAAGGCATATGAGATCGGGCTTCGTTGAATATTTATATATATTAAAATTGGAAAAGAGCTGAATCTGTCAATCTGCGCGCCGCGCAAAGCGGCCGCGCGCCGCGCAAACGCGCTGACAGAACCTATCTTGTTTTATTTATTTTAAATGAAGGGTATTTGGGTAATTTCACATGGGGCCGGATTTGTGGGCATTATCAGTTGGTTTAGATCCAACTTTGGATCATTTCACATCCATTCATCATCCTCATCCATTCTTAGAGAGAGATAGAGGTCTAGAGAGAGATTTGAGGTTTTGGGGAAGAAGAAGCTCGAATCGATCAAAGTCTCGGGTTTTAAAGTTGTTCCTTTCGTTCTCGGCTACGCGGTGATAGTATTGGTAAGCTCAAACTCCGAATTTCATCTATTTAATTTGATATTCAAGTTAGGGTTTTGAGTTACTTTGTTGTAATACCCTTTTAGGTGATGAAATGGGTTTAGTGATGCTAGTAATCGGGTTTATTGTTAATTGTTGGTGGATTTTGGGTTGGTGAACAAATTGGCCATGTTTAGAACTTGAAATTTAGTTTAATCACTTTAGTTAGCGATTATGGAAGTATTGGAACCCATTGGAGGTTGTTTGGTTGACTAACTTTGACTTTGGGTCAAATTAGGGTTTGGTGGTGACTATGACCCGATTGGCGATTTAATGAGGTTTATAAACTTAAAATGGATTAAGTTGAAGTATAGAACCGAGTTAAATGTGTTTTGGTGTCAAAACTTGTAAAGGATGAGATTTTGGCCTTTATGGGTCAAAATTAGGGTTTAAGTGTCAAAATGGGTATGACACGTGTTTAACACTTGAGTTCGGGTTTAATTGGCATATTATGACCATTCTCACTTGTGTTAGTGATTATTGGTTGGTTTGGGTACGGTTTGTGCTTGGAAGTGCATTTGGGTCGAAATGGCACTAAGTGACGAATTGGGTTAATTTGTGAATCCAATCTAATTGTGTTGTGGTATTTGTGATAATGGAATAGGTATTTTCCATTGGCGAGTTGCGGTTTACTTGGAAGCTTTCTTCAAGACTTCAAGGTGAGTGATAATATCCTATGTGCATATGTATGTGTAGGATGGGTGCGGGTCGGGTGAAGTGATTCTCGGTTATAGAGCTCACTTCACATATAGGTGGTTTTGATGGACTTGTGTATAAGTCCAATCGGCACGTTGTGCGTTTTGGTTGACCATCTTTGGCGAGATGCACATTTTGTGTGCACATTATCACACTTGGTTGTGATTTGGTTGTTGTAACCCTAATGGCGAAGGGTTGATATGGTTGTGTTGTGGATGACCCCGATTTGGTGGATTTTTATAATCCCGTGACCATGGGTTTTGGTATTGAGAAATGAATCTCGGGTAGTGCGGATTCATGGTGACTCGGGTTGTTCGGTCACCTTATTTGAGGTAGTGAATCTCGGGTAGTGCGGATTCACGATGACTCGGGTTGTTCGGTCATCTTATGGTTGAGAAGTGAATTTCGGGTTGTGCGAATTCACAAGGCTCGGGTAGTTCGGCCAATGTTCGTGTGATTGAGGTTAAGGGGTTAACCTTGTGCATTATTATTATTGTTTATATATTAATGTGTTGTTGTGTTGTAGCTAACCCTCCGGGTGTAGCTATTTGGCGATGTTCACTTTGTCGTTGGTGGACTCTTATTTGTGTTGTATCTTTAGCTCGTTGCTTAGATCGTACGGTATGCTTAGTGTAGATGCTTTATACTTGGATGCCCCGGTATGCGGTATTTGTTTGTGTGGCGTATTCATTTTATACATATATATGTATGTAGTATGTTATCATTCACTAAGCATTAGCTTACCCTCTCGTTGTTGACTATTTTTATAGATTTCATGCGGACGGTGGCTCGGGTAAGTGCGAGGACTAGAAGACTTTCATAGCTTGCTTTAGAGACTTGCTTTTGGATCGTTTAGGATTGGGTAGCGTATCCCCGATCGCCATGCTCGGCTTTGTGTTGTATTAAAGTCTTAAAGTTGAAAATGGTATTTTGGTACTTAAGGTGGTAAAATGGGTCGATGTGGGACCCGCTTCGTAAACTTAATTTTATTAATTAAACGTGTTAGTTTTATATGTATGAATTCATGGTTAAAAGCGTTTTGGCTAAAAACGTCGGGAACGGGTCAAACATTTTCACATTTCAAGGAAAACCGGACAGCGGGCTGCCAGACAGGTTCTGCGCGCCGCGCAACCTGTTGGCGCGCCGCGCAACTCAGCCAACAGCAAATTTTTTTTTTTTGTCATGAAATTTAACGGGGTTTTATACGCGGTATGGTTTGGGTTGTTACAAGTGGTATCAGAGCATGGTCTAAGGGATTTAGGTGACTTGAGATAGGTGCCTAGACTTAGACTTTTGTGTGCGCGTAATTTGTTGCGGGACTTGTAGGATTACGGGTCAGGAACGGGTTTAGTTAGTGCCTTGTTTATAGGACGACTAACGTTTATATTAGTAATGCGGATATTATTAATATATTATTTGTGTTGTGGTGTAATTCTCGCGTGTGCTTCTATCGCGTAGAATTTTGTTTGTGTTTGTTTATAGCATCGAGCGAGGCGGTCGTTGTACTAACGAGTCGATGCGGCGTGCGTGCGTAATATGAACTTGCAGACCTTATTACGGGTGCAAATCGTGTCTAACAAGTGATGTACGACGAGTGTTTAGCAAGATGGGAGGGTGTTGTGCGTGTCGTTTTATACGTGCGTGGACTAATCGTTTTGCATTCTTTAGAATGACGACGCGAAACGAGACCGAGACGAACGACACGGAATTTAACGCTAGAGTTACGGCCACCGTTGCGGAGCAAATGAGAGCGTTTCGAGAAGAAATGGATGGGAAGTATTCCGAATTCCAAAATAGGGGTGAAATGGAGCGTTGTCTTAAGAGCTTCATGAGGACTAGACCCCCGATGTATGATGGGAAACCGGATCCTTTGGTGAGTACGACTTGGGTTTCGGATGTCGAAGGGTGTTTTCGTACTATGGAATGCCCTCCCGAGAAAAAGACGAGACTCGCTACTAGTTTGTTGCGGGGTAGGGCGAAGGATTGGTTGGATGGCAAGATTGATCTTGTCGGTGGTGAAACGTTTATGACGTTATCGTGGGACGAATTTAAGGAGGAATTCTTCGAGGAGTTCCGAACTTCAGCCGATTTATCGGAATTGCATTGTGAGTTGCGAAATTTGCAACAGGGTTCTATGGACTTAAATACTTTAAAGACGACTTTTATGTCGAAGGCTCGTTTTTGCCCGGAATATTTGGGGAACGATCGTTTGTTGATGGAGGATTTCTATCGAACTTTGAGCGATGACTTGAAAAGCAAAATTAGCCGGGGTTACGCGAAGTCGTTTGCGGAGTTATTTGCGGTGGCTAGAGGTTTCGAGTCTTATACGCGATCGAAAAAGGGCGAACCTTCAAGTGAGGGAAGGGTTGTTTCTTATGGTGCTCCGAGTAAGAGGACTAAGGGTCCGAGTGCGAGTACGAGTAAAGTGGTAAAGGGCGTGGTGGAATCTCGTGCGCCTAGATGTTTCAATTGTGGCGTTAGGGGTCACAAGTTGTGGGAATGCACGATGCCGAAAAGTGAAGGCGGAATGTGCTACTATTGTCATAAAGAGGGACATCGCAAGCCGGATTGTCCCGAGTTGGCGGCGGCGAATGCCGCAAGGAGACGTTGAGGTACGTTTCGTTTTGATAAATATGTCTTTGAATATTTATTTATGTGGCGTTTATGTTCGGACTTGTTAATTGCATAGTGATTTGCATGTTATGGTTAAGGGTGACGTTCCTAACGGAAGTACCCTATGGTGATGTTTGGTTGTTGGACGAAGGGCGTAAGACTTGGTGTAACCAAGCATTCCTTAGTATTTGGGGAATGTTACTACCAAGCCACGGAAATGGTTTTGGTGTTCGATTGTTTAGCGCGTGTTCGCTTTTGGTGTTGAAGTGATGAACCATGAGGTTCGTCGGGTGATTGGAACCTTTGAGGCCGAGTGTTTAAAATCTCGATGTGTGTTGGTAATGGAGTCTTTATGACGCGACATTAGGTGCCTCTTTTATACCTACTAGCGTGGTGTCGACTCCGATTGTGTTGTGGTTACATTGTACTTAGGGTACCGGGAGAAACCCGTAGGTACATGAGTGACTAGGTGAAACTTGACAAACTAAAGCAATTGGATAATTGCGAGGGTATGGTTTGTGTAATCGTGGTACACTTTTCGTTCGAAGTGTTTAAGGATTGATTGAAATCCTTCGTGTGCTCAAGGTTAGAGCAAGGTGTGGTGATGGGTAGTGTGTACCCAATTGTTGGTAAAGTCTACCTTTGGTAGCATCGTACGGGTGTACGAGTTGTGATATAGGAACGTGTTTCCAAGTGGGGGAGTCGCACTCCTGCGCGAGGAAAGTGTTAGTGTGATATTTCGGATGATGATTTTGGTAGATCTGGAATTTTTACCGAGACCTAGTTTTGGGTCGATTCGTGGTAGAGTGCGATTTCGGATAAATTGTACTTATGGTTTGGATTGGAATCCCACCGAGGCGGTAATGTGGTAAATCTCGTTGAGAGATAATGGACATGTTTGGTGAGCAAGGTGAAATCCTTCGGTTAAGGAAGGTGTGTGTCGGGTTCTCTTTTGGAGAATTCTTGTTCGGTACCTATGTTTGATATAGGTGGTTCTTGCTCGATTATGGTATGTAGTTGATGAAGCATGACCTTCGGGGTCCGCTGACTTCATCGTGGTATTGATGATTAATGAAGCATGACTTTCGGGGTCCGCTGACTTCATTATAGTATGGTTGCGTGATGGAGCATGATCTTTAGGGTCCGCTGACTTCATCATGGGAGTACGTGATTGATGGAGCATGATCTTTAGGGTCCGCTGACTTCGTCATGAGCGTGGTGTTGAGATCGGTGAAGCATGATCTTCGGGTCCGCTGACTTCATCCGGTATTGAGATCGGTGAAGCATGATCTTCGGGTCCGCTGACTTCATCCGATATTGAGATTGGTGGAGCATGACCTTCGGGGTCCGCTGACTTCATCAAGAGGGTTGTGTTGTGGGACGTGAATATCGGGTTGTTCGTATTCACAATATTTCGGGTAGTACGAATGTCCCTGTTGGTTGGGCTCATAGTTTGAGGTAGTGAATGTCGGGTAGTTCGGATTCACTAATGTTCGGGTTGTACGGCCATCCTCGGTTATACTATGTGGCGGTAGTAGTGAATATCGGTTTGCGCGTATTCACGATGACTCGGATTTTGCGGTCATGTCGTTGTGAGATATATGGATTGGGTTGGTGGATTTCGGGTTGTGCGAATTCACTAAGGTTCGGGTTGTTTCGACCATCCTCCATATGTGTTTTGGCTCGGGTTGTTTCGGCCATGTTGAGTTGTAATCTATTGGTTGTTTGATACACCAATGGTGGGGTCGTGAGGACCATGTTGTGGGAACTATCGGTCGTTTTATGCGTCGATGGTGGGGTCGTGAGGACCATGTGGTATGATTAGTGGTGCGATAGCCGTATTTCGCTCACATGTTTGTTACGGGTGTGACGATAGATGATTTCGTACCCCTTGGGATTTGCGTTCCCATAGCCGTTTTGGGCGCTATCGGTTTCTAACCGTTGGATTGTATTGTTACGGTAGTTGCGTATTGGTCGTATAGCGCACTACAAGGATGTTTAATGATTAGGTGATATCCGTAAGGATTCGTTTGGTTCGGTTTCATCGTTTCGGATTGTTGACTTTAGGTTGAGACTTGGTTGCTTTTAGCGTTGTACTCGGTAATAGTACACTAAGGAATTAATATCTCGGTATGAGATTGGTTGGGTTTTTTTTTTCCCAGTGTTAGGGAATGAGCATGGTGTTAGTGCTCGGATTGTGGATTTGATAAATCGCGGGTGACGATTTAGTTGTGGAAGGCGATTCGTTGGGAAAAATTGCTTAGGAAAGTCGGATTGGACTTATGTTGAGGACCGTAAAGTGGAGTCCGTTTGGTCAAGTGATGAGGATCACGAGGACGTGATCGAGTTTAAGTGGGGGAGAGTTGTAAGACCCGAATATTTATTTTGTATACTTGTTTATTAAAGGCATATGAGATCGGGCTTCGTTGAATATTTATATATATTAAAATTGGAAAAGAGCTGAATCTGTCAATCTGCGCGCCGCGCAAATCGGCCGCGCGCCGCGCAAACGCGCTGACAGAACCTATCTTGTTTTATTTATTTTAAATGAAGGGTATTTGGGTAATTTCACATGGGGCCGGATTTGTGGGCATTATCAGTTGGTTTAGATCCAACTTTGGATCATTTCACATCCATTCATCATCCTCATCCATTCTTAGAGAGAGAGAGAGAGGTCTAGAGAGAGATTTGAGGTTTTGGGGAAGAAGAAGCTCGAATCGATCAAAGTCTCGGGTTTTAAAGTTGTTCCTTTCGTTCTCGGCTACGCGGTGATAGTATTGGTAAGCTCAAACTCCGAATTTCATCTATTTAATTTGATATTCAAGTTAGGGTTTTGAGTTAATTTGTTGTAATACCCTTTTAGGTGATGAAATGGGTTTAGTGATGCTAGTAATCGGGTTTATTGTTAATTGTTGGTGGATTTTGGGTTGGTGAACAAATTGGCCATGTTTAGAACTTGAAATTTAGTTTAATCACTTTAGTTAGCGATTATGGAAGTATTGGAACCCATTGGAGGTTGTTTGGTTGACTAACTTTGACTTTGGGTCAAATTAGGGTTTGGTGGTGACTATGACCCGATTGGCGATTTAATGAGGTTTATAAACTTAAAATGGATTAAGTTGAAGTATAGAACCGAGTTAAATGTGTTTTGGTGTCAAAACTTGTAAAGGATGAGATTTTGGCCTTTATGGGTCAAAATTAGGGTTTAAGTGTCAAAATGGGTATGACACGTGTTTAACACTTGAGTTCGAGTTTAATTGGCATATTATGACCATTCTCACTTGTGTTAGTGATTATTGGTTGGTTTGGGTACGGTTTGTGCTTGGAAGTGCATTTGGGTCGAAATGGCACTAAGTGACGAATTGGGTTAATTTGTGAATCCAATCTAATTGTGTTGTGGTATTTGTGATAATGGAATAGGTATTTTCCATTGGCGAGTTGCGGTTTACTTGGAAGCTTTCTTCAAGACTTCAAGGTGAGTGATAATATCCTATGTGCATATGTATGTGTAGGATGGGTGCGGGTCGGGTGAAGTGATTCTCGGTTATAGAGCTCACTTCACATATAGGTGGTTTTGATGGACTTGTGTATAAGTCCAATCGGCACGTTGTGCGTTTTGGTTGACCATCTTTGGCGAGATGCACATTTTGTGTGCACATTATCACACTTGGTTGTGATTTGGTTGTTGTAACCCTAATGGCGAAGGGTTGATATGGTTGTGTTGTGGATGACCCCGATTTGGTGGATTTTTATAATCCCGTGACCATGGGTTTTGGTATTGAGAAATGAATCTCGGGTAGTGCGGATTCATGGTGACTCGGGTTGTTCGGTCACCTTATTTGAGGTAGTGAATCTCGGGTAGTGCGGATTCACGATGACTCGGGTTGTTCGGTCATCTTATGGTTGAGAAGTGAATTTCGGGTTGTGCGAATTCACAAGGCTCGGGTAGTTCGGCCAATGTTCGTGTGATTGAGGTTAAGGGGTTAACCTTGTGCATTATTATTATTGTTTATATATTAATGTGTTGTTGTGTTGTAGCTAACCCTCCGGGTGTAGCTATTTGGCGATGTTCACTTTGTCGTTGGTGGACTCTTATTTGTGTTGTATCTTTAGCTCGTTGCTTAGATCGTACGGTATGCTTAGTGTAGATGCTTTATACTTGGATGCCCCGGTATGCGGTATTTGTTTGTGTGGCGTATTCATTTTATACATATATATGTATGTAGTATGTTATCATTCACTAAGCATTAGCTTACCCTCTCGTTGTTGACTATTTTTATAGATTTCATGCGGACGGTGGCTCGGGTAAGTGCGAGGACTAGAAGACTTTCATAGCTTGCTTTAGAGACTTGCTTTTGGATCGTTTAGGATTGGGTAGCGTATCCCCGATCGCCATGCTCGGCTTTGTGTTGTATTAAAGTCTTAAAGTCGAAAATGGTATTTTGGTACTTAAGGTGGTAAAATGGGTCGATGTGGGACCCGCTTCGTAAACTTAATTTTATTAATTAAACGTGTTAGTTTTATATGTATGAATTCATGGTTAAAAGCGTTTTGGCTAAAAACGTCGGGAACGGGTCAAACATTTTCACATTTCAAGGAAAACCGGACAGCGGGCTGCCAGACAGGTTCTGCGCGCCGCGCAACCTGTTGGCGCGCCGCGCAACTCAGCCAACAGCAAATTTTTTTTTTTTTGTCATGAAATTTAACGGGGTTTTATACGCGGTATGGTTTGGGTTGTTACAAATGTGGTCGCGGATGCGTTAAGTCGGATGACTCAACATCCGGCGATACGTGTAGCATCGTTACGTTTGATTATCACTAATGACTTTCTTGAAAAGATGGGTGAAGACCAAATAGAGGCTTATGTTCACGATAAGCACGCGGAACGAATTGTGGGCCAATCGGAGTTCATTACAATGGGCCCGCGGGGTTTATTGTCGTTTCAAGGAAGGGTGTGGGTGCCTAAGGCGGGTGATTACCGACGGGTGTTACTCGATGAAGCACATAAGTCGAAATATTCCATTCATCCAGGCGCGACGAAAATGTATCATGACTTGAAGAAAGATTATTGGTGGCCGGGCATGAAACGCGATGTTGTAAAATACGTTGAACGATGTGTTACTTGTTTGCAAGTTAAAGCCGAGCATCAAAAGCCATATGGTAAGTTGCAACCGTTAGAGATCCCGAAATGGAAATGGGAGCACATTACCATGGATTTCATCACTAAATTACCTAAGACGGCGAGAACTCAATATGATTCGATTTGGGTGATCGTGGACCGGTTGACGAAAAGCGCTTTGTTTCTTCCTATTAAAGAAGCAATATCGTCGGAGGCCTTGGCTAAGTTGTTTATCAAGGAAGTGGTCTCGCGACATGGCGTTCCTATATCTATTATTTCGGATCGAGATACCCGTTTTACATCTCGATTTTGGGAAAAGTTTCACGAAGATATGGGTACACAATTAAAGTTGAGCACGGCGTATCATCCTCAAACGGACGGTCAAACCGAACGTACGAACCAAACTTTGGAAGATATGTTACGGGCGTGCATTATCGATTTCGGTGGTAGTTGGGATGAGCATCTACCTTTGGTGGAATTTTCGTACAATAATAGTTTTCATACTAGTATCGGGATGCCACCTTACGAGATGCTTTATGGCCGAAGGTGTCGAACTCCCATTTGTTGGGGAGAAGTGGGTCAAAGAGAAATCGGAAGTACCGATTTGGTTTTAGAGACGAATAACAAGATTGATATTATTCGGGAGCATTTGAAGAAGGCTCAAGATAGGAAAAAGTCGTATGCCGATAAACGTAGACGAACGATCGAATTCCAAGAGGGCGACATGGTTATGCTTAAGGTTTCGCCATGGAAGGGTATTATTCGATTTCGAAAACGGGGAAAGTTAGGTCCTCGGTTTATTGGACCGTTTAAAGTTTTAGCTCGTGTTGGTGAAGTTGCATATCGATTGGAATTGCCCGAAGAGCTTGCGGGGATCCATAACACGTTTCATGTTTCTCACCTCCGTAAGTGCCTTGCGGATGATTCTTCATGGATGCCTTTAGATGAAATTGAGCTAAACAATAAGTTGGAGTATGTTGAAGAGCCAATTGCAATACTTGATGAAAAGGTCAAACGGTTGAGACATAAAGAGGTTAGGACCTATAAGGTTCAATGGCGACGGAATAAAGGTTCTGAGTTTACATGGGAACCCGAAGAGTTCGTGTTAGTCTATCTTCCTGCTTGTCATGCGGCTTGGATTGCGAGGACGCAATCCGAATGAGTGGGGGAGAGTTGTAAGACCCGAATAATTGTAATGTACATATGTGTATATAAGTGTATTGAACGATATTTGAAACGGGGTTTTATTGTATATATTAAGAAGACAAAAGAAGCTGAACTGGCAGGGTTGCGCGCCGCGCGGCTAGGTGGCGCGCCGCGCCATCTGACTGTGACAGATTCTCCATTCTTTTAAATTAGATATTTGGAGGGTATTTTGGTAAAATCAATTGGAGGCCGGATTTAATGCTTGGGATCAGATGTTAGAGTATCATTTACTCAAAAACTCACCAACCTTATCCCTTTCAATTCAAGTTTAGAGAGAGAGTGATTGTAGAGTGAGAAAGCTCACTTTGAAGGAGAAGAAGCTCGTTTCGGGTTTAATCGCAAGCTTTAAAGTTGTGCATCTCGTCATTTGCTACATTTTGATAGTTGTGGTATGCCTTAACTTTCTTTTCTTAATTTGATTTTGTGTATGGGTTAGGGTTTGTGTTAAAGATGAACATTAAGACCCATTTTAAGTAAATTGGGTGTTCTTGGGTAATTTGGGTCATGTAGACTCAATTATGTGTAAGCTAGGGTTTTAAATGTATAAATTGTTGTTATGAAACCCTAATTGGCTAGTAATTTGTTAGAACACCTTGAGGAAGTGTAAATGGGTGTGATTTGGGCATAAATGACCCAAAATGGGTGTGTTGACTTTTATCGAGTCAAATGGGTCAAAATGGACCAAGATGGGTCAATATTAGTGTTTTGTGCTAAAACCTAGTGTTCTAATGTGCGTGAAGGCCATGAGTGCCAAGTGTTAGGGTTTTTGGTGAAAACGACCCAATTTAGGGTTAGTTGTCAAAATGGGTCAAGATGACCTAGGATGGTGTGTGTTATGAGATTAGACCAAGTTGATTGATTAATTATGCTTGTGAAATAGGTACGTTACCTTGGAATTCAAGCTTGGTTTAATAATCACCGAAGGCATAAGGTGAGTGGAATAATTATGCGTATGTGTATATAATGTATTTATTTGTGTTGCACGAATGTGGTATTGTCGCGGTGTTTAAGACACCACATTCTAAGTAACGAGTAGCATTGTCGTGGTGTTTAAGACACTACTCATGGTATGATTGACTTGTGGTATTGTCGCGGTGTTTAAGACACCACAATGTCATGGGAGTGGAAGTGTCGCGGTGATTAAGACACCACTCATTGTATTGAATGAAGTGTGGATTCGTCGCGGTGTTTAAGACGCCACATTGTTGTAAGGGTGAGTTAGTCGCGGTGTTTAAGACATCACCCGGGGACTAGTGATTGCGCGGTGTGTAAGTAACACTAGTGGACGTTATGAACTCCAACGGTCTTGTAAGTACCGCTTCCCGTGTTCGAATTGGTTAACCAAGGTTATGTGAATTATGTATTGGAAGTATTAATTTATGAATCGTATGCTATTGTACTATTAGCTACTTGTGGGATTGTGAATTATTGGTATATGCTTATTAATGTAGCATGCTTGATGAATTGTTAAACTCGAATATGATGTTGTGTAAGTGATGCGAGTAAGTAGATTATATATGTGTATGTATAATTATTGTGCTCACTAAGCTTTGCTTACCCTCTCGTTGTTTACCTTTTTATAGGATCGTGTGTGGATAAGGGTAAGGGCATTACCTTGGATTGAGTTTCCCGCTTCGATGATTAGGAAGCACTTTTGGGTTATGGCTTGGAGTTTGACCGAGACTTGGGTAGTTAACCCCAAACACCATGCTCGTTGTGTCGTTTGGCAATTAAACTTTTTGTGGTCGGAACTCTAATTTGTATTAAACATTGTATTTTTAAACTTAGTGGCGTTTTGGGCACGTGTGGGCCCCACCTTGTAAAACTTGTTCATACCTTAGTTATGTGCTAGTTTTACATACATGAATGTATGGTTAAAAGCGTTTTGGTTAAATATGCCGGGAACACGTTCATCTTTTTCGCATTTAAGCTTTCCGGTAACAGCAGGGGTTTGGCGCGGCGCGCGGCCCTTTTGGCGCGGCGCGCCGATGGCCTGGAACAACAAATTTTTTTTTTTTTGTTTGAAATTTCATCGTGTTTGGTCGGTTACGGTTTGGGTTGTTACATAACTGTTTCCGAAATTAATAACACAAGCTCGTAGCATGTCTTCAAGCGTTTGTATCGTCCTTTCGCTCTGCCCATCAGTTCGTGGATGATAGGCAGTACTCATGTCTAGACGAGTTCCCAATGCTTGCTGTAATGTCTGCCAGAATCTTGAAATAAATCTGCCATCCCTATCAGAGATAATAGAGATTGGTATTCCATGTCTGGAGACGACTTCCTTCAAATACAGTCGTGATAACTTCTCCATCTTGTCATCTTCTCTTATTGGCAGGAAGTGTGCTGACTTGGTGAGACGATCAACTATTACCCAAATAGTATCATAACCACTTGCAGTCCTTGGCAATTTAGTAATGAAATCCATGGTAATGTTTTCCCATTTCCATTCCGGGATTTCAGGTTGTTGTAGTAGACCTGATGGTTTCTGATGTTCAGCTTTGACCTTAGAACACGTCAAACATTCTCCTACATATTTAGCAATATCGGCTTTCATACCTGGCCACCAAAAATGTTTCTTAAGATCCTTGTACATCTTCCCCGTTCCAGGATGTATTGAGTATCTGGTTTTATGAGCTTCTCTAAGTACCATTTCTCTCATATCTCCAAATTTTGGTACCCAAATTCTTTCAGCCCTATACTGGGTTCCGTCTTCCCGAATATTAAGATGCTTCTCCGATCCTTTGGGTATTTCATCCTTTAAATTTTCCTCTTTTAAAACTCCTTGTTGCGCCTCCTTTATTTGAGTAGTAAGGTTAGTGTGAATCATTATATTCATAGATTTTACTCGAATGGGTTCTCTGTCCTTTCTGCTCAAGGCGTCGGCTACCACATTTTCCTTCCCCGGGTGGTAACGAATCTCAAAGTCGTAATCATTCAACAATTCAATCCACCTACGCTGCCTCATATTCAGTTGTTTCTGATTAAATATGTGTTGAAGACTTTTGTGGTCGGTATATATAATACTTTTGACCCCATATAAGTAGTGCCTCCAAGTCTTTAACGCAAAAACAACCGCGCCTAATTCCAAATCATGCGTCGTATAATTTTGCTCGTGAATCTTCAATTGTCTAGACGCATAAGCAATCACCTTCGTTCGTTGCATTAATACACAACCGAGACCTTGCTTTGATGCGTCACAATAAATCACAAAATCATCATTCCCTTCAGGCAATGACAATATAGGTGCCGTAGTTAGCTTTTTCTTCAATAATTGAAATGCCTTCTCTTGTTCATCCTTCCATTCAAATTTCTTCCCTTTATGCGTTAATGCAGTCAAGGGTTTTGCTATTTTGGAGAAATCTTGGATGAATCTTCTGTAGTAACCAGCCAATCCTAAAAATTGACGTATATGCTTCGGAGTTTTTGGGGTTTCCCACTTTTCAACGGTTTCGATCTTTGACGGGTCCACCTGGATACCTTCTTTGTTCACTATGTGACCGAGGAATTGAACTTCTTCCAACCAAAATGCACACTTTGAAAACATAGCGTACAGTTTTTCTTTCCTCAATACTTCTAGCACTTTTCTCAAATGTTCTTCGTGCTCTTGATCATTCTTTGAGTAAATAAGTATGTCATCGATGAAAACAATGACAAACTTGTCAAGATATGGCCCACACACTCGGTTCATAAGGTCCATGAACACAGCTGGTGCGTTAGTCAATCCAAACGGCATAACCATAAACTCGTAATGACCATAACGCGTCCTAAAAGCAGTTTTTGGAATATCATCCTCCTTTACTCGCATTTGATGATATCCAGAACGTAAATCGATCTTCGAATAAACCGACGAGCCTTGTAGTTGATCAAATAAGTCATCAATTCTCGGCAGTGGATAACGGTTTTTGATGGTAAGTTTGTTCAACTCTCTGTAGTCAATACACAACCTAAATGTACTATCCTTCTTCTTGACAAACAAAACAGGAGCTCCCCATGGTGATCTGCTTGGTCGAATGAAACTACGTTCTAATAGGTCTTGCAGTTGGCTTTACAGTTCTTTCATCTCGCTGGGTGCGAGTCTATAAGGAGCACGAGCTATTGGTGCAGCTCCTGGTACAAGATCTATTTGAAATTCAACAGATCGATGTGGAGGTAGTCCCGGTAATTCTTTCGGAAATACATCGGGAAATTCTTTTGCGACGGGAACATCATTGATGCTCTTTTATTCAGTTTGTACTTTCTCGACGTGTGCTAGAACAGCATAGCAACCTTTTCTTATTAGTTTTTGTGCCTTCAAATTACTAATAAGATGTAGCTTCATGTTGCCCTTTTCTCCGTACACCATTAAGGGTTCTCCTTCTTCTCGTACAATGCGAATTGCATTTTTATAACATACGATCTCTGCTTTCACCTTCTTCAGCCAGTCCATGCCAACTATTACATCAAAACTCCCTAACTCTACTGGTATCAAATCAATCTTAAATATTTGCTACCCAGTTTAATTTCTCGATTCCGGCATATATTATCTGCTGAAATTAATTTACCGTTTGCTAATTCGAGTAAAAATTTACTATCCAACGGCGTCAATGGACAACTTAATTTAACACAAAAATCTCTACTCATATAACTTCTATCCGCACCCGAATCAAATAAAACGTAAGCAGATTTATTGTCAATAAGAAACATACCCGTAACAAGCTCTGGGTCTTCCTGTGTCTCTGCCGCATTAATATTGAAAACTCTTCTGCGGCCTTGTCCATTCGTGTTCTCCTGGTTCGGGCAATTTCTAATAATGTGGCCCGGTTTTCCACATTTATAACAAACTACATTGGCATAACTTGCTCCGACACTACTTGCTCCACCATTACTCATTCCGACACCATTTGTTCCTTTCGTTCTGTTAACCCCTGGTCCGTAGACCTCACACTTTGCCGCGCTATGACCATTTCTTTTACACTTGTTGCAAAATTTGGTACAGAACCCCGAGTGATGCTTTTCACACCTTTGGCATAGTTGCTTCTGATTGTTGTTGTTGTTGCGGTTATTATTGTTGTTGGGATGATTGTTGTAGTTGCTATTGTTGTTGTTGTTGTTGTTGTTGTTGGGCCGTTTGTTGTAGTTGCGATTGATGTTGCGATTGTTGGGATAATTATTGTGATTATTATTGTAATTGCTGTTGTTGTTGTATTGGTGATTCTTATCACCGTTTTCCTCCCACTTTCTTTTGACTTGCTTCACATTGGCCTCTTCAGCCGTCTGTTCTTTAATTCTTTCCTCAATCTGGTTCACTAGTTTGTGAGCCATTCTACATGCCTGTTGTATGGAGGCGGGCTCGTGTGAACTTATATCTTCTTGGATTCTTTCCGGTAATCCTTTCACAAACGCGTCGATCTTCTCTTCCTCATCTTCGAACGCTCCCGAAAACAATAGGCACAATTCTGTGAATCGTCTTTCGTACGTGGTAATATCAAATCCTTGGGTTCGTAACCCTCTAAGTTCTGTCTTGAGCTTATTGACCTCGGTTCTGTTACGGTACTTCTCGTTCATCAAGTGCTTGAATGCTGACCACGGTAGTGCGTAAGCATCATCTTGTCCCACTTGCTCTAGATAGGTATTCCACCATGTTAACGCAGAACCTGTGAAGGTATGCGTAGCGTACTTCACTTTGTCCTCTTCAGTACACTTACTTATGGCAAACACCGACTCGACCTTCTCAGTCCACCGTTTCAATCTGATTGGTCCTTCGGTTCCATCAAATTCCAAAGGTTTGCAGGCAGTGAATTTTTTGTAGGTGCATCCTACACGATTTCCTGTACTGCTAGATCTAAGGTTATTGTTGGTATGTAGCGCAGCCTATACTGCGGCTATGTTTGAAGCTAGAAAAGTACGGAATTCCTCTTCATTCATATTCACGGTGTGTCGAGTAGTCGGTGCCATTTCCTTCAAAATAGTTAAATGGAACAAGTTAATCATACAGAATATTAAGAGTAGTTAATAGTATTTCGTAGCATAATATGAACTCATTTATAAAAGCTTTTTCTTCATATTAGCATTTTATAAGTTTAAATTCGGGTAGTACCTACCCGTTAAGTTTATACTTAGTAGCTAATATACAATTCAACTACTACAATTCTATATGAAAAACTGATTATAATAATATTTCGCGTTCAAACTTTTATACAATATTTTACAAACTTACAATATCGCTTATTTTACATAAAGCATGAAATATCGCACACAATAACTTTGATACAAGATAGTTGTCAAGATAATTCTAGCTAGTACACAAATCGTTCAGCAAAGGCAATAAAGACACGTAATTCATACGTCCAGAAACAAGTCATGCATTCTGGTTTTACTAGGACTACTTCCCATCCTTGGTCTTGTGGAACATAACTGTTATGGCCGTTGATAAGACAGCGTGTTGTAACGTCGTCAAAGGGACGAGGGTTACGTAATGACCAACAGTCTCGTAATAACCTAAAAACCTCATTTCTTACCCCAATTACCGACTCCGTCACTTGTGGGAACGTTTTGTTTAATAGTTGTAGCCCGATGTTCTTTTTCTCACTTTGGTGAGAAGCGAACATTACTAACCCGTAAGCATAGCATGCTTCTTTATGTTGCATGTTAGCCGTTTTTTCTAAATCATGAAGTCCTATATTCGGATACATTGAGTCAAAATAATTTCTTAACCCGTTGCGTAAAATAGCATTTGGGTTCCCCGCAATATATGCGTCAAAGTAAACACATCGTAACTTATGGGTTTCCCAATGTGATATCCCCCATCTTTCAAACGAAAGTCTCTTATAAACCAAGACATTCTTGGAAAGTTCTTCGAATGTCTTACAAACTGATTTCGCCGTAAATAGTTGTGCCGAAGAATTCTGACCGACTCTAGACAAGATTTTATCAATCATGTCTCCGGGTAGGTCTCTTAAAATATTGGGTTGTCTATCCATTTTGTGTTTTTATACTGTAAAATAGACAAGAGTTAGATTCATAAAAAAAAATACTTATTAATGCAAGCAATTTTTACATATATCATAAAGCATAAGCACACTATATTACATATATTACACCACACGAATACAGCTATCTTATTCTGACTCGCTCGTTATTTCTTCTTCGGTTTTGGTTCGTTTTGCCAAGTTTCTAGGGATATATGATGTTCCCCTAATACGAGTCGTCGTTTTCCACATTGGTTTAGAAAAACCTGGTGGTTTAGAGGTTCCCGGGTTATTGTCACAACTTAAGAAATACGGGTGTTGATGATACATATAAAGTTCATCGGGTTTGGAATCAAATTTCTCTATTTTTATGCCCTTTCCCTTATTGTTCACTTTTGCCTTATTAAATTGTGTTGGGGTAATTTCTATAACATCATCGGATTCCTTGTCGGGATCCGATTCATCGGAGAATTGGTAATCCTCCCAATACTTTGCTTCCTTGGCGGAAACACCATTGACCATAATTAACTTTGGTCGGTTGGTTGAGGATTTTCTTCTACTTAACCGTTTTATTATTTCCCCCACTGGTTCTATTTCTTCTTCCGGTTCCGATTCTTCTTCCGGTTCCGACTCTTCTTCCGGTTCCTCTTCGGGAACTTGTGAATCAGTCCACGAATCATTCCAATTTACATTTGACTCTTCATTATTGTTGGGTGAGTCAATAAGACTTGTTCTAGAGGTAGACATCTATCACATAATATCAAATGCGTTAAGAGATTAATATATCACATAATATTCACATGTTAAAAATATATAGTTTCCAACAAAATTTGTTAAGCAATCATTTTTCAAGTAAACACGGTCGAAGTCCAGACTCACTAATGCATCCTAACAAACTCGATAAGACACACTAATGCAAAATTCTGGTTCTCTAAGACCAACGCTCGGATACCAACTGAAATGTCCCGTTCTTATTGATTAAAAACGTTCCATATTAATTGATTTCGTTGCGAGGTTTTGACCTCTATATGAGACATTTTTCAAAGACTGCATTCATTTTTAAAACAAACCATAACCTTTATTTCATAAATAAAGGTTTAAAAAGCTTTACGTAAATTATCAAATAATGATAATCTAAAATATCCTGTTTACACACGACCATTACATAATGGTTTACAATACAAATATGTTACATCGAAATCAGTTTCTTGAATGCAGTTTTTACACAATATCATACAAACATGGACTCCAAATCTTGTCCTTATTTTAGTATGCAACAGCGGAAGCTCTTAGTATTCACCTGAGAATAAACATGCTTTAAACGTCAACAAAAATGTTGGTGAGTTATAGGTTTAACCTATATATATCAAATCGTAACAATAGACCATAAGATTTCATATTTCAATACACATCCCATACATAGAGATAAAAATCATTCATATGGTGAACACCTGGTAACCGACATTAACAAGATGCATATATAAGAATATCCCCATCATTCCGGGACACCCTTCGGATATGATATAAATTTCGAAGTACTAAAGCATCCGGTACTTTGGATGGGGCTTGTTGGGCCCGATAGATCTATCTTTAGGATTCGCGTCAATTAGGGTGTCTGTTCCCTAATTCTTAGATTACCAGACTTAATAAAAAGGGGCATATTCGATTTCGATAATTCAACCATAGAATGTAGTTTCACGTACTTGTGTCTATTTTGTAAATCATTTATAAAACATGCATGTATTCTCATCCCAAAAATATTAGATTTTAAAAGTGGGACTATAACTCACTTTCACAGATTTTTACTTCGTCGGGAAGTAAGACTTGGCCACTGGTTGATTCACGAACCTATAACAATATATACATATATATCAAAGTATGTTCAAAATATATTTACAACACTTTTAATATATTTTGATGTTTTAAGTTTATTAAGTCAGCTGTCCTCGTTAGTAACCTACAACTAGTTGTCCACAGTTAGATGTACAGAAATAAATCGATAAATATTATCTTGAATCAATCCACGACCCAGTGTATACGTATCTCAGTATTGATCACAACTCAAACTATATATATTTTGGAATCAACCTCAACCCTGTATAGCTAACTCCAACATTCACATATAGAGTGTCTACAGTTGTTTCGAAATATATATAGATGTGTCGACATGATAGGTCGAAACATTGTATACGTGTCTATGGTATCTCAAGATTACATAATATACAATACAAGTTGATTAAGTTATGGTTGGAATAGATTTGTTACCAATTTTCACGTAGCTAAAATGAGAAAAATTATCCAATCTTGTTTTACCCATAACTTCTTCATTTTAAATCCTTTTTGAGTGAATAAAATTGCTATGGTTTCATATTGAACTCTATTTTATGAATCTAAACAGAAAAAGTATAGGTTTATAGTTGGAAAAATAAGTTACAAGTCATTTTTGTAAAGATAGTCATTTCAGTCGAAAGAACGACGTCTAGATGACCATTTTAGAAAACATACTTCCACTTTGAGTTTAACCATAATTTTTGGATATAGTTTCATGTTCATAATAAAAATCATTTTCCCAGAATAACTACTTTTAAATCAAAGTTTATCATAGTTTTTAATTAACTAACCCAAAACAGCCCGCGGTGTTACTACGAAGGCGTAAATCCGGTTTTACGGTGTTTTTCGTGTTTCCAGGTTTTAAATCATTAAGTTAGCATATCATATAGATATAGAACATGTGTTTAGTTGATTTTAAAAGTCAAGTTAGAAGGATTAACTTTTATTTGCGAACAAGTTTAGAATTAACTAAACTATGTTCTAGTGATTACAAGTTTAAACCTTCGAATAAGATAGCTTTATATGTATGAATCGAATGATGTTATGAACATCATTACTACCTAAAGTTCCTTGGATAAACCTACTGGAAATGAGAAAAATAGATCTAGCTTCAAAGGATCCATGGATGGCTTGAAAGTTCTTGAAGCAGAATCATGACACGAAAACAATTTCAAGTAAGATTTCCACTCGAAATAAGATTGTTATAGTTATAGAAATTGAATTAAAGTTTGAATATGATTATTACCTTGTATTAGAAAGATAATCTACTGTAAGTAACAAAGGTTTCTTGATCTTGGATGATTACTTGGAATGGATTTAGAAAACTTGGAAGTAAACTTGCAATCTTGGAAGTATTCTTGATTTTATGAAACTAGAACTTTTGGAATTTATGAAGAACACTTAGAACTTGAAGGTATAACTTGAGAGAGATTAATTAGATGAAGAAAATTGAAGAATGAAAGTGTTTATAGGTGTTTTTGGTTGTTGGTGTATGGATTAGATATAAAGGATATGTAATTTTTTTTTCATGTAAATAAGTCATGAATGATTACTCATATTTTTGTAATTTTATGAGATATTTCATGCTAGTTGCCAAATAATGGTTCCCACATGTTTTAGGTGACTCACATGGGCTGCTAAAAGCTGATCATTGGAGTGTATATACCAATAGTACATACATCTAAAAGCTGTGTATTGTACGAGTACGAATACGGGTGCATACGAGTATAATTGTTGATGAAACTGAACGAGGATGTAATTGTAAGAATTTTTGTTAAGTAGAAGTATTTTGATAAGTGTCTTGAAGTCTTTCAAAAGTGTATGAATACATATTAAAACACTACATGTATATACATTTTAACTGAGTCGTTAAGTCATCGTTAGTCGTTACATGTAAATGTTGTTTTGAAACCTTTAGGTTAACGATCTTGTTGAATGTTGTTAACCCATTGTTTATTATAACAAATGAGATGTTAAATTGTTATATTATAATGATATTATGATATATAATATATCTTAGTATGATATATATACAGTTAAATATCGTTACAACGATAATCGTTACATATATGTCTCGTTTCGAAATCATTAAGTTAGTAGTCTTATTTTTACATATGTATTTCATTGTTAATACACTTAATAATATATTTACTTATCATTTAACATAATTAACCAAGTGTATCAATATATTAATATGATTCATATGTACCTAGTAAGACGTTGTTATAACGATAATCGTTATATATATCATTTTCGAGTTTCTTAAATTAATAGTCTCATTTTTATGTATATAACTCATTGTTAAAATACCTAATGAGATACATACTTATAAAAAAATCATGTTAACTATATATATAACCATATATATGTCATCGTATAGTTTTTACAAGTTTTAACGTTCGTGAATCACCGGTCAACATGGGTGGTCAATTGTCTATATGAAACCTATTTCAATTAATCAAGTCTTAACAAGTTTGATTGCTTAACATGTTGGAAACACTTAATCATGTAAATAACAATTTCATTTAATATATATATAAACATGGAAAAGTTCAGGTCACTACATGATAGATGTCTACCACTAGTACAAATCCCATCGATTCACCTAATAATAATGAAGAGTCGAATATATTTTAGGAAGATTCACAAATTCCCGAAGAAGAACCGAAAGAGGAGGAACCGGAAGAGGAGGAACCAGAAGAGGAGGAACCGGAAGAGGAGGAACCGGAAGAAAAGGAACCGAAAGAGGAGGAACAAGAAGAAGAAGAGGTTCCAGAGGAAGAAATATTGATACCTACAGTAATTCGATTAAATAAAAGAAAATCCTCAACCAACGGACCAAAGTTAATAATGGTCAATGGTGTTTCCGCCGAGGAAGTAAAATATTGGGAAGATTACCAATTTTCTGATGAATCGGATCCCGATGAGGATTCCGATGACGTAATAGAAATTACCTCGACCCAATTTAATAAAGCAAAAGAAAATAGTAAGGGAAAAGGTATAAAAATAGAGAAACCTGATTCTAACCCCGATGAACTTTATATGTATCGGCAACGTTCGTATTTCCTAAAGTGTAACAATAACACGGGAACCTCTAAACCACCAGGTTTTTCTAAACTATTGTGGAAAACGACGGCTCGTATTAGAGGAACACCATATATCCCTAGAAAATTAGGAAAACGAACCAAGTCCTAAGAAGAAGAAGAAACCAATGATTCAGATTAGAGGGTTGTAATCATGTTGTGAATTATGTGTATTGTAGTGTGCTTGTACTTTTATGTTCTATGTAAAAATTGCTTGTATTGTTTGTTAATTATTTTTTATGAATTAATCCATGTCTATTTTATAGTGTAAAAACAAAATGGACGTTAAGGGTAGACAACCAAAAATTTTAGAAGACCTACCAGGAGATATGATTGATGAAATCTTGTCTAGAGTCGGGCAGAATTCATCAGCACAATTAGTTACGGCAAAATTAGTTTGTCAAACGTTTGAAAGACATTCCAGGCATGCCTTAGTATATAAAAGGCTTTCCTTTGAAAGATGGGGTATATCACATTGGGGAGACTTTAAGTTATGCCAAGTTTTCTTTGAGGCATTTAGTGCGGGAAACCCAGATGCAATTTTACGCTACGGGTTACGAACCTATTTTGACTCAACATATCCCAACATAGGACTCCGTTCTTTAGAAAGAGCTTCTAACATGCAACATAAAGAAGCATGTTATGCTTACGAGTTAATAATGTTCGTTTCTCATCAAATTGAGAAAAAGAAAATTGGGTTGCAACTTTTAAATAAAACATTCCCACAAGTGACGGACTCGGTAGTTGAGATGAGAAACAAGGTTTTTAGATTGTTACGGGGCTGTTGGGCATTGCGAAACCCTCGTCCTTTTGACAACATTACAACATGCTGCCTAGCCAATGGTCATAACAGTTACTTTCCACAAAACTAAGGATGGGAAGTCGTCTTAGTAAAACCAGAATGCATGACTTGTTTCTGGACTTAAGAATTACGTGTCTTTATTTCCTTTGCTGAACAACTTGCGTATTAACTAGATTTATCTTCAAAACTGTCCTGTATCAAAGTGTACTATATTTAATGTTATATGTAATATAGTGAAGTTGTAAGTTTGAAGAATATTTGTATGTGATATATTATTATAATCAGTTTTTCATATGGAATTGTAGTAGTTGAATTGTATATTTGCTACTAACTATGAACTTAACGGGTAGGTAGTACCCGAATTTAAACTTATAAAACGCTAATATGAAGAAAAAGCTTTTATAAATAAGTTCATATTATGCTACGAAATACTACTGACTACTCTTAAATTCTATATGATTAACTCAATTCTTTTGGCTATTTTTGATGGAAATGGCACCGACAACTCGTCAGAATTTGAACATGAGTGAGGAAGACTTCCGTTTTTTCCTTGCAGCAAACATAGCCGCAGTACAGGCTGCGATGCAAAATAACAATAACTCTGGATCTAGCAGCGGAAATAATTCCACAAGAAATCATGTAGGATGTTCCTACAAAGAATTCACTGCCTGCAAACCTCTGGAATTCGATGGAATCGAGGGTCCAATTGGATTAAAACGGTGGACCGAGAAGGTCGAATCGATGTTCGCCATAAGTAAGTGTACTGAAGAGGACAAGGTTAAGTACGCCACGCATACCTTCACAGGTACTGCGTTAATGTGGTGGAACACCTATCTTAAACAGGTAGGACAAAATGCTTCTTACGCACTACCGTGGTCGGCATTCAAGTAATTGATGAACGAGCAGTACCGTCCTAGAAACGAAGTCAATAAGCTCAAGGCGGAACTTAGAGAGTTACGAACACAAGGGTTCGACATTACCACGTATGAACGACAATTCACAGAGTTGTGCCTATTGTGTCCGGGAACGTTCGAAGATGAAGAAGGGAAGATCGACGCGTTTGTAAAAGGATTACCAGAAAGGATTCAAGAAAATATGAGTTCACACGAGCCCGCTTCCATACAAAAGGCAAGTCGAATGGCTCATAAACTCATAAATCAGATTGAGGGAAGAATTAAAGAGCAGGCGGCCGAAGAAGCCAACACGAAACAACTCAAGAGGAAGTGGGAGGAAAACAGTGACAAGAGTCACCAGTACAACAACAACAACAATTACAACCATAATCGCAACAACTATCCCAACAACCGCAACATAAATCGCAACAAAAACAATTGCAATCCCAACAACAACAACTACAATAAACGTCCCAACAACAACAATTACAATAATCGTCCCAACAGCAATAACAACCGCAACAACAACAATAATTAGAAACAGCAATGCCAAAGGTGTGAAGAGAATCACCCGGGGTTCTGCACAATATTTTACAACAGGTGTAAAAGAAATGGTCATAGCGCGACAAAGTGTGAGGTCTACGGACCAATGTATAACAGAATTAAAGGAACAAATAATGCCGGAACGAGTAATGTCAGAACAAGTAGTGTCGGAGCAATTACTGCCAACGTAGTCTGTTATAAATGTGGAAAACTGGGCCACATTATTAAAAATTTCCCGAATCGGGGGAATACTAATGGGCAGGGCCGCGGAAGAGTTTTCAATATTAATACAGCAGAAGCGCAGGAAGACCTGGAGCTTGTTACGGGTACGTTTCTCATTGACAATAAATCTGCTTATGTTTTATTTGATTCGGGTGCGGATAGAAGCTATATGAGTAGAGATTTTTGTGCTAAACTAAGTTGCTCACCGACGCCCTTGGATAATAAATTTTTACTCGAATTAGCAAATGGTAAATTAATTTCAGCAGATAATATATGTCGGGATAGAGAAATTAAACTGGTTAGCGAAACATTTAAGATTGACTTGATACCAGTAGATTTAGGGAGTTTTGATGTGATAATCGGTATGGACTGGTTGAAAGAAGTGAAAGCAGAGATCGTTTGTTACAAAAATGCAATTCGTATTGTACGAGAAAAAGGAAAACCCTTAATGGTGTACGGAGAAAAGAGCAACGCGAAGTTAAATCTTATTAGTAACCTGAAGGCACAAAAACTAATAAGAAAAGGTTGCTATGCTGTGCTAGCACACGTCGAGAAAGTCAATTCCAAAGAAAAGAACATCAATGATGTTCCCGTTGCAAAAGAATTTCCCGATGTATTTCTGAAAGAATTACCGGGAATACCTCGACACCAATCTGTTGAATTTCAAATAGACCTTGTACCGGGAGCTGCACCAATAGCTCGTGCTCCATACAGACTCGCACCTAGCGAAATGAAGGAACTTCAGAGCCAATTACAAGAACTTTTAGAGCGTGGTTTTATTCGACCAAGCACATCACCATGGGGAGCTCCTGTTTTGTTTCTCAAGAAGAAGGATGGTACATTTAGGTTATGTATCGACTACGTAGAGTTGAACAAATTTACCATCAAGAACCGCTACCCACTACCGAGGATCGATGATTTATTTGATCAACTACAAGGCTCGTCAGTTTATTCAAAGATTGATTTACGTTCTGGGTATCATCAAACGCGGGTGAAGGAGGATGATATTCCAAAGACTTCTTTTAGGACGCGTTACGGTCATTACGAGTTTATGGTTATGCCGTTTGGGTTGACTAACGCACCAGCTGTGTTCATGGACCTCATGGACCGAGTTTGTGGGCCATATCTTGACAAGTTTGTCATTGTTTTCATTGATGACATACTTATTTACTCGAAAAATGATGAAGAGCACGAAGAACATTTAAGAAAAGTGCTAGAGTTGCTGAGAAAAGAAAAAGTGTACGCTAAGTTTTCAAAGTGTGCATTTTGGTTGGGAGAAGTTCAATTCCTCGGTCACATAGTGTACAAAGAAGGTATTCAGGTGGATCCAGCAAAGATTGAAACCGTTGAAAAATGGGAAATCCCGAAAACTCCGAAGCATATACGCCAATTTTTAGGACTAGCTGGTTACTACATAAGGTTCATCCAAGATTTTTTCGGAATAACAAAACCCTTGACTGCATTAACGCATAAAAGGAGGAAATTTGAATGGAAGGATGAA
Source organism: Rutidosis leptorrhynchoides (assembly GCF_046630445.1). Lineage (NCBI taxonomy): Eukaryota > Viridiplantae > Streptophyta > Magnoliopsida > Asterales > Asteraceae > Rutidosis > Rutidosis leptorrhynchoides. Next base: position 641,794,649 of record NC_092335.1, read on the forward strand.
CAAGAGAAAGCGTTTCAATTATTAAAGAAAAAGTTAACTACGGCACCTATATTGTCATTACCTGAAGGGAATGATGATTTTTTGATATATTGTGATGCTTCAAAGCAAGGTCTCGGTTGTGTATTAATACAACGAACGAAGGTAATTGCTTATGCATCTAGACAATTGAAGATTCACGAGCATAATTATACGACGCATGATTTGGAATTAGGCGCGGTTGTTTTTACATTAAAGACTTGGAGGCACTACTTATATGGGGTCAAAAGTATTATATATACCGACCACAAAAGTCTTCAACACATATTTAATCAGAAACAACTGAACATGAGGCAGCGTAGGTGGATTGAATTGTTGAATGATTACGACTTTGAGATTCGTTACCACCCGGGGAAGGCAAATGTGGTAACCGACGCCTTGAGCAGAAAGGACAGAGAACCCATTCGAGTAAAATCTATGAATATAATGATTCACACTAACCTTACTACTCAAATAAAGGAGGCGCAACAAGGAGTTTTAAAAGAGGAAAATTTAAAGGATGAAATACCCAAAGGATCGGAGAAGCATCTTAATATTCGGGAAGACGGAACCCGGTATAGGGCTGAAAGAATTTAGGTACCAAAATTTAGAGATATGATAGAAATGGTACTTAGAGAAGCTCATAAAACCAGATACTCAATACATCCTCGAACGGGAAAGATGTACAAGGATCTCAAGAAACATTTTTGGTGGCCAGGTATGAAAGCCGATGTTGCTAAATACGTAGGGGAATGTTTGACGTGTTCTAAGATCAAAGCGAAGCATCAGAAACCATCAGGTCTACTTCAACAACTCGAAATCCCGGAATGGAAATGGGAAAACATTACCATGGATTTCATCACTAAATTGCCAAGGACTGCAAGTGGTTTTGATACTATTTGGGTAATAGTTGATTGTCTCACCAAATCAGCACACTTCCTGCCAATAAGAGAAGATGACAAAATGGAGAAGTTAGCACGACTGTATTTGAAGGAAGTCGTCTCCAGACATGGAATACCAATCTCTATTATCTCTAATAGGGATGGCAGATTTATTTCAAGATTCTGGCAGACATTACAGCAAGCATTTCGAACTTGTCTAGACATGAGTACCGCCTATCATCCACAAACTAATGGGCAGAGCGAAAGTACGATACAAACGCTTGAAGACATGCTACGAGCATGTGTTATTAATTTCAGAAACAGTTGGGATCGACACCTTCTGTTAGCAGAATTTTCCTACAACGACAGCTACCATTCAAGCATTGAGATGGCGCCATTTGAAGCACTTTATAGTAGAAAGTGCAGGTCTCTGATTTGTTGGAGTGAAGTGGGGGATAGACAGATTACGGGCCCGGAGATAATACAAGAAACTACCGAGAAGATCTTCCAAATTCAACAACGGTTGAAGACCGCCCAAAGTCGACAAAAGAGCTACGCTGACATTAAAAGAAAAGATATAGAATTTGAAATTGGAGAGATGGTCATGCTTAAAGTTGCACCTTGGAAAGGCGTTGTTCGATTTGGTAAACGAGGGAAATTAAATCCAAGGTATATTGGACCATTCAAGATTATTGATCGTATCGGACCAGTAGCTTACCGACTTAAGTTACCTCAACAACTCGCGGCTATACATAACACTTTCCACATCTCGAATTTGAAGAAATGTTTTGCTAAAGAAGATCTCACTATTCCGTTAGACGAAATCCAAATCAACGAAAAACTTCAATTCATCGAAGAACCCGTCGAAATAATGGATCGTGAGGTTAAAAGACTTAAGCAAAACAAAATACCAATTGTTAATGTTCGATGGAATGCCCGTAGAGGACCCGAGTTCACCTGGGAAAGAGAAGATCAGATGAAGAAGAAATACCCGCACTTATTTCCAGAAGATATGTCAACACCTCCAACTGCTTAAAATTTCGGGACGAAATTTATTTAACGGGTAGGTACTGTAGTGACCCGAACTTTTCCATGTTTATATATATTAAATGAAATTGTTATTTACATGATTAAATGTTTCCAACATGTTAAGCAATCAAACTTTTTAAGACTTGATTAATTGAAATTGGTTTCATATAGACAATTGACCACCCAAGTTGACCGGTGATTCACGAACGTTAAAACTTGTAAAAACTATATGATGACATATATATGATTATATATATAGTTAACATTATATTATGATAATTAAGTATCTCATTAGGTATTTTAACAATGAGTTATATACATAAAATTGAGTTTATTGAATTAAGAAACTCGAAACGATATATATAACGATTATCGTTATAAAAACGTCATACTAAATACATATGAATCATATTAAGATATTGATACACTATGTTTAATCATGATAAATGATAAGTAAACATGTCATTAAGTGTATTAACAATGAACTACATATGTAAAAACAAGACTACTAACTTAATGATTTCGAAACGAGACATATATGTAACGATTATCGTTGTAACAACATTTAACTGTATATATATCATACTAAGATATATTAATATATCATAATATCATGATAATGTAATAATTTAACATCTCTTTAGATATAATAAACAATGGGTTAACAACATTTAACAAGATCGTTAACCTAAAGGTTTCAAAACAACATTTACATTAACGACTAACGATGACTTAACGACTCAGTTAAAATGTATTTACATGTAGTATTTTATTATGTATTCATACACTTTTGAAAGACTTCAAGACACTTATCAAAATACTTCTACTTAACAAAAATGCTTACAATTACATCCTCGTTCAGTTTCATCAACAATTCTACTCGTATGCACCCGTATTCGTACTTGTACAATACACAGCTTTTAGATGTATGTACTATTCGTATACACACTCTAATGATCAGATCTTAGTAGTCCATGTGAGTCACCTAACACATGTGGAAACCATCATTTGGCAACTAGCATGAAATATCTCATAAAATTACAAAAATATTAGTAATCATTCATGACTTATTTACATGTAAACAAAATTACACATCCTTTATATCTAATCCATATACCAACGACCAAAAATACCTATAAACACTTTAATTCTTCAATTTTTTTAATCTAATTGATCTCTCTCAAGTTATATCTTCAAGTTCTAAATGTTCTTCATAAATTCTATAAGTTCTAGTTTCATAAAATCAAGAATACTTCCAAGTTTGCTAGCTTACTTCCAATCTTGTAAAGTGATCATCCAATCTCAAGAAATCTTTCTTATTTATAGTAAGATATCTTTCTAATACAAGGTAATACTCATATTCAAACTTTGATTCAATTTCTGTAACTATAACAATCTTATTTTGAGTGAAAATCTTACTTGAACTTGTTTTCGTGTCATGATTCTGCTTCAAGAACTTTCAAGCCATCCAAGGATCCTTTGAAGCTAAATCTATTTTTTTCATTTCCAGTAGGTTTATCCACAAAACTTGAGGTAGTAATGATGTTCATAACATCATTCGATTCATATATATAAAACTACCTTATTCGAAGGTTTAAACTTGAAATCACTAGAACATAGTTTAGTTAATTCTAAACTTGTTCGCAAACAAAAGTTAATCCTTCTAACTTGACTTTTAAAATCAACTAAACATATGTTCTATATCTATATGATATGCTAACTTAATGATTTAAAACCTGGAAACACGAAAAACACCATAAAACCGGACATACGCCGTCGTAGTAACACCGCGGGCTGTTTTGGGTTTGATAATTAAAAACTATGATAAAATTTGATTTAAAAGTTGTTCTTCTGGGAAAATGATTTTTCTTATGAACATGAAACTATATCCAAAAATCATGGTTAAACTCAAAGTGGAATTATGTTTTTCAAAATGGTCATCAAGACGTCGTTCTTTCGACTGAAATGACTACCTCTTACAAAAACGACTTGTAACTTATATTTCCGACTATAAACCTATACTTTTTCTGTTTAGATTCATAAAATAGAGTTCAATATGAAACTATAGCAATTTGATTCACTCAAAATGGATTTAAAACGAAGAAGTTATGGGTAAAACAAGATTGGATATTTTTTGATTGTTGTAGCTACGGGAAATATTGTAACATTTCTATACAAATCATATCCTAGCTAACTTATATTGTATTATACATGTATTCTAATATATTATGTAATCTTTGGATACCATAGACACGTATGCAAATGTTTTGACATATCATATCGACCCATGTATATATATTATTTGGAACAACCATAGACACTCTATATGCAGTAATGTTGGAGTTAGCTATACAGGGTTGAGGTTGATTCCAAAAATATATATACTTTGAGTTGTGATCTAGCCTGAGACGTGTATACACTGGGTCGTGGATTGATTCAAGATAATGTATATCAATTTAATTTCTGTACATCTAACTTTGGACAACTAGTTGTAGGTTACTAACGAGGACAACTGACTTAATAAACTTAAAACATCAAAATGTATTAAAAGTGTTGTAAATATATTTTGAACATACTTTGATATATATGTACATATTTGTTATAGGTTCGTGAATCGACCAGTGGCCAAGTCTTACTTCCCAACGAAGTAAAAAATCCGTGAAAGTGAGTTATAGTCCCACTTTTAAAATCTAATATTTTTGGGATGAGAATACATGCAGCTTTATAAATGTTTTATAAAATAGACACAAGTACATGAAACTACTTTCTATGGTTGAATGATCGAAGCCGAATATGCCCCTTTTGCTTGGTAGCCTAAGAATTAGTGAACATCACTAATTTTGAGAGTTAGTGCACGCCTAATTAACGCGAATCCTAAAGATAGATCTATTGGGCCTAACAAACCCCATCCAAAGTGCCGGATGCTTTAGTACTTCGAGTTTTATATCATGTCCGATGGATGTCCCGAATTGATGGGGATATTCTTATATGCATCTTGTTAATGTCGGTTACTAGGTGTTCACCATATGAATGATTTTTATCTCTATGTATGGGATGTATGTTGAAAAAATGAAATCTTGTGGTCTATTATTACGATTTGATAAATATATAGGTTAAACCTATAACTCACCAACATTTTTGTTGACGTTTAAAGCATGTTTATTCTCAGGTGATTATTAAGAGCTTCCGCTATTGCATGCTAATATATGGACAAGATTTGGAGTCAGCATGCTTGTATAATATTGTTTAAAACTACATTCGAAATTTACTTTGTTGTAACATATTAATATTGTAAACCAATATGTATTGGTAGTGTGAAAGTGTGATATTTTTAGATTATCATTTCTGATAATCTAGGTGGTGTCCTTTTAACCTTGTCGATAAAATAAAGGTTATGGTTTGTTTTATAAACGAATGCAGTCTTTGAAAAACGTCTCATATAGAGGTCAAAATCTCGCAACGAAACCAATTAATATGGAACGTTTATAATCAATATGAACGGGACATTTCAGGCTTCCCATTTTCTTTTGTTGTTACCCGACTTATCCTCGGCTTTAGGTGCCGGTACATCGATTTTGTCCACTGTTTCTATTAATTTGTGGGCCATATTCAAAGCTTCTTGATGATTAGTGGGTTTGGATGACATTATCCCGTGTTTGATGCTCTTTGGAAGACCATCCATGTAAAGTTCAACCCTTAAAGACTCGGGGTTCACGAGGTTTGGGCACATCAAGGATAGCTCGGCGAATCATTGATTATAAGCCTTGAGGTCGTTTCCGATCGCTTTTAGAGTCCTTAGCTCTTGTTCGAGCTTGCGAGTCTCTTCACGTGGGAAGTATTCGATGATCATCTTTTCCTTTAAGTTGGAACAAGAGAGTGCGTGGGCTTCATCGGTACCCACCGATTGTACATACGTGTTCCACCATGTGAGAGCGATACCGGCGAAAGTGTGGGTGAAATATTTGACCTTGTCTTGGTCCCGACAACCTCTTATGCTAAAGACGGCTTCCATTTGTTCAAACCATCAGGTGAGCATAACCGGTCCCCCGGTCCCATCAAAAGTATGAGGTTTTCACCCCATGAAAGCTTTGTAGGAGCATCCCTCGTTTGAGTTACCGGCTCCATTGTTGTTGTTGTTGTGGTTGTTGTTATTGTTGTTGTTGGATGAGTGACCGGCCATGGCCGCATCCACGGCGGTGGCTATCATTCGTTGTAGAGCTTGTTCGGGCATTTCATGGCGTGGTACAAGGCGATGAGGCATTGTTCCTTCAAAACACAAGAATATCGTTGATTAGTATTCTTAATAATACTAACCGTGATATGGAATGAGGATAAAGAGAAAATTTTCCTTGACTCGCCTTAAATTCTTTATGTCATAATGTCGGAACGTTCATATGAGTTACCTTAATATAATCCCTGAAATTATATTACCCTAATTCATATGTGCATTCGACATTATTTCACTAAGTCAAGGTGGCGTGTCAATCAAATTAAACAACCTGAGATTAAGATGAAATAAGAGTAGATATGAGTAGAAACGTTCGAGTATAAATGCACAAGTAGTCAAGTAATTCCTACTTCAAGTCTATATGGCGGTTGTAGTCTAGACTCTCTAATGTACCCTATGACTCGGGGTTGACACCAATGAACTCTAAATCCCTACAACCAACGCTCTGATACCATCTGTAGCGACCCAACAAAATCGTCATTGACGGCGCCGTCTACTTGGGTCCCATTACGTGATTATAAGTCTTTAATATGACGTTTGACCAAAATATGTCGCATTCATTTCAAATGTAAAGATGTTTCAAGTTTACAAAAGTAGTTCAACAACTAGTGACGTTACAACGTTTTACGTATAAATGAAACCTATGCGACACATTAAATGTAAAGTCAAAAGATGCTTCATGTATGCATGTATACTCGGCATCTAAGCAAGTATCAAAATAGTGAGCAGAAACATGTAACACATATCGTTCAAGGACCTGAGAAAAATATAGAAAATCTGTCAACGAAAACGTTGGTTAAATCATAGATTTAGTAAGTGCGTACGTAAGTAAGTTGAACCACAAGATTTATAACGTTGAGGTAATAGTAAGAACATTCTAAAAGTTGTTATCACGAGCACCCAATTATCAATGCTTAACTAATGTTACCCCATCACAAATAGTGTTAGAACATACACTATTTCTCGATAATATATTTCATCCGCATAACGGTAGCGAACCGTCCGAATGAGGGTTTGTCAAACCCATATGGCTATACAACATAAGTTCTCGCTTACACCCGACAAGTATAACTAATGATAATCGAATTGAGGATTTTGGTCTAATTCGTACGTAGAATGTTTGTTTTCGTACTTTTGTTCACTTTGTTAATCGAAACGTTTATGTTTTTCTCGTCCCAAATGTAAGTTAAAAAGAGTAAAAGTGGGACTATGATCTCATCTTGAGTGCACGAGTAATAAAGTACTTCACAAGTAAACGTTGTTGGAATTCAATATAACAACATGTTCTTAATGTTAGCATAATCACTAAACCAATTTAGTAAGATTTATAGCAAGCGGAAGCACGATTTATTAAGAAAACAAGTGTATATATTTGACCAATTTATTTGAATTCCAATTAGACATCAAGTCATGAAATATGCTTGCAAAATAGTAGTAGTTTAGAGGTTATACCTTCTCCAAGTTAGGAGGTTAATAAGTAATGATGAAGATGATGAATGAGTGTGTGAACCCCAAGCTTTTGATGCACCAACACCACCCTTGAAGTTGGTTATGTTTTAGACACTTAATGACCTTAAAACCAAGCTTGAAACTCTCTCCTTTTGCACCCAAGAAAATGGACAGCAGCTATGTCAAAAGATGATGATGAATGGAGCCTCAAAACTATGAAACCTCAAGAGATTATACCCCAAAATTATCACCAACACCCTAGCCTTTAGTTAGGATTTTATGACACTTGAAAAACAAGCTTGCAAAATAAGAAATGAGCTCCCTTTTGCAGCTCAAAACTCACGGCCAGCTCTCTCAAAAGGGGACTGATTTGTGCAGTTTTTTTAAGTGTTTTGCTTGTTCACTTCTTGTCTTGAGTCAAGGAATGCATTGGTTAAAAAAAAGTCTAGCATTCTTAAGGAATATGTGGTTCCAAGTAACCAAGCAAGCATGGGAATCACACCTAGGAGTCCCAAAAAAACTGCATTCTTTTTTTTTTTCATTTAAATAACATGTGTAATTTATATAAAACTTGTTAATACAATTACAAAACTTGTTAAATAAAACCATGCATTATTTATGTTACTTACATTTTATAAACCTTTTATAAAATATAACATAATATAATCATTTAAACCTATAAACAATTATATATAAATTATCCAAATAATTTATCTCAAGTGATAATACTTTAGAAAACCGATTTTTCTAAAATCCAAGTGTCGCGTATTTACTTAACAATCCAACCGTTAAAATAAATACATATAAAGTGTTGGTAAGCTTGTTATTGGGTATGACCCGACTTGGATCATAACATAGTGGCCACATTAATTTAATATGTCTCTCGGGCATACGAAATACCTTCAATCTCCCACTTGCACGAGAAACATAAGAAATTAATGCAAGTGATGGATACCACCTAACGACCGTCCATCACCCCCAATATATTATGACTTTTGCCATTCAATAACATCATCTCTTTCAAGTTCCCATCTCGAATATGAATAGGTGAATCTTTCATTAATCCTTTCATCCTAGATGTCATGTTAAATCCAAGAGATACAGAGTGATCACTCTCTTATAGATTTAACTTTATCAGACCTTAGACATCTGACTCTCAACGAATAAGAGGGACAAATTCCATCTTGACTACATACGTCCTAAATATGTACTTTGTATTATACCTGAGCTCTTCCTTATGAACTATCATATCTCAGAATAACGAAGGAAAGAATCAAGGTACAATACTTGGTAAATATCCGAACCCAATATGTATCTCAGGTCAGAGGATACAATGATATTCGCCTTTACTCAAAATTACATGTGATCAACCACAAAGGCTCCATTTAGTAAGTCTTGAGGGCGGGTCTTCCAATATTTGTATCCCACTAATATCTATGAACCTTGGTTGCAACCTTGCACCACATTCATCCCGTGAATGTATACCAATCCGAGTTCATAATAGTCTAAACCTCACACTTGTTCCCACAAATGTGATCGACTACGGAATTTAGAATAATTGCTTATTCATAGATAAAATATGCAAAATGGGAACATAACTCAAAATAAATTAATACCATAATTATATTAATGAGTTTGAACAATTTTGTTCCGATACATTTACTTAAAACAGATCATGACCAATCACCAGAATATCGAAGCCCTAATGCACAAACATGTCCAGTATGTTTTGCTCCATGTAAGAGCTTCGTGAGAGGATACGCTATATTAAGATCTGTGTGAACTTTGCGAATACATATCTTTCCCTTTTCAACTTCATCCCTTATGTAGTTGAATCTCCGCTCAATGTGATGGGTCTTTTGGTGAGCACGAGGTTCTTTGATTTGAGCAATCACACCCTCGTTGTCACAAAAGATCTCAAGAGGGTCCTGAATGGAAGGGACTACTCCTAAGTCGTCGATGAATTTCTTCATCCATGCAGCTTCCTGAGCTGCCAATAATGCGGCGATGTACTCCGACTCTGTAGTGGATAAAGCAACAACATCCTGTTTTGAACTCTTCCAAGAGACCGCACCTCCATTTAACGTGAGGACATAACCAGATTGTGATCGAGAATCATCTCGATCAGTTTGGAAACTCGCGTCCACGTAACGTTTTACAGCGAGTTCCTCCTCACCAGACCCATATATCAGAAACATATCCTTAGTCCTCCTAAGGTATTTCAATATACTTTTGATAGCAATCCAATGACTGTTTCCTGGGTTATTCTGGTATCTACTTGTCAGGCTAAGAGCGCATGACACATCCGGTCTAGTGCATATCATTGCATACATGATTGACCCAATGGCAGACGCATATGGGACTTTCTTCATTCTCTCCTGTTCATCTTTCGTGGTGGGGCACTGAGATGAACTGAGAAGTGTTCCCTTTTGAATAGGTACCAAACCTTTCTTAGAGTTCTCCATCTTGAACCTTTTCAAGATCTTTTCAATGTATGCACTTTGATTCAAACCTATCAGTTTCTTGGATTTATCCCTGTAGATCCTAATCCCCAAAATGTATTGTGCTTCTTCAAGATCCTTAATGGAGAAGCAGCTTTTTAGCCAAGTCTTAACACCTTGCATTATCGGAATATCATTTCCAAATAACAATATACCATCCACATATAATACAAGGAACATTATAGTGCTCCCACTAGCTTTCTTGTATACACAAGCTTCATCACCATTTTTAATGAAGCCAAATTTCTTGGCTTCCTCATTAAAACGATGATTCCACATTCTAGATGCTTGTTTCAATCCGTAGATTGACTTCTTTAACTTACATACTTTGTTAGGATGTTTCGGATCGACAAAACCTTCAGGCTAAACCATATAGACATCTTTATCAAGATATCCATTTAGGAAGGTGGTCTTGACATCCATTTGCCATATTTCATAATCATAATGAGCAGCAATGGCAAATAATATCCTAATAGACTTTAGCATTGCCACAGGCGAAAAGGTTTCATCATAGTCAACCCCTTAAGTTTGAGTGAAACCTTTTGCTACAAGTCTAGCTTTATATGTATTTAACTTTCCATGCATGTCGGTTTTCATCTTGAAAATCCATTTACAATCAACTAACTTGGAGCTAGCAGGTTGTACAACTAGTTCCCAAACTTGGTTGTCATACATGGATTGCATCTCAGCGTTCATGGCTTCCTGCCATTTATCTTTATCAATCCTTGATAAAGCATCTTGGTAGTTTGTTGGTTCATCCAAATCAACCACATAGCAACCATCCATGAGAAACCCATATCTCTCAGGAGGATTACTAATCCTACTAGATCTGCGAACGTCTTGTATACTTTGATCATCCATTTGATCATTCTCAACATTTTCATGTTGAGTGCTAGTGTCAACCAATTGTGTATCATCTACTTGATCTTGAACCTCCTCAAGATCTATCTTCCTTTCACTATTACCTTCCATTAGGAACTTAGTTTCAAGGAATTCAGCCTTCCGAGCAACAAATACATTTTGCTCGGATGGATCATAGAAATAGTATCCCATATCATCCTTGGGATATCCTATGAAGATACACTTCGTGGATTGAGCATTCAACTTATTAGGGAAGTAATGCTTAGGGTAAGCTTCACATCCCCATACCTTTAAGTATGAAAGAGATTGAGGTTTTCCAAACCACATCTCATGAGGTGTTCGTTCCACTTTCTTGGTTGGGGCCATATTTAAAATACGAGCCGCGGAGCATAGACAATAACCCCAAAATGATAGAGGTAACGAGCTTCTAGCCATCATAGATCGAACCATATCCATTAGGGTTCGGTTCCTCCTTTCGGAAACTCCATTAAGTTGGGGTGTTCCAGGAGGAGTAAGTTGCGAGATAATCCCACAACTTTTAAGATGATCTTGGAAAGCATCGCTTAGGTATTCACCTCCTCTATCGGTACGAAGTACCTTGATTGTCTTATTGAGTTGATTTTGTACTGAAATGTCCCGTTCTTATTGATTAAAAACGTTCCATATTAATTGATTTCGTTGCGAGGTTTTGACCTCTATATGAGACGTTTTTCAAAGACTGCATTCATTTTAAAACAAACCATAACCTTTATTTCATAGATAAAGGTTTTAAAAAGCTTTACGTAGATTATCAAATAATGATAATCTAAAATATCCTGTTTACACACGACCATTACATAATGGTTTACAATACAAATATGTTACAATAAAATAAGTTTCTTGAATGCAGTTTTTACACAATATCATACAAGCATGGACTCCAAATCTCGTCCTTATTTAAGTATGCGACAGCGGAAGCTCTTAATAATCACCTGAGAATAAACATGCTTAAAACGTCAACAAAAATGTTGGTGAGTTATAGGTTTAACCTATATATATCAAATCATAATAATAGACCACAAGATTTCATATTTCAATACACATCCCATACATAGAGATAAAAATCATTCATATGGTGAACACCTGGTAACCGACATTAACAAGATGCATATATAAGAATATCCCCATCATTCCAGGACACCCTTCGGATATGATATAAATTTCGAAGTACTAAAGCATCCGGTACTTTGGATGGGGTTTGTTAGGCCCAATAGATCTATCTTTAGGATTCGCGTCAATTAGGGTGTCTGTTCCCTAATTCTTAGATTACCAGACTTAATAAAAAGGGGCATATTCGATTTCGATAATTCAACCATAGAATGTAGTTTCACGTACTTGTGTCTACTTTGTAAATCATTTATAAAACCTGCATGTATTCTCATCCCAAAAATATTAGATTTTAAAAGTGGGACTATAACTCACTTTCACAGATTTTTACTTCGTCGGGAAGTAAGACTTGACCACTGGTTGATTCACGAACCTATAACAATATATACATATATATCAAAGTATGTTCAAAATATATTTACAACACTTTTAATATATTTTGATGTTTTAAGTTTATTAAGTCAGCTGTCCTCGTTAGTAACCTACAACTAGTTGTCCACAGTTAGATGTACAGAAATAAATCGATAAATATTATCTTGAATCAATCCACGACCCAGTGTATACGTATCTCAGTATTGATCACAACTCAAACTATATATATTTTGGAATCAACCTCAACCCTGTATAGCTAACTCCAACATTCACATATAGAGTGTCTATGGTTGTTCCGAAATATATATAGATGTGTCGACATGATAGGTCGAAACATTGTATACGTGTCTATGGTATCTCAAGATTACATAATATACAATACAAGTTGATTAAGTTATGGTTGGAATAGATTTGTTACCAATTTTCACGTAGCTAAAATGAGAAAAATTATCCAATCTTGTTTTACCCATAACTTCTTCATTTTAAATCCGTTTTGAGTGAATCAAATTGCTATGGTTTCATATTGAACTCTATTTTATGAATATAAACAGAAAAAGTATAGGTTTATAGTCGGAAAAATAAGTTACAAGTCGTTTTTGTAAAGGTAGTCATTTCAGTCGAAAGAACGACGTCTAGATGACCATTTTAGAAAACATACTTCCACTTTGAGTTTAACCATAATTTTTGGATATAGTTTCATGTTCATAATAAAAATCATTTTCTCAGAATAACAACTTTTAAATCAAAGTTTATCATAGTTTTTAATTAACTAACCCAAAACAGCATTCGGTGTTACTACGACGGCGTAAATCCGGTTTTACGGTGTTTTTCGTGTTTCCAGGTTTTAAATCATTAAGTTAGAATATCATATAGATATAGAACATGTGTTTAGTTGATTTTAAAAGTCAAGTTAGAAGGATTAACTTTTGTTTGCGAACAAGTTTAGAATTAACTAAACTATGTTCTAGTGATTACAAGTTTAAACCTTCGAATAAGATAGCTTTATATGTATGAATTGAATGATGTTATGAACATCATTACTACCTTAAGTTCCTTGGATAACCTACTGGAAAAGAGAAAAATGGATCTAGCTTCAATGGATCCTTGGATGGCTCGAAGTTCTTGAAGCGGAATCATGACACGAAAACAAGTTCAAGTAAGATCATCACTTGAAATAAGATTGTTATAGTTATAGAAATTGAACCAAAGTTTGAATATGATTATTACCTTGTATTAGAATGATAACCTACTGTAAGAAACAAAGATTTCTTGAGGTTGGATGATCACCTTACAAGATTGGAAGTGAGCTAGCAAACTTGAAAGTATTCTTGATTTTATGTAACTAGAACTTGTAGAATATATGAAGAACACTTAGAACTTGAAGATAGAACTTGAGAGAGATCAATTAGATGAAGAAAATTGAAGAATGAAAGTGTTTGTAGGTATTTTTGGTCGTTGGTGTATGGATTAGATATAAAGGATATGTAATTTTGTTTTCATGTAAATAAGTCATGAATGATTACTCATATTTTTGTAATTTTATGAGATATTTCATGCTAGTTGCCAAATGATGGTTCCCACATGTGTTAGGTGACTCACATGGGCTGCTAAGAGCTGATCATTGGAGTGTATATACCAATAGTACATACATCTAAAAGCTGTGTATTGTACGAGTACGAATACGGGTGCATACGAGTAGAATTGTTGATGAAACTGAACGAGGATGTAATTGTAAGCATTTTTGTTAAGTAGAAGTATTTTGATAAGTGTATTGAAGTCTTTCAAAAGTGTATAAATACATATTAAAACACTACATGTATATACATTTTAACTGAGTCGTTAAGTCATCGTTAGTCGTTACATGTAAATGTTGTTTTGAAACCTTTAGGTTAACGATCTTGTTAAATGTTGTTAACCCAATGTTTATAATATCAAAAGAGATTTTAAATTATTATATTATCATGATATTATGATGTACGAATATATCTTAATATGATATATATACATTAAATGTCCTTACAACGATAATCGTTACATATATGTCTCGTTTCAAAATCATTAAGTTAGTAGTCTTGTTTTTACATATGTAGTTCATTGTTAATATACTTAATGATATGTTTACTTATCATAATATCATGTTAACTATATATATAACCATATATATGTCATCATATAGTTTTTACAAGTTTTAACGTTCGTGAATCACCGGTCAACTTGGGTAGTCAATTGTCTATATGAAACCTATTTCAATTAATCAAGTCTTAAAAAGTTTGATTGCTTAATATGTTGGAAACATTTAATCATGTAAATATCAATCTCAATTAATATATATAAACATGGAAAAGTTCGGGTCACTACAGTACCTACCCGTTAAATAAATTTCGTCCCGAAATTTTAAGCTGTTGAAGGTGTTGACGAATCTTCTGGAAAGAGATGCGGGTATTTCTTCTTCATCTGATCTTCATGCTCCCAGGTGAACTCGGGTCCTCTACGAGCATTCCATCGAACCTTAACAATTGGTATCTTGTTTTGCTTAAGTCTTTTAACCTCACGATCCATTATTTCGACGGGTTCTTCGATGAATTGAAGTTTTTCGTTGATTTGGATTTCATCTAACGGAATAGTGAGATCTTCTTTAGCAAAACATTTCTTCAAATTCGAGACGTGGAAAGTGTTATGTACAGCCGCGAGTTGTTGAGGTAACTCAAGTCGGTAAGCTACTGGTCCGACACGATCAATAATCTTGAATGGTCCAATATACCTTGGATTTAATTTCCCTCGTTTACCAAATCGAACAACGCCTTTCCAAGGTGCAACTTTAAGCATGACCATCTCTCCAATTTCAAATTCTATATCTTTTCTTTTAATGTCAGCGTAGCTCTTTTGTCTACTTTGGGCGGTTTTCAACCGTTGTTGAATTTGGATGATCTTCTCGGTAGTTTCTTGTATAATCTCTGGACCCATAATCTGTCTATCCCCCACTTCACTCCAACAAATTGGAGACCTGCACTTTCTACCATAAAGTGCTTCAAATGGCGCCATCTCAATGCTTGAATGGTAGCTGTTGTTGTAGGAAAATTCTGCTAACGGTAGATGTCGATCCCAACTGTTTCCGAAATCAATAACACATGCTCGTAGCATGTCTTCAAGCATTTGTATCATCCTTTCGCTCTGCCCATCAGTTTGTGGATGATAGGCAGTACTCATGTCTAGACGAGTTCCTAATGCTTGCTGTAATGTCTGCCAGAATCTTGAAATAAATCTGCCATCCCTATCAGAGATAATAGAGATTGGTATTCCATGTCTGGAGACGAATTCCTTCAAATACAGTCGTGCTAACTTCTCCATCTTGTCATCTTCTCTTATTGGCAGGAAGTGTGCTGATTTGGTGAGACGATCAACTATTACCCAAATAGTATCAAAACCACTTGCAGTCCTTGGCAATTTAGTGATGAAATCCATGGTAATGTTTTCCCATTTCCATTCCGGGATTTCGGGTTGTTGAAGTAGACCTGATGGTTTCTGATGCTCAGCTTTGACCTTAGAACACGTCAAACATTCTCCTACGTATTTAGCAACATCGGCTTTCATACCCGGCCACCAAAAATGTTTCTTGAGATCCTTGTACATCTTCCCCGTTCCAGGATGTATTGAGTATCTGGTTTTATGAGCTTCTCTAAGTACCATTTCTCTTATATCTCTAAATTTTGGTACCCAAATCCTTTCAGCCCTATACCGGGTTCCGTCTTTCCGAATATTAAGATGCTTCTCCGATCCTTTGGGTATTTCATCCTTTAAATTTCCCTCTTTTAAAACTCCTCGTTGCGCCTCCTTTATTTGAGTAGTAAGGTTATTATGAATCATTATATTCATAGATTTTACTCGAATGGGTTCTCTGTCCTTCCTGCTCAAGGCATCGGCTACCACATTTGCCTTCCCCGGGTGGTAACGAATCTCAAAGTCGTAATCATTCAATAATTCAATCCACCTACGCTGCCTCATATTCAGTTGTTTCTGATTAAATATGTGTTGAAGACTTTTGTGGTCGGTATATATAATACTTTTGACCCCATATAAGTAGTGCCTCCAAGTCTTTAATGCAAAAACAACCGCGCCTAATTCCAAATCATGCGTCGTATAATTTTGTTCGTGAATCTTCAATTGTCTAGACGCATAAGCAATCACCTTCGTTCGTTGCATTAATACACAACCGAGACCTTGCTTTGATGCATCACAATAAATCACAAAATCATCATTCCCTTCAGGCAATGACAATATAGGTGCCGTAGTTAGCTTTTTCTTCAATAACTGAAACGCTTTCTCTTGTTCATCATTCCATTCAAATTTCTTCCCTTTATGCGTTAATGCAGTCAAGGGTTTTGCTATTCTGGAAAAGTCTTGGATGAACCTTCTGTAGTAACCAGCTAGTCCTAAAAACTGGCGTATGTGTTTCGGAGTTTTCGGGGTTTCCCACTTTTCAACAGTTTCTATCTTTGCCGGATCCACCTTAATACCTTCTTTGTTCACTATGTGACCGAGGAATTGAACTTCTTCCAACCAAAATGCACACTTTAAAAACTTAGCGTACAATTCTTCCTTCCTCAATACTTCTAACACCTTTCTCAAATGTTCACCGTGTTCTCGGTCATTCTTTGAGTAAATAAGTATGTCATCAATGAAAACAATGACAAACTTGTCAAGGTATGGTCCACACACTCGGTTCATAAGGTCCATGAACACAGCCGGTGCATTAGTTAAACCAAACGGCATGACCATAAACTAATAATGACCGTAACGTGTTCTGAAAGCAGTCTTTGGAATATCATCTTCTTTCACCCGCATTTGATGATACCCGGAACGTAAGTCAATCTTTGAATAAACAGACGAGCCTTGTAGTTGATCAAATAAGTCGTCGATTCTCGGTAGTGGGTAGCGATTCTTGATGGTAAGTTTGTTCAACTCTCGGTAGTCGATACACAACCTGAATGTACCATCTTTCTTCTTGACAAACAAAACAGGAGCTCCCCACGGTGATGTGCTTGGTCGAATGAAACCACGCTCTAAAAGTTCTTGTAATTGGCTTTGCAGTTCTTTCATTTCGCTGGGTGCGAGTCTGTAAGGAGCACGAGCTATTGGTGCAGCTCCTGGTACAAGATCTATTTGAAATTCAACGGATCGATGTGGGGGTAATCCCGGTAATTCTTTCGGAAATACATCGGGAAATTCTTTTGCAATGGGAACATCATTGATGCTCTTTTCTTCAGTTTGTACTTTCTCGACGTGTGCTAGAACAGCATAGCAACCTTTTCTTATTAGTTTTTGTGCCTTCAAATTACTAATAAGATGTAGCTTCGTGTTGCCCTTTTCTCCGTACACCATTAAGGGTTTTCCTTTTTCTCGTATAATGCGAATTGCATTTTTGTAACAGACGATCTCTGCTTTCACTTCTTTCAACCAGTCCATACCGATTATCACATCAAAACTCCCTAACTCTGCTGGTATCAAATCAATCTTAAATGTTTCGCTAACCAATTTAATTTCTCGATTCCGACATATATTATCTGCTGAAATTAATTTACCATTTGCTAATTCGAGTAAAAATTTACTATCCAAAGGTGTCAATGGACAACTTAATTTAGCACAAAAATCTCTACTCATATAGCTTCTATCCGCACCCGAATCAAATAAAACGTAAGCAGATTTATTGTCAATAAGAAACGTACCCGTAACAAGCTCCGGGTCTTCCTGTGCCTCTGCCGCATTAATATTGAAAACTCTTCCGCGGCCTTGTCCATTCGTGTTCTCCTGGTTCGGGCAATTTCTAATAATGTGGCCCGGTTTTCCACATTTATAACAAACTACATTGGCATAACTTGCTCCGACACTACTTGCTCCGCCATTACTCATTCCGACACCATTTGTTCCTTTCGTTCTATTAACCCCTGGTCCGTAGACCTCACACTTCGCCGCGCTATGACCATTTCTTTTACACTTGTTGCAAAATTTGGTGCAGAACCCCGAGTGATACTTTTCACACCTTTGGCATAGCTGCTTCTGATTGTTGTTGTTGCGGTTATTATTGTTGTTGGGATGATTGTTGTAGTTGCTGTTGTTGTTGTTGTTGTTGTTGTTGTTGTTGGGCCGTTTGTTGTAGTTGCGATTGATGTTGCGATTGTTGGGATAATTGTTGCGATTATTGTTGTAATTGCTGTTGTTGTTGTATTGGTGATTCTTATCACCGTTTTCCTCCCACTTTCTTTTGACTTGCTTCACATTGGCCTCTTCAGCAGTCTGTTCTTTAATTCTTTCTTCAATCTGGTTCACTAGTTTGTGAGCCATTCTACATGCCTGTTGTATAGAGGCGGGCTCGTGTGAACTTATATCTTCTTGGATTCTTTCCGGTAATCCTTTCACAAATGCGTCGATCTTCTCTTCCTCATCTTCGAATGCTCCCGGACACAATAGGCACAATTCTGTGAATCGTCTTTCGTACGTGGTAATATCAAATCCTTGGGTTCGTAACCCTCTAAGTTCTGTCTTGAGCTTATTGACCTCGGTTCTGGGACGGTACTTCTCGTTCATCAAGTGCTTGAATGCTGACCACGGTAGTGCGTACGCATCGTCTTGTCCCACTTGCTCTAGATAGGTATTCCACCATGTTAACGCAGAGCCTGTGAAGGTATGCGTAGCGTACTTCACTTTGTCCTCTTCAGTACACTTACTTATGGCAAACACCGATTCGACCTTCTCGGTCCACCGTTTCAATCCGATCGGTCCTTCGGTTCCATCAAATTCCAAAGGTTTGCAGGCAGTGAATTCTTTGTAGGTGCATCCTACACGATTTCCTGTACTGCTAGATCCAAGGTTATTGTTGGTATGTAGCGCAGCCTGTACTGCGGCTATGTTTGAAGCTAGAAAAGTACGGAATTCATCTTCATTCATATTCACGGTGTGTCGAGTAGTCGGTGCCATTTCCTTTAAAATAGTCAAATGGAACAAGTTAATCATACAGAATATTAAGAGTAGTTAATAGTATTTCGTAACATAATATGAACTCATTTATAAAAGCTTTTTCTTCATATTAGCGTTTTATAAGTTTAAATTCGGGTAGTACCTACCCGTTAAGTTCATACTTAGTAGCTAATATACAATTCAACTACTACAATTCTATATGAAAAACTGATTATAATAATATTTCGCGTTCAAACTTTTATACAATATTTTACAAACTTACAATACCGCTTATTTTACATAAAGCATGAAATATAGCACACAATAACTTTGATACAAGATAGTTGTGAAGATAATTCTAGCTAGTACACAAGTCGTTCAGCAAAGGCAATAAAGACACGTAATTCATACGTCCAGAAACAAGTCATGCATTCTGGTTTTACTAGGACTACTTCCCATCCTTGGTCTTGTGGAACATAACCGTTATGGCCGTTGATAAGACAGCGTGTTGTAACGTCGTCAAAGGGACGAGGGTTACGTAATGTCCAACAGTCCCGTAACAATCTAAAAACCTCATTTCTTACCCCAATTACCGACTCCGTCACTTGTGGAAACATTTTGTTTAATAGTTGTAGCCCGATGTTCTTGTTCTCACTTTGGTGAGAAGCGAACATTACTAATCCGTAAGCATAACATGCTTCTTTATGTTGCATGTTAGCCGCTTTTTCTAAATCACGAAGTCCAATATTCGGATATATTGAGTCAAAATAATTTCTTAACCCGTTGTGTAAAATAGCATTTGGGTTCCCCGCAATATATGCGTCAAAGTAAACACATCGTAACTTATGGGTTTCCCAATGTGCTATCCCCCATCTTTCAAACGAAAGTCTCTTATAAACCAAGACATTCTTGGAACGTTCTTCGAATGTCTTACAAACTGATCTCGCCTTAAATAGTTGTGCCGAGGAATTCTGGCCGACTCTAGACAAGATTTCATCAATCATGTCTCCGGGTAGGTCTCTTAAAATATTGGGTTGTCTATCCATTTTGTGTTTTTAAACTGTAAAATAGACAAGAGTTAGATTCATAAAAAAAATACTTATTAATACAAGCAATTTTTACATATATCATAAAGCATAAGAACACTATATTACATATATTACACCACACGAATACAACTATCTTATTCCGACTCGCTCGTTTCTTCTTCTTCGGTTTTGGTTCGTTTTGCCAAGTTTCTAGGGATATATGATGTTCCCCTAATACGAGCCGTCTTTGTCCACATTGGTTTAGAAAAACCTGGTGGTTTAGAGGTTCCCAGGTCATTGTTACAACTTAAGGACTTCGGGGGTTGACGATACATATAAAGTTCATCGGGGTTGGAATTAGATTTCTCTATTTTTATGCCCTTTCCCTTATTATTTTCTTTTGCCTTTTTAAATTCAGTTGGGGTAATTTCTATAACATCATTGGAATTCTCGTCGGAATCCGATTCATCGGAGAATTGGTAATCCTCCCAATATTTTGCTTCCTTGGCGGAAACACCATTGACCATAATTAACCTTGGTCGGTTGGTTGAGGATTCTCTTTTACTTAACCGTTTTATTATTTCCCCCACCGGTTCCGATTCTTCTTCCGGTTCCGATTCTTCTTCCGGTTCCGATTCTTCTTCCGGTTCCGACTCTTCTTCCGGTTCCTCTTCGGGAACTTGTGAATCAGTCCACGAATCATTCCAATTTACATTTGACTCTTCATTATTATTAGGTGAGTCAATGGGACTTGTTCTAGAGGTAGACATCTATCACATAATATCAAACACGTTAAGAGATTAATATATCACATAATATTCACATGTTAAAAATATATAGTTTCCAACAAAATTTGTTAAGCAATCATTTTTCAAGTAAACACGGTCGAAGTCCAGACTCACTAATGCATCCTAACAAACTCGATAAGACACACTAATGCAAAATTCTGGTTCTCTAAGACCAACGCTCGGATACCAACTGAAATGTCCCGTTCTTATTGATTAAAAACGTTCCATATTAATTGATTTCGTTGCGAGGTTTTGACCTCTATATGAGACGTTTTTCAAAGACTGCATTCATTTTAAAACAAACCATAACCTTTATTTCATAGATAAAGGTTTTAAAAAGCTTTACGTAGATTATCAAATAATGATAATCTAAAATATCCTGTTTACACACGACCATTACATAATGGTTTACAATACAAATATGTTACAATAAAATAAGTTTCTTGAATGCAGTTTTTACACAATATCATACAAGCATGGACTCCAAATCTCGTCCTTATTTAAGTATGCGACAGCGGAAGCTCTTAATAATCACCTGAGAATAAACATGCTTAAAACGTCAACAAAAATGTTGGTGAGTTATAGGTTTAACCTATATATATCAAATCATAATAATAGACCACAAGATTTCATATTTCAATACACATCCCATACATAGAGATAAAAATCATTCATATGGTGAACACCTGGTAACCGACATTAACAAGATGCATATATAAGAATATCCCCATCATTCCGGGACACCCTTCGGATATGATATAAATTTCGAAGTACTAAAGCATCCGGTACTTTGGATGGGGTTTGTTAGGCCCAATAGATCTATCTTTAGGATTCGCGTCAATTAGGGTGTCTGTTCCCTAATTCTTAGATTACCAGACGTAATAAAAAGGGGCATATTCGATTTCGATAATTCAACCATAGAATGTAGTTTCACGTACTTGTGTCTACTTTGTAAATCATTTATAAAACCTGCATGTATTCTCATCCCAAAAATATTAGATTTTAAAAGTGGGACTATAACTCACTTTCACAGATTTTTACTTCGTCGGGAAGTAAGACTTGACCACTGGTTGATTCACGAACCTATAACAATATATACATATATATCAAAGTATGTTCAAAATATATTTACAACACTTTTAATATATTTTGATGTTTTAAGTTTATTAAGTCAGCTGTCCTCGTTAGTAACCTACAACTAGTTGTCCACAGTTAGATGTACAGAAATAAATCGATAAATATTATCTTGAATCAATCCACGAACCAGTGTATACGTATCTCAGTATTGATCACAACTCAAACTATATATATTTTGGAATCAACCTCAACCCTGTATAGCTAACTCCAACATTCACATATAGAGTGTCTATGGTTGTTCCGAAATATATATAGATGTGTCGACATGATAGGTCGAAACATTGTATACGTGTCTATGGTATCTCAAGATTACATAATATACAATACAAGTTGATTAAGTTATGGTTGGAATAGATTTGTTACCAATTTTCACGTAGCTAAAATGAGAAAAATTATCCAATCTTGTTTTACCCATAACTTCTTCATTTTAAATCCGTTTTGAGTGAATCAAATTGCTATGGTTTCATATTGAACTCTATTTTATGAATATAAACAGAAAAAGTATAGGTTTATAGTCGGAAAAATAAGTTACAAGTCGTTTTTGTAAAGGTAGTCATTTCAGTCGAAAGAACGACGTCTAGATGACCATTTTAGAAAACATACTTCCACTTTGAGTTTAACCATAATTTTTGGATATAGTTTCATGTTCATAATAAAAATCATTTTCTCAGAATAACAACTTTTAAATCAAAGTTTATCATAGTTTTTAATTAACTAACCCAAAACAGCCCGCGGTGTTACTATGACGGCGTAAATCCGGTTTTACGGTGTTTTTCGTGTTTCCAGGTTTTAAATCATTAAGTTAGCATATCATATAGATATAGAACATGTGTTTAGTTGATTTTAAAAGTCAAGTTAGAAGGATTAACTTTTGTTTGCGAACAAGTTTAGAATTAACTAAACTATGTTCTAGTGATTACAAGTTTAAACCTTCGAATAAGATAGCTTTATATGTATGAATTGAATGATGTTATGAACATCATTACTACCTTAAGTTCCTTGGATAACCTACTGGAAAAGAGAAAAATGGATCTAGCTTCAATGGATCCTTGGATGGCTCGAAGTTCTTGAAGCGGAATCATGACACGAAAACAAGTTCAAGTAAGATCATCACTTGAAATAAGATTGTTATAGTTATAGAAATTGAACCAAAGTTTGAATATGATTATTACCTTGTATTAGAATGATAACCTACTGTAAGAAACAAAGATTTCTTGAGGTTGGATGATCACCTTACAAGATTGGAAGTGAGCTAGCAAACTTGAAAGTATTCTTGATTTTATGTAACTAGAACTTGTAGAATATATGAAGAACACTTAGAACTTGAAGATAGAACTTGAGAGAGATCAATTAGATGAAGAAAATTGAAGAATGAAAGTGTTTGTAGGTGTTTTTGGTCGTTGGTGTATGGATTAGATATAAAGGATATGTAATTTTGTTTTCATGTAAATAAGTCATGAATGATTACTCATATTTTTGTAATTTTATGAGATATTTCATGCTAGTTGCCAAATGATGGTTCCCACATGTGTTAGGTGACTCACATGGGCTGCTAAGAGCTGATCATTGGAGTGTATATACCAATAGTACATACATCTAAAAGCTGTGTATTGTACGAGTACGAATACGGGTGCATACGAGTAGAATTGTTGATGAAACTGAACGAGGATGTAATTGTAA
Source organism: Rutidosis leptorrhynchoides (assembly GCF_046630445.1). NCBI lineage: Eukaryota > Viridiplantae > Streptophyta > Magnoliopsida > Asterales > Asteraceae > Rutidosis > Rutidosis leptorrhynchoides. The sequence goes on from NC_092335.1 coordinate 641,818,715, forward strand.
GCATTTTTGTTAAGTAGAAGTATTTTGATAAGTGTATTGAAGTCTTTCAAAAGTGTATAAATACATATTAAAACACTACATGTATATACATTTTAACTGAGTCGTTAAGTCATCGTTAGTCGTTACATGTAAATGTTGTTTTGAAACCTTTAGGTTAACGATCTTGTTAAATGTTGTTAACCCAATGTTTATAATATCAAAAGAGATTTTAAATTATTATATTATCATGATATTATGATGTACGAATATATCTTAATATGATATATATACATTAAATGTCGTTACAACGATAATCGTTACATATATGTCTCGTTTCAAAATCATTAAGTTAGTAGTCTTGTTTTTACATATGTAGTTCATTGTTAATATACTTAATGATATGTTTACTTATCATAATATCATGTTAACTATATATATAACCATATATATGTCATCATATAGTTTTTACAAGTTTTAACGTTCGTGAATCACCGGTCAACTTGGGTAGTCAATTGTCTATATGAAACCTATTTCAATTAATCAAGTCTTAACAAGTTTGATTGCTTAATATGTTGGAAACATTTAATCATGTAAATATCAATCTCAATTAATATATATAAACATGGAAAAGTTCGGGTCACTACATGTACTACGTTTTGATATTCCTTGAATGCTTCAAAAGTTTCGTCCGTGTGTCTTAATAAGTAGACATATCCAAAACGACTGAAGTCATCAATGAAAGTAACGAAGTATCTTTCACCATTCCTAGTTATGGGCTTAAAGGGTCCACATACATTCGAATGTATTAATCCCAATAAGTCTTTAGCCCTTTCATAGGTCCCTTTGAAAGGTGCTTTAGTCATTTTGCCTTGTAAACAAGATTCACATACATCAAACGAGTCTAGTTCATTTGATTTCAAAAGTCCATTCTTTTGAAGTGTATGCATTCAATTCTTGTTTATGTGACCAAGGCGACAATGCCATAAGTAGGAATCACTCAAATCCCTTTTGAGTTTCTTGGTGTTTGCATGGAATATTGAGCTGTCATGTGATGTGTCATCATGAACTAAATCATAAATACCATTCAAAGGCGAAGTCTTAAAATAGAACACATTATCTAAAGAAACATGGATATCATCATTAATGAAATTAAGATTAAAACAACATTGTTTCAAATGGGATACAAAAATAATGTTTCGTGATAAATCGGGTGCATACAAAACATTTTTCAAAATAAGCTCTAAACCACTTGGTAGCTTCAAAACAAAGTCTCCTTGAGCTTTCACTTGCACCCTTGCTCCATTTCCCATGAAGAGACTTGTTGTTCCCGTATCCTGATCACTTCTTTTGAACCCCTGCAAAGAATTGAAAATATGAGTTCCACATCCTGTGTCTAATACCCATGTATTAGAAGAAGTAATACTAAGCTCAATGTATACCATATATACATTACCTGAGGTTTGCCCTGCATCCCTCTTTTCCTTCAACTCCTTAAGGTAGGCTGGGCAGTTTCGTTTCCAGTGACCCATTTCACCGCAACCGAAGCACGGATCTTCCTTGGGGTTAGCTTTACCGGCAACCTTTTGCTTCTTGTTGTTGTTGGTTGGGGTAACCATCTTCCCTTTTCCCTTGCCCTTGCCTTGGTAGGCGGGTCCTTTCCTCTTAGCCGCCTTCAGCTTAGAAGTGTTATTGTTTTTGGACCCGCCTTCATTGATCATAAACATGGGTGAAACCCTTTTACCCATGCTTGCTTCGGCCGTCTTAAGCATGGCATGTAATTCGCCAATGCTTTTATCCCAACCATTCATGTTATAATTTAACACGAATGTGTCAAACCTCTTTGACAATGAGTTAAGGATAAGGTCTGTGGCTAATTCATTAGACACGTTGCAATTTAGACGGTTCGCTTCATCAATTAGGATTTTTATCTTAAGGACATAAGATGAAACGGATTGGGTGTCGTCCATCCGACATGCATGAAGCGCTCGGACCGTTTCAAAGCGCTCGACATGATCTTGTTGAAGGAACATCTCCTTCAACTGTGTGATCATGTCATATGCACTATGATGCTCGAAGTCCTTTTGGAGTTCGGGTATCATAGTCCCAAGCATGAGGCAAGAAACTTGCAACGAATCGGTGCAATATTTCTCCCAATAAGCCATGCCTTCCGTATCATCCTCGTCCGGTTGATCGGGAATGGGGTCTTCCAACACATACGCCCTATCCTCAAGTTTGAGGACAATTCTTAGATTGCGGAACCAATCCATGAAGTTCGTATGGTTGATTTTTTCCTTTTCAATGATTGACCTCAATGATAGGTTGTTAAAGTTGATTCGTGCGTTTGGAATGTTGTTGTTATTCCCGGCCATCTACAAAATTTAACAAAGTTGTTTAAGTATTAAATTTAATTTAACAATCAATACCCTTTAAATCCAATTGATATTTATTAAATTTTAGAATCCAATGGTAAACCAAATTCCGGTTAGGTGACCTTTATCCCATCATTTGATTTAGCTAGGTAGTCATTATATGACAATTGCAATCCTTTTGCAACTTCTAAGTTATGGGATCATGCAATCCTTTTGCATGGCATATTATCCCATCAACGCCTATTTGTTCATCATGCTTCGGTGACCCTAAGTTCATGATTTCCAAATCAAGTCGTCCTACTTGTTTAGACATGTAAGCTTAACATACAAGTGGTTAGGTGACCTTTATCCCACAAGTGTGCAAAATTTACCTTAATCATATTAGTTTGCTCATAACGGTTAGGTGACCTTTATCCCATTATAAGTTCCCTAATATGTCTAAGTGTCATACAATAGGATGGCGTTTAAACTTGTTAACCTAGTGTGTAAAGGGTTTTAAGTTTCCTTTAATTCTAGTTTGAGAAAACTTTTATACCATACACCAACATGCATTTAGTGTATGGTTCATTTGAAATCCATTTTCATGTCATGTAATAAATCCAATTTTACTACTTTGATAATAAACCATTTATTATGTTTTAATAACCAATTATTAAATCCTTTTAGCCATTCCTAATTTAACCAATTAAATTATCATATTGCATGTGTTAATAATGTCTAATTTAACCAATTAAATTGTCATATTGCATGTTGTTAATTTGTGATTTACTTGTAGCAACCAAACATACAAACACAATAAACAACAACACATGCAAATCAAACATGTTCACAATCAAGCCAATTTGGTAGACATTTGTTTAGCCGAAAACAAATGCCACCGGTAAGGGTTATAACACAAAGTAGGAGATTTTAAATCTCCCACTTAATCTTGCATCCAAATGCTTCTTCTTGTGTTCTTCAAGTCTTCATTATCTTCATCATTTTACAAAATATATCCTAATACATTTTGTCTAAAAAAAGAAATTACAACCTAATCTATTTTACATAACAAATATAAAATAAATTACATAACCAAATGAATATAATTACAAACCAAATGAATGAATTAATATTACATATCAAATGAATAAATACAAATCATTCAAATACACAACCAAACACAAGGTCAAGGCTATGATTGTGAACATGAACATGCAACCAAATATAACCAAAATGGAAGAACCAAAACCCATTTTGGAACCCCTATATTTCGGCCATTAACATACACCCATCCAAACCCATGAATTTTTGCAATCTACTTTCATGCATGTTGATAAATTGCAAATATAGTGGGTTTAAAACAACATCTTAAAGCATATTTCAACAACCTCGGTTCTAGATACCATTGTTGGAATTCAATATAACAACATGTTCTTAATGTTAGCATAATCACTAAACCAATTTAGTAAGATTTATAGCAAGCGGAAGCACGATTTATTAAGAAAACAAGTGTATATATTTGACCAATTTATTTGAATTCCAATTAGACATCAAGTCTTGAAATATGCTTGCAAAATAGTAGTAGTTTAGAGGTTATACCTTCTCCAAGTTAGGAGGTTAATAAGTGATGATGAAGATGATGAATGAGTGTGTGAACCCCAAGCTTTTGATGCACCAACACCACCCTTGAACTTGGTTATGTTTTAGACACTTAATGACCTTAAAACCAAGCTTGAAACTCTCTCCTTTTGCACCCAAGAAAATAGACAGCAGCTATGTCAAAAGATGATGATGAATGGAGCCTCAAAACTATGAAACCTCAAGAGATTATACCCCAAACTTATCACCAACACCCTAGCCTTTAGTTAGGATTTTATGACACTTGAAAAACAAGCTTGCAAAATAAGAAATGAGCTCCCTTTTGCAGCTCAAAACTCACGGCCAGCTCTCTCAAAAGGGGACTGATTTGTGCAGTTTTTTTTAAGTGTTTTGCTTGTTCACTTCTTGTCTTGAGTCAAGGAATGCATTGGTTAAAAAAAAGTCTAGCATGCTTAAGGAATATGTGGTTCCAAGTAACCAAGCAAGCATGGGAATCACACCTAGGAGTCCCAAAAAAACTGCATTCTTTTTTTCATTTAAATAACAAGTGTAATTTATATAAAACTTGTTAATACAATTACAAAACTTGTTAAATAAAACCATGCATTATTTATGTTACTTACATTTTATAAACCTTTTATAAAATATAACATAATATAATCATTTAAACCTATAAACAATTATATATAAATTATCCAAATAATTTATCTCAAGTGATAATACTTTAGAAAACCGATTTTTCTAAAATCCAAGTGTCGCGTATTTACTTAACAATCCAACCGTTAAAATAAATATATATAAAGTGTTGGTAAGCTTGTTATTGGGTATGACCCGACTTGGATCATAACATAGTGCCCACGTTAATTTAATATGTCTCTCGGGCATACGAAATACCTTCAAACATGTGCAAGGACAATTGCTAGTCTTGACCTAAACAAGTAGGTTGTATCAATAACGGTAAACATGATTGGTCAAAGTTGTTCAATTAAACCTATGGCTCGTTACGACTCGATTAATTAGCATGTGAATCAAATTTGTCAAATTTGTCAAGTTAGAATGATTGCATAAGTAATTGGTTAAGTTTGATCAAAAGTCAACTTTGGTCGGGTCAAAGTCAACGAAAAAGTCAACACATGTGGGTCGGGTCCTGAACTATTTTTCTGTGGTTTTTAATCATATATAAGCATGTTAGAACAAGTTACATGTGAATCGGAGGTGCGTAGCATAGTTAGAATTAAATGGTAAACGGCCAACCAAATCAGAACCTGGTACTTCATTTGGACGGCGTCCAGATTGGCTGGACGGCGTCCAGATGTGAAGGCTTGGACGGCGTCTAAGAATCTGGACGGCATCCAAGAATCTGGACGGCGTCCAGATTAGTGCACAGACTTGCTTTGCTGAAAACACACAAGTGCACGAACCAAACTTCAAACAATCACATTTTATGATCCGCAAACAATCAAAACATGTATCTTATATCATCGAAAAGGTATTTTGACGAGGAACGCAACTAAGCACATTTCATCAATCAATTTAACATTTACATCAACCAAAATCTCATTAAATGCTCACCATTTATTACATTCAAGTCCATTAAATGTGTTTCATGATTCGGGCAACCAATTTACATGTATGATATGCCGTTTCGAAGGTAATTAAACACACATTGCAACTAAACACATATCAACAACATTACATAGCATTTAATGCATCAAAGTTCATAATCAAGCTTATCAAACCCTAACCCAAATCACCAAAACAATAATCATGTTAATGAAGTTTCCTTAATCAACCTACACATCAAAATGAAGCTAGTGATGCTAGTAATACATTTAATACACGAACTTTTAATATTTAACAACATTTAAGCAACCAAATCACAAAATCAACACACCAACTTTCAAGTTCATGCTAGTTACTTAAAATAACAAGATCGAGCATACAAATCATATATTCAGGTTAGACTTGAGCCATATACACTAATTAACACTTTTATATGTCAAAATTATCAAGAACACAAAATCTAGTGTTTTTAAAAAGTTACCCAAACTTGATGAAATCGGTATGGAATCGAAGAGGAAGATGCAAGGATTTCAAATATGTAATTTGTTTGAATTGATGCTTGCTAGATCTTGAATAGATGATGAATCTTGTTGAGTGAGTTGAGAGAAAATGGAAGTATCAAAAGTTAGAAAGGGAGGTGAATGGATGAGTGGAGGAGAAGGGTTTGACTAGTTGACCTAGTCAAACCTTTTGTCCTTTGGCAAGTTTAGTCCCTCAAGTTTCAAAGCGGGTGCGTGAATTACCTAAATGAGATAATTTAAAATGCGTTTTAACGGAAGATGTTATAATCATATAACGGACTTTAAATAATTAAACGAAAAGTAAACGAAAAAAGGCGGGATGTTACCTACTCTTTAAAAGAAATTTCATCCCGAAATTTAAGTAGGCGAGTAGTCGTTGTTTCTTCTTCGGGATCTTGCGTTTCCGAATCCCCGAATAAGTGAGGGTATTTCTTTTGCATTTGATCTTGCCTTTCCCAAGTAAACTCGAGTCCCCTTTTGGCATTCCAACGGACCTTAACGATCGAGATTCTACTTAGCGTCTTGACAGAAGTGTCCACAATTTCAACCGGTTCCTCCACAAAATGAAGTTTGTCATCAATAGTAAGTTCCTCGAGAGGGATGACGAGTTCGGGTTCGGCAAAACACTTCTTCAAGTTCGATACATGGAAAGTAGGATGAACGGAGCTCAGTTGAGGCGGAAGATCTAAACGATAAGCAACGGTTCCAACACGCTCCAAGATTTCGAAAGGATCAATATACCGCGGATTTCGTTTCGCGCGTTTCTCGAAACAGATTACACCTTTCCAAGGCGCGACTTTTAACATTACGCGGTCACCGACTTGAAATTCGAGGTCGTTGTGTCTTTTGTCGGTGTAGCTCTTTTGACGACTTCGGGCAGTCCGGAGCCTATCTCAGATTTGAACGATCTTCTCGGTTGTTTCATGAATGAGTTCGGGTCCGGTGATTTGTGTGTCGCCTACTTCGGTCCAACAAAGAGGTGAACGACATTTTCGGCCATATAATACTTCGAATGGTGCGGCGTTAATTCTCGCGTGATAACTATTGTTGTAGGAGAATTCGGCGAGAGGAAAGTGCTTGTCCCAAGCTTTTTCGAAATCGATAACGCAAGCTCGTAGCATATCTTCCAAAGTTTGAATTGTGCGTTCGCTTTGTCCATCAGTTTGTGGATGATATGCGGTGCTCATGTCTAAATGCGTCCCCAATGCTTCTTGTAAAGTACGCCAAAATCTAGAAACAAAATGGCCATCTCGGTCGGAAATAATCGATAAAGGTACACCGTGACGGGCTACGATTTCTTTAATGTAAAGTTGTGCAAGTTTTTCCATGTTGTCGGTTTCCTTCATGGCTAGGGAGTGGGCAGACTTGGTGAGACAGTCTACAATAACCCAAATAGTATCATAACTGCTCGCCGTTGTTGGTAGTTTTGTGATAAAATCCATCGTTATTCTCTCCCACTTCCATTGTGGGATTTCGGGTTGTTGAAGTAGTTCGGATGGTCTTTGATGTTCGGCTTTGACTTTGGAGCAAGTTAGGCATTTTCCAACAAAAGTGGCGACGTCCCTTTTAATGTTCGGCCACCAATATTGTTCCTTAAGGTCGTCGTACATCTTATTGGCACCGGGGTGAATCGAATATATTGACTTATGGGCTTCGTCTAAAATAAGGCATCGTAAGTCTGCATAACTAGGCACCCAAATCCCCCCGGCAAAATATCGAAGTCCGGTCTCCTTAACTTCGAATCGAGAGGTGAGGACGTTCAAGTGTTCGAGAGAGATGTTTTCATCCTTGAGAGCCTCATCTTGGGCTACCCGAATTTGACTATTGAGGTTGGTGTGAATGGTGATGTTTAAAGCTCGGACACGAAGAGGCACCGCTCTTTCCTTTCGAATTAAGGCATCGGCTACTACGTTTGCCTTTCCGGGATGGTAACGAAGCTCACAGTCATAATAGTTTAAGGTTTCAATCCACCGTCGTTGTCTCATGTTTAGTTGCTTTTGGTCGAAGATGTGTTGGAGGCTTTTGTGATCGGTGAAGATGGTACTTTTGGTTCCATAAATATAGTGTCTCCACATTTTTAGTGTAATGACAACGGCTCCGAGTTTGAGATCATCTGTCGTGTAGTTCCGTTCATGAATTTTTAGTTGTCGAGGGGCATAAGCAATGACTTTCTTTCGTTGCATCAATACACACCCAAAACCATGTTTCAAGGTATCACAATATACAACAAAATCATCATTGCCTTCGGGAAGTGATAAGATAGGAGCGGTGGTTAGATTTGTCTTCAAGACTTGAAACGCGGATTCTTGCTCGGTGGCCCAAATGAATTTCTTTCCTTTGTGAGTTAAATCGGTTAGAGGACGTGCAACCAAAGAGAAGTTTTTGATGAATCTACGATAGTACCCGGCGAGACCCAAGAATTGACGAATGTGAGTAGGAGTAGTAGGAGTCTCCCATTTGATAATGGCTTCGATCTTTGTGGGATCGACCTTAATACCTTGGTCGCTTACGATATGATCGAGAAATTGAACTTCCTTCAACCAAAATTCACACTTGGAGAATTTGGCATAGAGTCGTTCTTGTCTCAAGAGTTCGTGCACGAGTCGAAGGTGTTGTTCGTGTTCTTCTTTGCTTTTAGAATAGACCAAGATGTCATCCATGAACACAATAACGAATTTATCGAGATACGATTTGCACACGTGGTTCATAAGGTCCATGAACACTACCGGTGCGTTAGTGAGACCAAATGGCATTACAAGAAATTCATAACTACCATAACGAGTCCGAAAAGCGATTTTGGAGACATCTTCCCCCTTAACCCTTAATTGATGATAACCTGAGCGGAGATCGATTTTCGAATATACACGAGATCCTTGTATAGCTATGAGGATAAACTTAAAGCTATTACACGTTTTGAACTCTAAATAAATAAACCCACACAACAAGTTGTTACAATAGTGGATACAACAATTTATAGTAGTCCTATTAACCGTATAATGGTTCTATTGTCCACTGGTACATAAGATGTCTGTACTTATGGGGATAACTGCATCAGAGAGCGTGCTCTCCTCTTTCCTCTTTGGTAGCTATTTGCAGGAACACCCTAATTCGGTTTGGCACCACTATTTGTTTAAACAAATAGAATGTTGTGTTCCCTAGGCGTTGACAAAGTATAACACATGTCTGCACATGCGTTAAACTTCTGCATTCTTACGTAGTCTTGTAAGGTCACTTGTCAGCCGCCGACGCGTGTCCTTTCCTGTTCAACTTTGTCTTTGACTTCTATTGAATAGTACAATTGATGTAGACCACTCAGGAAACCACCATGCTTGTAATGGAGCATGGCTGTCTTGTGTTGTATGCTACTTACCAGGTTTACTGGTTTTTCTTATGCTGAGTCACTTGATATTCTTGAATTGCTGAGTACTCATCCTGTGCTGATTCGAAGAATACACTCTACCTTGTGCTGGTAGACTAGGCAGCATACTGAACACTTGACATAGCAATATTTGCTGTCTATACATAAACAAACTTGTGCTGGCTGCATATAACATTTTAGTGCAAATAAATTACAGTTTTGTCATAATTAAATCCTTAATTATTTTGGGGACTCAACAATCTCCCCCTATTTGATGATGACAAAACTTATGACATTTAAAGAAAATACTAAAGCCAGTACTGAGGGACCTACTGAAAAATATGCAGTAAATTTGTCCCTTTTAAGTTTGTTTTTGGGAACTTTTGCTGAGTTATCTATATCTTATAATTGGATAAGATTTTGAAGATAAACTCATTTCATATTCATTACAATAGAGTATATACAGTAATTACAAAACATCATAATGAAAAATGAAGTAAAAAAAGATACGATTTGAGCACTAGAAGGCTATCTATCTTTATTTTTATCCTTTTCTAGTTCATCACCAGATAGCTCTTCTTCTTTTACTTTCAAGGCAGTCCAGGCTTCAGGAAACAAGTAAGGCAGCTCAGCAGGGTCATAAACTGGAACATGAGGAGGTAGAATGATGGGATCTCTTTGGTGTGGGCCTTCACCAGTAGATTTCTTTCTTTTAGGCTTTTGAGAAAGAACTTCTTCTACGTTTACTACTGGTGCATTCCTAAATTTTGTTGCTTTGTTGAAGAGCTCTTGGAGTTCTGGCTTCAATGTCTTTTTAATACCCCTATCAGCTTTACCAATGAAGTACTCCAATATCTCCATCCATTCACTGAATTCGAAGGTTCTTAAATCAGTGTAGTCTACCCTCTCTTGAATGTTATATTCTCTGCTGATACTGAAAGCTCTTTTTGTGCCTCTGTGTACTTTGATGATCTTGCTGGGATTTGATCTCCTGGTCAGTACATCACCATACTTGCTCCTATAATAGTGATCAGATAGCTCTATTGTTCGTTCAGTTTTTATAAGAGCAGTAGCAGGTGCTTTTTCAGCAGCTTCCAGTTCATCAAGAGCTTTATCTTATTCCTTAACAATAGCTTTGGCTAGCTTTAGGGACTCAGCCTCTTGCTTTCTATCAGCATCCAATTTAGCTTCTACTTCCTGAAGCCTTACCCTTTCAGCATATTTAGCATCAACATCCTCCCTTCTTTGCCTTTCAACTTCTAAGCCCAAAAGATAATCATCGGCAGTAATATTCAGGGACTTTGCTGTTTCAATCATTTTCCTTCCCTCATCAGTTCTAAGGGCATCACGATTGAAATGTCCCGTTCTTATTGATTAAAAACGTTCCATATTAATTGATTTCGTTGCGAGGTTTTGACCTCTATATGAGACGTTTTTCAAAGACTGCATTCATTTTTAAACAAACCATAACCTTTATTTCATCAATAAAGGTTTAAAAAGCTTTACGTAGATTATCAAATAATGATAATCTAAAATATCCTGTTTACACACGACCATTACATAATGGTTTACAATACAAATATGTTACAACAAAATAAGTTTCTTGAATGCAGTTTTTACACAATATCATACAAGCATGGACTCCAAATCTTGTCCTTATTTAAGTATGCGACAGCGGAAGCTCTTAATAATCACCTGAGAATAAACATGCTTAAAACGTCAACAAAAATGTTGGTGAGTTATAGGTTTAACCTATATATATCAAATCGTAACAATAGACCACAAGATTTCATATTTCAATACACATCCCATACATAGAGATAAAAATCATTCATATGGTGAACACCTGGTAACCGACAATAACAAGATGCATATATAAGAATATCCCCATCATTCCGGGACACCCTTCGGATATGATATAAATTTCGAAGTACTAAAGCATCCGGTACTTTGGATGGGGTTTGTTAAGCCCAATAGATCTATCTTTAGGATTCGCGTCAATTAGGGTGTCTGTTCCCTAATTCTTAGATTACCAGACTTAATAAAAAGGGGCATATTCGATTTCGATAATTCAACCATAGAATGTAGTTTCACGTACTTGTGTCTATTTTGTAAATCATTTATAAAACCTGCATATATTCTCATCCCAAAAATATTAGATTTTAAAAGTGGGACTATAACTCACTTTCACAGATTTTTACTTCGTCGGGAAGTAAGACTTGGCCACTGGTTGATTCACGAACCTATAACAATATATACATATATATCAAAGTATGTTCAAAATATATTTACAACACTTTTAATATATTTTGATGTTTTAAGTTTATTAAGTCAGCTGTCCTCGTTAGTAACCTACAACTAGTTGTCCACAGTTAGATGTACAGAAATAAATCGATAAATATTATCTTGAATCAATCCACGACCCAGTGTATACGTATCTCAGTATTGATCACAACTCAAACTATATATATTTTGGAATCAACCTCAACCCTGTATAGCTAACTCCAACATTCACATATAGAGTGTCTATGGTTGTTCCGAAATATATATAGATGTGTCGACATGATAGGTCGAAACATTGTATACGTGTCTATGGTATCTCAAGATTACATAATATATAATACAAGTTGATTAAGTTATGGTTGGAATAGATTTGTTACCAATTTTCACGTAGCTAAAATGAGAAAAATTATCCAATCTTGTTTTACCCATAACTTCTTCATTTTAAATCCGTTTTGAGTGAATCAAATTGCTATGGTTTCATATTGAACTCTATTTTATGAATCTAAACAAAAAAAGTATAGGTTTCTAGTCGGAAAAATAAGTTACAAGTCGTTTTTGTAAAGGTAGTCATTTCAGTCGAAAGAACGACGTCTAGATGACCATTTTAGAAAACATACTTCCACTTTGAGTTTAACCATAATTTTTGGATATAGTCTCATGTTCATAATAAAAATCATTTTCTCAGAATAACAACTTTTAAATCAAAGTTTATCATAGTTTTTAATTAACTAACCCAAAACAGCCCGCGGTGTTACTACGACGGCGTAAATCCGGTTTTACGGTGTTTTTCGTGTTTCCAGGTTTTAAATCATTAAGTTAGCATATCATATAGATATAGAACATGTGTTTAGTTGATTTTAAAAGTCAACTTAGAAGGATTAACTTTTGTTTGCGAACAAGTTTAGAATTAACTAAACTATGTTCTAGTGATTACAAGTTTAAACCTTCGAATAAGATAGCTTTATATGTATGAATCGAATGATGTTATGAACATCATTACTACCTTAAGTTCCTTGGATGAACCTACTGGAAAAGAGAAAAATGGATCTAGCTTCAATGGATCCTTGGATGGCTCAAAGTTCTTGAAGCAAAATCATGACACGAAAACAAGTTCAAGTAAGATCATCACTTGAAATAAGATTGTTATAGTTATAGAAATTGAAACAAAGTTTGAATATGATTATTACCTTGTATTAGAATGATAACCTACTGTAAGAAACAAAGATTTCTTGAGGTTGGATGATCACCTTACAAGATTGGAAGTGAGCTAGCAAACTTGAAAGTATTCTTGATTTTATGAAACTAGAACTTTTGGAATTTATGAAGAACACTTAGAACTTGAAGATAGAACTTGAGAGAGTTCAATTAGATGAAGAAAATTGAAGAATGAAAGTGTTTGTAGGTGTTTTTGGTCGTTGGTGTATGGATTAGATATAAAGGATATGTAATTTTGTTTTCATGTAAATAAGTCATGAATGATTACTCATATTTTTGTAATCTTATGAGATATTTCATGCTAGTTGCCAAATGATGGTTCCCACATGTGTTAGGTGACTCACATAGGCTGCTAAGAGCTGATCATTGGAGTGTATATACCAATAGTACATACATCTAAAAGCTGTGTATTGTACGAGTACGAATACGGGTGCATACGAGTAGAATTGTTGATGAAACTGAACGAGAATGTAATTGTAAGCATTTTTGTTAAGTAGAAGTATTTTGATAAGTGTATTGAATTCTTTCAAAAGTGTATAAATACATATTAAAACACTACATGTATATACATTTTAACTGAGTCGTTAAGTCATCGTTAGTCGTTACATGTAAGTGTTGTTTTGAAACCTTTAGGTTAACGATCTTGTTAAATGTTGTTAACCCAATGTTTATAATATCAAAAGAGATTTTAAATTATTATATTATCATGATATTATGATGTACGAATATCTCTTAATATGATATATATACATTAAATGTCGTTACAACGATAAACGTTACATATATGTCTCGTTTCAAAATCATTAAGTTAGTAGTCTTGTTTTTACATATGTAGTTCATTGTTAATATTATTAATGATATGTTTACTTATCATAATATCATGTTAACTATATATATAACCATATATATGTCATCATATAGTTTTTTTTTACAAGTTTTAACGTTCGTGAATCACCGGTCAACTTGGGTGGTCAATTGTCTATATGAAACATATTTCAATTAATCAAGTCTTAACAAGTTTGATTGCTTAACATGTTGGAAACATTTAATCATGTAAACATCAATCTCAAATAATATATATAAACATGGAAAAGTTCGGGTCACTACAGTACCTACCCGTTAAATAAATTTCGTCCCGAAATTTTAAGCTGTTGAAGGTGTTGACGAATCTTCTGGAAATAGATGCGGGTATTTCTTCTTCATCTGATCTTCACGCTCCTAGGTGAACTCGGGTCCTCTACGAGCATTCCATCGAACCTTAACAATTGGTATCTTGTTTTGCTTAAGTCTTTTAACCTCACGATCCATTATTTCGACGGGTTCTTCGATGAATTGGAGTTTTTCGTTGATTTGGATTTCATCTAACGGAATAGTGAGATCTTCTTTAGCAAAACATTTCTTCAAATTCGAGACGTGGAAAGTGTTATGTACAGCCGCGAGTTGTTGAGGTAACTCAAGTCGGTAAGCTACTGGTCCGACACGATCAATAATCTTGAATGGTCCAATATACCTTGGATTTAATTTCCCTCGTTTACCAAATCGAACAACGCCTTTCCAAGGTGACACTTTAAGCATGACCATCTCTCCAATTTCAAATTCTATATCTTTTCTTTTAATGTCAGCGTAGCTCTTTTGTCGACTTTGGGCGGTTTTCAACCGTTGTTGAATTTGGATGATCTTCTCGGTAGTTTCTTGTATAATCTCCGGACCCGTAATCTGTCTATCCCCCACCTCACTCCAACAAATTGGAGACCTGCACTTTCTACCATAAAGTGCTTCAAACGGCGCCATCTCAATGCTTGAATGGTAGCTATTGTTGTAGGAAAATTCTGCTAACGGTAGATGTCGATCCCAACTGTTTCCGAAATCAATAACACATGCTCGTAGCATGTCTTCAAGCGTTTGTATCGTCCTTTCGCTCTGCCCATCAGTTTGTGGATGATAGGCAGTACTCATGTCTAGACGAGTTCCTAATGCTTGCTGTAATGTCTGCCAGAATCTTGAAATAAATCTGCCATCCCTATCAGAGATAATAGAGATTGGTATTCCATGTCTGGAGACGACTTCCTTCAAATACAGTCGTGCTAACTTCTCCATCTTGTCATCTTCTCTTATTGGTAGGAAGTGTGCTGATTTGGTGAGACGATCAACTATTACCCAAATAGTATCAAAACCACTTGCAGTCCTTGGCAATTTAGTGATGAAATCCATGGTAATGTTTTCCCATTTCCATTTCGGGATTTCGGGTTGTTGAAGTAGACCTGATGGTTTCTGATGCTCAGCTTTGACCTTAGAACACGTCAAACATTTTCCTACGTATTTAGCAACATCGGCTTTCATACCCGGCCACCAAAAATGTTTCTTGAGATCCTTGTACATCTTCCCCGTTCCAGGATGTATTGAGTATCTGGTTTTATGAGCTTCTCTAAGTACCATTTCTCTCATATCTCCAAATTTTGGTACCCAAATCCTTTCAGCCCTATACCGGGTTCCGTCTTCCCGAATATTAAGATGCTTCTCCGATCCTTTGGGTATTTCATCCTTTAAATTTCCCTCTTTTAAAACTCCTTGTTGCGCCTCCTTTATTTGAGTAGTAATGTTATTATGAATCATTATATTCATAGATTTTACTCGAATGGGTTCTCTATCCTTCCTGCTCAAGGCATCGGCTACCACATTTGCCTTCCCCGGGTGGTAACGAATCTCAAAATCGTAATCATTCAATAATTCAATCCACCTACGCTGCCTCATATTCAGTTGTTTCTGATTAAATATGTGTTGAAGACTTTTGTGGTCGGTATATATAATACTTTTGACCCCGTATAAGTAGTGCCTCCAAGTCTTTAATGCAAAAACAACCGCGCCTAATTCCAAATCATGCGTCGTATAATTTTGTTCGTGAATCTTCAATTGTCTAGACGCATAAGCAATCACCTTCGTTCGTTGCATTAATACACAACCGAGACCTTGCTTTGATGCGTCACAATAAATCACAAAATCATCATTCCCTTCAGGCAATGACAATATAGGTGCCGTAGTTAGCTTTTTCTTCAATAACTGAAACGCTTTCTCTTGTTCATCATTCCATTCAAATTTCTTCCCTTTATGCGTTAATGCAGTCAAGGGTTTTGCTATTCTGGAAAAGTCTTGGATGAACCTTCTGTAGTAACCAGCTAGTCCTAAAAACTGGCGTATGTGTTTCGGAGTTTTCGGGGTTTCCCACTTTTCAACAGTTTCTATCTTTGCCGGATCCACCTTAATACCTTCTTTGTTCACTATGTGACCGAGGAATTGAACTTCTTCCAACCAAAATGCACACTTTGAAAACTTAGCGTACAATTCTTCCTTCCTCAATACTTCTAACACCTTTCTCAAATGTTCACCGTGTTCTTGGTCATTCTTTGAGTAAATAAGTATGTCATCAATGAAAACAATGACAAACTTGTCAAGGTATGGTCCACACACTCGGTTCATAAGGTCCATGAACACAGCTGGTGCATTAGTTAAACCAAACGGCATGACCATAAACTCGTAATGACCGTAACGTGTTCTGAAAGCAGTCTTTGGAATATCATCTTCTTTCACCCGCATTTGATGATACCCGGAACGTAAGTCAATCTTTGAGTAAACAGACGAGCCTTGTAGTTGATCAAATAAGTCGTCGATTCTCGGTAGTGGGTAGCGGTTCTTGATGGTAAGTTTGTTCAACTCTCGGTAGTCGATACACAACCTGAATGTACCATCTTTCTTCTTGACAAACAAAACAGGAGCTCCCCACGGTGATGTGCTTGGTCGAATGAAACCACGCTCTAAAAGTTCTTGTAATTGGCTTTGCAGTTCTTTCATCTCGCTGGGTGCGAGTCTGTAAGGAGCACGAGCTATTGGTGCAGCTCCTGGTACAAGATCTATTTGAAATTCAACGGATCGATGTGGGGGTAATCCCGGTAATTCTTTCGGAAATACATCGGGAAATTCTTTTGCAATGGGAACATCATTGATGCTCTTTTCTTCAGTTTGTACTTTCTCGACATGTGCTAGAACAGCATAGCAACCTTTTCTTATTAGTTTTTGTGCCTTCAAATTACTAATAAGATGTAGCTTCGTGTTGCCCTTTTCTCCGTACACCATTAAGGGTTTTCCTTTTTCTCGTATAATGCGAATTGCATTTTTGTAACAAATGATCTCCACTTTCACTTCTTTCAACCAGTCCATACCGATTATCACATCAAAACTCCCTAACTCTACTGGTATCAAATCAATCTTAAATGTTTCGCTAACCAGTTTAATTTCTCGATTTCGAAATATATTATCTGCTGAAATTAATTTACCATTTGCTAATTCGAGTAAAAATTTACTATCCAAAGGCGTCAATGGACAACTTAATTTAGCACAAAAATCTCTACTCATATAGCTTCTATCCGCACCCGAATCAAATAAAACGTAAGCAGATTTATTGTCAATAAGAAACGTACCCGTAACAAGCTCCGGGTCTTCCTGTGCCTCTACCGCATTAATATTGAAAACTCTTCCACGGCCTTGTCCATTCGTGTTCTCCTGGTTCGGGCAATTTCTAATAATGTGGCCTGGTTTTCCACATTTATAACAAACTATATTGGCATAACTTGCTCCGACACTACTTGCTCCGCCATTACTCATTCCGACACCATTTGTTCCTTTCGTTCTATTAACCCCTGGTCCGTAGACCTCACACTTCGCCGCGCTATGACCATTTCTTTTACACTTGTTGCAAAATTTGGTGCAGAACCCCGAGTGATTCTTTTCACACCTTTGGCATAGTTGCTTCTGATTGTTGTTGTTGTTGCGGTTATTATTGTTGTTGGGATGATTGTTGTAGTTGCTGCTGTTGTTGTTGTTGTTGTTGTTGTTGGGCCGTTTGTTGTAGTTGCGATTGATGTTGCGATTGATGTTGCGATTGTTGGGATAATTGTTGCGATTATTGTTGTAATTGCTGTTGTTGTTGTATTGGTGATTCTTATCACCGTTTTCCTCCCACTTTCTTTTGACTTGCTTCACATTGGCCTCTTCAGCAGTCTGTTCTTTAATTCTTTCTTCAATCTGGTTCACTAGTTTGTGAGCCATTCTACATGCCTGTTGTATGGAGGCGGGCTCGTGTGAACTTATATCTTCTTGGATTCTTTCCGGTAATCCTTTCACAAACGCGTCGATCTTCTCTTCCTCATCTTCGAATGCTCCCGGACACAATAGGCACAATTCTGTGAATCGTCTTTCGTACGTGGTAATATCAAATCCTTGGGTTCGTAACCCTCTAAGTTCTGTCTTGAGCTTATTGACCTCGGTTCTGGGACGGTACTTCTCGTTCATCAAGTGCTTGAATGCTGACCACGGTAGTGCGTACGCATCATCTTGTCCCACTTGCTCTAGATAGGTATTCCACCATGTTAACGCAGAACCTGTGAAGGTATGCGTAGCGTACTTCACTTTGTCCTCTTCAGTACACTTACTTATGGCAAACACCGATTCAACCTTCTCGGTCCACCGTTTCAATCCGATCGGTCCTTCGGTTCCATCAAATTCCAAAGGTTTGCAGGCAGTGAATTCTTTGTAGGTGCATCCTACACGATTTCCTGTACTGCTAGATCCAAGGTTATTGTTGGTATGTAGCGCAGCCTGTACTGCGGCTATGTTTGAAGCTAGAAAAGTACGGAATTCCTCTTCATTCATATTCACGGTGTGTCGAGTAGTCGGTGCCATTTCCTTCAAAATAGTTAAATGGAACAAGTTAATCATACAGAATATTAAGAGTAGTTAATAGTATTTCGTAGCATAATATGAACTCATTTATAAAAGCTTTTTCTTCATATTAGCGTTTTATAAGTTTAAATTCGGGTAGTACCTACCCGTTAAGTTCATACTTAGTAGCTAATATACAATTCAACTACTACAATTCTATATGAAAAACTGATTGTAATAATATTTCGCGTTCAAACTTTTATACAATATTTTACAAACTTACAATACCGCTTATTTTACATAAAGCATGAAATATAGCACACAATAACTTTGATACAAGATAGTTGTGAAGACAATTCTAGCTAGTACACAAGTCGTTCGGCAAAGGCAATAAAGACACGTAATTCATACGTCCAGAAACAAGTCATGCATTCTGGTTTTACTAGGACTACTTCCCATCCTTGGTCTTGTGCAACATAACCGTTATGGCCGTTGATAAGACAGCGTGTTGTAACGTCATCAAAGGGACGAGGGTTACGTAATGTCCAACAGTCCCGTAATAATCTAAAAACCTCATTTCTTACCCCAATTACCGACTCCGTCACTTGAGGAAACGTTTTGTTTAATAGTTGTAGCCCGATGTTCTTGTTCTCACTTTGGTGAGAAGCGAACATTACTAATCCGTAAGCATAACATGCTTCTTTATGTTGCATGTTAGCCGCTTTTTCTAAATCACGAAGTCCAATATTCGGATATATTGAGTCAAAATAATTTCTTAACCCGTTGCGTAAAATAGCATTTGGGTTCCCCGCAATATATGCGTCAAAGTAAACACATCGTAACTTATGGGTTTCCCAATGTGATATCCCCCATCTTTCAAACGAAAGTCTCTTATAAACCAAGACATTCTTGGAACGTTCTTCGAATGTCTTACAAACTGATCTCGCCTTAAATAGTTGTGCCGAAGAATTCTGGCCGACTCTAGACAAGATTTCATCAATCATGTCTCCGGGTAGGTCTCTTAAAATATTGGGTTGTCTATCCATTTTGTGTTTTTAAACTGTAAAATAGACAAGAGTTAGATTCATAAAAAAAATACTTATTAATACAAGCAATTTTTACATATATCATAAAGCATAAGAACACTATATTCCATATATTACACCACACGAATACAACTATCTTATTCCGACTCGCTCGTTTCTTCTTCTTCGGTTTTGGTTCGTTTTGCCAAGTTTCTAGGGATATATGATGTTCCCCTAATACGAGCCGTCGTTGTCCACATTGGTTTAGAAAAACCTGGTGGTTTAGAGGTTCCCGGGTCATTGTTACAACTTAAGGACTTCGGGGGTTGACGATACATATAAAGTTCATTGGGGTTGGAATTAGATTTCTCTATTTTTATGCCCTTTCCCTTATTATTTTCTTTTGCCTTTTTATATTCAGTTGGGGTAATTTCTATAACATCATCGGAATTCTCGTCGAAATCCGATTCATCGGAGAATTGGTAATCCTCCCAATATTTTGCTTCCTTGGCGGAAACACCATTAACCATAATTAACTTTGGTCGGTTGGTTGAGGATTTTCTTTTACTTAACCGTTTTATTATTTCCCCCACCGGTTCTATTTCTTCATCCGGTTCCGATTCTTCTTCCGGTTCCGATTCTTCTTCCGGTTCCGACTCTTCTTCCGGTTCCTCTTCGGGAACTTGTGAATCAGTCCACAAATCATTCCAATTTACATTTGACTCTTCATTATTATTAGGTGAGTCAATGGGACTTGTTCTAGAGGTAGACATCTATCACATAATATCAAACACGTTAAGAGATTAACATATCACATAATATTCATATGTTAAAAATATATAGTTTCCAACAAAAATGTTAAGCAATCATTTTTAAAGAAAACACGGTCGAAGTCCAGACTCACTAATGCATCCTAACAAACTCGATAAGACACACTAATGCAAATTTTCTGGTTCTCTAAGACCAACGCTCGGATACCAACTGAAATGTCCCGTTCTTATTGATTAAAAACGTTCCATATTAATTGATTTCGTTGCGAGGTTTTGACCTCTATATGAGACGTTTTTCAAAGACTGCATTCATTTTTAAACAAACCATAACCTTTATTTCATCAATAAAGGTTTAAAAAGCTTTACGTAGATTATCAAATAATGATAATCTAAAATATCCTGTTTACACACGACCATTACATAATGGTTTACAATACAAATATGTTACAACAAAATAAGTTTCTTGAATGCAGTTTTTACACAATATCATACAAGCATGGACTCCAAATCTTGTCCTTATTTAAGTATGCGACAGCGGAAGCTCTTAATAATCACCTGAGAATAAACATGCTTAAAACGTCAACAAAAATGTTGGTGAGTTATAGGTTTAACCTATATATATCAAATCGTAACAATAGACCACAAGATTTCATATTTCAATACACATCCCATACATAGAGATAAAAATCATTCATATGGTGAACACCTGGTAACCGACAATAACAAGATGCATATATAAGAATATCCCCATCATTCCGGGACACCCTTCGGATATGATATAAATTTCGAAGTACTAAAGCATCCGGTACTTTGGATGGGGTTTGTTAAGCCCAATAGATCTATCTTTAGGATTCGCGTCAATTAGGGTGTCTGTTCCCTAATTCTTAGATTACCAGACTTAATAAAAAGGGGCATATTCGATTTCGATAATTCAACCATAGAATGTAGTTTCACGTACTTGTGTCTATTTTGTAAATCATTTATAAAACCTGCATATATTCTCATCCCAAAAATATTAGATTTTAAAAGTGGGACTATAACTCACTTTCACAGATTTTTACTTCGTCGGGAAGTAAGACTTGGCCACTGGTTGATTCACGAACCTATAACAATATATACATATATATCAAAGTATGTTCAAAATATATTTACAACACTTTTAATATATTTTGATGTTTTAAGTTTATTAAGTCAGCTGTCCTCGTTAGTAACCTACAACTAGTTGTCCACAGTTAGATGTACAGAAATAAATCGATAAATATTATCTTGAATCAATCCACGACCCAGTGTATACGTATCTCAGTATTGATCACAACTCAAACTATATATATTTTGGAATCAACCTCAACCCTGTATAGCTAACTCCAACATTCACATATAGAGTGTCTATGGTTGTTCCGAAATATATATAGATGTGTCGACATGATAGGTCGAAACATTGTATACGTGTCTATGGTATCTCAAGATTACATAATATATAATACAAGTTGATTAAGTTATGGTTGGAATAGATTTGTTACCAATTTTCACGTAGCTAAAATGAGAAAAATTATCCAATCTTGTTTTACCCATAACTTCTTCATTTTAAATCCGTTTTGAGTGAATCAAATTGCTATGGTTTCATATTGAACTCTATTTTATGAATCTAAACAAAAAAAGTATAGGTTTCTAGTCGGAAAAATAAGTTACAAGTCGTTTTTGTAAAGGTAGTCATTTCAGTCGAAAGAACGACGTCTAGATGACCATTTTAGAAAACATACTTCCACTTTGAGTTTAACCATAATTTTTGGATATAGTCTCATGTTCATAATAAAAATCATTTTCTCAGAATAACAACTTTTAAATCAAAGTTTATCATAGTTTTTAATTAACTAACCCAAAACAGCCCGCGGTGTTACTACGACGGCGTAAATCCGGTTTTACGGTGTTTTTCGTGTTTCCAGGTTTTAAATCATTAAGTTAGCATATCATATAGATATAGAACATGTGTTTAGTTGATTTTAAAAGTCAAGTTAGAAGGATTAACTTTTGTTTGCGAACAAGTTTAGAATTAACTAAACTATGTTCTAGTGATTACAAGTTTAAACCTTCGAATAAGATAGCTTTATATGTATGAATCGAATGATGTTATGAACATCATTACTACCTTAAGTTCCTTGGATGAACCTACTGGAAAAGAGAAAAATGGATCTAGCTTCAATGGATCCTTGGATGGCTCAAAGTTCTTGAAGCAAAATCATGACACGAAAACAAGTTCAAGTAAGATCATCACTTGAAATAAGATTGTTATAGTTATAGAAATTGAAACAAAGTTTGAATATGATTATTACCTTGTATTAGAATGATAACCTACTGTAAGAAACAAAGATTTCTTGAGGTTGGATGATCACCTTACAAGATTGGAAGTGAGCTAGCAAACTTGAAAGTATTCTTGATTTTATGAAACTAGAACTTTTGGAATTTATGAAGAACACTTAGAACTTGAAGATAGAACTTGAGAGAGTTCAATTAGATGAAGAAAATTGAAGAATGAAAGTGTTTGTAGGTGTTTTTGGTCGTTGGTGTATGGATTAGATATAAAGGATATGTAATTTTGTTTTCATGTAAATAAGTCATGAATGATTACTCATATTTTTGTAATCTTATGAGATATTTCATGCTAGTTGCCAAATGATGGTTCCCACATGTGTTAGGTGACTCACATAGGCTGCTAAGAGCTGATCATTGGAGTGTATATACCAATAGTACATACATCTAAAAGCTGTGTATTGTACGAGTACGAATACGGGTGCATACGAGTAGAATTGTTGATGAAACTGAACGAGAATGTAATTGTAAGCATTTTTGTTAAGTAGAAGTATTTTGATAAGTGTATTGAAGTCTTTCAAAAGTGTATAAATACATATTAAAACACTACATGTATATACATTTTAACTGAGTCGTTAAGTCATCGTTAGTCGTTACATGTAAGTGTTGTTTTGAAACCTTTAGGTTAACGATCTTGTTAAATGTTGTTAACCCAATGTTTATAATATCAAAAGAGATTTTAAATTATTATATTATCATGATATTATGATGTACGAATATCTCTTAATATGATATATATACATTAAATGTCGTTACAACGATAAACGTTACATATATGTCTCGTTTCAAAATCATTAAGTTAGTAGTCTTGTTTTTACATATGTAGTTCATTGTTAATATTATTAATGATATGTTTACTTATCATAATATCATGTTAACTATATATATAACCATATATATGTCATCATATAGTTTTTTTTTACAAGTTTTAACGTTCGTGAATCACCGGTCAACTTGGGTGGTCAATTGTCTATATGAAACATATTTCAATTAATCAAGTCTTAACAAGTTTGATTGCTTAACATGTTGGAAACATTTAATCATGTAAACATCAATCTCAATTAATATATATAAACATGGAAAAGTTCGGGTCACTACAACGATACTGCCTTAGATCTATACCTAGTTGCTGAGCCTTTTGAAATTGAGCTTTCTCTTCATCAGTATGAAGCCTTTGACCACTATTATTTAGATACACGCCAATTTCAATGCGATAGGTTAAAGCAGTGATGTAGAATGGCTGATCAAGAGGATGATGCAGCAATCTAACTTGGCGTATCCTTTCAGAAATAGCTTCTTGTCTTTGCTCAAGCAATTCAGGTACAGTGATCTCCAGCATGTAAGCCTCTCTTTCATCTGGATTCATCTTTCTTAGATCTGGCTCACCACGGGCAACTGAATCATCATCCCAAGTTGTGTGTTTATCATGTGGTTTTGGGGAAGATGGAGGATACATGATTGATTCTGATATGCCTAAAGAACTCACTGAAAACTGATTAATACGTTCATCCCATGTTCTGTTAAAATAAGCAAGAGTCCGGGGATAGATAGGTGATTGAACAAATAGATGATCTCCTCTGCCCCAGACTATAAAATCAGCAGGATCAACAGTATCAGTATCTTGTTTAACACCTAGCTCAGCCCCCTTGGCTGGGTCTTCAACACTTGTTTCACCCAGCAGCACACTACTGGCTGGGTCTTCTATCACAACACTCCTTGCTGTGTCTTCAGTACCAGCTGACTGATTAGTATCAGCTGGCACAACTGCCACAGTATCTTCATCAGCTGCCTCAAATAGGGGTCCTTTCCTTAGGGGCTGGTTGTCCCTAGGAGCAGATTTCACCCTTTGTTTGTCGATTGGCATGGGTTCAACTGATGGTTCTTATGTTGATACTGGTTCTTGTGGAGGCAGATAGGGAACAATAGCAAGATGCTCCCCCTTAACATCATCAACATCAAGGTCTGTTATTTCTGCTGGCTGTCGTTGTGTAGCTGGCTGAGCAGAATGAAATGTCCCATTCATATTGATTATAAACATTCCATATTAATTGATTTCGTCGCGAAGTTTTGACCTCTATATGAGACGTTTTTCAAAGACTGCATTCATTTTTAAAACAACCATAACCTTTATTTTATCTATAAAGGTTTAAAAAGCATTACGTAGATTATCAAATAATGATAATCTAAAATATACCGTTTACACACGACCATTACATAATGGTTTACAATAAGAATATATTACATCAAAAATAAGTTTCTTGAATGCAGTTTTTACATAATATCAGACAAGCATGGACTCCAAATCTTGTCCTTATTTTAGTATGCAACAGCGGAAGCTCTTAATAATCGCCTGAGAATAAACATGCTTAAAACGTCAACAAAAATGTTGGTGAGTTATAGGTTTAACCTATATATTATCAAATCATAATAATAGACCACAAGATTTCATATTTCAATATACATCCCATACATAGAGATAAAAATTATTCATATGGTGAACACCTGGTAACCGACATTAACAAGATGCATATAAGAATATCCCCTATCATTCCGGAAAATCCTTCGGACATGATAAAAATGAATTCGAAGTACTAAAGCATCCGGTACTTTGGATGGGGTTCGTTAGGCCCAATAGATCTATCTTTAGGATTCGCGTCAATTAGGCGTGCACTAATTCTCAAAATTAGTGATGTTCCCTAATTCTTAGGCTACCAAGCAAAAAGGGGCATATTCGGCTTCGATCATTCAACCATAGAAAGTAGTTTCATGTACTTGTGTCTATTTTGTAAAACATTTATAAAGCTGCATGTATTCTCATCCCAAAAATATTAGATTTTAAAAGTGGGACTATACTCACTTTCACAGATTTTTACTTCGTCGGGAGTAAGACTTGGCCACTGGTCGATTCACGAACCTATAACAAATATATACATATATATATATATCAAAGTATGTTCAAAATATATTTACAAAATTTTTAATACATTTTGATGTTTTAAGTTTATTAAGTCAGCTGTCCTCGTTAGTAACCTACAACTAGTTGTCCATAGTTAGATGTACAGAAATAATTGATATATATTATCTTGAATCAATCCACGACCCAGTATATACACGTCTCAGGCTAGATCACAACTCAAAGTATATATATTTTTGGAATCAACCTCAACCCTGTATAGCTAACTCAAACATTACTGCATATAGAGTGTCTATGGTTGTTCCAAATAATATATATACATGGGTCGATATGATATGTCAAAACATTTGCATATGTGTCTATGGTATCCCAAGATTACATAATATATTAGAATACATGTATAATACAATATAAGTTAGCTAGGATATGATTTGTATAGAATTGTTACAATATTTCCCGTAGCTACAACAATCAAAAAATATCCAATCTTGTTTTACCCATAACTTCTTCGTTTTAAATCCGTTTTAAGTGAATCAAATTGCTATGGTTTCATATTGAACTCTATTTTATGAATCTAAACAGTAAAAGTATAGGTTTATAGTCAAAAATATAAGTTACAAGTTATTTTTGTAAGAGGTAGTCATTTCAGTCGAAAGAACGACGTCTTGATGACCATTTTGAAAAACATACTTCCACTTTGAGTTTAACCATGATTTTTGGATATAGTTTCATGTTCATAAGAAAAATCATTTTCCCAGAAGAACAACTTTTAAATCAAAGTTTATCATAGTTTTTAATTATCAAACCCAAAACAGCCCGTGATGTTACTACGACGGCGTATGTCCGATTTTACGGTGTTTTTTGTGTTTCCAGGTTTTAAATCATTAAGTTAGCATATCATATAGATATAGAACATGTGTTTAGTTGATTTTAAAAGTCAAGTTAGAAGGATTAACTTTTGTTTGCGAACAAGTTTAGAATTAACTAAACTATGTTCTAGTGATTTCAAGTTTAAACCTTAGAATAAGGTAGTTTTATATATATGAATCGAATGATATTATGAACATCATTACTACCTCAGGTTTTGTGGATAAACCTATTGGAAATGAGAAAAATAGATCTAGCTTCAAAGGATCCTTGGATGGCTTGAAAGTTCTTGAAGCAGAATCATGACACGAAAACAAGTTCAAGTAAGATTTCCACTCGAAATAAGATTGTTATAATTATAGAAATTGAATCAAAGTTTGAATATGAGTATTACCTTATATTAGAAAGATATCTTACTGTAAATAAGAAAGATTTCTTGAGGTTGGATGATCACTTTACAAGATTGGAAGTAAGCTAGCAAACTTGGAAGTATTCTTGATTTTATGAAACTAGAACTTATAGAATTTATGAAGAACACTTAGAACTTGAAGATAGAACTTGAGAGAGATCAATTAGATGAAGAAAATTGAAGAATTAAAGTATTTGTAGGTGTTTTTGTTCGTTGGTATATGGATTAGATATAAAGGATGTGTAATTTTGTTTACATGTAAATAAGTCATGAATGATTACTAATATTTTTGTAATTTTATGAGATATTTCATGCTAGTTGCCAAATTATGGTTCCCAAATGTGTTAGGTGACTCACATGGGCTGCTAAGAGCTTATCATTAGAGTGTATATACCAATAGTACATACATCTAAAGCTGTGTATTGTACGAGTACGAATATGGGTGCATACGAGTAGAATTATTGATGAAACTGAACGAGGATGTAATTGTAAGCATTTTTGTTAAGTAGAATTATTCTGATAAGTGTCTTGAAGTCTTTCAAAAGTGTATGAATACATATTAAAACACTACATGTATATACATTTTAACTGAGTCGTTAAGTCATCTTTAGTCGTTACATGTAAATGTTGTTTTGAAACCTTTAGGTTAACGATCTTGTTAAATGTTGTTAACCCATTGTTTATTATATCTAAAGAGATGTTAAATTATTACATTATCATGATATGATGACGTATTAATATATCTTAGTATGATATATATACATTAAATGTCGTTACAACGATAATCATTACATATATGCCTCGTTTCGAAAACCTTAAGTTAGTAGTCTTGTTTTTACATATGTAGTTCATTGTTAATACTGTTGGGATTTAACAAGTTCATAAGTCTTAAAACCTTTTAAGAATCATTATAATCGGAAGCGTGTAATTATCAAGTTTTACTTGTTAAACTTCAACCAATTTAAAGCTAAATCCCATGGATCAAGTTGTGAACATTATGCTTACATATTAACAAGAGAAGGAAAGAGTTATACCTCCTCAAACTAAGGTTTGAGGGCTGTTATAAATGGGCAGAAAGTTTGGTGATTAAGATGATGAAATGAGCTCCAACTTGAACCTTCAAGTGTCTTAAACTTCAACCCTTTGATGCACGAACAATACCTTTGAGTTTGCTAATGTTTAGAACCCTTAAACACTTCAAACACAAGCTTGAAAGCCTATTGAATGTTGCTTAAAAAAATAGGACAGCAGTATGCTCCAAGAATGATGATGAATGGAGCCTCAAAACAATGAAACCTCAAGTGATTATACCCCAAACTTGTGACCCATACCTTGTACTTTGGTTAGGATTTAATCAACACTTGAAAACAAGCTTGCTAAAAGAAAAATGGACTCCCTTTCTCCCTTGAAACCTCACGGCAGAAAACAGCAGCCCAAGCTCTTTTTGTGCAGTTTTTTCTTACTTGTTTTATGTATATTGCATGTATTTGTGTTAGAGTCAAAAGACATGCACTTAAGGAAATGTGCTTATCAAAAGTAACAAGAATAAGCATGGGTTTAATGTCTTGGAGTCCACATATGCAGCCCATGTTTGTTTATAAAAAAAATCCATTCAATTTTTATAAACTTGTAAATACTTCATGTATTTATTTGTTACTTGTATATTTTATAAAACCTTTTATAAAATATAGCACATTTTAATTATTTAAATCCATAAATAATTATATATATATATATATATATATATATATAAATCATCCAAATAATTTATCTCAAGTAATAATATTTCAGAAAACCGATTTTCTGAAATCCAAGTGTCGCGTATTTATTTAACGATCCATTCGTTATGATTAAATACTTATAAGGTGTCGGTAAGCTTGTTATTGGGTATGACCCGACTTGGATCATAACATGTTGGCCACATTAATTTAATATGTCTCTCGGGCATACGAAATACCTTCAAACTCCCACTTGCACGAGAAACATATGAAATTAATGCAAGTGACGGATACCACCTAACGACCGTCCATCACCCCCAATATGTTATGACTTTGTGCCATTCAATAACATCATCCTTTTCGAGTTCCCGTCTCGAACATGAATAGGTGAATCTTTCATTATTTCCTTTCGTCCAAGATGTCATGTTAAATCCAAGAGATACAGAGTGATCACTCTCTTATAGATTTAACTTTATCAGGCCTTAGACATCTGACTCTCAACGAATAAGAGGGACAAATTCCATCTTGACTACATACGTCCAAGATATACACTTTACATTATACCTGAGTTCTCCCTTATGTACTACCATATTTCAGAATAGCGAAGGAAAGAATCAAGGCACAATATTTGGTGAATATCCGAACCCAATATGTATCTCAGGTCAGAGGATACAATGATATTCTCCTTTACTCAAGATTACATGTGATCAACCACAAAGGCTCTATACAGTAATTCTTGAGAGCGGGTCTTCCAATATTTGTACCTCACAAATATTTATGAACCTTGGTTGCAACCTTGCCCCACATTCAACCTGAATGTATACCAATCCGAGTTCATAATAGTCTAAACCTCACACTTGTTCCCACAAATGTGATCGACTACGGAATTTAGAATAAAAGTTTATTCATGGATAAAATATGAAAAATTGGAACATGACTCATAATTAAATTAATACCATAATTATATTAATGAGTTTGAACTAATTCGTTCCGTTACAATACATAAAATAGATCATTTCCAATCACTAGAATATCGAAGCCCCAATGCACAAACATGTCCCTCATGTTTTGGCCCATGTAAAAGCTTCGTGAGTGGATCCGCAACATTTTGATCTGTGTGAACTTTGTGAATACATATCTTTCCCTTTTCAACCTCATCCCTGATGTAGTTGAATCTCCGCTCAATGTGACGAGTCTTTTGATGAGCACGAGGTTCCTTGATTTGAGCAATCGCACCCTCGTTGTCATAAAAGATCTCAAGAGGGTCCTGAATGGAAGGGACCACTCCTAAGTCATCTATGAATTTCTTCATCCATGCAGCTTCCTGAGCTGCCAGTGAGGCGGCAATGTACTCTGACTCTGTAGTGGATAACGCAACAACCTCCTGTTTCGAACTCTTCCAAGAGACCGCACCACCATTTAACATGAAGACATAACCGGATTGTTATCGAGAGTCATCTCGATCAGTTTGGAAACTCGCGTCCACGTAACCTTTTACAGCGAGTTCCTCCTCACCAGACCCATATATTAGAAACATATCCTTTGTCCTCCTAAGGTATTTCAATATACTTTTAACAGCAATCCAATGACTGTTTCCTGGGTTATTCTGGTATCTACTTGTCAAGCTTAGAGCGCATGACACATCCGGTCTAGTACATATCATTGCATACATGATAGACCCAATAGCAGATGCGTATGGGACTTTCTTCATTCTCTCTTGTTCATCTTTCGTGGTAGGACACTGAGATGAACTGAGAACGGTTCCTCTTTGAATAGGTACCAAACCTTTCTTAGAGTTTTCCATCTTGAACCTTTTCAAGATTTTGTCAATGTATGTACTTTGACTTAAACCTATCAATCTCTTGGATCTATTCCTATAGATCCCAATCCCCAATATGTATTGTGCTTCTCCAAGATCCTTAATGGAGAAGCAACCTTTTAGCCAAGTTTTGACCTCTTGCATTGTGGTTATATCATTCCCAAACAATAATATATCATCCACATATAGCACAAGGAACATTATAGAGCTCCCACTAGCCTTCTTGTATACACAAGCTTCATCACCATTTTTAATGAAACCAAATTTCTTTGCCTCTTCATTAAAATGATGATTCCACACTCTAGATGCTTGTTTCAATCCGTAGATTGATTTCTTTAACTTGCATACCTTTTTAGGATTTTTCGGATCAACAAAACCTTCGGGCTGTACCATATAAACATCTTCCTCAAGATATCCATTTAGGAAAGCGGTTTTGACATCCATTTGCCATATTTCATAGTCATAGTGAGCAGCAATGGCAAATAATATCCTAATAGACTTTAGCATTGCCACTGGCGAGAAAGTTTCATCATAATCAATCCCTTGAGTTTGAGTGAAACCTTTTGCTACAAGTCTAGCTTTGTATGTATCCAAGTTTCCATGTATGTCGGTTTTCATTTTGAAAAGCCATTTACAATCAACTAGCCTAGAGCTAGGAGGTTGCGTAACAAGTTCCCAAACTTGGTTGTCATACATGGATTGCATCTCAGATTTCATGGCTTCCTGCCATTTATCTTTATCAATCTTTGATAAAGCATCTTGGTAGTTTGTTGGTTCATCCAAATCAACCGTATAGCAACCATCTATGAGAAAACCATATCTCTCAGGAGGATTGCTAATCCTACCAGATCTACGAATGTCTTGTGTATTTTGATCATCCATTTGATCACTATCAACATTTTCATGTTGAGTGCTAGTGTCAACCAATTGTGTATCATCTATTTGATCTTGAACCTCTTCAAGATCTATCTTCCTTTCACTATTTCCTTCCATTAGGAACTTAGTTTCAAGGAATTCTGCCTTCCGAGCAACAAATACATTTTGTTCAGATGGATCATAGAAATAGTATCCCATATCATCCTTGGGATATCCTATGAAGATACACTTCGTGGATCGAGCATTCAACTTATTAGGGACGTAACGCTTAGGATAAGCTTCACATCCCCATATCTTTAAGTATGATAGAGAAGGAGGTTTTCCAAACCACATCTCGTGAGGAGTTCGTTCCACTTTCTTGGTTGGGGCCATATTTAAAATACGAGCCGCGGAGCTTAGACAATAACCCCAAAATGATAGAGGTAACGAGCTTCTTGCCATCATAGATCGAACCATATCCATTAGGGTTCGGTTCCTCCTTTCGGAAACTCCATTAAGTTGGGGTGTTCCGGGTGGAGTAAGTTGTGAGATAATCCCACAACTCCTAAGATGATCTTGGAAAGCATCGCTTAGGTATTCACCTCCTCTGTCGGTACGAAGTACCTTAATTGTCTTATTGAGTTGATTTTGTACTTCGTTTTGATATTCTTTGAATGCTTCAAACGTTTCGTCCTTGTGTCTTAATAAGTAGACATATCCGAAATGACTAAAGTCATCAATGAAAGTAACGAAGTATCTTTCACCATTCCTAGTCATGGGTTTAAAGGGTCCACATACATCCGAATGTATCAATCCCAATAAGTCTTTAGCCCTTTCATAGGTCCCTTTGAAAGGCGCTTTAGTCATTTTGCCTTGTAAACAAGATTCACATACATCAAACGAGTCCATTTCATTTGATTTCAAAAGTCCATTCCTTTGAAGTGTATACATACGATTCTTGTTTATGTGACCAAGGCGACAATGCCATAAGTAGGAATCACTCAAATCCCTTTTGAGTTTCTTGGTGCTAGTATGGTACATTGAGCTACTAGATGATGCATCATCATGAACCAATTCATAAATTCCATTTGAAGGCGAAGCCTTGAAATAGAATACATTATCTAAATAAACATGGATATCATCATTAACAAAATTAAGATTAAAACCACATTGTTTTAAGCGAGAAATAGAAATAATGTTTCTACACAAATCCGGAGCATACAAAACATTTTCTAAAATAAGTTCCAATCCACTTGGAAGCTTCAAAACAAAATCTCCTTGAGCTTTAACATGCACCTTTGCACCATTGCCCATATAGAGACTTGATGTTCCCGCCATATGATCACTTCTTTTGAACCCCTGCAAAGAATTGCAAATATGAGTTCCACATCCTGTGTCTAATACCCATGTATTAGAAGAAGTAATATTAAGCTCAATATATACCATATATGTGTTACCTGAGGTTTGCCCTGCATCCCTCTTGTCCTTCAACTCCTTAAGATAGACCGGGCAATTTCGCTTCCAGTGACCCATTTCATCGCAACCGAAACACGGGTCTTCTTTGGGGTTTGCCTTCTCAGCTACCTTTTGTTTCTTAGCCTTGTTGATGGTTGGGGTAACCATCTTCCCCTTCCCTTTTCCTTGATAGGCGGGTCCTTTTCTCTTAGCCACCTTTGGCTTAGAGGTCTTACCTTTGGATCCACCTTGATCGATTGCTAACACGGGTAAAGCCCTTTTACCCATGCTAGTTTCCGCCGTTCTAAGCATACCGTGAAGCTCACCTATGCTCTTATCCATCCCATTCATATTGTAATTAATTACAAATTGATCAAACCTTTTTGATAGGGAGTTAAGGATAAGATCGGTGGCTAACTCATTTGATATGTTTAGGTTAAGACGGTTAGCACGATCAATAAGGCTTTTCATCTTAAGTACATAAGATGAAACCGATTGGGTATCGTCCATAGGACAAGCATGTAGCGCCCGAACGGTCTCGAAACGCTCGACACGCGCTTGTTGAAGGAACATGTCCTTCAATTGCGTTATCATGTCGTATGCACTATGATGCTCGAAATCCTTTTGAAGTTCGGGAATCATAGTCCCAAGCATTAGGCATGAGACTTGAAGGGAGTCGCGGCAATACTTATCGTAAAAGGCCATTGCCTCCTCATCATCCTCATCCGGTTGATCGGGAATGGGGTCCTCAAGTACATACGCTTTATCCTCTTGTTTTAGGACAATCCGAAGATTGCGGAACCAATCCATAAAGTTGGTATGGTTGAGTTTGTCTTTCTCTAAGAGAGACCTTAATGATAGGTTGTTTAGGTTAAGTGGTGCGTTTGGTATGTTGTTGTTGTTATTGGCGGCCATCTACAAAATTAACAAAGTTCGTTTAAGTATCGATTTTAATTTAACATTCAATACCCTTTAAATCAAATTGAACTATTAAATTCTAGAATCCAACGGTAAACCAAATTTCAGTTAGGTGACCTTTATCCCGCAATTTGATTTAGCTAGGTAGTCAATAATTGACAATTGCAATCCATTTGTAACTTCTAGAGTATGGGATCATGCAATCCTTTTGCATGGCATATTTATCCCATCAACGCCTATTTGTTCCTCATGCTTCGGTGACCCTAAGTTCATGATTCCCAAATCAAGTCGTCCTACTTGTATAGACTTGTAAATTCAGCATACATGTGGTTAGGTGACCTTTATCCCACAAGCATGCGAAATTTACCTTAATCATATTAGTTTGCTCATAACGGTTAGGTGACCTTTATCCCATTATGAGTTCCCTAGTACTTTTAAGTGTCACACAATAGGATGGCGTTTAACTTGTTTGCCTTGTAATAAGGGATTTTAAGTTTTCATTAATTCTAGTTTGAGAA
This sequence comes from Rutidosis leptorrhynchoides, assembly GCF_046630445.1. Taxonomy (NCBI): domain Eukaryota; kingdom Viridiplantae; phylum Streptophyta; class Magnoliopsida; order Asterales; family Asteraceae; genus Rutidosis; species Rutidosis leptorrhynchoides. The sequence continues at coordinate 641,852,928 of NC_092335.1, forward strand.
AACTTTTGCACCATACACCAACATGCATTTAGTGTATGGTTTATTTGAAAATCCATTTTCATGTTTTGTAATTAAGCCAATTACTTGATACAAACCATTTTATATGTATGATCCTTATCATATTCTTAATAACCGTTTATTAATGTCCTTTTACCATTTCAATTTAACCATTTAAATTGTCGTTTTGCATGTTGTTAATAGCGTCTAATTTAACCAATTAAATTTTAGTTTTGTTTGTTGTTTACATGTGTGATTAACTTGTAGCATACAAACATACAATCCACAATCATACAATAACAACCAAGCATGCAAAACAATATGTTCACAATCAAGCCAATTTGGTAGACATTTGTTTAGCCGAAAACAAATACCACCGGTAAGGGTTATAACACAAAATAGGAGGTTTTAACCTCCCACTTAACCTTGCATCCACATGTTTCTTGTGTTCTTCCTCTTGATCTTCTTGCATCTTCATCTTGTTACAAAATATATCCTAATACATTTTGTCTAGAAAATGAAAATGCAACCTAATCTATTTTACATGCCAAATATAAAATAAATTACATAACCAAAAAAAAAATTATTACAAACCAAATTGCATGAATATTACAACCAAACGAATGAATTAATAATTACATACCAAATGAATAATACAAATCATTCAAACATGCAACCAAACAACCACAAGGTCTAGGCATTGATTGTGAACAACAACATGTGAACAAAATGACCAAAATGGCAAGTTCCAAACCCCTTTTGGAACCTCCAAGAATTCGGCCATCTACTCAAACCCACCCAAATCCAACAATTTTTGCATTCTTCTTTCATGCATGTACTTAGAATGCAAAGTTGATGGGTTTTAAAACAACAATACGAAGCATATTTCCACAACTTCGGCTCTAGATACCATTGTTGGGATTTAACAAGTTCATAAGTCTTAAAACCTTTTAAGAATCATTATAATCGGAAGCGTGTAATTATCAAGTTTTACTTGTTAAACTTCAACCAATTTAAAGCTAAATCCCATGGATCAAGTTGTGAACATTATGCTTACATATTAACAAGAGAAGGAAAGAGTTATACCTCCTCAAACTAAGGTTTGAGGGCTGTTATAAATGGGCAGAAAGTTTGGTGATTAAGATGATGAAATGAGCTCCAACTTGAACCTTCAAGTGTCTTAAACTTCAACCCTTTGATGCACCAACAATACCTTTGAGTTTGCTAATGTTTAGAACCCTTAAACACTTCAAACACAAGCTTGAAAGCCTATTGAATGTTGCTTAAAAAACTGGACAGCAGTATGCTCCAAGAATGATGATGAATGGAGCCTCAAAATAATGAAACCTCAAGTGATTATACCCCAAACTTGTGACCAACACCTTGTACTTTGGTTAGGATTTAATCAACACTTGAAAACAAGCTTGCTAAAAGAAAAATGGACTCCCTTTCTCCCTTGAAACCTCACGGCAGAAAACAGCAGCCCAAGCTCTTTTTGTGCAGTTTTTTCTTACTTGTTTTATGTATATTGCATGTATTTGTGTTAGAGTCAAAAGACATGCACTTAAGGAAATGTGCTTATCAAAAGTAACAAGAATAAGCATGGGTTTAATGTCTTGGAGTCCACATATGCAGCCCATGTTTGTTTATAAAAAAAATCCATTCAATTTTTATAAACTTGTAAATACTTCATGTATTTATTTGTTACTTGTATATTTTATAAAACCTTTTATAAAATATAGCACATTTTAATTATTTAAATCCATAAATAATTAAATATATATATATAAATCATCCAAATAATTTATCTCAAGTAATAATATTTCAGAAAACCGATTTTCTGAAATCCAAGTGTCGCGTATTTATTTAACGATCCATTCGTTATGATTAAATACTTATAAGGTGTCGGTAAGCTTGTTATTGGGTATGACCTGACTTGGATCATAACATGTTGGCCACATTAATTTAATATGTCTCTCGGGCATACGAAATACCTTCAAATACACTTAATGACATGTTTACTTATCATTTATCATGATTAAACATAGTGTATCAATATCTTAATATGATTCATATGTATTTAGTAAGACGTTGTTATAACGATAATCGTTATACATATCGTTTCGAGTTTCTTAATTAAATAAACTCAATTTTATGTATATAACTCATTGTTAAAATACCTAATGAGATAATTACTTATCATAATATCATGTTAACTATATATATAATCATATATATGTCATCATATAGTTTTTACAAGTTTTAACGTTCGTGAATCACTGGTCAACTTGGGTGGTCAATTGTCTATATGAAACCTATTTCAATTAATCAAGTCTTAACAAGTTTGATTGCTTAACATTTTGGAAACACTTAATCATGTAAATAACAATTTCATTTAATATATATAAACATGGAAAAGTTCGGGTCACTACACAGAAGATGCTGGTCGAGAAGATGAGCTAGTTTCTAACATTGCATCTAGCCATTTCATGAACACGTCAGCTCTTACTCCTCCTGACCCAGTAGATTGCAGATAATCTTTCATTTCTTCAGGAGTCATTCATTTGACCCTATCTACTTGCTCAGCATACAGCTTTGCCCTTTTCTTGTCATACTTAACCATGAACTTAGCATTTCTTTTACGAGCATCTCTTTTGTACTTTTTAATGCTGATTAGTTCATCATTAATATCCAACTTTTCTGGGTCCAGGCTTCTTCTATGTTCAATCCTGTGTTGTTTACAAGCAACATAAGCCTCCCATTTGGCATTAAAGGCATCATTTAAATCTTGCTATCTCTTCTGATGTCTCTCCAATTTTCTTTTCATTTTCCTTTCAATCGTCTGAGAGAGAATAAAAGATTCAGCAACAGCCAGCTCAGAAACATCACTGGGCTTACTGCCAGAACCAATATCATCCACTGATGTGGCAGACACACTGGGTTGAGATTCACCAACTTCAGTATGAGCGTTGCTAGGCTTAGTGCCAGCACCTTGACCAGTACCAGTACCATCATCATCACCATCTCTCCTTTACTATTTAGGAGCCTTTTCATGCTCATGCTCCCCCTCAGATTGTTTTCTCTTTTTGGACTTCTTTTTAGACTTCTTCTCCCCCTTTTTGTCATCAGCATGGGCAGAAGGGTGATCAGGGGAAACCTGTGCATCAAGGTCACTATCTGACTCAGGAACTGAAAATGTAAAGTTGTTCCAGTCAGCATCAGCAGGTGAAAGATGGACACCAGGATCTACACCATATTGTCGGAGACACAGATTTGAAGCTCTAACTTCATTTCTTGCAACACCCATGGCCATTTGATTAACAGTAGCCCTAACATCTGCTTTTAGGGCAGCCATTTGTTGCATAGTCTCTACCAATTGAAGATAAGCAGAGACAGGAACCATATTAGCCATTTGCTGTTCCTGCAAATCCAACCTCTCTGTCAATACCCGATTCTCTTCATTAAGAAAAAAGATTCCTTCAATTAGCAGCGTCAAGATCAGTTTGAAGACGGTCAATATGATCAGCATATTGATTATGAGAGATTATTCGCCTTTTGAGATCCTCCTCTTTTTCAAATTATTTGATAATAGCTTCCACCGCTAGATCAGCAAAAGCACATACTTGTTTGAGCTGGTTTTCAATGGTAGAAGTAGTAATCTCCCCAGCTCTGCGTATGGCTTCAGTCATTCTATCAACAATAGCAGAGCGAATGGTGCTTTGTAGATCTGGTGTAACCTTGGTTAATGTCTTATAGATAGCCAGAGCGGAGATGGCAGCCACCTCATCAACATTAAAACTGTTGGTTGAGGGGCGATCACTAGCAGCTAACATAGAAGTACCTCCGTGGGGTGGTGGAGGTGGAAGGTCAGAATCTGACTCGTCACCATGATCACCATCATTTTTACCTTCACCCGAAGGTTTAGAACCACTGGTATTCTTGTCAGCATCATTATCATCATCAATAGTTAGATCCACTGGTTTGTCTTTGAAACCAGTCACATTATCATGAGTGACTGGTCCACCCTTACCAGTACCTTTATCAGCATCACCATCAGATGAAGAAGATGATGAGGAAGAAGCTGATGAATCAGATGGTACTAGCGAATCAGGGACATTTTGCATAACACATTTACCAGTAGCAGGATCTATGATGAACTTGAGAGGCCTCCATGTACCAGGCCATAGAGAAGCAGTTGGAGCCATACCAAAGTAGTGATAGTATGGCTGCTCATTAACTTGTTGTAGCGTGACCAACCTCTCATATATCTCTTCTCTTGCTGGTAAATTCAACTGAGATAATAGCTCAGTCAGCTCCTCTTCTGGTAATTTGCTGGCTGAGACTATAGCACTTTGGGGATCAATAGTCAGCTGATCCACCAGCAAGGCAATTCTGGGAGTGATGGATGCTCCCATATAGATGAAGTTTGGTACAACTTCATCAGGATCTGGTACCTGGCACACATATGGTTTCTTCTCAGCAGAAACAATAGCCTGAGAAGAATCAGTGGTGGCAGTAGCAGAGATACCAGCATCCATAGTGGGTTCCGTAGAACCAGTGACATGTACAGAATAGGCTGCATGTACTGTGAGAAGCTCATCAGTAAGCACCACGTCATCTTAGTCACTATCTGTGATAATCTCCTTAATAGAAGCAGTTGGAGAAGTAACAGTGGTAGTGCCAGAAATATCAACATCAAGAACCTCCTTAACAATATTACCAATGACCTTTTCAAGTACAGGAGGAGGTTCCATTATCATCTCCTCAACCACTACAGAATCAGTGGTTGAAGCAGCAATACCAGAGACAGTAGGAGGAGTAGCAGAAATATCAGCAGTAGCTAACTCCTCATTACCAGTAAGAACAGTGGAACCAACAACCACTTTGTCTCTAGTAGAGTCAGCAGCAGTAGAAGCAACAATCCGAGTATCAGTACCACTAGTAGACGAATCAGTAGCACCAACACCAGTAGCAGAAACAGAGAGCTCATCAGTAGAAATAATAACATCCTTTTCTTGCTCCCCCTCTGCCTATTCATCTACCCTGCTAAGAACTGAAACAAAAGAACATTTTATGTTAACAACTGTAGAACCAAATAAATTTGACTCAACAATTGCATCTGTTGTTGGTCTCTGGGGACAGACTGGTGATTTAGTCAGCCCTTCAATTGAGACAGAGTTAGTTTTCTGTAAGTACATCTGTGACTCTGTTGACTCATTGGCAACACATGTTGACCCAGATAGTGTAAGGGTTGTGGCTGGTAATGATGTAGGAGTGAGACTCTTAGCATGATCCCAGTAATATTTAGGCTGTGCAGTGGCCTGAGCTGATTCAACACGATGAGGAACCAGCTCAATAATACTTTGGGGGTCAGTTATGTTCTCTGCTGGTTGTACTGTCAGCAGAGTATATTGCATGATGTTCATTTTAGAAAAATGTGGAAGTGCCTGGTTAGTAGAGTATGGGTTGCTACTCTTCTTAATACTAGTTTTAAAACCAGTCAGCTTGGGAGTAAAGGTTGTGCCTTTAACTCCACTTTCATTTTTCAAGTCAGCAGTTAAAATATTTTTAATTAAGTTAGAGATTTCTACTGTTTGGTCTAGAGATACACCAGGTTCCATAGCAGCTTTCTTTTCAGAAGCAGCAGTTGAGACTGGGGCAATCCCTCCTGTGGTTTGCTTAGAGCCAGCTTTAGCTCGTTTGGATTTGCCTGTTACCAAGAAATAGTTAAGCAACGGATTCCAATACTAGAAGTGGGTAGTCAGTATATAAGACTAGGGCTGTTCTTTATGATCAGAGAGCACTAGATTCTAATACAACTATTGCTTTACCAGTATGTGAGACGGTGGCTATACTAGTTGAGGTATCTGGCTTCTTCCTTTTCATAGCTGGCTTTCGCTGAGGTCCCTCCCCCTCAGCTGGTGCAACACCAGAGGCAGTCGTTGGGTTTACTCCACCCCGAGCAGCAAGATACTCGAGCATGCGTGGTGTTAAACCAGTATATGGAGCACCAGGAGCATCTTTTGACATTCCCCCTTGTTTTGGAGGCAGGTCGAATGATTGATTAGCAATCTGCTGGTAAGCTTCACCTAGCTCATTTTCAAAAACAAGGCTCAAGAACCTTGGAAAGGGGATTAGATGTGTTCGTTTAGGTGCAAGCACCATTTCCCTTAGCCTCAAATAGATTTCACCGGCGTAATCAATATTACGGTTAAATAGCATGCCGTGACCAATCTTCAGCTCAAAATCTGAGCACTGATCAAAACTTCCAGACTTCTGGCTGATACACTGAGTCAGCAGCCCAAAAAAGTAATACCACAGCGGTGGCATGTTCTTCCTTAGCGGCGTATGAGCAATTGGACCAACATATTCGATTGTATCCAGCACTTCCCTCCTTAAATCATCGCTCGTCAGTGAATTAACAAATGGACCACCGGGTAATTGAAGGGCACGATGGATGGCATCAACAGTGACCGAGCAGTTTAGGGTTTCAGTCACCATGCCACGAATACAAGGAGCATTCTGTTGAGTGGTGGCCATGGTGGCAGTATACCAGAATCAAGCTAAACAGGCCGGATAGAGGCGAGAAGGAACTCCGGTGATGGATCTTGCCAAGGTGCATCGCCTGATGTAATCGATCAAAGCCTCATAGCCAATGTTGGCTTTAGACTTGGGAATAGAGAGCGAGTGTGCTGTATTGCCTTTGGAAAAGCGAATCAGTGCATGGTCTAGTGCATTAGCAGCCCTGATCAAGTTGGGGTGAAGATTGAACAGTGGACCCTGTACAACTTGTTCCTCAATAACCGGTGGAGGGTGTTGTTCCGGTTATTGTGGTTCCACCGCTTATTGTTGATTTTGTTGTTCCTCTGGCTGATTCTCAGCAGGTGGTGATTGGTGTTTGATAATGCTAAAAACGAACATATATTTCATAGCATTATTCCTCAAGAAAGACAAGCTTTTAGTTGCAATTGTCCTATTTACAAGTGATATTCGTTTAAATAATAAAAGGTGAAGACAAAAGGCAGATTCGACGAATTGAAGACGCAAACGACCAAAAAGTCAAAAGTACAAAAGACAATCAAAGAGGTTCCAATTATTGATAAGAAATGTCTCAAAATTACAAGAGTACAAGATTCAAAATGCAAAGTACAAGATATTAAATTGTACGCAAGGACGTTCGAAAATCCGGAACTGGGACCAGAGTCAACTCTCAATGCTTGACGCAACGGACTAAAAATTACAAGTCAACTATGCACATAAATATAATATAATATTTAAATAATTCTTATAATTATTTATATATTATATATTATATTATTAAAAACCGTCGGCAGAAAAAACAAAGGCATGTGAGCCTCTCCAGCTGGCCATGCGATCGCATGGCCTTGAAGGGTAAAGCTCATGCGATCGCATGAGCCACTTTTCCAGCCCACATGCCTATAAAATTCGCAGCTTGGTGAACATCAAAACATCATCTTTTTCTTCTTCACTCAAACGTAGTATATGTATATATAATTTATATTTTAATTTTAATTTTAATTTTAATTTATAATAATAAGGGTATGTTAGCGAATGTTGTAAGGGTGTAAGTCGAAATTCTGTCCATGTAACGCTACGCTATTTTTAATCATTGTAAGTTATGTTCAACCTTTTTAATTTAATGTCTCGTAGCTAAGTTATTATTATGCTTATTTAATCCGAAGTAATCATGATGTTGGGCTAAAAATATTAAAATTGGGTAATTGGGCTTTGTACCATAATTGGGGTTTGGACAAAAGAACGACACTTGTGGAAATTAGACTATGGGCTATTAATGGGCTTTATATTTGTTTAACTAAATGATAGTTTGTTAATTTTAATATAAAGATTTACAATTGGACGTCCCTATAAATAACCATATACACTCAATCGGACACGATGGACGGGATATTTATATGTACGAATAATCGTTCATTTAACCGGACACGGGAATGGATTAATAGCCACTAGAATTATTAAAACAGGGGTGAAATTATGTACAAGGACACTTGGCATAATTGATAACAAAGTATTAAAACCTTGGGTTACATTCAGTTGACATCCTGGTGTAATTATTAAACAAAGTATTAAAATCTTGTTACAGTTTAAGTCCCCAATTAGTTAGAATATTTAACTTTGGGTATAAGGATAATTTGACGAGGACACTCGCACTTTATATTTATGACTGATGGACTGTTATGGACAAAAACCAGACGGACATATTAAATAATCCAGGACAAAGGACAATTAACCTATGGGCATAAAACTAAAATCAACACGTCAAACATCATAATTACGGAAGTTTAAATAAGCATAATTCTTTTATTTCATATTTAATTTCCTTTATTTTATATTTAATTGCACTTCTAATTATAGCACTTTTATTTATTGTTATTGTATTTAATTGCACTTTTAATTATCGTACTTTTTAATTATCGCAAGTTTATTTTATCGCACTTTTATTTATCGCAATTTCATTATCGTTATTTACTTTACGCTTTAAATTAAGTCTTTTATTTATTTATTATTTTACATTTTGTTTTAACTGTGACTAAAGTTTTAAAATCGACAAACCGGTCATTAAACGGTAAAAACCCCCCTTTATAATAATAATATTACTTATATATATATTTGTATTTTTATAAAATAAAACTAATATAGCGTTAAGCTTTGATTAAAAGATTCCCTGTGGAACGAACCGGACTTACTAAAAACTACACTACTGTACGATTAGGTACACTGCCTATAAGTGTTGTAGCAAGGTTTAAGTATATCCATTCAATAAATAAATAAATATCTTGAGTAAAATTGTATCGTATTTAATAGTATTTCCTAGTAAAATATAAGCTATTTTATATACACCTAGCTAAAACATCAAGTATTTTTGGCGCCGCTGTCGGGGAACATCTAGCTTAAAAGCCGGAAGCGCAACGCTAATATATATAAAAAACAAAAAGATTTTTATTTTTAGTTTACTTTTATTAAAATACGCTTTTGTAAAAATACGTTTTAATATATTCGAAAATATAAAAAGAAAAACAAAAATATAAATATTTTTAAGAGTTTGTTAAATATTTAAGTTCTATAAAAGTTTCTTTATATTTATTTTATAAAAATATAAGTTTTATTTAATTTATAAAAATATATTATATAAATATTTAAAACAGAAAAAATAAACACAGCAAAATAAAAAAAATAAAAAATAAAACATTCGGCCTGCTACTGTAGCAGCCCGTAAACTGGCCCAAAATCCTGGCTCATGCGATCGCATGAGCCCGAAGGCATAAACTCGTGCGATCGCATGAGATCGTCTGACACGCCACAGTTTACCCTAATTCAGCATTTATTACGGGTATTATTTATTATTATTAATTTAAAACCCTAATTAGGTTATATATATTATATTATTTAGTTTAGTTATTTTATTATTTGTATTATTTAGTTTAATTAGTTTAATTAATTTATAAAATTAATAGTTTTATAAAATAAATAATATAAAAAAAATATTTTTATAAAAATTGTAATTTTTGCAACTTTTAGTATATTTTTATATTTTGTCCCTTTTTAATTGTTTTAATGTAATATTTGTATTTTTCGCTCGTATTTAGTTATTAATTCATAGTTTTTGCCATAGTTATTTTTATTTCTAGATTTTTAGGCCTTGCCGTAAAATTCCTTAAGTGCTTTTTCTTTAGACTAAGATTTAAGTGCTTTAGAATTTTGCGACGCCTTTTTAAGTTTTAGTACCTTTTTAAGTTATTGCCATTTGGGATATAGTTTTACTTGTAAGCTTTTATATTTTTAGACGCGACTTTTAGTTTTTAGTTTTTAGTTCCTTTTTAAGTTTCAACGCGCTACTTTCTTATTTTTATTTTTCGACGCCTTTTACCTATGTATCAATTATCATTCCAATTAGTAATCTCAATTTGCGATTATAATTTTAAATTAGTGGTAGTAATAAGGTTGGGTTAGTCGAGTATTTTTAAGTTTTATAAGTCACTCTTTTTCTTTCTTATTTTTCGACGCCTTTTATTTTTCGATCTTTTTCGACGCGCTCTTTTTCTTTCTTATTTCTCGCTATTCTAGTTTTAGGACATAGATTTTTATTCTACTTCTTATCTAAATTTCTTAAAATTACGAAAATTTATTTTAAGTGGTTAAATTGATAGACATCAAAATTTTCTGGTTCGTAGTAATAGTTGGATTTGTACGTGGACCGGGTTATTGGAGCCAAACAGTCCTCAATTATATTGAGACCAAACGAATCCTGCCCCTCGGCTGCATCTTTTGGCTATTCGAAACGTGAGCAAAATCAGAAAAGTCTATTAATTGGATAACTTATATAATTTTTCTTTCCTTTTAAAAAACTAATAGGATATTCAGTGAATGCACCGAGCAAGACGTTCACCACCTTTTGTATGTTCACCACCTGTAACTAGATCAAGACATCTAGCAAATATTACCGCCGTTGATTTTTCTTTAGAATCGTCATCCAGTCGACCAAGTACTCCAATTCAAATTTTCGATAATCCATTTTTTGAAACCGACCTCACAATTGAGAATCCGGAGAATATTCAGGGACGATTCATAGATCCTGAACCATTAAATTTTTCCTCTGGAACCACCAATCATTCAAACAGAGATTGTTGAGGAACGAACCATTAAATCAGAATCCTCTAGTGATTCCGATTCAACAAATTTAATTATGGAGAATCTGGAACCTTTAAGTATGGAAGACCGAATGAGAGCTAAACGCACTGGCCAAGGTCACGCAATTACTCATCCAGACATTAATGCACCAGATTATGAAATCAAAGGACAAATTCTACACATGGTGACTAATCAATGCCAATTTAGTGGTGTGCCGAAGGAAGATCCAAATGAACATCTTCGTACCTTTAATAGGATCTGCACACTATTTAAAATCCGAGAAGTAGAGGATGAACAGATATATCTCATGTTATTTCCCTGGACTTTAAAGGGAGAAGCCAAAGATTGGTTGGAATCGTTACCTGAAGGGGCGATTGATACATGGGACGTTTTAGTTGAAAAATTTCTTAAACAATTCTTTCCGGCATCTAAAGCCGTAAGACTTCAAGGAGAAATTGTTACGTTCACACAGAAGCCAAATGAAACTCTATATGAGGCGTGGACAAGATTTGGAAAGTTATTAAGAGGATGTACGCAACATGGTTTAGACACCTGTCAAATAGTACAAATATTCTACCAAGGATGCGACATCACAACAAGGAAAGACATCGACATAGCAGCTGGTGGTTCTATTATGAAGAAAACCGAAACTGATGCTTACAAAATTATTGATAACACTGCTTCCCACTCACATGAGTGGCACCAAGAAAAAGATATCGTTAGATCATCTAAAGCAGCTAGAGCCGATTCTAGCCATGACTTAGATTTCATTTCCGCAAAGATAGATACTGTCGAGAGACGAATGTAAAAGATGACTAAAGATATCCACTCAATACGAATTAGTTGTGAACAGTGTGGAGGACCACATTTGACAAAAGATTGTCTCGGTATTGAATTAACAATGGAACAAAGAGAGAATGTTTCATATCTAAACCAAAGGCCTGGAAATAATTATCAGAATAATTATCAACCGCCAAGACCGATCTACAATCAAAACTAGAATTATAATCAAAATATTCCATACAACAACCAACAAGGTCCTAACAATCAACAAGTATCCAATAATACTTACAATCAGCAAAGACCTAATTTTCAAAACAAACCACCACAAACCGATGATAAAAAGCCGAATTTAGAAGATATGATGACGAAGCTAGTTGAAACTCAAACGCAGTTTTTCACATCTAAAAAACAAACTAATGAACAAAATGCTCAAGCATTTAGAAATCAACAAGCTTCTATTCAAAACTTGGAACAAGAAGTAAGTAACCTAGCAAGGTTAATAGGTGAAAGAAAACCGGGAAGTTTACCTAGTGATACAAATGCTAACCCCTGAAATGAAACAGCTAAAGCCATTACCACAAGAATTGGTACAACACTTAAACCACCTGAAATACCTGTAACTTCTGATGAAGCTATTCCTACTCCACAAGAACCACAACCTGATCAAGATAAGGAAAAAGAACCGGTAGTTGAAAAGGTTAATGAAGATAACACAGCTAAGGATAAACCTTATGTTAAACCATACCAACCACCACTTCCTTACCCGAGTAAAATGAAGAAAGAGAAACTTGAAGCCGAGCAATCCAAATTCTTGGATATGTTTAAACAGATAAATGTAAATCTTCCTTTCTTTGATGTGATTTCAGGAATGCCTAGATATGCTAAATTCTTGAAAGATCTAATCTCAAATAGAAAGAAAATGGAAGAACTCTTGGCTGTTACTATGAATGCTAATTGTTCAGCAGTGCTGTTGAATAAGATACCAGAAAAATTATCTGATCCAGGAAGTTTCACAATTCCATGTTTTCTGGGTAGTCTTAGTTCAATAGAAGCATTGGCAGACTTAGGTGCTAGTATAAATTTAATGCCGTATTCACTATACGCTAAACTAGACCTTGGAGAATTGAAACCAACAAGAATAAGCATACAACTAGCCGATCGATCAATAAAATATCCTAGAGGGATAATGGAGAACATGTTAGTTAAAGTTGGTACTTTAGTATTTCCAGTAGATTTTGTTGTTCTGGACATGGAAGAAGATTCTCAAGTTCCTCTCATATTAGGAAGACCATTCTTAAACACGGCTAAAGCAATGATAGACGTGTTTGGTTAAAAATTGACCCTAAGTATAGAGGACGAGAGTGTTACCTTTTCAGTTGATAGAGCAATGCAATAACCGCAATCTGCAGATGATACATGTTATTATATTCAAACTATAGATTCACATGCAGAATTGTTAGAAGAATTTCCAGAATTACAAGGAACAGGAGAATGTTCTTTAGGAGAAGGAACTGAACCAATTGATGAACTGAACCAATTGATGAAGCTGAAATGTTAGCTACACTAATAGCTAATGGATATGAACCAACAACAGAAGAAATTCAAATGCTAAAAGAAGAAGACAGATATCGATATAAATCATCGATAGAAGAACCTCCGAAATTAGAGTTAAAGCCACTTCCAAACCATTTGGAATACGCTTATTTACATGGTGAATCTGAATTACCTGTAATAATATCGTCTTCTCTTACTGAAAATGAAAAATCACAACTCATTTCTGTGTTGAAAGCTCATAAACCAGCCATTGCATGGAAGATTCATGATATTAAAGGAATAAGTCCTTCGTATTGCACACATAAAATCCTTATGGAAGAAGGTCATAAAACATATGTGCAACGCCAACGAAGACTAAATCCGAATATGCAAGATGTAGTTAAAAAAGAAATTATTAAACTGCTAGATGCAGGTTTAATTTATCCAATCTCTGATAGTCCATGGGTAAGCCCAGTTCAATGCGTGCCTAAGAAGGGTGGCATGACTGTCATTACAAATAAAAAAAATGAGCTTATTCCTACTAGGACTGTAACAGGATGGCGTGTGTGTATTGATTATAGAAAATTAAATGACGCCACTAGAAAAGATCACTTTCTCTTACCTTTTATTGATCAAATGTTGGAAAGATTAGCCGAAAATAGTTACTATTGTTTTCTTGATGGTTTTTCCGGATATTTTCAAATTCCAATAATACCCGAGGATCAAGAGAAAACCACGTTCACGTGCCCTTATGGTACTTTTGCTTACAAACGCATGCCATTTGGACTTTGCAACACCCCTGCAACCTTTCAAAGGTGCATGATGGCGATTTTTCACGACAAGATAGAAGAATGCATGGAAGTTTTTATGGATGACTTTTCAGTCTTTGGTGATACTTTTGAATCATGCCTAGTTAATCTGGAACGAATGCTTATTAGATGCGAACAATCAAATCTAGTACTTAATTGGGAGAAATGCCATTTCATGGTTAAAGAAGGCATCGTTCTTGGTCATAAAATTTCAAAGGAAGGAATTGAAGTGGATAGAGCTAAAGTAGAGGTAATTGCTAAACTTCCACATCCCACCAATGTTAGAGGAGTTAGGAGTTTTCTAGGGCATGCCGGTTTTTACCGACGTTTCAAAAAAGATTTTTATAAAATTGCCACTCCTATGAATAAACTCCTAGAAAAGGATGCTCCATTCATCTTTTCAGATGAATGCATCAAATTTTTTAATATTCTTAAAGAGAAACTCACTAATGCGCCGATCATGATAACACAGAATTGGAATTTACCGTTTGAACTAATGTGCGATGCAAGTGATTTTGCAATGGGAGCCGTTTTAGGACAAAGAATTGAAAAACAATTTCAACCTATATATTATGCTAGTAAGACGTTACAAGGAGCACAAACGAATTACACAACTACTGAAAAAGAACTCCTTGCTATTGTCTTTACTTTTGACAAATTTCGTTCATATCTCGTTCTAGCAAAAACGGTGGTCTATACCGACCATTCTGCTCTTAGATACCTATTTTCGAAACAAGATGCCAAACCAAGATTAATCTGTTGGATCTTACTCTTACAAGAGTTCGATATTGAAATCCGAGATAAAAGAGGAGCAGAAAATCTCGCCGCTGATCATCTTTCTCGTCTTGAAAATCCCGAATTAGAAGTTCTAAATGAATCGGCCATACAAGACAACTTTCCTGATGAATATCTATTGAAGATAGATTATAATAAAATTCCATGGTTTGCAGACTATGCAAACTACTTAGTATGTGGATTCCTTGAAAAAGGATTATCGTACCAAAAATAAAAGAAATTCTTCAGTGATATAAAACACTATTTCTGAGAAGATCCACATTTGTTTAAAAGTTGTCCCGATGGAATAATGCGCCGATGTGTATTTGGAGATGAAGCTAGAAAAATTTTAAACCATTGTCACATAGGACCAACAGGAGGGCACTATGGGCCTCAACTAACAGCAAGAAAAGTTTATGATGCTGGATTCTATTGGCCTACAATTCACAAAGACGCACACCTTCTTTGCAAATCCTGTGATGCTTGTCAAAGGGCCGGAAAAATAAGTCAACGTGATGAAATGCCACAAAATGTCATTCAAGTATGCGAAGTATTTGACATTTGGGGTATTGACTTTATGGGTCCATTTCCAAAATCTCATAATAATCTCTACATTCTCGTAGCCATTGATTATGTATCTAAATGGGCGGAAGCACAAGCTCTCCCAACTAACGATGCACGAGTTATAGTCAACTTTTTAAAACGTATTTTTGCAAGGTTTGGAACACCGAAAGCTTTAATAAGTGATCGGGGTACTCATTTCTGTAATAATCAACTTGAGAAAGTTCTCAAAAGATATGGAGTAACTCATAAAATCTCCACCGCATATCATCCACAAACAAGTGGACAAGTTGAAAATACCAACCGAGCTTTAAAACGTATTCTAGAAAAAACCGTAGGATCAAATCCGAAGGAATGGTCCATTAAATTGGTGGATGCACTCTGGGCTTTTAGAACAGCCTACAAAACTCCAATTGGAACCACACCTTTTAGACTCGTTTATGGAAAAGCATGTCATCTTCCAGTAGAAATTGAACACAAAGCATTTTGGGCTTTGAAGACATGTAATCTTGATTTACATTAAGCTGGAGGTCTACGGTTAAGTCAACTAAATGAATTAGAAGAATTAAGACATGAAGCATACGAAAATTCATTAATCTATAAAGAAAGAACGAAGAAATGGCATGATAAAAGAATCAGAAGTTCAAAAGAATTTAAAGAAGGAGACAGAGTTCTTCTTTTCAATTCACGATTCAAGCTATTTCCTAGAAAATTAAAATCAAGATGGTCTGGACCATTCATAGTCAAAAGAGTTTTCCCATACGAAACAGTAGAATTGATAAATTCAAATGGGATTGAATTTAAGGTTAATGGTCACAGAGTTAAACACTACATAGATAGTCCGATGAAAGTCGATAACGAAGTTAATCACAATTTTGACACCACAGCTAACTAAGTGTGGGGAGAATCAAGTCTTTAAAGGATAATATGTATTTCTGTTAGAGTTAGATTGTCTGTTTTCGTGTAGTTCTCGAAAATGAAACCCGAATAGTCTTTCCCTAGCAGACCCTAAAGAACTAGTCTTCTCCTCCCATTCTGAATTTTTATTTCTTTTTAGGTTTTTATGAAATGAAGACTGCCTGTGAACTAAACCATGTTCTAATGCTACACGCTTTGATCACTAAACGTAATAGTGACACACTTTCGAGTGAACTAGTATCAGTAATCAGAGAAATATTGGACGGAGTAAGAAAAGAATCCAGATGCGAAGATAATAAGTTACAATTTGGTAAAGGAAAATCAAAATCCGCAGCGAAAAGAAGAGCACGACACCTTGAAAGATGTCACAAATATGGTAAATGGTCACATGGAGGTAAATGTTCAAATAATCAAACCTATTCAAACACCGAATTTGTTACTTTATGCAGAGACGGACCATTCATATGTTTAGAAGAAAAAACACTGAATGCTCGAGGTTACGCCTATGTAGCTATGGAAAACCAATTAAACCGACTATCTTATGAATGGGATAGATCATATAACTAAGAATACTATCTTACAGGTAAGTCTGTACGGTTTTTATTTTTTTATTTTTATTTTTAACCTTTTGATAATAAACGCTAATTTGTTTGCTATAAAGTATTAAATTGGTATTGAATAAAATTAGGTTTGGCGACCGAAATTATTGATATCATTCAAAAATTTATTGCATCACTGCGAAATTTAACGTTTATTCTTAAGGTATAAATATCTTCAATCAATCAACCCAAAATATTTCAAAAATTCATCATGAGTTAAATTAGGTCATGGAACCGAAATTACTTTACCGAAAAGAGGGGCGTATATTTTTGATAATATTTGATTGATTGAAGTGGGATAAAAGCCAAAAAGATTTTTAATTTTATTTTTACCATGTTTTTAAAATTAATATATAAATATTAAATTAATATTTTGAACTTTGTAAAATCAATATATTTAAGTTTGTAAATATTTGAAAAATTAATCTTTTTAATATAAGTTTGTATGTATAAAAACAAAAATATAATATAAGTTTAGTGTAAATTTATAATATGAATTTTTAATTAAGTTTAATATGAATTTTTAATTTTATGCATTTTAAATTTAAGTTTGGTGTGAATTTAAAAACAAAAATTTACTTTATTTTGCTAAGTTAAAAATATGATTTTTAAAATTCGTCGTGAGTTGAAGACTAGGTCGTTGAACCGAAATTGCTTTACCCGAGGGAGGGACTAGAACTTTTATTATCATTCTTTTTAATCTTATTGAATTAAAGTATGCCAAAAATATTAAAAAAATCCAAAAATCTTTACTTTTAAAACCGCGCTTTGATTTAAAAAATTTTAAAATTTTTTTCGAGGGACAGACTAGGACATCGATCCGAAACGCCCTCATCCTAAAAAGAAACAAATTTTTAAAATTTTATTAATTTTATGTTTTATTAAGAATAAGGTTTTATATAAAAAAAAAAAAAAAAAAAAAAAAAAAAAAAACCTGAAAGTACTGTACCCGGAACCCCAATGCGATCGCATGGGGTTTACTCTTCAACCTCATGCGATCACATGAGGCTGGATTCCAGGCCAGTTTGATAAAAAGAACAGCTCGCTGTTCTGCATAAAAAACACACACACATATACGAACCAACCCCAAAATCACCTCTAAAATTCGCAATTTTCCACCGTAATTCGTCATTTTTCTTGCTCTAATCATGCCTAGATTCTCATTCTTCAGCAAAATGGTAAAAATTACACCTCTAAACTCTATAAATTCCTAGTTTTTGTGATAATTACCAATTTTTTACCTAATGCAATTTTGTTAATTTCTAGTGTAATTAGTGTTAAATTGTTAGTATTTTATGCATGTATAACCTAGATTGATGCTATTTAACATGATTTGAAGTCAAAAACTTCAAAATTTTAGAAATCTAGGGCTTGTGTTCTTGAGCAATTTGGGGCTTTTTGATATAAACAGGTTATGGCCGATTTTTGTCATGAATTATTGCTAAATTGAGTAGTGTAACATGTTTAGATAGTTAAATGATCTAAACATTGATCCTAAACATGATTTTTAGAGATTAAAGTGGACTTTTTAAGTCCAAAATTCATGAACTTGATTAATTTGATATATTTGCCATTTGAGACTTGTTTAATTATTAGTAATGACTATTTTGACATGTTATTTGAGTTAAATGCTTATGAATTTTGTATACATTTTCATATGTGCTTATTTGAAAAGTATAGAATTGTGAAAAATTGTGAAAATGTGTATAAGTTTAATTTTGATTTAACATGTTATAGTGATTGTTTTAAGTTGTTATTTTGCTAACACTAATGCATATTTGGATGCATAAATTTTGTGTTTAATGTGTTTTGCAGAAAGCCGATACGGGAGGTTCAGGAGCATCATCATCTAGACGACCAGCACCAACACCAGAACCAGAACCAGAAATGCAACACGAACAAGAACAACAACAAGAACCAAAATAACAGCCTGATCAGCACATACCTTATTATGATCCGGTACAGTTTGTTAATGAATTCATAGTATTCCCGATGAGGCCGCCAGTAGAATTCCCAACGATTTCTGAGCACACTCTGCATCCTAATCTAAGATTTGATAGAAGATGGAGAGATTACGAGACATATCAAAGGAACAAATTCAAATTGGTAACAAAAAATGTAGAGGTTCCAAGGGTAATCGATTGGGCCCCTTTGGAAACGGTCCATCTAGCTGACCGTGTTAGACAGCTTTTGGTACAAAGGTATGGCAGTTCTTCTTTTACAGATTGGGAACGTCTTTTCACCATCCGTAGACCTGTATATAAGGAATGGTATGTTGAGTTGATGAGTACTGTATCACTTGATACAAATATAGTTAGAATAGATGATAGAAGATTTCTTAGGTTTATCCTTGGTGGTAGGATGTACAGAATGTCCATGCTGGACATGGCCAGGGCCTTACAGATATATACTCCTGGTGAGTTGCTATTACCCGATTGTATAAATTTGATTCATTATGGTGAAAGGGTAGATAGTAACTTTGATGCTGACGCCATTTGGAGGCATATGTCACATTTTGATGTTTTTACACGAGCAGGAGGACACTCCTATACACATATTGACAGAGCTGAGCTTCGTATTATTCATAGATTTTTGGCTAACTCGATTACACAGAGAGGTCATAATAAAGAAAAAATTACCTTACATGATTTATTCTACCTAAAGTGTATTCGGGATCCTAGAAGCTTTGTCAATATCCCTTACTGTGTTGCTTTTTATTTATCTAAAATGATAGAGGGAATGCAGGACGGGAGTATAATAGGAGGAGGTATTTTTGTTACTCTCATTGGAGAGTATTTAGGTGTTGATAGGAACTAAGGGGGTCCATTACAGCTTTGTAGAGAACAGGTTGAGCCCTTAGGATTGAAAGTTTATGTGGGTGCTAAGGTATTGAAAAGTAGACGTAACCAGGCAGTACCCTATGAGGGATCTCATCCTCAAGTAGAGAGAGGCTCAGACGAGGAAATGGAGGAGGTGGAAGACATTAAGGATGTCTTTCAAAATGCTATTCTTGACGTCCACGTTCGTATAGATGAAGAAGCAATGACGAACGCGGCCAGACATAGTATGTACGAGCAGTGGAACTCCGAGCGAGTACACGAGGATTATAGGCGATGCCAACACGATAGCTGGGTAGTTCATCAGCACCAAATCATGAGCCAGCTATCATATCAGGTACCAAATAACTATGTACCTACTCGACCTGCTCATTTTCCGCCACACAGCCCCGATATCCGACCACCCTTTTACCGGTATGACTATAACCAAGCCTATCAGAACACCTATAACCAACAATGGAAACCACCTGATGAGATGAACTGGAACCCCTATCCAGACTGATTTGGTTCCATTTGGTTATTTATATGATTTTTATGTTTTTATCTTTTTACTTATTCATGTTTAAACTTATGTTATTGAATATACTTATGTAATCTTTATCATTTTTATTATTATTGTGTACTAATATTTCACATTTAGGATTTGAAAGTGGGATATTAAGTCCCATTTCAAATTGCCATGCATGTTTATATTTGTATGTATGTATATTGTAAATTGTACAAAACAGGATAAAATAGCGCATTTTCAAAGACTGGCATTAAGTTCAGCAAAAGCTACTAATTTTGACGACAAGATGACAAATAAATGTGATGTAACAACAGACGGAATGAACAAATGATATGCACCATTTATCATTCAGCAAACAAATGCCAATATGTTTGGAAACTTTGGTAAAATTTAATCATTTTTCTACGCTAATCACCCTCAATAATTTAAATTGTTACTGATTTCTTGCAAATGAGGGCATTGCAAGATCTTAAGTGTGGGAAGGGGATAAATTCTTTCGGATTTTAAAATTTTTACTTTATACACTTGGTTACCATTAGAAATACTAGTAAAGTAGTAGTTGTATTAGAATCTAGTGCTCTCTGATAATAAAGAACATCCCTAGTCTTATATACTGACTACCCAATTCTAGTAAAAATTTTTAAAATTTTTAATTAAATGAACTCAATATCATGTTTATACATATTTATGAACGATAAAACTAGGTGTTAACACCGAAATTATTGTTACCTCGGAAAGGACATAAATTGAGAAACAAACTAAAATGTTAAAATTCATTTAAAATGGAATAGAGGACAATAAAAAGGAAAATAAAAGCCAAGTGTGGGAAATATTACCAAGTTATCTTAAACATATGTCACATATTTCTGTAACAAATAATTGAAGATACTTTTGCTTTGGACTAAACTAAACTGTTTTACCCGATGAAAGAAAAGAAAAGATGGATCTACATGATGAATCAATTCCATCATTAAAAGGAAGTAAAGTCTTCCGAAAAAGACACGCACTTCTTGATTTAGGTCATGAAGTTATCGTCCAGACCAGCTGTAGGTTGACGAAAAACCTAGAAAAGTCATCACTAAAATCAGCAGGAAATCCACTGACCTCAGCATAAAATAGGGTCGCCAAGTGGTCAGACTTATCCTAACCATGAGAGGATCTGTCTCGTACAATGGGGGGCACCGTGCAAATTAGCTTGATAAGACTAATAAATCAGATCCCCAGAAAGGATAATCTCCTTTAAAGATCAAAAATCAGCTTTTAAGACTGATATTACTCAATCCTAGAAATTGACCTTAAAGATTGAGAATTACAAACTCATGGAATTCAATGATATCTAAACTCGAGCTTGAACGAGAAAATATTTTGATAAAATTACAAACCAATTTGTTTTCTGAAAACCCATTTTCAATGCGTTCATTACCATTGAACGTAAAATCCTAGGAATTCATCTGGAATTCATTAGGTCATCTGAACCAAATCGGGTGTCAACCGTAAGAACGGTGGTTGCATAGCATGGTCAAAGAGAGGACCTTGTACCAGACCGAAAAATCATAAGGGTGAACTTTACTATTGCTCCTACCAAGGATAGTAATTGCGTCCGACACGTTATAGACCATAATTAAAAGCATGTCAAGGGACATTGCCTTAACAGTTGCTTGTTCAACGCTTTCCTTTACAACCGGACGGTAGTTTACCGAAAGGTAATATACGGAGCAAGTATACTGGACGTGTTGCTTTCCCAATACAAGGTTAGCAAGTGGGTGACACAAAACCGAAAGTTTTGAGCTAAAATTTTCAAATCTGAAACCCACCAAACCCACAAAAATATTTTGCAAACACCGGTGAAGGGTTATTCCGGAAAACTTATCTAGGGTAAAAGCTAGATTGAATTTTCAAAAAGATCAAATGTTTTCATAAAGATCCAATTTCTTAAAGGATCTAAATTTTTATAGTCATGTGGGACTGTAAACCACAACGTTACTACCATTGTTTATCCCGCCGTATAGAAATCACTGATGTACAAAGTGTGAAGAATAAAGAAGTGATTCTAGTATTTCAAGACTATATTGCTTGAGGACAAGCAACACTCAAGTGTGGGAATATTTGATAATGCTAAAAACGAACATATATTTCATAGCATTATTCCTCAAGAAAGACAAGCTTTTAGTTGCAATTGTCCTATTTACAAGTGATATTCGTTTAAATAATAAAAGGTGAAGACAAAAGGCAGATTCGACGAATTGAAGACGAAAACGACCAAAAAGCTCAAAAGTACAAAAGACAATCAAAGAGGTTCCAATTATTGATAAGAAACGTCTCAAAATTACAACAGTACAAGATTCAAAACGCAAAGTACAAGATATTAAATTGTACGCAAGGACGTTCGAAAATCCGGAACCGGGACCAGAGTCAACTCTCAACGCTTGATGCAACGGACTAAAAATTACAAGTCAACTATGCACATAAATATAATATAATATTTAAATAATTCTTATAATTATTTATATATTATATATTATATTATTAAAAACCGTCGGCAGAAAAAACAAAGGCATGTGAGCCTCTCCAGCTGGCCATGCGATCGCATGGCCTTGAAGGGTAAAGCTCATGCGATCGCATGAGCCACTTTTCCAGCCCACATGCCTATAAAATTCGCAGCTTGGTGAACATCAAAACATCATCTTTTTCTTCTTCACTCAAACGTAGTATATGTATATATAATTTATATTTTAATTTTAATTTTAATTTTAATTTATAATAATAAGGGTATGTTAGCGAATGTTGTAAGGGTGTAAGTCGAAATTCTGTCCGTGTAACGCTACGCTATTTTTAATCATTGTAAGTTATGTTCAACCTTTTTACATTAATGTCTCGTAGATAGGTTATTATTTTGCTTATTTAATCCGAAGTAATCATGATGTTGGGCTAAAAATATTAAAATTGGGTAATTGGGCTTTGTATCATAATTGGGGTTTGGACAAAAGAACGACACTTGTGGAAATTAGACTATGAGCTATTAATGGGCTTTATATTTGTTTAACTAAATGATAGTTTGTTAATTTTAATATAAAGATTTACAATTGGACGTCCCTATAAATAACCATATACACTCAATCGGACACGATGGGCGGGATATTTATATGTACGAATAATCGTTCATTTAACTGGACACGGGAATGGATTAATAGCCACTAGAATTATTAAAACAGGGGTGAAATTATGTACAAGGACACTTGGCATAATTGATAACAAAGTATTAAAACCTTGGATTACATTCAGTCAACATCCTGGTGTAATTATTAAAATCTTGTTACAGTTTAAGTCCCCAATTAGTTGGAATATTTAACTTCGGGTATAAGGATAATTTGACGAGGACACTCGCACTTTATATTTATGACTGATGGACTGTTATGGACAAAAACCAGACGGACATATTAAATAATCCAGGACAAAGGACAATTAACCTATGGGCATAAAACTAAAATCAACACGTCAAACATCATAATTACGGAAGTTTAAATAAGCATAATTCTTTTATTTCATATTTAATTTCCATTATTTTATATTTAATAGCACTTCTAATTATAGCACTTTTATTTATTGTTATTGTATTTAATTGCACTTTTAATTATCGTACTTTTTAATTATCACAAGTTTATTTTATCGCACTTTTATTTATCGCAATTTCATTATCGTTATTTACTTTACGCTTTAAATTAAGTCTTTTATTTATTTAATATTTTACATTTTGTTTTAACTGCGACTAAAGTTTTAAAATCGACAAACCGGTCATTAAACGATAAAAACCCCCCTTTATAATAATAATATTACTTATATATATTTGTATTTTTATAAAATAAAACTAATATAGCGTTAAGCTTTGATTAAAAGATTCCCTGTGGAACGAACCGGACTTACTAAAAACTACACTACTGTACGATTAGGTACACTGCCTATAAGTGTTGTAGCAAGGTTTAAGTATATCCATTCAATAAATAAATAAATATCTTGAGTAAAATTGTATCGTATTTAATAGTATTTCCTTGTAAAATATAAGCTATTTTATATACACCTAGCTAAAACATCAGTGTTGTTGTTCTGCCATTGATGAAATGTTGAAGATGAATGTATGAAATATTTGAAGATTTGGGATTTTTAGAGAGAAGAGTGTGTTTTTGAAAGGTAAATCAAAGAGTTAATAACCGAAGGTTATTATTGGAATTGATCGCCTTATTTAACCTTTCAGATTGGTGGAAAGAGTGCAGGAGAGAGAAAATGGCAACTGTCGTCTACAGGTGTGTGGGCAGATGTGACAGACTGGTACGTTTTCGAGGGGACACAGACTGTTGACATGACGTTTAATCGGCTTGAACACTCATACCTCCCATTAAGCATTAAATGCAGCAGTTTTCAATTCAATATGAAGTTAAAAACCATAAGATAAATTTTGTATTAAATACAAAAATTCTTTGTGATATTTAATCAGTAATGAATTTAATTTTAAATCATTGGGAGTAAATGAGTTTCAGATTTAAGGTATCATTTAAGTATTGTGAGCTATTTATTATTTTGTTTTGAACATTGAATAACCATGATATAAAAGACCTTGTTGTGCTGACTGTTTGACATGTAGGCAGTAAGTGAAATAATTTGTAACTTAGTGGTTTGCCCTACATGTTGTAGAGCCAGCACACCAACAAAGTTGCCTTTTATTTTAAAGTTCAAGCATACCCAGCTCAGAGATGAGATAGCTAAAACGTTTCTCATCTAAGGGCTTTGTGAAAAGATTTGCTAACTACTGGTCTGTTGAAATAAAATGTAGCTCCACATCTTTTTTCTGAACATGATCCCTTATAAAATGATATCGAATGTCAATGTGCTTTGTTCTAGAATGCATCACAGGATTGATGGTAATAGCAATAGCACTTGTGTTGTCACAGTAGATTGGAGTTTTTGTAACATGAACACCATAGTCCTTCAGCTGGCTTTACATCTATAGTACTTGAGCAGTACAACTACCAGCAGAAACGTATTCTGCCTCAGCAGTAGATGTGGACACAGTATTTTGCTTTTTGCTCGTCCAGCTGACTAGCCTACCACCCAGTAACTGGCAACCACCAGTAGTACTTTTCCTGTCTATTTTACACCCTGCAAAGTCAGCATCTGAATACCCAATTAGCTCAAAATCCTGGTCTTTAGGATACCAAAGACCACGTTTAGCAGTACCTTTTAGATACCTAAATATCCTTTTTACTGCTAGCAAGTGTGACTCTTTAGGATCAGCTTAATATCTGGCACAGAGACATGTGGCAAACATAATATCTGGTCTACTGGCTGTAAGATAAAGTAGGGATCCAATCATACCTCTATATTCAGTGATATTGACTGGTTCACCATTGGGATCAGCATCTATTTTAATAGATGCTGCCATTGGGGTCCATATATCTTTTAAACAGGTTAGATTAAATTTCTTTAACATGTCTTTGATATATTTATCTTGACTTATAAAAATTCCATCATCAAGTTGTTTAATTTGCAATCTTAAAAAGTATTGCAAATCTCTTTGTAAGCTCATTTCATATGTCTTTGACATAAGTTTTGAAAAATCTTGACAATGTTTCTCATTTTTAGATCCATAAATAATAACATCCACATATATCTGTACCAGCAAGAGATCACCATCTATCTCTTTTGAGAATAGAGTGGTATCAATTGTTCCAACTTTAAAACCTATACCATGAGATACACATGAAGTGTCTCATACCATGCTCTTGGTGCCTGTTTGAGGCCATAAAGAGCTTTGTCTAGCTTGTAGACATGGTTTGAATATTTACTGCTTACAAAACCAGGAGGCTATTTGACATAAACTTTTTCTTACAGCTTCCCATTTAGAAATGTAGATTTAACATCCATCTGGAATACCCTAAAGTTCATTTTAGCAGCATATACCAAGAACAATCTGATAGCTTCCATCCTAGCCACTGGAGCATATGTCTCTCCATAATCCAATCCTTCTTCTTGCTTGAAACCCTGAGCTACCAATCTAGCTTTGTTTCTGATCACAATCCCATCTTCATCCATCTTATTCTTGAAGACCCACTTGGTACCAATGATCTTCTTAGTTTCATCATCAGGTTTATGCACCAATGTCCAAACCTTATTCCTATCAAACTGGGAGATCTCTTCTTGTATAGCTCCTGCCTAGCTTGGATCTTTGATTGCTTCATCAGGACATGTAGGTTCAATGGTAGACATAACGTTTACATGCATACAAAAATTACTGGTTGCATGTCTTCTTGTTTTAACACCACTTGCCAGATTACCAATAACTAGTTCAATTGGATGCTCCTTTGTCCATCTAGTGTTATGAATAGGTGAGCTTGTTGTGGAACACACAACATCTTGATCATCAGCTGGCTCAGAGGAATGAGCAGCAGTGGGAGACATCTGTTCATTATGAGTGTAACCGGTACCAGCTTGAGATCCTTCAGAACCAGTAGACCTATGCCCCAGTTGTAAAACTTCAGTAGAACCAGTAGGTCTACATGGTTTAGACACAGATGGAACAGAGTGTTCCATCTCATCATCAGAGAACCCAGCAACTTAGATTGGAAAGGGATTTGCTGTTGGTTCTTCTTCATCATCAAGAGCTTGCTGAGTTAGCTCTTCAAACAGTAACTCCTCATCTTCTTGACCAGAAGATGAAGTAGGGGTAGTTTCATCAAATGTAACATTAATGGATTCTTCAAAACAACCCCTTCTTTTATTGAAAACCCTATATGCCTTTGACATGTTGGAATATCCCAAGAATATACCTTCATCAGCCTTAGCATCAAACTTGCCTAGCTGATCCCTATTGTTTAGAATGAAACAGAGAGTGCCAAATACATGAAGAAATGAAATTGAGGGTCTTCTACCTTTGAGAACTTCATAAGCAGTTTTCTGATGTCTTTTCACAATTAAAGATCTACTCTGGGTAAAATATGCAGTGTTCACAGCTTCTGCCCAATATGAATTTTTCAGCCCAGACTCAGCCAACATAGATCTTGCTGCTTCAATGAGAGTTTTGTTTCTTCTTTCTGCAACACCATTCTGTTGAGGTGTTCTTACAGTAGAAAAGTTCTGTGAAATACCTTTGTCAGCACAAAATTCTTCCAATGTTGCATTTCTGAATTCTGTACCATGATCACTTCTAAGTTGCTTCACCAGTTTCCCATTCAGTAGTTCCATTCTTTTGATAAAATTGATAATTTCATCAGCAGCTTCACTCTTTTGCTTCAAAAAGAACACCCAAGTGTATCTGGAATATTCATCAACAATCACCAGTATATACTTCTTCCCACTACAGCTGGCTATATTAACAGGACCAAAAAGATCCATATGAAGAAGGTGAAATGGTTTCTCAACAGATGAAATCTACTTTGATTTGAATGAGGCATGGTGATGCTTCCCTTTTTCACATCCAGTACATAATCTGTCCTTCACATAAGACATTGTAGGTAGCCCAGACACCAAACTTTTACTAGATAACTTATGAATATCTTTGAAGTTGAGATGTGAGAGTCTCTTATGCCATAACCACTTGAGGTTGTCTGCTACCTTTAAATAAAAACAAGTATCAGTTGTTGTGACTGACTTGTTCATGTCGATTTGATACATGTTCTCATGTCTTTTTGCTGTCAGCAGTGGCTTTCCTGTCTTATCAAAAATAGTGCCAATTTTTCTTCTGAATTGGACTATCTTACTTTTGCTCGTCAGTTGGCTTATGCTGAGTAGATTATGTTTAAGCCCAACGACATATGCTACGTTTGAAAATGTGACATTCCCATTTGTTAAAGTACCAAAACCCTTTGTGTAACCCAACGAATTATCTCCATATGATACAACTGGACCATTCTTTTCTTGATAGTCCATCAGTAGGGACTTACATCCGGTCATATGTCTCGAACAACCACTATCGAGATACCATATTTGCTTGTTTTGAATGCCCTGCACAGTAGCTAAGAGATTAGTTCTTTTTGGGAACCCATCCAAGGATGGGTTCTGGAAGGGTCATCTTTGATGATCTCTTCCTGTCTAATGGTTTGCTTGAAGAGGCAGCAACAGATGGGGTTAGGGTTAGAGTACACCGGTTGGCTAAGTGAAACTTGCTGCCACACTTGTAGCATTTTCTAACATTTGGTATTGGTGACTGGTTATACACTGAGTAAATGGGTGCAGTAAGATCGGGTCTACTTTTAGATATGGCAGCTATGAGCTGGTCAAGCTTGACAGTTATTATCTCAGTGATTGATGACCCAGCACTTGATTCCATAATTTGGTTCACTTTAGCTTTTCCCTTAAGGGCGGCTTTCCTTTTAGAACCAGTACCATAATCATGGTATACTGCTTTGCCTTTGTTATTTGACGAGTCAGTGTAGGAAGTTACTGACACATCAGCTAATGCTGGTCGATTCTTGTGAATCTTGATTGCTGCCTCTGACTTGCCAGTATTGCATTTTGCTGGCTTGTCAGCAGCTACTGGTTGACCAGTACAATTTTCATCAGCTGGCTCAGCATTGGTGGAATTTGAACACTAAGGGGAATCAATTGATTTTAACTTTCTTTGATTGTTTTCAGTGATTTTCCTTTTAATGTGTCTTTCCTTTGGAGTCATATAGTAAGTGCTTGAGGAATCAGTAGTTTTATCAATTGAAGTACTGGTTTCCTTGGCTTTTACTTTATCGTCCAAAATTTCTTTCATGAACGGTGGTGAGATCTCAGTAGGTCTAACAAACTTATTTGTTAAGACCTTTTTACCCTTAATTATCTTGGCAAAGGTATTTGGCAAGACAGCTTCAGGATCTGGTTCAAGAATGGGGTCCATGTAAGTAACTTCTGTGAGAGCAGCAGCAGTAGCATAGTCACCAGCAAAGAAAGCTTTAACTTGGGCAGGCACCTGCTCATTTACACACTTAGCTGTGCGTTGAGCAGATGTACACCATGAAGCAACAACCTCTTGAGGTCGTTTACTGGTTCTTAACATCTACTGCCTCAACGTGAAGAGACTTTAAAGCAAAATTTTGTTTTTCAAGTTTTGAAATTTCATCCTTCAAGATCTTAATTTCATCAGTTTTACTTTTAAGTTTATCATTTAAAGATTTGTTATCATTTTTCAAAACTTCTTCACGTTTACTGCCTCTACATAAATCAACTCTTAGGTAGTCAAACATTTCAGCCTTTTCATCATCAGTATAAGTTCAAAAATTATCAACCTTATACAGCATTTCAGATTTCCATTGAGGTGAATCCTTTTTCCGATCAGCTTCCCTCATATCAGCCAAAAACATACTACCATTATCATCCTCATCAGACTCCTCGACCTCCTTGGCCATCAAACACAGCTTTTTACCAGAAGCATAACAAGCATCATTATCAGTGTCACTGTCGGAAGATGAAGAAGAGCTGGTTTCATCTCAATCATGATGCTCAGCAACTAGAACCTTTTCTGGCTTCTTTCCCTTCTTATCAGCCTTTGCACTTTCCTTCATCTGAGCCTTCATAGCTTTGTACTTGTTCTTGTACTTATCAGCTTTTGAGAAGGAGTTAGCATGTTACGTTGAAGGTTTCCTGGACATGCATTCAGCAGCAAAATGTCCAACCTTCCTACAATTGTAACACTCAGATTTAGGACCCTTGACTGATTTGCTGATATACATAGCACTTGGTTTCTTACTCCCTTTGTATGGCTTGCTGGTTCTATTACGATTGAACCTTTTGAACTACCATGCCATCAAAGACATACCTTCAGCAAACCCTTCCACATCATCTTCATCATCACTGCTTTCTTCAGAACCAGTACCACTATCCACCTCATCTTCAGCTGACTCATCTTCTGCCATCAACTTTTGAACCAGTAAAGATTTTTGAGCTTTCTTTTTAGCAGCAGCAATAAGAGCAGTATCATCAGCTTTTAAGGATTTTGAGGTGGTGGGGCAGACTTAAAGTTTTCTTTTAAATTCAGTTCAAGTTTAGCTTTTGCCTTCTCATGGTTCCAAAGTGTACCATAAAGAGAGGACATGTTAAAGTTTTTTAAGGTCTGGGTGTTTCTTAAGGGGTCAGTGACAGGTTTCTATTTAGTAGGCAGTGAGTCAATGAATTTGTTTACTTGTTCAAAATCAGTATATGTGATTTTTAAAGTAAGCAGGTCAGCAACTAAGGAGTTAAACCGAATGAAGGTTTGCTTAAGGGTCTCATTCTTATAGGCAAAGAACATTTTATACTCTCTTTTCAAAGCAATAATCTTGTTCTGCCTAACCTCATCCATGCCTTCATAAGTAACATCTAGATAGTCTAACATAAGCTTAGCATTCAGCTTTCCTTTAAATAGTTTAAACAGATGGTTAGGTAAAGTTATAGCTAACAGAGTTCTGATCTTAGGGTCAAGTCCAACACGACGTTTGTCCTCAGCATCCCATTTGGCTGGAGTGAGAATAACCTCTCTGCCAAGAATGGCAGGAGTGTCAGCAGTAGCTGGGATGCTATCAATAGTCTCAGTTGGGACAAATGGACCATCTGTGGCAATACCAGGTATAAGTAGGTCAATAGACTCCAAGTGAAGCATGAACCTTGCCTTCCAAGTTTCATACTCATCTTCATCGAATTTGGGTGGTCTATTAGATGACCATTTCAAGGTAAGTATTTGAGTATGCAGCCATGAGAGAATTTAGATCTAAGATATTAAGTTATCAAGACTGAGGCTCTGATACCAGTTGTTGGTCCCTTGATTAACAACAAGAGTATTGTAGAGGGGGGGTGGGGGGGTGAATACAATTTCTTTTAATTAACTAATCAATTAAATACAGTTTAGTATTCAATCATGTAATTTAAATAGAGTCAAAGGTAATTTTTCAACTTTTATTCTTTATTGATTAAATCACAAAGAATTACAACTATCCTTGGCGGAATGATAGTTGGTTGATACAGATTTACCTAAGTATAGCTATGAGGATAAACTTAAAGCTATTACATGTTTTGGACTCTAAATAAATAAACCCACACCACTAGTTGTTAAAATAGTAGATACAACAATTTATAGTAGTCCTATTAACCGTGTAATGGTTCTATTGTCCACTGGTACATAGGATGTCTGTACTTATGGGAACAACTGCATCAGAGAGCGTGCTCTCCTCTTTCCTCTTTGGTAGCTATTTGCAGGAATACCCCAATTCGGTTTGGCACCACTATTTGTTTAAACAAATAGAATATTGTGTTCCCTAGGCATTGACAAAGTATAACACATGTCTTCACATGCGTTAAACTTCTGCATTCCCACGTGGTCTTGTAAGGTCACTTGTCAGCCGTCGACGCGTGTCCTTTCTTGTTCAACTTTGTCTTTGACTTCTGTTAAATAGTACAATTGATGTAGACCACTCAGAAAACCACTATGCTTGTAATGGAGCATGGCTGTCTTGTGTTGTATGCTACTTACCAGGTTTACGGGTTCTTCTTATGCTGAGTCACTTGATATTCTTGAATTGCTGAGTACTCATCCTGTGTGTATTCGAAGAATACACTCTACCTTGTGCTGGTAGACTAGGTAGCATACTGAACACTTGACATAGCAATATTTGCTGTCTATACATAAACAAACTTGTGCTGGCTGCACATAACATTTTAGTGCAAATAAATTACAGTTTTATCATAATTAAATCCTTAATTATTTTGGGGACTCAACAGTTCAGATTCCTCATTCACTATTCTTTTGGTTTTTTTGGTTTTCCCCGTTTTTTTATCCATTTTCCTTCTCTTAGTAGATTTATCTGTATTTCATATTTTCAACAATAATTTTTTAATTTAAATTATTCTATGATGAAAAATTATTAATTTCAAAAATATATGATGAATTATCCAAACATAACAATATATATGTACCTGCATTCTTGTTTGGAAGTCGTGCATCAGACCTTGATCGCTTAATGTTTTTTCCAGTTTCCTTTATTGAACGTAGTACATTGCATCATCGTCTGTGCTGCTTTCTTCATCTGTTAATGATTAAGTATATTTATTTTTGAAACCGATTAATATTCATTTTTTAATTAAAGTATTGAGCATTCATTAAACATTTATCACGCACTTATCATTCATCAAAACATTTTTAACTAATCAAACAATTTCCATTCCTTTATCAATATTTTATTATAGTCAAATACTTATAATGCATTTAATTTCTAGATAGATATTAAGTTGTTTTTCATCTTACCTTGTTTGTATTCTTCTTTCTCATCCTCAGATTCTGTACCTTCATTAATGTCTACTTGTTTTTCACATTGCTCTTCTATATCATTCTCCTCTGTGTTACTATTTTCACTACTTTCATATTCCTCTTCAGGAACTTTTTTCCCATTATTGTTGCTGATGGTAACAAAAAACTCCAACATCAACACATTATTCATCAACAAATAATTCATTATTCATCATTCATCATTCATTATTCTTCATTCATCATAAATACAACTAAACATTTTTTTATTTTAAGCATTCTATATCAAACATCAAACTTAAATAATATCATTTTACAAAATATATAGTGTAAGCACATGCATCCTGTTAATCTATTATTTTTATGTGATAAAAAATGATAAACAACATTAATAGAAATTATAATCATCATTCATTCATTATAAAAAAATATACATATATATTTAATAATAATTAATATACCTGTAGTATTTCCTAGTTTAAGCCTCACTTTGAGATTATCTGTAAATATACAACGAATAAACAGTTACGAATACATTTTTTTTAGTATAATATTTACATATTAAACAAAACTTATTTGTGTTTACTACCTTTTGTGGTTGCCGGTTAGTTATTTTTCTCCATTTTTGCTTCGTCTTCTTTTGAGCTTTCTCTTTGATCAGATATTCAATCTATTTTAAGCAGTTCGAGTTTCTTGTTGTTTTTAATTAGGATTTTCTTTTTGATCGAGCTTTTTTGAGAGAGAGAGAGAGAGAGCGATACAAGTGACAAATGAAGTATGAAGTGAATGAATGATTAATTTGGGGTTTTTATTTTGGTCACGTGAGGTTGGATCATGTGACTTCTAATATTTTTCTTTTTGAATTTTTTATTAATACTCCAAATATTTAGAAAAGTGTTGGATCAGTTAAAAAAAATTTGGAATTCAAAATATTTTGAATTTTAAAATATTTTGAATTTCAAAATATTTAATTCTCTCTCTCTATATATACTTTCATCTATTATCCCCAGAAGTATAATACTGTATTAATAATTAAAAAAAAACCCAACCCTAAATATGGCACAACCGTCATCTCCACCACGTTCACCATCTCCCGAAATTCGGATTCCACCAATTCATGTATACAATGAAATGGATAAACAATTCATTGTCAAAACTGTGAAGGTCATCAACAACAAGAAAAGAAATTTGAGCGAGCTTTATGAGAAGCACAAAAATCATCAAAAAATCTTTCAAAGCATCATTGACGTGAAAGAAAGTTATAAGAAGATTATTGATAATGAATTTTATCATAAAATTTTAGCAGATGCAAAACCAAACAAAGTCTTCGAAAACTGTGAAAAGAGGATTGAGCTTAACAACATTAGAATGGAAGCAAATCTGAAGAAGATGAAATATGAAGAGAGTAAAATAAACTTTCTTAAGGCTGAGATGGAAGAAGTTATTAAGCATTATAGATGAATTATCAGATAATTATCGTCTTTTGTATCTTGGTTTAAAAATCTGTATTGTAATGTTTTTTAATGCTTAATGAATGATATGATGAATGAATAATGTTTTAAATAATAATTATTTACTTATTCATGATCAAAATATAAGTTCAAGTTTATGATAATAATAAAAACTAAGAATTGTGTCAATATAAATGAGAAAAACGTATGATGAATGATAAATGTTGAATAATGAATGATGAATGATGAAATTATGAATGGTGAATGATGAATAGTGAATTATGAATGATGAATAGTGAATGATGAATGATGAAATTATGAAAGATGAATGATGTATAGTGAATGATGAATAGTGAATGATGAATGATGAAATTATGAAAGATGAATGATGTATAGTGAATGATAAATGATGAAATTATGAAAGATGAATGATGTATAGTGAATGATGAATGATGATTAGTGAATGATGAATGATGAATGAAGAATAATGAATCATGAATGATAAATTTGACAATCTACATTACATCTTTTCTTTGTGTAAACGTTATAAAAGAAGCTGAATGATAAAAAAATTATTTAACGAATATTAAAAAATGTATATATTTAATGAGAAAATTTTGCTTAGTTCTTCCTAAACATCATGTTTATTTTTATCTAAAAAACATAATTTCACATTAAAGTAACATTCGTCAGCAACACTTATTATTTATAACATAACTGTATTTGGATGAATTAAACTCAAACAGTTAAATTTCTTAAAAAAATCTTAATACATGCATGTAAATAAAAATATTATTCATCATGTTTTCACTACTCATTCGTCATAAAAGTTTTCACTTATTTTCTGTGTATCTTCTTCTTGCATTATCCATCAGTTGTTCTTTTTCAGTCTCTGTGTATGCACTATGAAAGCAATTCATTTCTTTGAGAATTTCATCCTTAATAATGTTGATGTCTCTAACGATTATCTTTGCAGCATATTTTTTGCGCAACTTCTCAATCTGTATGTCCCTTTCTTGGCCTTCATCTTCTAGATAACAATCCCATGAATCACCACTTACATACGTCTCCATATATCTCATCGTTAAAACACCGTAAGCCGGATCCATTTCATTTGATCTCCATTTCGTTAAATCACCACTTACATACTTCTCAATCTG
The DNA here is from genome assembly GCF_046630445.1 of Rutidosis leptorrhynchoides. Classification (NCBI taxonomy): domain Eukaryota; kingdom Viridiplantae; phylum Streptophyta; class Magnoliopsida; order Asterales; family Asteraceae; genus Rutidosis; species Rutidosis leptorrhynchoides. The sequence goes on from NC_092335.1 coordinate 641,887,770, forward strand.
TATGTCCCTTTCTTGGCCTTCTCTTTGGTTTTGATTTCTTCAACAAATCTGATTTGATATGTTTGAATTCTCCTAGATAACTCGAGAACAAGTATTTCTGCATTTTATAAATGATTTTAATAATTTTAGATATCTCTACTTATTCAGACATAAGATAATGCCAAACACACACAAAAAAAAAAAATTATATGTGATGAATTATATATTTTTTGTGTGTGTGATTGAATGATAAAATGAATGATCAATGATACCTTCATCTTTCATCATTTATCATTCATCATTTTATCATTTTATCATTCATCATTCATCATTCATTGTAACGACCCAGATTTTTCCGATCGTTTTATACTTATGAGATTAATATTTACATAAAATAAACCTTACCAACTTGATAAGCAATCCAAACTGGTGAGAATTATGTTTTTGAAAAGAGTTTCACACAACGTTTGACCGTCCAATTTGACCGATGATATCACGAACTATATAACGCACGATAATTATACGATTATGTATATGTACATATCTATACATATTTAACATGATTTAAGGATGGTTTAACATTTCATTGTGAACTAACAACAATGAGTTATAAGTATACTTTGAGACCACTAACTTAAGTTTTCAAAACGATAACTATATGTAACGTTCTTTGACATATATACTTACAATCTATAATGTGTTGGTGATCTATGTCACCAATATGATTTAAGTGTAATGGGATTAATTTGTAACCAAAATAATCTTGATAAATATCGAACAAGTTTGGGGAAGTGTGGAGTGCACACTTGTTTGAACTTATCTTGATTATGACGGGGGTTCGGGGGCAGTGCCCCCGATAAGCGGGGTCCAAGGGGTGGCAACCCCTGGCGGGGTCCAAGGGGCAGAGCCCCTGGCTGGGGTCGAGCTGCCAGGTCAGCTTGGAAATTTTTTTTTGGGCTAACATTGCTTTATTAAAAATGTCTTAAACTTTTATTTTGGCCCGGTTTGACCCAAAAATAAAAGCCCAGTTTTGAGCCTCTTTTACAGTTATAAACCCGTCCATATTTGAATTCTCGTTCCGATTCCTCAAAATTTCTACAGGTATATCTAGGGTATATGTAACCGTATCATACCCAGCTTCTATACGTATTTACTATTGGTATATACCAACAATAAACTTCAATGATCAGCCACTAGACATGATGTTACATGTGGGAACCAGCCATTTAACCTCATGTGTGACTTTTGTGCAAGAAAACAAACTAAATCTCCTATATATCCATCCCATAATCATGCTATTTTGCACACACACACATACAATTCCATTTCCAATTTTCTTTCAAGTTAATTCACTCCCTAATCTCTCTTCATTTACCTACTCAAGAACGTATCAATATAGTCATCCGATTTCAAGGAGATTACTTCCAATCTTTCAATCCCACTCCACCACTCTTTTGATTCCAAGATTTTTCTTTCCTTTTCCAGTAGCTTTGTCCAAGTAACTTGAGGTAGTAACCTTATTCATAACCTTATTCGATTCATATTTATATAGCTATCTTATTTTGTGTTGTAAAATTTTAACAACAAGAACATAGTTTGAGTGATTTCAAACTTGTTCGCAAACTAAATAGATCCTTCTAATTTGATTTTAAAAACACTTCAAGACCTGTAATATATCATATTATGACAAAATCGGATTAATCATATCTTGGCTAATTAACATAATATTTAATATATTTACTTATGATTTGATTTTATATATTTCAGGACCACCCGTAAACAACACGAGAAGATTAATCATAAGACCTCATGATTGTACGCAACACGTCATTTGACAACACGGTACTTTATGTACGCAACACGTCACTTGACAACATGGTACCATGGGTCGAGATTAATTCTGATCAATACGAATACGATGGGGTCTTTATTTATTTTATTTAAGCAACTAATTGTGGACCACTAACATCGGACTGCTAACTACGGACTAAGAAAATATTAAAAGTATTAAAAGTATATATATATATATATATATATATATATATATATATATATATATATATATATATATATATATATATATATATATATATATATATATATAACGATTACTTAAAAAGAAAATATGTTGATATATTATATATATGGTTAGGTTCGTGATATCTATCGGAGACCAAGTCGAGTTAAATACCTTCAAGACAAAGGTGAGTATATAGTCCCACTTTTAAACTCTAAATATTTCGGGATGAGAATACATGCATTTTATGATTTACGTTATGGACACAAGTGATTAAAAATATATATTCTACGTTGAGTTGTACCACTGGCATACTTCCCTGTAACTTGGTAACTACTATTTACATGAGGTATTGTAAACGCGAATCCTGTTGATAGATCTATCGGGCCTGACAACCCCAACCGGACTGGACGACCAGTATTCAACGGTTGCACAGTACTTCGTTTTGGTGACTACACTTGGTACGGTGTAGTAAGATTTCATAATAAAGGGAATATGCGACGTTGATTAAATGTTAAGTATGGTTATCAAGTGCTCAACAACTTAGAATATTTTTATTAGAACGTTTATATATGAAATCTTGTGGTCTATATTTATAACGCTGCCGGCATTAAACCTATATCTCACCAACTTTATGTTGATGTTTTAAGCATGTTTATTCTCAGGTGATAACTAAAAGTTTCCGCTGCAACATGTTGAATTTAAGCAAGATCTTGAGTATGCATATTTGTGTCAAAAATAAAACTGCATATCGGAGGATTTGTAATGTAAAATATGTTGGAAGTCATATTGTTATTATCACATGTAAAGTTTGTAAGTCTAAGATTATCGCTAAACGATAATCATTATTAAGTTGTTTAAACCTTGTATTTGTAATAAAAGCTATGGTTTGTATTGTAAAAACGAATGCAGTTTTTGAAAAATGTCGCATATAGAGGTCAATACCTCGCGATTAAATCATATGTTATTGTATTCGTCCTTATGGTTAAGGTCGGGTTATGACATTCATCATTTATCATTCATAAATTTATGATTTATCATTAATTTTTCTCATTCATCATTAACAGACTTTATATTCATTTTGTTATTTAATTTTCTTACCAAACCATCAGGAGCAAGTCCATACTTCTCATCAGTTGGCATATCCAAGTAGCTATGGTCTATTATATTAATATCTGAGCTTGTTAGATTGAAGCACAATAAGAAATTTAGTCCACTAACAAATACTGGGAAGAAAACCTACATTTTACAATGATAAATTTTGCATTAGTTAATATGTTTCATTAAATATTAATAATTTGTTAACATTTTTTACATCAATTTATCATACCATTTCTACTTCAGGAAATTTGTAATCTATATCATCACATGTTGTCTGGTGAACAATTTTTTCTCTGAATTTGGCATATGTTTCTTCCTTATAAGCACGCAAATCGAACATATCTTCTGTCTTCACAGTTTAAACAATTTATATGCTGTTAGTACATAATCATTTAGTTTTTTATTTTAAAAAGTTTTTTAATGACATACCAAAATTTAAGCTGGAAACATATATCTTGTCGCTTTGTGTTTTGTATACAATTTTGCTTCCATGTTCAATATTGCTGACCAGCAGTCAATGACTGAGTTTGATAAGTCCGTTTGATGAAGTAGGCTTGCAATCTCATTCCTGTTTAGTAGTTTTCCGCTCATGCAGCTGAATACAACTACCCTGTTTTGAGTTAAATAATCATTATTACACAGTAAATAAACATCAAATTATCAAATTCTAAATTTCATAAATGTATGTAATTTTTTGTCACAAATATGATTAATGACAAACATAGTGAATGACAAACATGATGATCGACAAACATGATGATTGACAATCATGATGAAATGACAATCAAGGTCAATGGCAAACATGGATGAATGCCAAACATGATGAATGACAAATTTTTATTCTTTTAATGGCAAACATGATGAATTATAAATATAATTATTTATGAAGAATATAAATTATAAATATGATTTATGAAAAATAACATCATTAATCATAATCTATTTTTTATATACTTACTCTGGTGCATCAGCAAAATAGTACATGAATGTTGAGATTTTTTTTTCCATTTGTGTGAGCTCACTCTTGTGATCAACTACAATTGCATTCCATGGTGTTAATATGATGTCATCATCTTCGGATTCAGTCAAAAGTTTGAATGATGGAGTTTCTATTCCATCCAACGATTTCTTTTTTAATCTTAATTCAGATTCAGCTCTTGGCTTTATATTCATCTCAGCATACAAATTTCTAGGTTTCAAAGCAGATTTATTTTCGCCATTATTGCTGATCTGTAGTGAAGTAGTTGCAGTTGTTTGTTGTTTTTGTTTAGAATCTTCTTTTGTTGCAGGGTCTTTTCTTTTTGTTGCCTCAGATTCTTGCTTGAATAAACTTGTAAATTTTCTTTCAAGTTCATCAATATCCTTATTGTTTGGATACATCTTTGTTGCTTTTGTTAACACACTGTTAATTGCATTTGTTTCTTCAACTATGCGTCGATACCTCAATTCTAAACACTTAAGATAGTCTTGTAAATTTTATATTTTATCAATCATAACATTCATTAAACAGTTTTCATTCATCTCAAAACAGCCACAAATCGTCAGAAACAAATAATTGTTTTTATTTTTGTCAAACTGATAAAATATTAATCAAACATTTAACATTCATTAAAAATCATATACACAAAATATACCTCTGCATTGTTTGGTATTTTGAGGTTTATTTATTTTTGTTTCTCTTTTTCTTGAAAATCATCACTGACAGTTTTTTCTTTTGCCTTCACAATTCTTCCTTCACCAAATTCTCCTTTCTTCATTTCTACATCAATACTTCTTTTTATTTCTTCTGCTGTCCATCGCTCAATCACATAGATATTTTTATTTTTCAAGAAACCTTCACATTCTACTCTTTCTAGATACAACAGCTACAATCAAAGAATAAAGTACAATTTTTTTTTATTGTATTTAATATAAAGAATAAGTTTAATTTTAACAGTAAAATATATATGAATTTGTACTTACAATTAGGACACTTAACGGTCCAGAATAATACTGTCCATTTTGTCCTCTGTCCCATCCCTTCTTGCTTTGCAGTAGACATTCATATATGTATCCACACCAATCAACCTTCGATACATCTACCTCATTTGTAATACATGGCAAGAACTTCAAATTACATGTTCCACATTTGTTAGCTTCTGCCATACAAGTAGCAAAAAGAACAAGGAAGTTCAAAATAAACTTTCTATCTGCATTTTTTCTTTCCTTCATATATTCAACAACATCTGTTGAATGTATGTCTTGATGGTTCTTAAACTGTTTCCTCCATGAAATAGTCACCGGATCAATTGGATTGCTTCTTTCCACGTATTTAATCTTCAATCCTTTCATTGGTACACCTAAGACTTCATGCACTGTTTCTTTTGTGATTTTAATTAAACCATTCTTAATATTTAATGTTGATGAACATTCATCAAAGTTGTTTACTAGATAGTAACCAAGTTTCATCTGATTTTCAAAGAACTTCATTTCTAGAATTGACCCAAATCCAATCTGCCTTATCTTTTCTTTTTGAATGTCATTCATATTCTGTATCGCTATGTATAAACATTTTGGTGATGATCTTGACCTTATAATTTCATCTTCTTCGTGTTTAATAACTGCTTATTATATTATTATAACAACTACATCAGTTATTAGATTTTTTAAATATAAAAATCAAAGTAAATTAATTTTTTAAATTTTTTTAAGATGAATGTTACCTTTTTCTTTAGAAGCTTTGAATGATGGGGTTTCAAAATCATCATCCGAATTGTCTTTGGTTTTTGATCTACTTGTGCCTTCACCAAACGTATTAATTTTCCCATCCAAACTTTTTTCAACTCTCCCATATTTTGGAGTACCTTAATTACTGCATTTTCAACAAGCTTTATATCCTTTTTATTCAATGCATGTGTCTTTCTTACATATTTTCTTTTTCCGTCTTTCTTAAACTTTTCATGTTTATCCTTCTTTTTCAATTTCTGTTTTTCTTCAATCTCTGCAAACAGTTATGCAATCATTCATCATAAGCTATTTTACATAAAAGTTTATAATTATGTATTCATCTAAGTATATCATTCATCTGCAATTTTTTATAATTCATCATAACTATAGTCATTTTTTCAACATCTAACATTCGTATTTTTTATTATTCATCTTCATGAAACATGTAATCTAATGATTGTATATATTTGTTGTCCTTCATTATAAAATGTAAGCAGTTTAATGTATTTTTTTATCATTCATCATGTACTTTTTATCATTCATCATAAACTATAACCATTAACATGTATTTTTTTTTTTACCATTCATCATGTATTTTTTTTATCATTTATCATTAACTATTATGATAGGCAGTTTTTTTAAAATAACACATTCTTATTTTCTATCATTCATCACAATATAACATGTAAACTATTATTTGTACATTTTTTTTTCATTCATAATATACTATACTCATTTTTGTGTTATTTTTTCTATCATTCATCATTTAACATTTATGATATTCAAACATCAGCACAATGCATAAATATAACATTCATATTTTCATCATTCATTTCAGTTTATATCATATTCATCATCTACTAATCAATCATGTAACAACTAAAATAACAATCATCCTAATTAATACATCATTCATCAGTTTAATTATTCTAAACATTTTCAATTTCATTCATCGATATCAGATTTAAACCATATTATCCTATTATTGAATTTCATAATTTCAATTTTCATTCATCGATTTAATTGTAACTACTTTTCAGAATTTATAAATCACGTAATAAATAAAATGTTACTTTTATCGTACCAGCATCATGAATTTCGTTTGATTTTCTCTTATTATTTTTATCTCTTTTTTTTCCGTTTTTTGGATGCATCTTCCGCCATTACGTGATCTTGTTATCAAGTTTTATGTTAGATTCTTCTTCAATCTCAGCTTGTAATCTTCTTTTAATGATCGATCTTCAGTATATTGTTGTTAGAATCGTCGGTTTTTTTTCGAATTTGTTAGCTTCGATTTCGTGGATCTGATATTTGTTCGTTCATCGTTTTAGGGTTTTTGTTGTTTTCAGCGTTTTTTCTTTTCTGTAATTCGTATTTTGTAAATGATGATTTTACCCCTCCGCGTTATTTTTAGTTTTATGTTAATTTGTGGTCCACATTTACTTATTCAGTTTGTACTCGTTTTAAGCTTAGCCACGGATCGTGTCCCTATATATATATATATATATATATATATATATATATATATATATATATATATATATATATATATATATATATATGTGTGTGTGTGTGTGTGTGTGTGTGTGTGTGTGTGTGTATATATATATATTTTAAAGCTAAAAAATTAATTGATTAATTTGTACCAATAATCGCTATCACCATTAATTTAATAAAAAAATAAATCAAAATACGACAAATTTGATCGATTTTACCGACTTTATGTTTTTTCTGAATTTTGACCGAATTCCATTTTTTTCAACTTTGACCCGAATTTTAACCGTTGAGTGTTATATTAGACGGTTTTCATCGAGACGGGATGAGCTAATCACCAAACGTCACAACGGGCGTCGCAACGGTTCGAGGCGGGGTGTTTTACAACAATGCTTATATTTATATTTATTATACACTTTTATACTGTATAAAGTATTATAATTTAATTTCTGTTACTCTTAAAAAATAAATAAAAATCACAAAAAATATACTGAAGGTTACTTAGTAAAAAGATTATGTAAATTAGTTTTGTTACGAGACACCACTCGCATACACATAAAAAAAACTATTTTAAACTAAGAGTTATTAAATAGCATAATAATAAATGTGCAATGACTCGTGAAATTACGAGTTTTATTCAAACGAAACAATTTAATGACATATTTTATATATTAAGTGAACGTAAATGCTAAAGTCATTTAGTTTAATAACCCGTGAAACCATAGATTACGACTAAGAAAATTGTATTTATATTTACAAACATATTGATATACTTAACTTGGTCAGAATATATAAACTACATTTATTCTCCCACGTCATTCTTCCAATTTTCATCACAATTACTATTTCCTTGTCATAAAAGCCTACATTATAACATTTTATTGAGACATGTATTTCGTATACAAATGTAACGTAAATAATCACGTAAAAAGAACCCATATTTGAATAATAATAATATAATAATAACATAATTTACTCTAAAATTAAGTATTTATGTTTTAAATAATAATGATTAGTAATAACAAATGTCTCTTTAATTTTTTCTATATTTAAGATACAATTATTATATGAAGTTGTACAATATGCTTCAAAGTTTATACATGTGTTCATGAAGTGAGTTGTAAAAATTGTACAATTTATTATAAAGTTTATACATATGACCATGAAAATGTTTTATCATAAGGTTGTACATAATACTTCAAATATTATACATATGGTCATGGAGGTGTTTTACCATAAAGTTGTACATAATGCTTTAAATATCGTACATATGATCATGGACATATTTTATCATAAGTTTGTACATAATGCTTCATATATTATACAATAAATAAGTTAATATTTATTAAATATAATTAATTTTTAATGACATCATTATGAGGAGTTTAGAAATTCTTTCTTTATTTTTAATTTTTTTTTAAAATTTGAATAATTATTATTTATAACATCATCATTTTAAAGATTTATATGATAGTATAGATATAAGTGTCCTTAAAAAATCATATTCATCTATAAAATACTAAATCATATTCATCTATAAAATACTAAATATGTGACTGAAAGCGAATCAATTTACTTTATAAATTGCAACCCGTGACGAGGTTGGTGCCAAACAATGATAGATGTTTCATGTTTTTGGGATTTTGCCTAACAATGTTACTACGTACTATGTTAGTGTAAAAGGCTACCCATTTACTTTCAAAGTTATATATGATTCTTATGCAACAGTTTAAATAAGTTCACTGAGTTCGTTTTTTTTTTATAACATTTGTGTTAGTATGATGATTTTAAGTACTCAAGTGCTTACTTCCCTAAGTGTTAATACTAGTTTGACCTAAAATTACTTTTCACATGTGATTAACTTTAAAAGACTTTCGTCAACACTAAACACAAGTGCTTAAGCACTAATTTGACCAAAACTAGTGACAACGTCACATTTGACCCAAAAGGTTCTTGACCCAATTTGATACAAGTCAAAAACACCCATAATCACTAATGGCTAGTGATTTTGATCCTAATACACCAATTTAACACAATTAATCAACACCAAGTACTTATGTACTTATCTTTCTGAAAATCAAATCATGAACCCTAATTTTGAACCATTTCAAGTCATTATCTAATTTGACCCAACACATGTTCTTATGAACATCTTATAAAACAACAAACAAGTTAATAGTGATTAACACCCAAAATCCAAGACTAAATTTTTCAAATTTGTAACCAAACCCTAAACCCATAACATTAGGGTTTATACACCCAAACTTACACCAAAACCCTCAAATTTCAAAGGAAATGAGGTTTGTAACCCGACACTAACATAAACCTTAACCCAAAGTCGAAATTAAACAACAAAATCTGAATTACGGTTTTACCTTAACACCAAGACAAAGGTAGATGGCTGGAACACTAAGCTTGCACTAAAACGAGTTGATTTAGTCATCTTCTTCACACTTTGGGGTTTTCTCTCACTAGAACTCCTTTCTCAAACTTGGGGTGTTTGAAGGTGAGAGAAATAAAGAATGAATCCCCAGATTTTAAATTTTCGTCCTTGCAAAATTGCACACAAGCCCCTCATTAAATTTAACAAAATTGCAAAACAGTCCAGGTCTGCCCACTATATTGCGCGTCGCTCAAATATACAGTGCGACACGCCATATGCCTGGTTTCTGAATCAGGGTCTTGCATAAATCCTGAATTCTGTTGAGCCACTTGAGTATCTAGATATGTATGATCTAACAAATCCAACTCAAAGCAGTTGGTTCATTTCTACAAACTTATAAAATCTTACCCGTAAGGGGATAGATATTTCTTATGGACAATCGAACTTCAAAAGGTTTTTATATAGCAAGAGTGTAGCTTTCCATTATGTGAAAACAATGGAATATTTTTTGGGAGTTGGAGGCCTTACTAAAGATTTCAGCAATGGCATCATCTGTAAGCCCCTGTAACAAAAGTACGAAACCTAGATTATTGGATGTTTACTTTTGTTATGGAAGATGTTATTATCGACAACTCGAAAAGTTGTGTGTTACTTAAAAAGTGAAACTCATCAACATGTGAGAAATTGTAATGCATTTAGAACTACACGTTCAAATTTTGTCCATCATGTTGGAAATTTAGTGTAATTGATGGATTTAATATACGTTTGTAAATGAGTTAGGAGGTACCGAGTGTACACCCATTAAGTGATAGTTACCCAGACCCAAAAGTGATTTTCCATTATTTACTATCATGACTTGATCTATTCGAAATTTTGACTAAGTGTTATTGTGCTATGTCTTCTTAGTCATCAAAAATTTACCCAAGTATTTTCTGTGCTATGTCTTCTTAGTCAGCTGAATATTGGCTAAGTGTTTGGTGCTCCCTCTGAAGAGGGAGCACAAGAGACAACAAGAAAACACTTCTGAAATTTAGCTAAGTGTCTGGTGCTCCCTCTTAAGAGGCAGCACGGGAGGCAGCACGTGCTGCCTCTGAAGAGGCATCACATGCTCCTTGGAAGCACAGGAGGCAACACGGGAGGCAGCAACAAAAAGACTTGTAAAAACTTGCTAAGTGTTATGTTGGTTGGTGCTCCCTATGAAGAGGGAGCACAAGAGGCAACAAGGATTCCATGCTCCCTCTTAAGAGGCGGCAAGGAAAACACTTAGTCAACTTTTTGAGTTTTTCGTGGTGTTCAAGTTTTAGTAAAATACAGAAGGTTTTTTCTGTAACCACTTATGCTATATTTGTGGAAAGGATAACTATAGTTTATGGAAATATTATTATTTTAACCACTTTGAATATTTTGAGAGATATTTATAGAAAGTCAATCGACCAATTGATTCAAATATATCTTCTTCCATAATTATGGGTGCCTATAAATATATAGACGATTTATTCATAAGAGATACATTACGAAACCTAAATACTCTTCTGCCAAAAACAAGAACATAATCTATGTCTTATCTTATAGTGATATTTTTGTAACCCAAGTAATAAGGGTCGAATAATTATTTTCGAAAAGTGATATCACGATTCAGTGATTTATCCGATCATCGATTATTTTTACCTTACACGAAAATTTAAAACCTCCAACACATCACCTGGCCCCTAAACAGTCCTCAAAGGTCTACGCTTTTAAAGTGGTTTGGCAGGTTGGTTGTTAATTACAGCTAACATGATCTGCAACGGCTAAATTAAGGATAAATTTATTAGTGACTAATTAAGAAGGATTTTTTTTTTTTTTTTTTTTTTACAAATGGAGTACTATCTTATCAAATTCAAATACCTAGAGATACATGTTAGGATATTAGGACCCAAAACAACACAAGTGATTTAACAAGATCACTCACCGATAATAATTCTACAAGATTACTAACCCACTTAATGAACGAAATATTATAAATGCAAGAAATATAAATCGACATAAGAGATAACGTGGTTATATGCAATCGTTGTGATTGCTTTAGTCCACGGACCAACTAGAGAATGTATTTAATGAATATTTGTGGTGTGTTTACAATGAGTTACAAGAGGGTCTATTTATAGAATGGTTTAAGGAGTAAGCTAAAAAACAATTCCTCGAAGCTTCATGTGAGTTTCCTGACAGCTTCATGGAGGCTACATATGAGTTTTCTGACAGCTTCGTGGAAGCTACGTGTGAATTTCCTTACAACTTCGTGGAAGCTACATGTGAGTTTCCTAACAACTTCGTGGAAGCTTCGTGTGAGTTTCCTGGAATCTTCCTTCTAATTGTTTAAAGTTCTCCATATCTCCAACAATCTCCCACTTGGACACTTTGAACAAACCCAACCTTCGTCATCCCAAAATATCTACGATCTAACCAAGAACGTTAAACCACCATTATACCGCCAAACTCCATTTGGGACACGCACACTCAACACATACTTCGGATGAGCAGACTTTCGATACAAGGTCTTCAACACTACTTGTTAGAATTGACACATTAACTCTCTAATTCTCTAGTTGGGGTATTCTCTCATCAATTCATTAGAAGACCAATTGAGGTAATGCAAAACCTCAATTTCTCCGTCGTAACCACCTTAGTAAACATATCGGTAGGATTCTTCGTACCAAGGATTTTCTCAAAGAATAAAGTGTCATCATTTATATGTTGTCGAATAAAATGATACCTTATCTTGATGTGTTTCGTTCGACTATGAAACACCGGATTCTTCCCAAGATGAACCGCACTTTGTTTATCACAATACAAGACGCAATAGTCTTGTCTTTTACCCAACTCGCCTAAGAAGTTCTTCATCCACACTAGCTCTTTAGAAGCTTCCGCAATAGCCATGTATTCGGCTTCGGTGGTTGACAAATCAACACTCTTTTGCAATCGAGATAACCAACTAATCGCCATCTTCCCTATTGTGAAAACATAACCCGTATTGTTTTTCCCCGAATCATCACATCCACCCAAATCAGCATCCGCATAACCCCTAAGTATGAGATTATTTTTGGAGAAACACAATCCCATATTAGAAGTACCTTTCAAATAACGAAGCAACCATTTGACCGCTTCCCAATGCTCTTTCCCCGGATTAGACATATAACGACTTACAACTCCCACTGCTTGAGCAATATCGGGTCTTGTACAAACCATGGCATACATAATACTACCCACGACCGATGCATATGGAACCTTTTCCATATCCGTTTTGTCTTTTACCGTCTTTGGTGATTGACTTTTCGATAACTTAATCGTGCTACCCAAAGGCATAGAACGAGCCTTTGAATTCTCCATATTAAACCTCTCTACTACTTTCTCAATATATTTGGATTGAGACAAGTATAGAGTACCTTTCACACGATCACGTACAATACTCATGCCAAGTATTTGCCAAGCACCACCAAGATCTTTCATCTCGAATTCACGGGAGAGTAAACCCTTCAACTTGTTAATTTCGAACATGTTGGAACCTGCAAGTAACATGTCATCAACCTACAACAATAATATTATATAAGAAGACTTTAGTTTCTTCAAGTAGCAACAGTGATCCGCTTCACATCTTAAGAAACCAATCTTCTTCATAAAATCATCAAACTTCAAGTACCATTGTCGAGGTGCTTGCTTCAATCCATACAAACTTTTCTTTAGCTTACAAACCCACTTCTCTTTACCCTTTACCTCAAAGCCCTCGGGTTGCCTCATGTAGTTCTCTTCAACAAGATCACCAGGCAAGAATGGAGTCTTCACATCTAGTTGCTCTAGATGTAAGTCTTCGGATGCAACCATAGAAAGTACCAAACGGATAGTAGTCATTTTAACTATTGGTGAAAATATCTCTTTGTAGTCAACCCCTTCCTTTTGTTGAAAGCCTTTGACTACCAAACGAGTCTTGTACCTTTTTTTTTGCCATCCAACTCATTCTTGATTCTATATACCCATTTGTTTTGCAACACCTTTTTATCATGAGGTAACTTCACTAGTGACCAAGTTTTATTCTTCTTAAGTGACCCCATCTCTTCTTTCATGGCAAGCTCCCATTGTATGGGTTCTTTTGTCTTTCTTGCCTCAAAGTAACTTTCGGGTTCACCATTCTCGGTATAGAGCAAGTAGTTTGCTGATGGAAAATACCTAGGATTAGGTTTGGGCACTCTAGTCGAGCGTGTTAGTGTAGGAGTAACCGGAATGGTTAGACCGGTTTCATTTATATCCTCCTCATCACCAGAACTCGCACTATATTCGGAATCATCACTGTTTTCCGAATCATTTCCATCATTAGCATTTTCTGACGCCTCACCGTTTGTTGGCAATTCATTGTTTCTCGTACTCCCACTAGAACCTGTAAGATCATCAATAGAAACATCGTCAAAAGTAACATGACCCGGTTTAGGACTCCCCGTTTCCCGTTTGCCATAGACCGAATCTTCATCAAAAGTAACATCGCGATAACGAATTACTTTTCTAGCCTCGTTATCCCAACAGCGATAATCCATTTCATCCGACCCGTAGCCTATGAAAATACACTTATTTGACTTAGCTTCAAGTTTGTCTCTATCCGCATCTTTGGTCTTCACATATGCATTACACCCAAAGATCCTAAGATGACCATAACTCACCTTCTTACCATGCCATTCTTCCTCAAGAATTCGGAAACCCAACGGTGTTGAGGGTCCCCTATTTATCAAATAAGCCGCCGTGTTAACCGCATCCGCCCAAAATATTTTAGGCAAACCAGCATGTAGTCTCATACTCTTAGCCCTTTAATTTAACGTACGATTCATACGTTCGGCGACCTCATTGTGTTGCGGTGTCTCCGGTACCGTTTTCAACATTTTAATACCGAGCTTTGCACAATGGTCTTTAAACTCAAGACTACCATATTCCCCTCCATTATCCGACTTCAAGCACTTGACCTTCAACTTAGTCTCATTTTCTACCATAGCTTTCCACTTCACAAAAGTATTAAATACATCAGATTTAGCTTTAAGAAAATAAACCCATACCTTGCGAGTGGAGTCGTCAATAAAGGTGACATAATAGCGAGAACCTCCATGTGATTCTACATTGGTTGGACCAAACACATCCGTATGAACGAGCTCCAATTTCTCCAACTTAGGTGCATTCACTGATTTCCCAAAAGTCACCTTCTTTTGCTTCCCATAGACACAAGGTTCACAAAACGCAAGTTTTACCTTTTTCAAATCCGGAATTCTCCCACTCGAAACAAGCATCTTCATACCCTTCTCACTCATATGCCCGAGTCTTCAGTGCCATAGAGTTGATTCAAACTCAACATTAACTGTAGTAACCACCGTGTCTTCATCAAACACTTCAACCATATAAAGAGTTCCCCTTTTATGTCCACAAGCCACTACACAACTACCCTTAACCACCTTCCATTGGCAGTTTTCAAAAGTAACCGCGTTACCTTCATCATTTAATTGACCAACCTAAATAAGCTTCCTTTTCAATTTAGGAATGTACCTTACATCTTTCAAAGTCCAATTAGAACCAAGAGTAGTCTTCAATACAACATCTCCAATGCCCTCTATATTGAGTTGTTTGTCGTCCGCCAATCTCACCTTGCCTTGATATGAACGAAAATTCTTCATCATGCTTTTGACATGAGTAGTATGAAACTATGCTCCCGAATCTAAAATCCAAGACTCCATATAATTTTCAGCACTACATAAAAGTGCATCATCACTTTCCTCCGCGGTCAAGTTCACACCTTTCGCCGGACCATTTTTACAATTCCTTTGAAAGTGCCCTTTTTGATTGCAACCCCAACAAACAGCTTCACTTCTATCTTTCGATGGATACCTCTTCTTAGACTTCTTTCTACCCTTCTTTTCACCGCGATCATCCTACCACGGTTGTTGGTACTTAACAAGGAACTGGATGTCGATTCCCCGAGTTTCTCCTACGAGTATCTTCACCAAGAATCAAATCCCTTATTCCTTCAAACACTAGCTTAGTAGTTCTCGTAGAGCTACTAACTGCGGTAACCGTACCCGACCAACTTTCCGGTAATGATGAAAGCAGGATTAGTGCCTTTAACTCATCATCAAACACAATATCTACCAATGCTAACCTCGATATGATGTTGTTGAACTCGTTGATATGATCCGTTGCACTCGTACCTTCCTTTATCTTCGTATTGAACAATTGTCGCATGAGAAAAAGCTTATTAGAAGCGGTAGATTTCTCATACATGTTAGAGAGTGCTTTCAAGCAATTAAACGTCGTCTTCTCATTCACAACGTTGTATGCAACGTTCTTAGCAAGTGAAAGACGAATCGCACCCAAAGCTTGACGATCCAAAAGCGTCCAATAGGCATCACTCATGCTTTCGGGCTTGGTCTCTAACAGAGGTTGATGTAGCTTCTTTTGATACAACAAATCTTCAATTTGCATCTTCCAAAAGCCAAAGTCTCTCCCATCGAATCGGTTGATTCTAAACTTTCCGTCTTCCGCCATCGTTCCCAAAGTCGAAACCTTGAGCTCTGATACCAGTTGTTAGGATATTAGGACCCAAAACAATGCAAGTGATTTAACAAGATCACTCACCGATAGTAATTCTACAAGATTACTAACCCACTTAATGAACGAAAGATTATAAATGTAAGAAATGTAAATCGACACAAGAGATAATGTGGTTATATGCAATCGTTGTGATTGTTTTAGTCCACGGACCAACTAGAGAATGTATTTAATGAATATTTGTGGTGTGTTTACAATGAGTTACAAGAGGGTCTATTTATAGAATGATTTAAGGAGTAAGCTAAAAAACAATTCCTTGAAGCTTCATGTGAGTTTCCTGACAGCTTCATGGAGGCTACATGTGAGTTTCCTGACAGCTTCGTGAAAGCTACGTGTGAATTTTCTCACAACTTCATGGAAGCTACACGTGATTTTCCTAACAACTTCGTGGAAGCTTCGTGTGAGTTTCCTGGAATCTTCCCTCTAATTGTTTAAAGTTATCCATATCTCCAACAATACAATCCCTCTAATTGTTTAAAGTTATCCATATCTCCAACAATACATAACTGACCTAACTACTTTTAATTAAACTTCATGAAGCCATTAAACCAAATTTTTGTCCACTATGTGTTCTTTGCATAAAAACACGTCCTAAATAACTATAACAAAATGGATTTGTCACTTTTGGTCCGTATAATTTTGTCGTCAACATATGAAATCCTTTACCATAAAGACTCGTGATTCATCAATGATCAACAAATCATAACACAGTCTTAGTAAAACTTCGTCCCATCAGAGAATAAAGAGTCAAGATTTGCTAGAGGTACTGTAATAATCCGTCCACATCGAATAGAAAAAGGAAGTATCAGTCACTTATAAGTATAAGTAGTGGCTCCTGGGGATATCGGTTAGTCCACTGCTTTAGCTTGTGAGGGGCGATTATCTCTCAGTTCTGACGGGCACACACCAGCTCATCTCTTGGGCCTGATTTTAAGGGTCATTGTATAAAACAGAAAGTTGAGGGGCTTAGTTAGTTGATTTGAGGGTCGTTGTAAAAAACAAAAAGTTGAGGGGCTAAGTTTGTTGATTTCAGGGTAGTTGTAAAAAACAGAAAGTTGATGGGTTATGCAAAAAATTTAAAAAGTCTTACCTCTCGTAGTGTATTTAATAAATACGAAGTAGGAGTATCAAACAAGATGATCATCAAAATTAGATACAGATAACATCGTCTAGGTGTGGGTAAATGAATTGGGGATAGCGTCGGATTTTCATTGGCTATTTTGTGAAGGTTTTGCACCGGATTTCATGATCATGTCTAACCTGTCGATTGTGCTCGGTAAAGATCCGGCAGTTTGTTATGGTCGTACGATGGATAGAGATGAGAATATGAAAGGTAATAGACCCGTTTTTCTCTCCTTAGATACAGATAACAATAGTGTCGGTGTTGTGGAGGTGGTTAGAGGTTGTGTGGACGAAACTATTTGCTCTTCAAAGGACGTTTCGGTTAGTGAATCCAGGGTGGAGACGGCGGATGGGGTCGGGTCTGGTGGGGATGCTATGGTTGGAACAGTGGACTGCCACGAAGAGGGCTTTGATTATGAACGTGGAAATGACAAGTCTTTGGAGGTCAACACTTCTAAGTCTTTTGAGTTGGTGACCCCTCTTGTGCATTATTCTGCCACGGTGTTGGCTCATATTGATTTGGAAAATTCAGAACAAGGTGTAGATCAAGGTGGTGTGCCTGATCTTAATGTTTCTTTACATTCTGTTAATGATTTACCTTTAGTTGGGGAGAAGAAATTCACGTGCGTAGGAAAAGAGTGTGAAAGTTCTTGTCGTACAAAGTGGGATATCGCTCAAAAATGTAAACCCGTGGTGGCTTCAAAGGGTAATGGCTCCAACGTTGTCAACCGGTCGAAGACGAAGACGTCTAAATGTTCTGATCAGAAAAGGGTGACGTTCAGCCTGCAAGATGAAATGTCCCGTTCATATAGATTATAAACGTTTCATATTAATTAATTTCTTTGCGAGGTTTTGACCTCTATATGAGACGTTTTTCAAAGACTGCATTCGTTTTTAAAACAAACCATAACCTTTATTTTATTGACAAGGTTAAAAGGACACCACCTAGATTATCAAGAATTGATAATCTAAAAATATCACACTTACACACGACCAATACATATTGGTTTACAATAATAATATGTTACAACAAAGTAAATCTCGAATGCAGTTTTAAACAGTATTATACAAGCATGCTGACACCAAATCTTGTCCATATTGTAGCATGCAACAGCGGAAGCTCTTAATAATCACCTGAGAATAAACATGCTTTAAACGTCAACAAAAATGTTGGTGAGTTATAGGTTTAACCTATATATATCAAATTGTAATAATAGACCACAAGATTTCATCTTTCAATAACATACAATCTGTATAAAAATCATTCATATGTTGAACACCTGGTAACTGAAATTAACAAAATGCATATAGAATATCCCCAAAACAGAAATCCATCTGTATTAATAACTCGAATTACTAAAGCATACCATTTTCCAGTATGGGGGGAGTTAGTGCCCGTAGATCTACCTTTAGGATTCGCGTCAATTAGGGTGTCTGTTCCCTAATTCTTAGGCTACCAAGCTAAAAGGGTGATATTCGGTATTCATAATCCAACATAGAACGTAATTTCAAGTACTTGTGTCTATTTTGTAAAACCTTTATAAAACTGCATGTATTCTCATCCCAAAAATATTAGATTTAAAAGTGGGATTATAACTCACTTTCACAGATTTTTCCTTCATTGGAAATAAGACTTGGCCACTGGTCGATTCACGAACCTATAACAATATGTACATATACATCAAAGTATGATCGAAATATATTCACAACATTTTTCTTATTACGTTTTAATGATTTAAGTTTATTAAGTCGGCTGTCCTCGTTAGTAACCTACAACTAGTTGTCCACAGTTAGAGGTACATAAATAAATCAATATATATTATCTTGAATCAATCCACGACCCAGTGTATACACGTCTCAGGCTAGATCACAACTCAAAGTATATATATTTTTAGAATCAACCTCAACCCTGTATAGCTAACTTAAGCATTACTGCATATAGAGTGTCTATGGTTGTTCCAAATAATATATATACATGGGTCGATATGATATGTCAAAACATTGTATACGTGTCTATGGTATCCCAAGATTACATAATATATTAGAATATATGTATAATACAATATAAGTTAGCTAGGATATGATTAATTTAGATTTGTTACCAATTTTCACGTAATTACAACAAGCAAAATTATCCAATCTTGTTTTACCCATAGCTTCTTCGTTTTAAATCCGTTTTGAGTGATTCAAGTTGCTATGGTTTCATATTGAACTTAAGTTTATGAATCTAAATAGAAAAAGTATAAGTTTTTAGTCATAAATACAGGTTACAAGTTAATATTATAAGAGGTAGTCATTTCAGTCGAAAGAACGACGTCTTGATGACCATTTTGAAAAACATACTTCCACTTTGAGTTTAACCATGATTTTTGGATATAGTTTCATGTTCATAAGAAAAATCATTTTTCCAGAAGAACAACTTTAAAATCAAAGTTTATCATAGTTTTTAATTAACTAACCCGAAACAGCCCGCGGTGTTACTACGACGACGTATGTCCGGTTTTACGGTGTTTTTCGTGTTTTTAGGTTTTAAATCATTAAGTTAGCATATCATATAGATATAGAAAATGTGTCTAGTTTATTTTAAAAGTCAAGTTAGAAGGATTAACTTTTGTTTGCGAACAAGTTTAGAATTAACTAAACTGTGTTCTAGTGATTACAAGTTTAAACCTTCGAATAAGATTGTTTTATATATATGAATTGAATGATGTTATGAACATTATTACTACCTCAAGTTTTGTGGATAAACCTACTGGAAATGAGAAAAATAGATCTAGCTTCAAAGGATCCTTGGATGGCTTGAAAGTTCTTGAAGTAGAATCATGACACGAAAACAAGTTCTAGTAAGATTTCCACTCGAAATAAGATTGTTATAGTTATAGAAATTGAATCAAAGTTTGAATATGAGTATTACCTTGTATTATAAAGATATCTTACGGTAAATAAGAAAGATTTCTTGAAGTGGGATGATCACTCAAAATGGATTTGCAAGATTAGAAGTAAACTAGCAAACTTGGAAGTGTTGTTGGTGTGTTCTTGAGTAGTTGTTTTGTAACTTGGTTTATGTATGGATTTATGAACTAGATTGAGCTAGATTTTGATGAAGATGATGAAGAACACTTAGAACACTAAGAGAGTAATTGAGAGAGATTAATTTTATTCAAGAAAATTGAAATGGAAATGTGTTTGTGAGTCTCCTAATTCACGTGAATATGTAAGTCCCATATAGGCTCCATTAGTTTGTAATTTTGTGAGATATTTCATGCTAGATGTTAAATGATGGTTCCCACATGTGTTGGTGACTCACAAGGGCTGCTAAGAGCTGATCATTGGAGTGTATATACTAATACTAAGTACATTTAGAAGTTGTGTATTGTACGAGTACGAATACAGTTGCATACGAGTAGAATTTTTGATGAAAATGAATGAGGATGTAATTGTAAGCATTTTTGTTAAGTAGAAGTACTTTGATAAGTGTCTTGAAGTCTTTAAAAAGTGTATGAATACATATTAAAACACTACATGTATATACATTTTAACTGAGTCGTTAAGTCATCGTTAGTCGTTAAATGTAAGTGTTGTTTTGAAACCTTTAAGTTAACGATCTTGTTAAATGTTGTTAACCCATTGTTTATTATATCTAATGAGATGTTGAATTATTACATTATCATGATATTATGATGTATTAATATATCTTAATATGATATATATATATATATATATATATATATATATATATATATATATATATATATATATATTAAATGTCGTTACAACGATATTCGTTACATATATGTCTCATTTCGAAATCCTTAAGTTAGTAGTCTTGTTTTAAAATATGTAGTTCATTGTTAATACACTTAATGATATGTTTACTTATCATTTATCATATTTAAATATAGTGTATCAATATCTTAATATGATTCATATGTATTTAGTAAGACGTTGTTATAACAATAATCGTTATATATATCGTTTCGAGTTTCTTAATTCAATAAACTCATTTTTATGTATATCATTCATTGTTAATATACCTAGTGAGATACTTACTTATCATAATCTCATGTTAAACACACACACATATATATATATATATATATATATATATATATATATATATATATATATATATATATATATATATATATATATCATGTCGTTTTACAAGTTTTAACGTTCGTGAATCGCCAATCAACTCGGGTGGTCAATTGTCTACATGAAACTCATTTCAAATAATCAAGTCTTAACAAGTTTGATTGCTTAACATGTTGGAAACATTTAATCATGTAAATATCAATTTCATTTTATATATATATATATATATATATATATATATATATATATATATATATATATATATATATATATATATATATATATATATATATATATATATATGGAAAAGTTCAAGTCACTACACAAGATATGGAAGATGATCTAGTTGTGGGTGAGGAAATTCAAAGACTTTTTCAAGAGGGTACTTCCGATGGTGGTGGAGATGGAGTCTCGTTGAAGCCCCTTGTTGCTAATGGGGATGCTTCATCGTCGGGCATGTTCAAGGCTTTTTCGGTAGAAGCTACGAAAGGTTTCGAGAACCGTTATGTTGAAGGAAAGGTTCTTAGGCCCGGTTCTAATCCCAATTCGTGGAAAGGTAAAACAAAAGGTATAAAGGTTCTTGGTACCAAGTTGGCTAGATTTTTGTAGAGGGTTTGTAAGCTTTTTGTGGGACTCGTGTCAGCTTGTATCTATGTTGAAGCATAGTGTTATGTGTTTGTTCTTATGTTAGGTCGAAGTTGTAGTGTTGCATTGTTACTTTAGAGTTAGATGGTTTGTAATTGATCCATGTGGTGTTGATTGCTCGCCCTCTTCGTTTTTAGATTGTTTAGGTTTGGGTGAGTTTCTATGGTTAGGTTGTTTTATTCTTTGTTTTGTGTTGTGCGTCTCGAGTTGTATGCTCCCTCTTTGGTAATATAGTTTTCGTTATTTTGGCAAAAAAAAAAAAGAAGATCATCGCAACTAAAATGCCTAAAGGGAACCAAAAGGAGTTTACTTTACCAAAAAGTACCAAGGTACATGCTCAAAACAGTGACCTATCCCACCCATTTGCAGCACTTTCTTCTCCTTTAGTCAACTCCATTCCTACCTCTTCAACTAATACTTTAGTTAATACTCAACAAACTAAAAAAGCTTGTCATACCTCTGACTATGCACCATCATGTTCTACCTTTTTAGGAAATTATCAAAAAGTTAAAAGACTTACAAGCACATGAACCTACATCAACAGCTTTAGCTTATAAAGCAAAACCCTCCAAAAGTGATAAAAAGAAACTATTGAAATCTAAATCTGGTAACTTGGATAAGGATCCATTCGTTTCTTCTTCAAGTGTAGCTTCGGAGGACGATGATCTAAATGGGTTCACAGATTCTGCAGGGCCACAGTTACTTTCCAAACATTCAAAACAAATATAATTGCAACATTAGTTAACCCAAGTAAAGAAGGTGTATCAGTAAAGAGTTATAAATGAATGTTTTTAGCAATATGAGGGAAGACGGTGAGCCTCCTACTCCTCCAAACAAAAAGATTCAATGAGATTGGCGTCTTGGAATACGTGAGGCCTAGGTGCAGTGGGCAGGTTTGGAGGTTATTTTCATTATTTTGTATCTCTAGGTGAGGATGTTTACATGGAATCAATTCTCGGAAATGGCTAGTGGATTTGGACGGTTGGCAATGGTTCACGGTTTAATTTTTGGCAAGACTTTTGGACCTGAGGACTCTAGAAGATAGGCTTTAGTAGAGTGATTCTTGGTTCAAGATATTATCCAACTCAAGTGGATATGGAAGATTTTTGTTATTCTGAGTGACTAAGTACTACCGTTTCCTGATTTTGTTTGGTATAAATGAGCTGTTTTGATTTTGATGGATTTACTTCGGTCACGAAATTTTGGGTGGGTTATGCCACTTTCATTAGCTTCGGTTATTTACGATGGGTTTCAGGAAAGAGAATCAAAGGGATTAAATATTGGAGTTTAAATTCGTCCATGTACTAGTTGGTTCAATTGGCTCGCTTGTATTAATGCGTTATTCAATGACGTTTTCACATGATGGTTTACGATAGTCAAGAAAGTCAAAGCCAAATCGTTCGTATTGGCAATTAAAGCAAACTTGAGGTGCGCACCAATTCTACATATGGGTCTCAAACCAGTGGGTTTTGATTTAATGGTGATGTCAAGAATATAAAGAAATTTTGTTACAAACCTTTTTAGTTTTTACGTTGTTTAGACATTTAGCATCTCTTTATTGCAACATTCTTTATTGCAACATTGTAATTGTTCTTAATTTAATTTGGGCCTCTAATCCATATATGTAATGGATGTTTAGAGGGTCACAATTGTAATGGGCCTAGTCATCTTTTTGATGGCTAGCTTTTTTGGTTTATATACAAGTTCCATTGTTTTTTGCCAAAAAAAAAAAAAAAAAAATGATCGATTAATGAAACCCTAACATCAAATTAAAAGGAGACGGACTGGACAACCTTTACCAGTTTTCATTGATCGACGATCAGTACCGGTAAAGCGCTGAACCTCTATAACCTCTATGTGTAAATATAGTTACTGAATTAATTAGATGGTTTATCATACTAAGATTCATGCTTTTGTTTCAGTCATTGAATGATGAATGCTAAACTTACAGATAGATCGATTTTGTGAATTTTGATCGGCTTAACACATTACTCTATCTGTAATGCTATTCATGAAATTCATGAATATGCTAGCTAAATAACCAATATATAGCTAGTTATCATAATTAAGCAATTAGTACTTCTTGCTGGTTGATATAAATAGTTGATAGTTAATAGTTTTTTGGTTAAATCGCTTACTTTGGGCAAAGTAATTTGACATTATCAATATATCAACGATGTTTAGTTAACCTTCCACATTAAAATTTTCCCATGATTTCACAGCCCTAAATTTTATTTCATATGTTTAACACAACCCTTATGTTTAAAATATTGAAGATAGATATATTTTTATTTGTGCATAATTGGATCATATAGACGAAAAAGGTTGCACAATGCATAATTGAATTCAAATTCATATTATAATTTCTATTGTATTCTTGCATATGTCAACAGGTATATATACGTAGAGAACTAATGAGGAGAGAACTAATGAGGGATGTACGTTTACAAAATCAGTACTCGTGTATTACAGACCTTCCTGATCTTCCGTTGGAGTTGATTTTCGAGAAGTTAAACAAACAAGATGATAAGAAATCTTTTGGCCTAACCTGTCACCGTTTTCTTAAAGTTCAAAACTTAAGCCAAAAAACCTTACGTATTAGAGATTGCTTCTTTGACTTGGATTCTGTATGCTCGATAAATTGCTTAATCGTTTTTGCAATTTACAGGATCTGTCCTTGATTAATTGGTGGAAAATCTCAGATTTTGATTTAATTAAATTGCAAAAATATGGGTCTACATTGCAGTGTCTCTGTCTTTACGGATGTTCTATCACTGATATTGGGATCGAAATTCTAGCCAGATCTTGCAAATCTTTAATAGAGCTCAATCTTGCATCATGCAGATACATAACTGATTGCGGGATTAAATATATATCTCAAAATTGTCATCAACTAAGGGAACTCTGCATTAGGAACTGCACTAAAATTGTTGGTGTAGGCTTCAGAGGGTGTTCTTCTAATTTGGCTATTTTAGACGCCAGTTATTGTGCATTAAATTCTACCGGTGTTATTGATATCTTAAGTGGAGGTGGTCTTGAATATCTAAATTTTTCCTGGCCTAATTATAAGTATACTGTGAGACATGGGTTGGCAACTATCGGTTTAGGATACGGTGCAAATCTTAAAATCCTTAGCCTAAAGAAGTTCATTTACGTTGAGGACGCTGATATCATAAGCATATCAAAAGGGTGTCCATTGTTGAGAGAGTGGGACCTATCGTCATGCACTAGAGTTGGTTTGCCTGGTTGGGAATCGATTGGATTGTACTGTCACAACTTGCAGATAATACATGTGTACGATTGTGGGGAGTTTTGTGATAGTGGATTACTATGTTTGGGTAATGGATGCAAACGCTTGTCTATAATTTACATGGGAAATTGCTATAAAATTACTTCAAATGGGATATGTGCCTTTAAATTACAAAGACATGATGTGAAGATCGAAAATAGTATTTAGCCGAGTGCCAGCTTTTCCAATTGGAGGTTTACTTGGCCTTTTGCAAAATGTTTTTTACTTAATTATCGAAGAATCATAATAAGCTGAAGTTACAGAGGTAAAAAGAAGAAATATTAGCACAATTTGTATGTTTTTGGTATTTATTAAACTTGAACAGTTGTTTGGATACTTTAAGGTGTCCCTTATGGATGATTGTGGGATGTGTAATTTTGTTATGGGTCATGTTATCAACTTATTATAAGCATTTCAAAAGGGTGTCGCTTTAGGAGAACAAATGTGTGAACCTTGTGATCACAGTTTACAAAATTTAGGTAATGGATGCAAATGTCTCTCTGTTACATAGATGTTAGATTGCTGGAGAATCTCTCTCTCTAAGGTCAAATCTTTGATTATACAAAGAGAGGGTGTGAAGATCATAAAGAAAGTAATGATGAAGAATTTACCAAGTTTGTCATTTATTTTGGTATTTATAAACATGATTACGGTTTTAGTTAAAATTTAAAGGAATGTCTTATTAAGTAGAACCTGAGTACTTGAATTGATGTGTTAGATTTTAGATAGGTCCACTCTTTTACAAAGGAAGGAATAAAATATATACAAAGGTAACTATCTTCATTGATTTTCATCATTGGTTACTAGTTACTACTAAACCATGAATTATTCTGTAAAAATGATGAAAGGTTTTTGATTTAATGATATAAAGTTGTCTTTAAGATGTTCCCCAATCAAATTCTTAGGTATCATCAGGGTGTACCTCTCTGAGTTGGATTCCCGTATGGTCGACAAATTTCTTAATCGTTTTTTCAATTTACAGGATCTGTCCTTAAGCATCCCAGATTCTGATTTAATCAAATTAAAAAAATATGGGTCTACATTGCAGATTTGCAGTGTATTTCTCTTGCTTCATGTCTTCGAGTAACAGATATTTATATCAGTTGCTTCTTATTGTCCATTGCTTTCTGTTATCTGTCTTCTCGAATGTTCTATCACCTATAGTGGGATCAAAGTTCTAGCCAAATCATATAAATATTTAATAGAGGTCAATCTTGCTTCGTGTAGAGACACAACTGATTGTGGGATTCAATATATATCTAAAAATTGTCGTCAACTTAGGGCACTCTGTATTAGGGACTGCATTAAAGTTGTTGGTGTAGGCTTGAGAGGGTGTTCTTCTAGTTTGGCTCTTTTAGAGGCCAATTATTGTGCATTAGATTCTACCAGTGTTATTGAAATGTTAAGTGGAGGTGGTCTTGAATATCTAAATCATTCCTCGCCTGATAATAAGTGTACTTTGGGACAAGGGCTTGCATATGGGAAACGAGCCTTCCAGTTTCAAAGACAGGATGTGAAGATCGAGAGGAATTGGAATTATAATTCGGGGACCATAGATCTTATTCTATTAATATATATCACACGTGTGTGTGTGTGTGAACGTTCCATTTTGTAACGCTTAAATTAGATCCTATCATCTATCAATCTATCTATATATACATGAAATAAATTTGTTGGCATATAATTTCATGAGAAAAGACAACTATACTTTGACACTTTCAAAATGTGTACAATTAAGTACGATTCTCCACACTTAAAAAGGTAAATAAAGTATAAATATTTACACGTTAATTAAAAATACATAGATTATATATGAAAATTAAACTACTCAACCAGTGAAACGATTACATTAGATTCATCATATCATATATATCAAATAAAAATATTAAATATTACTAGTATGTCGACACCAGAAGATGATGGTATCAATTCTACTCGCACCCTATGCCTTGCCTATTTCTTCACAGGTATTCAATACTGAAGTGCGTCTAATGGATATTCTGACAAGTAAAAATTAAAAGATATACATAAACATCCCTCCCTCATATATACATAAGGATATTTATTTATGGAATAAACCCAAAACACCAAACCCTAAACCCTAAACCCTAAACTCTAAATCGGGCTAAATTTTACTTCACAAAACATGAAAAAAAAACGTTCACATTCTTCACGAACAATATTATCTTGAATGTTATTTTTGTCGATCGTTTTCCCGCCTAAATAATAACATTCATCACGAAGTGTCTCTTCTAAATGTTCATATTTTCGTGTGATCATGATATCGGAAGAAAAAAAATTTCAAAAAAAACGAAAAAAAAAAAAAATTGGCTTCCCCCCGCTTCCCCCCGATTGGTTACTTCCCCATTGATCCTGCCCCTATATATATATATATATATATATATATATATATATATATATATATATATATATATATATATATATATATATATATATATATATATATATATATATATATATATATATATATATATATATATGTTTTATCTTTAAAAAAAAACAATAGAGAGTTACAAAAGAACATAGATTATGATTCTGATCAAATGTTCAAAAAAAAAAAAAAATACCATATGGACGACCTCGTTGAAAGCGGCAATGGCAAAATCATGTAAAACAGATACAAAAGGATGATCAACTTTAATTGGCGATAAGTTGTCGCACATGTTGATCGCCGTAAAATATTTTTCGGAAGCTACAGGCTGTCATTAATTAAGACATCAGGATGTCTGTCTTATGTACTCCTATTTATTTGTGAAAATAAAAAGAAAAAAGGATGAATTATGTACCACCCCCTTAGCGAGCTTCTTAAACTTGAGCCAACTTTTTTTGTCCTCTTCTTTCAAGGGAACATTGTCGACATTTGGAGACTTCTTGATGTTTTCATCCAATACAGGTTTAACTACCACATTCATTTTCTTCTTGTTTACACGTACTGAAATTACATACAAAGAAACAAAAGGATGCTTCATCGGGTGATATGGTTGTTTCAAGCAGGCAACATAATTTCTAGTGTAAAACACTAAACCCCCATTATTAGGTCAGGTGTTACATACACTTAGGACCGACAAGACATTAAAGAAAACAAACAAATAACACCTTTCATACATTTTTGTTTTGTTCCCAACTTGATATTTTTCAAACTTTTCACACTTGCAAATTAGACCCCAGATTTATTGGTAATTAGAGCGAACCACATTATTCTGAATCGAAATTAATATACAAGTCATGAAAGTGTAACCAACCCTTCATATTTTTGTTGTAGCCTCTGTGTTAGAATTAGTTGTAGTGTTTTGATTAATTAGAAGTGTTGATTAGTTTTGAAGTTTGAATGTTTTGAGGGGATGTTTATAACAGAAATATTGAAGATTTGTTGTTTAGAAAGAAATGATTTTATTGATTTAGAATTGTGTTGTGAATGTGTGTTTTTGTTGTTGTTCAAATGCTAACACCTTATGCCTATTTATAGGCTTACAATGTGAGTTAAAATATCTAGATATTTTGATATAAATATCTAGATATTTTTTGTAAATAATATCTAGATATTTATTTATTAGAAATATCTAGATATTTTTATTTATAATATCTAGATATTTTTATTTATAATATCTAGATATTTTTGCTACAAATATCTATTTAACTAATTATAGAATATTCTAGAAAAACATTAATATCTTAACACTCCTCCTTAATGTTTTTCGGTGTTACTCCGAGTATGTTGCGTAAGAACTCGAACTTTGGTCTTAGTAGTGCGTTGGTGAAAATGTCTGCAATCTGTTCTTCGGTCTTGCAGTATTTTAATTCAATATCTTTCTTGGCGGAGACTTCTCGTAAGAAGTGATATTTGATATCAATGTGTTTTGTTCTACCATGAAATACTGGATTCTTTGCCATCGCGATTGCAGACTTGTTGTCGCAGAATATTTTTGTAGGTTCATCTTGTTTCTCACCCATGTCTTCCAGTATTCTTCTTAGCCATATAGCTTGATTAGCTGAGTTTGCAGCTGCTACGTACTCGGCTTCGGCTGATGATTGTGCCACCGTTTCTTGTTTCTTTGATGTCCATGAGAATACACCAGATCCAAGTGTGAATGCGTATCCGGAAGTACTTCTCATGTCATCCACCGATCCGGCCCAATCACTATCAGTGTATCCATGAAGCTTCGAGTCTATATTGGGCTTGTACCATATTTCGTAGTCCATGGTACCTTGCAAGTATCTTAAAATTCTTTTAGAAGCTCCGTAATGTATTTGAGTAGGATTTTGCATGTACCTGGATAGCAGACTCGTTGCGTACATGATGTCTGGTCTTGTTGCTGTTAGATATAGTAGACTTCCAATGAGACTTCTGAATCTTGAAGCATCCGCTTTCTCCGATCCATCTTCTTGTTTCATCTTCTCATTGGCAACTAGTGGCGTGGCTACGGTTTTGCAACCGTATAGTTTAAACTTTTTCCGGAGATTTTCCGTATATTTCTTTTGGCATATGAAGATGCCTTCATTTTCTTGACTGATTTCGATGCCAAGAAAATAGCGCATCAATCTAAGGTCGCTCATCTCGAACGTTTTCATCATGTCTTCTTTAAACTCTTGTATCATTCTCTCATTGTTTCCAGTATATATTAGATCATCGACATACAAGGAAATAATGAGAGTGTCAGAGTTACCTTGGGTTTTGATGTAGAGTGTAGGCTCACTTTGACTCCTCCTGAATCCTGAACTTGTGAAGTAGTTATCAATGCGGCTATACCAAGCACGTGGTGCTTGTTTAAGTCCATATAAGGCTTTCTTGAGCTTTAGGACTTTTTCTTCTTTTCCTTTTTGAATGAACCCTTGTGGTTGCTCTACATATATTTCTTCTTCTAGAAACCCATTTAGAAAGGCTGATTTCACATCTAGTTGGTGAATCTTCCACCTTCGTTGAGCTGCTAATGCCACAAGTGCTCTTATAGTATCCAGTCGAGCTACGGGTGCGAATGTTTCATTGTAGTCGACTCCTGGTTGTTGTGAGTAGCCTTTAGCTACTAGCATTGCTTTATGTTTTTGTATAGAACCATCAGGGTTGAGCTTTGTTTTGTAAACCCACTTTACTCCAATGATTTCTTTATTTTCTGGAGGATCAACTAACTCCCATGTGTTGTTTTTCTCGATCATTCTTATTTCTTCGTTCATAGCAGTCACCCATTTTTCATCTTTGGCTGCATCTTCATAGCTTTCAGGTTCTATAGTTGTAAAGTTGCAAGTCTCGTATATCTCTGCTAACGCTTTGACTCTTCCAGGTGTGGACTCTGGGCTTGACTCGTCTTACGCCAAAGGTAATCTTGTCGATGGAGAAGTTGGTGTAGCAGGGCTTGTTTCACCGGTACTTTCATGTTGTTCAGAATGCTCAACTTGTAGTGGTTGTTGGGCTGGAGTTTCCATAGATATCCTAGGCAGATATGTTTGTTTTTCAACTTTGTCCTTTTCCCAGTTCCAAGAAGCGTCTTCATCAAACTCCACGTCTCGGCTAATCACGATGTTATTAGTCTTCAAGTTGTAGACTCGGTAACCTTTTGATTGTGTACTATAGCCCAAGAATATTCCCTTCTCTGATTTTTCTTGGAGCTTGTGACGTTTCTCCTTAGGAACATGGATGTAGCAGATAGATCCAAATACTCGTAGATGTTTCGCTGATGGTTTCCTTCCACTCCATGCCTCTATTGGAGTCTTGTTTTCTACGGCTTTCGTGGAACATCGATTTAGTATATATACAGCCATGTATACAGCTTCAGCCCAGAAACTGTTTGGAAGGCCTTTTTCATGTATCATTGTTTTGGCCATTTCCATTACAGTTTTATTTTTGCGTTCAGAGACGCCATTTTGTTCTGGGGCATAACCAACAGTGAGTTGGCGTTTAACTCCTTCATCTTCGCAAAATTTATTGAATTGTGTAGAGGTATATTCCTTTCCTCTATCACTCCTTAGTGTTTTTATATGATGGCCACTACTCTTTTCTACGAAATTCTTGAACTTCTTGAATATAGTAAATACTTCAGATTTTTCACGCATGAAGTACACCCACGTCATTCTAGAATAGTCATCGATAAAGAGAATAAAGTACCTGTTTTGGTTAAGTGACGGGGTCCTCATTGGTCCACAAACGTCGGTGTGCACCAGCTCCAGTATACCTTTCGCTCTCCAAGCTTTGTCACGAGGGAAAGGTTTTCGATGTTGCTTGCCCATCACACAGCTTTCACACGTGTCGGTGATCTCTTCTATGTTAGGCAAGTCTCTCATCATATTCTTCTGTTGGAGGATTTTTAATGCGTGAAAGTTAAATTGGCCAAATCTTCGATGCCATAGCCATGATTCTTCAACTTGAACTTTCATGGCTGTGTCTTGGATATACTGCCAACGAAGCGGAAAGTTGCGGTTCTCCATTGGAACTTCGGCTATTAATTTATAGTTGTTTTTCTTGTCACGAATAACACATGATTTGTCTTCGAAGAGTAACGAGTATCCGTGCTCCATCATTTGGCCAACACTTAGCAAGTTACTTGCTAAGCTTGGTACTAGAAGAACGTCATTAACAGATCGAGTGGAGTTATTAGTTTGAACAGTAATTGTACCTTTGCCTTTAGTGTCAACAGGCGCTCCATTCCCTAGTTTGACGCGGGACTTTACGGAGGTGTTGATACTATCAAATAACTTTTCATCTCCTGTCATGTGGTTGCTGCACCCACTGTCGATAAACCAAGTGTCATCCCTTTGTTCATTCGCAACATGGCAGGCATAGAATAGCTGGTTTTTGTTCTCCGGTATATCTTCATTTTCTTCTGTGTAGTTAGCCCGGTGATTTTGTTTTAAACGACAATCTTTTTCTAGATGTCCAAATCTTTTGCAGTTATTGCATTGTGGCTTCCCTTTATGGAAACAATCTTTCTCCAAGTGGTTTGTCTTTTTGCAAATACCACATGGAGGGTAGCCGTTCCTTCTTTGATCGAACCCAGTTTTGGGTTTTTCTCCTCCTTTTGATTTTTCTTCAAAAATTCTTTTCCCCCCATTATTATATTTTTGAGACCGTAATTTGAGTTTAGACTGAAAGGCACTTTCAAGTGAGTTTTCACTACGCCGACTCAGTCTAGCCTCATATGCTTCAAGAGAGCCAATTAATTCTGGTACCGACAGACTCTCGATGTCTTTTGACTCTTCAATAGCAGTAATGACATGATCATATTTTTCTGTCATACTGATAAGTATTTTTTCTACGATCCTCTTATCAGTTATGTTATCTCCATAGGCTCTCATTTGATTTACTATTTCTTTAATTCTAGAATAGTAATCTTTTACTGTCTCAGTGTCTTTCATATTTAAATTTTCAAAATCTCTTCTTAGAGTTAGGAGTTTGACGGATCTCACCTTGACATTTCCTTGAAATTCTTCTTGAAGGATCTTCCACGCCTCTTTGGCTGTCGTACCTCCCATGATTAGTGGAAAGATAGACGGTGTCAAGGCTTGTTGAATGTAGCCTAGAGCTGCAGCATTTCTGACTAAATTTTTGTTGTATTTTTCTTGTTCTTCTGCGGACAGAGTTTCGACGTCTTTCGGAGTTATAAACCCGACTTCGACAATATCGCATAAGCTTTGAGCTTGCAAATATGTCTTCATTCGGATACTCCAAAAATCATAGTTGTCGCCATCAAAGATGGGGACGGGAATATTGTATGCACCAACGGTAGTCATGGTGTATTTAAACAACGCCCAATACGGCTCTTGATACCACTTGTTAGAATTAGTTGTAGTGTTTTGATTAATTAGAATTGTTGATTAGTTTTGAAATTTGAATGTTTTAAGGGGATGTTTATAAGAGAAATATTGAAGATTTGTTGTTTAGAAAGAAATGATTTTATTGATTTAGAATTGTGTTGTGAATGTGTGTTTTTGTTGTTGTTCAAATGCTAACACCTTATGCCTATTTATAGGCTTACAATGTGAGTTAAAATATCTAGATATTTTGATATAAATATCTAGATATTTTTTGTAAATAATATCTAGATATTTATTTATTAGAAATATCTAGATATTTTTATTTATAATATCTAGATATTTTTGTTTATAATATCTAGATATTTTTGCTACAAATATCTATTTAACTAATTATAGAATATTCTAGAAAAACATTAATATCTTAACACTCTGATATTCAACGCCTTCATTATATAAATTACTAGCTGCATAAATAACCAAAACAGAATAATTAAAAATGTGCAGCAACCTTCAAAAGTGTAAACGTAGTTTTGATGTTTCTATTTACCAAACACATGAATTAAAAAAAAAAAAAAAAAAACTTTCTTTATTGTAATTACAACAAATCAGGACTATCTAAATACCTTTAGAATTTTACTCCTTCCAAGTCACCACTTGGATTATTCTAATTTTATTTCTATTTCTAATTCTAATTATATTATATTATACCTTATATCTAAAAGACCTAGCACAAGTGAATAGTAACCTCAAAAGTTTTACAAACTATCCTACTCTTTTTCCTTACTTACATTTTAGTCCCAAAAATATATACAATACTTAACTTTATGATTTTTTACAAACTCATCCCAAACTTTTTACATTTTATACTTTAACCATTAAACTTCTCATTAATTATAAATCGACTACATACTTTATATACTACCTAATAGACAAAAACGATTAATAGTCACCAGGGGTGCTTTCGTTCTTTCACTTTTTTCCCCCTTTTCCACTTTTTTTTAAAAAAAGCCCCCATAGTTTGTTCAAATATTAAAATCGACCCCCCAAACAGGGAGTAAAGTGTCAAATACTCATGATATTATATTATACCTTATATCTAAAAGACATAGCACAAACGAATAGTAACTTCAAAAGTTTCACAAACCACCCCACTCTTTTACTTACTTACATTTTAGCTCCAAAAATATATACAATACTTAACTTTATGATTTTTTACAAACTCATCCCAAACTTTTAACATTTTATACTTTAACCATATTTGTATGGAAATATACTTTAACCATACAATACTTATGCTATATTTGTGGAAATATACTTTAACCATACAATACTTATGCTATATTTGTGGAAAGGATAACATTAGTTTATGGAAATATACTTTAACCATACAATACTTATGCTATATTTGTGGAAAGGATAACTATAGTTTATGGAAATATTATTATTTTAACCACTTTGAATATTTTGAGAGATATTTATAGAAAGTCAATCGACCAATTGATTCAAATATATCTTCTTCCATAATTATGGGTGCCTATAAATATATAGACGATTTATTCATAAGAGATACATTACGAAACCTAAATACTCTTCTGCCAAAAACAAGAACATAATCTATGTCTTATCTTATAGTGATATTTTTGTAACTCAAGTAATAAGGGTCGAATAATTATTTTCGAAAAGTGATATCACGATTCAGTGATTTATCCGATCATCGATTATTTTTACCTTACACGAAAATTTAAAACCTCCAACACATCACCTGGCCCCTAAACAGTCCTCAAAGGTCTACGCTTTTAAAGTGGTTTGACAGGTTGGTTGTTAATTACAGCTAACATGATCTGCAACGGCTAAATTAAGGATAAATTTATTAGTGACTAATTAAGAAGGATTTTTTTTTTTTTTTTTTTTTTACAAATGGAGTACTATCTTATCAAATTCAAATACCTAGAGATACATGTTAGGATATTAGGACCCAAAACAACACAAGTGATTTAACAAGATCACTCACCGATAATAATTCTACAAGATTACTAACCCACTTAATGAACGAAATATTATAAATGCAAGAAATATAAATCGACATAAGAGATAACGTGGTTATATGCAATCGTTGTGATTGCTTTAGTCCACGGACCAACTAGAGAATGTATTTAATGAATATTTGTGGTGTGTTTACAATGAGTTACAAGAGGGTCTATTTATAGAATGGTTTAAAGAGTAAGCTAAAAAACAATTCCTCGAAGCTTCATGTGAGTTTCCTGACAGCTTCATGGAGGCTACATATGAGTTTTCTGACAGCTTCGTGGAAGCTACGTGTGAATTTCCTTACAACTTCGTGGAAGCTACATGTGAGTTTCCTAACAACTTCGTGGAAGCTTCGTGTGAGTTTCCTGGAATCTTCCTTCTAATTGTTTAAAGTTCTCCATATCTCCAACAATCTCCCACTTGGAGACTTTGAACAAACCCAACCTTCGTCAACCCAAAATATCTACGATCTAACCAAGAACGTTAAACCACCATTATACCGCCAAACTCCATTTGGGACACGCACACTCAACACATACTTCGGATGAGCAGACTTTCGATACAAGGTCTTCAACACTACTTGTTAGAATTGACACATTAACTCTCTAATTCTCTAGTTGGGGTATTCTCTCATCAA
The DNA here is from genome assembly GCF_046630445.1 of Rutidosis leptorrhynchoides. Classification (NCBI taxonomy): domain Eukaryota; kingdom Viridiplantae; phylum Streptophyta; class Magnoliopsida; order Asterales; family Asteraceae; genus Rutidosis; species Rutidosis leptorrhynchoides. The sequence goes on from NC_092335.1 coordinate 641,923,642, forward strand.
TTCATTAGAAGACCAATTGAGGTAATGCAAAACCTCAATTTCTCCGTCGTAACCACCTTAGTAAACATATCGGTAGGATTCTTCGTACCAAGGATTTTCTCAAAGAATAAAGTGTCATCATTTATATGTTGTCGAATAAAATGATACCTTATCTTGATGTGTTTCGTTCGACTATGAAACACCGGATTCTTCCCAAGATGAACCGCACTTTGTTTATCACAATACAAGACGCAATAGTCTTGTCTTTTACCCAACTCGCCTAAGAAGTTCTTCAACCACACTAGCTCTTTAGAAGCTTCCGCAATAGCCATGTATTCGGCTTCGGTGGTTGACAAATCAACACTCTTTTGCAATCGAGATAACCAACTAATCGCCATCTTCCCTATTGTGAAAACATAACCCGTATTGTTTTTCCCCGAATCATCACATCCACCCAAATCAGCATCCGCATAACCCCTAAGTATGAGATTATTTTTGGAGAAACACAATCCCATATTAGAAGTACCTTTCAAATAACGAAGCAACCATTTGACCGCTTCCCAATGCTCTTTCCCCGGATTAGACATATAACGACTTACAACTCCCACTGCTTGAGCAATATCGGGTCTTGTACAAACCATGGCATACATAATACTACCCACGACCGATGCATATGGAACCTTTTCCATATCCGTTTTGTCTTTTACCGTCTTTGGTGATTGACTTTTCGATAACTTAATCGTGCTACCCAAAGGCATAGAACGAGCCTTTGAATTCTCCATATTAAACCTCTCTACTACTTTCTCAATATATTTGGATTGAGACAAGTATAGAGTACCTTTCACACGATCACGTACAATACTCATGCCAAGTATTTGCCAAGCACCACCAAGATCTTTCATCTCGAATTCACGGGAGAGTAAACCCTTCAACTTGTTAATTTCGAACATGTTGGAACCTGCAAGTAACATGTCATCAACCTACAACAATAATATTATATAAGAAGACTTGAGTTTCTTCAAGTAGCAACAGTGATCCGCTTCACATCTTAAGAAACCAATCTTCTTCATAAAATCATCAAACTTCAAGTACCATTGTCGAGGTGCTTGCTTCAATCCATACAAACTTTTCTTTAGCTTACAAACCCACTTCTCTTTACCCTTTACCTCAAAGCCCTCGGGTTGCCTCATGTAGTTCTCTTCAACAAGATCACCAGGCAAGAATGGAGTCTTCACATCTAGTTGCTCTAGATGTAAGTCTTCGGATGCAACCATAGAAAGTACCAAACGGATAGTAGTCATTTTAACTATTGGTGAAAATATCTCTTTGTAGTCAACCCCTTCCTTTTGTTGAAAGCCTTTGACTACCAAACGAGTCTTGTACCTTTTTTTTTGCCATCCAACTCATTCTTGATTCTATATACCCATATGTTTTGCAACACCTTTTTATCATGAGGTAACTTCACTAGTGACCAAGTTTTATTCTTCTTAAGTGACCCCATCTCTTCTTTCATGGCAAGCTCCCATTGTATGGGTTCTTTTGTCTTTCTTGCCTCAAAGTAACTTTCGGGTTCACCATTCTCGGTATAGAGCAAGTAGTTTGCTGATGGAAAATACCTAGGATTAGGTTTGGGCACTCTAGTCGAGCGTGTTAGTGTAGGAGTAACCGGAATGGTTGGACCGGTTTCATTTATATCCTCCTCATCACCAGAACTCGCACTATGTTCGGAATCATCACCGTTTTCCGAATCATTTCCATCATTAGCATTTTCTGACGCCTCACCGTTTGTTGGCAATTCATTGTTTCCCGTACTCCCACTAGAACCTGTAAGATCATCAATAGAAACATCGTCAAAAGTAACATGACCCGGTTTAGGACTCCCCGTTTCCCGTTTGCCATAGACCGAATCTTCATCAAAAGTAACATCGCGATAACGAATTACTTTTCTAGCCTCGTTATCCCAACAACGATAATCCATTTCATCCGACCCGTAGCCTATGAAAATACACTTCTTTGACTTAGCTTCAAGTTTGTCTCTATCCGCATCTTTGGTCTTCACATATGCATTACACCCAAAGATCCTAAGATGACCATAACTCACCTTCTTACCATGCCATTCTTCCTCAAGAATTCGGAAACCCAACGGTGTTGAGGGTCCCCTATTTATCAAATAAGCCGCCGTGTTAACCGCATCCGCCCAAAATATTTTAGGCAAACCAGCATGTAGTCTCATACTCTTAGCCCTTTAATTTAACGTACGATTCATACGTTCGGCGACCTCATTGTGTTGCGGTGTCTCCGGTACCGTTTTCAACATTTTAATACCGAGCTTTGCACAATGGTCTTTAAACTCAAGACTACCATATTCCCCTCCATTATCCGACTTCAAGCACTTGACCTTCAACTTAGTCTCATTTTCTACCATAGCTTTTCACTTCACAAAAGTATTAAATACATCAGATTTAGCTTTAAGAAAATAAACCCATACCTTGCGAGTGGAGTCGTCAATAAAGGTGACATAATAGCGAGAACCTCCATGTGATTCTACATTGGTTGGACCAAACACATCCGTATGAACGAGCTCCAATTTCTCCAACTTAGGTGCATTCACTGATTTCCCAAAAGTCACCTTCTTTTGCTTCCCATAGACACAAGGTTCACAAAACGCAAGTTTTACCTTTTTCAAATCCAGAATTCTCCCACTCGAAACAAGCATCTTCATACCCTTCTCACTCATATGCCCGAGTCTTCAGTGCCATAGAGTTGATTCAAACTCAACATTAACTGTAGTAACCACCGTGTCTTCATCAAACACTTCAACCATATAAAGAGTTCCCCTTTTATGTCCACAAGCCACTACACAACTACCCTTAACCACCTTCCATTGGCAGTTTTCAAAAGTAATCGCGTTACCTTCATCATTTAATTGACCAACCTAAATAAGCTTCCTTTTCAATTTAGGAATGTACCTTACATCTTTCAAAGTCCAATTAGAACCAAGAGTAGTCTTCAATACAACATCTCCAATGCCCTCTATATTGAGTTGTTTGTCGTCCGCCAATCTCACCTTGCCTTGATATGAACGAAAATTCTTCATCATGCTTTTGACATGAGTAGCATGAAACTATGCTCCCGAATCTAAAATCCAAGACTCCATAGAATTTTCAGCACTACATAAAAGTGCATCATCACTTTCCTCCGCGGTCAAGTTCACACCTTTCGCCGGACCATTTTTACAATTCCTTTGAAAGTGCCCTTTTTGATTGCAACCCCAACAAACAGCTTCACTTCTATCTTTCGATGGATACCTCTTCTTAGACTTCTTTCTACCCTTCTTTTCACCGCGATCATCCTACCACGGTTGTCGGTACTTAACAAGGAACTGGATGTCGATTCCCCGAGTTTCTCCTACGAGTATCTTCACCAAGAATCAAATCCCTTATTCCTTCAAACACTAGCTTAGTAGTTCTCGTAGAGCTACTAACTGCGGTAACCGTACCCGACCAACTTTCCGGTAATGATGAAAGCAGGATTAGTGCCTTTAACTCATCATCAAACACAATATCTACCAATGCTAACCTCGATATGATGTTGTTGAACTCGTTGATATGATCCGTTGCACTCGTACCTTCCTTTATCTTCGTATTGAACAATTGTCGCATGAGAAAAAGCTTATTAGAAGTGGTAGATTTCTCATACATGTTAGAGAGTGCTTTCAAGCAATTAAACGTCGTCTTCTCATTCACAACGTTGTATGCAACGTTCTTAGCAAGTGAAAGACGAATCGCACCCAAAGCTTGACGATCCAAAAGCGTCCAATAGGCATCGCTCATGCTTTCGGGCTTGGTCTCTAACAGAGGTTGATGTAGCTTCTTTTGATACAACAAATATTCAATTTGCATCTTCCAAAAGCCAAAGTCTCTCCCATCGAATCGGTTGATTCTAAACTTTCCGTCTTCTGCCATCGTTCCCAAAGTCGAAACCTTGAGCTCTGATACCAGTTGTTAGGATATTAGGACCCAAAACAATGCAAGTGATTTAACAAGATCACTCACCGATAGTAATTCTACAAGATTACTAACCCACTTAATGAACGAAAGATTATAAATGTAAGAAATGTAAATAGACACAAGAGATAATGTGGTTATATGCAATCGTTGTGATTGTTTTAGTCCACGGACCAACTAGAGAATGTATTTAATGAATATTTGTGGTGTGTTTACAATGAGTTACAAGAGGGTCTATTTATAGAATGATTTAAGGAGTAAGCTAAAAAACAATTCCTTGAAGCTTCATGTGAGTTTCCTGACAGCTTCATGGAGGCTACATGTGAGTTTCCTGACAGCTTCGTGAAAGCTACGTGTGAATTTTCTCACAACTTCATGGAAGCTACACGTGAGTTTCCTAACAACTTCGTGGAAGCTTCGTGTGAGTTTCCTGGAATCTTCCCTCTAATTGTTTAAAGTTATCCATATCTCCAACAATACAATCCCTCTAATTGTTTAAAGTTATCCATATCTCCAACAATACATAACTGACCTAACTACTTTTAATTAAACTTCATGAAGCCATTAAACCAAATTTTTGTCCACTATGTGTTCTTTGCATAAAAACACGTCCTAAATAACTATAACAAAATGGATTTGTCACTTTTGGTCCGTATAATTTTGTCGTCAACATATGAAATCCTTTACCATAAAGACTCGTGATTCATCAATGATCAACAAATCATAACACAGTCTTAGTAAAACTTCGTCCCATCAGAGAATAAAGAGTCAAGATTTGCTAGAGGTACTGTAATAATCCGTCCACATCGAATAGAAAAAGGAAGTATCAGTCACTTATAAGTATAAGTAGTGGCTCCTGGAGATATCGGTTAGTCCACTGCTTTAGCTTGTGAGGGGCGATTGTCTCTCAGTTCTGACGGGCACACACCAGCTCATCTCTTGGGCCTGATTTTAAGGGTCATTGTATAAAACAGAAAGTTGAGGGGCTTAGTTAGTTGATTTGAGGGTCGTTGTAAAAAACAAAAAGTTGAGGGGCTAAGTTTGTTGATTTCAGGGTAGTTGTAAAAAACAGAAAGTTGATGGGTTATGCAAAAAATTTAAAAAGTCTTACCTCTCGTAGTGTATTTAATAAATACGAAGTAGGAGTATCAAACAAGATGATCATCAAAATTAGATACAGATAACATCGTCTAGGTGTGGGTAAATGAATTGGGGATAGCGTCGGATTTTCATCGGCTATTTTGTGAAGGTTTTGCACTGGATTTCATGATCATGTCTAACCTGTCGATTGTGCTCGGTAAAGATCCGGCGGTTTGTTATGGTCGTACGATGGATAGAGATGAGAATATGAAAGGTAATAGACCCGTTTTTCTCTCCTTAGATACAGATAACAATAGTGTCGGTGTTGTGGAGGTGGTTAGAGGTTGTGTGGACGAAACTATTTACTCTTCAAAGGACGTTTCGGTTAGTGAATCCAGGGTGGAGACGACGGATGGGGTCGGGTCTGGTGGGGATGCTATGGTTGGAACAGTGGACTGCCACGAAGAGGGCTTTGATTATGAACGTGGAAATGACAAGTCTTTGGAGGTCAACACTTCTAAGTCTTTTGAGTTGGTGACCCCTCTTGTGCATTATTCTGCCACGGTGTTGGCTCATATTGATTTGGAAAATTCAGAACAAGGTGTAGATCAAGGTGGTGTGCCTGATCTTAATGTTTCTTTACATTCTGTTAATGATTTACCTTTAGTTGGGGAGAAGAAATTCACGTACGTAGGAAAAGAGTGTGAAAGTTCTTGTCGTACAAAGTGGGATATCGCTCAAAAATGTAAACCCGTGGTGGCTTCAAAGGGTAATGGCTCCAACGTTGTCAACCGGTCGAAGACGAAGACGTCTAAATGTTCTGATCAGAAAAGGGTGACGTTCAGCCTGCAAGATGAAATGTCCCGTTCATATAGATTATAAACGTTTCATATTAATTAATTTCTTTGCGAGGTTTTGACCTCTATATGAGACGTTTTTCAAAGACTGCATTCGTTTTTAAAACAAACCATAACCTTTATTTTATTGACAAGGTTAAAAGGACACCACCTAGATTATCAAGAATTGATAATCTAAAAATATCACACTTACACACGACCAATACATATTGGTTTACAATATTAATATGTTACAACAAAGTAAATCTCGAATGCAGTTTTAAACAGTATTATACAAGCATGCTGACACCAAATCTTGTCCATATTGTAGCATGCAACAGCGGAAGCTCTTAATAATCACCTGAGAATAAACATGCTTTAAACGTCAACAAAAATGTTGGTGAGTTATAGGTTTAACCTATATATATCAAATTGTAATAATAGACCACAAGATTTCATCTTTCAATAACATACAATCTGTATAAAAATCATTCATATGTTGAACACCTGGTAACTGAAATTAACAAAATGCATATAGAATATCCCCAAAACAGAAATCCATCTGTATTAATAACTCGAATTACTAAAGCATACCATTTTCCAGTATGGGGGGAGTTAGTGCCCGTAGATCTACCTTTAGGATTCGCGTCAATTAGGGTGTCTGTTCCCTAATTCTTAGGCTACCAAGCTAAAAGGGTGATATTCGGTATTCATAATCCAACATAGAACGTAATTTCAAGTACTTGTGTCTATTTTGTAAAACCTTTATAAAACTGCATGTATTCTCATCCCAAAAATATTAGATTTAAAAGTGGGATTATAACTCACTTTCACAGATTTTTCCTTCATTGGAAATAAGACTTGGCCACTGGTCGATTCACGAACCTATAACAATATGTACATATACATCAAAGTATGATCGAAATATATTCACAACATTTTTCTTATTACGTTTTAATGATTTAAGTTTATTAAGTCGGCTGTCCTCGTTAGTAACCTACAACTAGTTGTCCACAGTTAGAGGTACATAAATAAATCAATATATATTATCTTGAATCAATCCACGACCCAGTGTATACACGTCTCAGGCTAGATCACAACTCAAAGTATATATATTTTTAGAATCAACCTCAACCCTGTATAGCTAACTTAAGCATTACTGCATATAGAGTGTCTATGGTTGTTCCAAATAATATATATACATGGGTCGATATGATATGTCAAAACATTGTATACGTGTCTATGGTATCCCAAGATTACATAATATATTAGAATATATGTATAATACAATATAAGTTAGCTAGGATATGATTAATTTAGATTTGTTACCAATTTTCACGTAATTACAACAAGCAAAATTATCCAATCTTGTTTTACCCATAGCTTCTTCGTTTTAAATCCGTTTTGAGTGATTCAAGTTGCTATGGTTTCATATTGAACTTAAGTTTATGAATCTAAATAGAAAAAGTATAAGTTTTTAGTCATAAATACAGGTTACAAGTCAATATTATAAGAGGTAGTCATTTCAGTCGAAAGAACGACGTCTTGATGACCATTTTGAAAAACATACTTCCACTTTGAGTTTAACCATGATTTTTGGATATAGTTTCATGTTCATAAGAAAAATCATTTTTCCAGAAGAACAACTTTAAAATCAAAGTTTATCATAGTTTTTAATTAACTAACCCGAAACAGCCCGCGGTGTTACTACGACGACGTATGTCCGGTTTTACGGTGTTTTTCGTGTTTTTAGGTTTTAAATCATTAAGTTAGCATATCATATAGATATATAAAATGTGTCTAGTTGATTTTAAAAGTCAAGTTAGAAGGATTAACTTTTGTTTGCGAACAAGTTTAGAATTAACTAAACTGTGTTCTAGTGATTACAAGTTTAAACCTTCGAATAAGATTGTTTTATATATATGAATCGAATGATGTTATGAACATTATTACTACCTCAAGTTTTGTGGATAAACCTACTGGAAATGAGAAAAATAGATCTAGCTTCAAAGGATCCTTGGATGGCTTGAAAGTTCTTGAAGTAGAATCATGACACGAAAACAAGTTCTAGTAAGATTTCCACTCGAAATAAGATTGTTATAGTTATAGAAATTGAATCAAAGTTTGAATATGAGTATTACCTTGTATTATAAAGATATCTTACGGTAAATAAGAAAGATTTCTTGAAGTGGGATGATCACTCAAAATGGATTTGCAAGATTAGAAGTAAACTAGCAAACTTGGAAGTGTTGTTGGTGTGTTCTTGAGTAGTTGTTTTGTAACTTGGTTTATGTATGGATTTATGAACTAGATTGAGCTAGATTTTGATGAAGATGATGAAGAACACTTAGAACACTAAGAGAGTAATTGAGAGAGATTAATTTTATTCAAGAAAATTGAAATGGAAATGTGTTTGTGAGTCTCCTAATTCACGTGAATATGTAAGTCCCATATAGGCTCCATTAGTTTGTAATTTTGTGAGATATTTCATGCTAGATGTTAAATGATGGTTCCCACATGTGTTGGTGACTCACAAGGGCTGCTAAGAGCTGATCATTGGAGTGTATATACTAATACTAAGTACATTTAGAAGTTGTGTATTGTACGAGTACGAATACAGTTGCATACGAGTAGAATTGTTGATGAAAATGAATGAGGATGTAATTGTAAGCATTTTTGTTAAGTAGAAGTACTTTGATAAGTGTCTTGAAGTCTTTAAAAAGTGTATGAATACATATTAAAACACTACATGTATATACATTTTAACTGAGTCGTTAAGTCATCGTTAGTCGTTAAATGTAAGTGTTGTTTTGAAACCTTTAAGTTAACGATCTTGTTAAATGTTGTTAACCCATTGTTTATTATATCTAATGAGATGTTGAATTATTACATTATCATGATATTATGATGTATTAATATATCTTAATATGATATATATATATATATATATATATATATATATATATATATATATATATATATATATATATATATATATATATTTAAATGTCGTTACAACGATATTCGTTACATATATGTCTCGTTTCGAAATCCTTAAGTTAGTAGTCTTGTTTTAAAATATGTAGTTCATTGTTAATACACTTAATGATATGTTTACTTATCATTTATCATATTTAAATATAGTGTATCAATATCTTAATATGATTCATATGTATTTAGTAAGACGTTGTTATAACAATAATCGTTATATATATCGTTTCGAGTTTCTTAATTCAATAAACTCATTTTTATGTATATCATTCATTGTTAATATACCTAGTGAGATACTTACTTATCATAATCTCATGTTAAACATATATATATATATATATATATATATATATATATATATATATATATATCATGTCGTTTTACAAGTTTTAACGTTCGTGAATCGCCAATCAACTCGGGTGGTCAATTGTCTACATGAAACTCATTTCAAATAATCAAGTCTTAACAAGTTTGATTGCTTAACATGTTGGAAACATTTAATCATGTAAATATCAATTTCATTTTATATATATATATATATATATATATATATATATATATATATATATATATATATGTATATATATATATATATATGGAAAAGTTCAGGTCACTACACAAGATATGGAAGTTGATCTAGTTGTGGGTGAGGAAATTCAAAGACTTTTTCAAGAGGGTACTTCCGATGGTGGTGGAGATGGAGTCTCGTTGAAGCCCCTTGTTGCTAATGGGGATGCTTCATCGTCGGGCATGTTCAAGGCTTTTTTGGTAGAAGCTACGAAAGGTTTCGAGAACCGTTATGTTGAAGGAAAGGTTCTTAGGCCCGGTTCTAATCCCAATTCGTGGAAAGGTAAAACAAAAGGTATAAAGGTTCTTGGTACCAAGTTGGCTAGATTTTTGTAGAGGGTTTGTAAGCTTTTTGTGGGACTCGTGTCAGCTTGTATCTATGTTGAAGCATAGTGTTATGTGTTTGTTCTTATGTTAGGTCGAAGTTGTAGTGTTGCATTGTTACTTTAGAGTTAGATGGTTTGTAATTGATCCATGTGGTGTTGATTGCTCGCCCTCTTCGTTTTTAGATTGTTTAGGTTTGGGTGAGTTTCTATGGTTAGGTTGTTTTATTCGTTGTTTTGTGTTGTGCGTCTCGAGTTGTATGCTCCCTCTTTGGTAATATAGTTTTCGTTATTTTGGCTAAAAAAAAAAAGAAGATCATCCCAACTAAAATGCCTAAAGGGAACCAAAAGGAGTTTACTTTACCAAAAAGTACCAAGGTACATGCTCAAAACAGTGACCTATCCCACCCATTTGCATGTAACATCCCGCGTTTTTCCGTTAAATTTAATTTTAACACCGTCTTTTTTTTTTAAAACATAATCTTTCGTATTTAAATTAATAGCTTCCGTGAGTAACGTTCATTATATTCCCGCTATTTAATTTTGACATCACCCGTTTACTCGAGCGTTTTAAAATATTCGTTTGGTTAATTACCGCACCCGCTTTGAAACTTGAGGGACCAATCTCGTCACTTGGCCAAATTGGGGCAACTAGTCACCACCTCCCCACCTTCCTCACCATTCAATCACCTCCATCTCTCTCTCTTTCTCTCTAGCAAGAACACACACACAAACACCCAATTCAAACATTCATCATCTAAATTCGGATCGGGAAGCAAACTTCAAAACAAATTACATATTCGTGATCCTCTCTTCATCCTCTACATTTTGATACCAATTTCATCAAGTTTGGGTAACATTTCTAAAGCACTAAATTTCTCTAAATTCGTTTTATATACTTGAAATTGTGTTAGTTAGTGTCTATGGCTCGTGTGTAACATGAATATATGTTTTGTTTGCTCGATTTGTTGATTGGGAGTAACTAGTATGAACTTTGAAATGGGTGTGCTAAATCCTTGATTTTGGATGAGTTAATGTTGTTAGATTGTTAAAGTGTATGTGTTAAAAGTGTTAGTTACTTCATTAGCTTCGTTTTGATATGTTGGATGATGAAAAACTAGCTCAATAACATGAAATGTGTTTTTGGTGAATCGATTATCGTTTTGGTAGGAACTTGATGCGGTTGAATGCTAGTTGAGACACTTATTTGAATGTATGCTAGTTAACTAGTTAAATTGTATGCGTAAATAGCTTCGAAATGGTGTGATGTATGCTAGCGTTTGATTAGTGAATCATAAGTCTCATTTGTGTCGAAATTGATTTTGAAACGACAACGTGACTAGTGATTTTGACGTAGTAAATGTTTATTGAAACTTGGAATATGCGTCTAGTTGCAATGTATGCGTTATTACCTTCAAAACGGCATATCATTTGTATGTTAAAAGTTCCCGAATCATAAAATGCGTTTCTTTGATTTTTGGTTGAAAATGATGAACTTTGATGATGTTTTCGAGTTGGAAATTGTCGGTTATGATCTATGAAAAGTGTTTAGTTGTATTCCTTGTTAAAATACCTTTCCAACGATATAAGACACATGTTTTGGGTGTTTGCGGGTCAAGAATTGGGTTGGAAAAGGTTTTGGTTCGTGCACACTTGGAAAAACTGACCAGGATTCTCTGCCCAGGTAGTGGCGCGGCGCGCCACATCCCCGCGCGGCGCGCAGAATCACCTGGCCAGATTCTGACCTCTTGGACCCATTTCACGTGAAATGTTTGACTAGCTACCGACCTCCGATTCACATGAAACTTGTTTTAATATACTTGTATATGAATAATTAGCATAGAAAATTTGTCCGGGACCCGACCCGAACATGTTGACTTTTTCGTTGACTTTGACCAAGTTTGACTTTTAGTCAAACTTAACCAAACTTTTATACAATCATTCTAACATGCTTTTATACTTGTTTCTTGTATGAAACTTGACAACGTGATTCACATGCTATACTTAATCGAGTCGTAACGAGCCATAGGACTAATTGAACACATTTCGCCCGACCTTGTGTCGTAACCGGTTAATTGATATAACTTACTTGTTTAGGTCAAGGCTAAGCAACTTTCATGCATACGTTACTTTGTGAAGTACTTTTATACTCGTGCACTCGAGGTGAGATCATAGTCCCACCTTTTCAACAACTTTTTATACTTTTAACTTGTGGGCTGAGAAACATATACTTTGTTACATTTTGTACTACTTACTTTTATACTTTGAACACAAGTACAAGGAAAACAAACATTCCACAGCGAGTTAGAACAAAAATCCTCAATTCGATTATCATTAGTTACACTTGCAGGGTGTAAGCGAGAACTTATATTGTGTGGCCATACGGGTTTGACAAACCCTCATTACGGACGGTTCGCTACCGTCTACGGATGAAATATATTTTCGAGAAACAGTGTATGTTCTAACACTATTGTGATGGGGTTCTATGGAAGGAAACGTTAAGTCTTGATAATTGGGTGCTCGCGAACAATACTTTTGGAATGCAAACGATTATGATAATCAACGTTATGGGAATACTAAATCTTGTGGTTCAAAAACAACGTTTATTACAAACACCTATGATTTCACCAACGTTTTCGTTGACAGATTCTTCTATGTTTTCTCAGGTTCATACTTGGCTTTTTGATATATGCTTCCGCGTTCACTCATACTTGCTTGGGGTCAAGCATACATGCATACACTCTGATTATTTGCTTGGAGTCAAGATACATACATACATACATACGCTAGTGATAGCACCTTTGGATTCAAACATATTGTTTACATACTTACGCTATTTATAGCAACTGTGTTTTTAAACTAATTATGTCGCAAGTTATTTCATTCATACTTTATAACTTTGTAAACTTAAACTTGTCGATCCGTTTGTTAAACTAAACTTTGTACCTTTCAAATGAACGCGACATAATTTTGGTCAAACGAGTCTCATATAGGGACTACGACCACGCAACGGGACCTAAGTTAACGACGCCGTCAATAACGGTTTTGGTCGGGTCGTTACAAGTGGTATCAGAGCGTTGGTTGTAGGGAACTAGGACGTGCATTAGTGTGTCTAACAGAGTCGTTAGGACGCATTAGTGAGTCTAGACTACAACCGGATAGTTAGCATTTACATTCTGACATACATTTGCTATAGATAGCACTTACTTGACTACTTGTGCATTATACTTGAATCATTCTTAGGCAAACCTTTTAATGGTACCCAACCTTCATCATACGAACTCGTATTCCGCCACTTTTTGGTAACACACGTGAATTCAAGGTTTATACGCGTACGGATGACCACGACTTCGTTAGTCACTCTAGTTCGGGAATTCTGACTCCTTGGTTGTTATCCACCCCGTCTCAGCTTACTATCCACAAGTGTTGTAAAGTTACCACCACTACTCTAGATGAGTATCGTCATCACTATTTATCACTACGGTTGCGTACTACTCGTTATCATGACTCGTTACTCTTTTCATACCTAAGTACATTTTTGTCTGACTCGAACCGCATTGACGTGAATAATCATTTATACACTTCTCTCGGGGAACGCTTCCTTAGAGTTGCAGAAATTCTTTCGATTTAATACGAGTCACGTTTGAGACATCGTTACATTTTGTTCATTTTAGGTCTTCACGATGACACGAACTTGAATCTATGGAGTGATGTGGGAATGGAGGTATGAGTTAGCGTAATATAACGACACTCGATCAACGTGGTTATATTACGGTAATTCATGCCAAAGTTCTAATGACACGTGATGGTGGTTAGACTCGATCAACCTAAACACCACCATGAGCCATGTACATGACTTCATCTATTCATGTTTAGACATCTGAAAACTCCGAGAATATTGATAACAACCATACCGGGGACACACCTTCGATTTTTTTTTTGTCGAACTATACTTATGCTTCCGAATGAATTACCGATTCCTTTCGACTTCAACCGTATGTTACACGTGTATACTATCTCGTCCTCGCACAGTCTTATTGACTAACTACAATTTACTCGTTATGCTCGCATCGAGGCGGAAACTTCTCTCGCCTTACACTCGTAATTCTGGTTCAGGAAATCTTTTATTTTAAATTCTCAATGGAGAGAGACTCTTCACGTTATACTAGTATTCGCCTCGAGGGTGAATAGTCTCGACGAACGTTTCTGGAAACCGATAAATCTTCCGCGACGCGAATTTTCTTGAGAAACTTGTCCTAGCTAACGTTTTCAATTCCTAGCAAACTTGTTCTATATGCCTTAGGGAAATGTACCCCGTTTCGGATCGAGATCCTCGTTTCACTTCTAGATTTTGGAGTGCCTCACAAAAAGTCTCGGGACCACGTTTAGACATGAGTACCGCACATCAACCACAACCCGACGGACCGAGCAAACATACGATTCAAACCTTGGAAACCGTAATACGAATTTGTGTTATCAACTTCAAATTTACTTGAGAAAAGTATTTTCCTTTAACCGAATCCTCGTACTACAATGATTTTCATTCGAGTTTTAACGTCACTCCTTTTGAAACCACATGTGACCGGAAACGTCATTCTCCTTTGTCGAACCAAGTAAACGATGATCAATTCACCGGGGCTGAGGTTATTCATGAGTAACCAAGAAAATTTATTCATATTCAGGCAAAACCCTACGCGACTCGTAATCACCAAGAGCTACGCCGATGTTAGACGTAAACATTTCAAATTCCACGTGGGAAACCGCGTCACGTTAAGAGTCGCACCTTGGAAAGGTGCAATCCGTTTCGGAAAACGTAGGAAGCTAAATCCGCTTTATTTCGATCCTTTAAATTCTTGGGGTGTTTTGGACCCGTCGCTAGCCGTTTAGATTTTTCCGACTCATTTTGGGTCTCCGTTTATCCTACATTCGATGTATCAACTCAAAGACGTGTTTTGCGAAACGAGAACTTGTTATCTCCTTTGATGAACTCACTATCGACGATAAACCTCACTTCCTAGGAGGACCGGTTGAAACCATAAATCGTGAAGCCAAATCTTAAAACAACATATGATCCGGACCGTCAAGTTCGTTGAAATACCCTAGGACGTACTACTCTCTCATTCGTAGAATTTGCAACGCAAGGTTTCGAAGAAGAAGCAACAACTACTACTTCCAACTAAATTTCGGGACGAAATTTCTTTTGAGGTGTGGATAATGTAACATCCCGCGTTTTTCCGTTAAATTTAATTTTAACACCGTCTTTTTTTTTAAAACATAATCTTTCGTATTTAAATTAATAGCTTCCGTGAGTAACGTTCATTATATTCCCGCTATTTAATTTTGACATCACCCGTTTACTCGAGCGTTTTAAAATATTCGTTTGGTTAATTACCGTACCCGCTTTGAAACTTGAGGGACCAATCTCGTCACTTGGCCAAATTGGGGCAACTAGTCACCACCTCCCCACCTTCCTCACCATTCAATCACCTCCATCTCTCTCTCTTTCTCTCTAGCAAGAACACACACACAAACACCCAATTCAAACATTCATCATCTAAATTCGGATCGGGAAGCAAACTTCAAAACAAATTACATATTCGTGATCCTCTCTTCATCCTCTACATTTTGATACCAATTTCATCAAGTTTGGGTAACATTTCTAAAGCACTAAATTTCTCTAAATTCGTTTTATATACTTGAAATTGTGTTAGTTAGTGTCTATGGCTCGTGTGTAACATGAATATATGTTTTGTTTGCTCGATTTGTTGATTGGGAGTAACTAGTATGAACTTTGAAATGGGTGTGCTAAATCCTTGATTTTGGATGAGTTAATGTTGTTAGATTGTTAAAGTGTATGTGTTAAAAGTGTTAGTTACTTCATTAGCTTCGTTTTGATATGTTGGATGATGAAAAACTAGCTCAATAACATGAAATGTGTTTTTGGTGAATCGATTATCGTTTTGGTAGGAACTTGATACGGTTGAATGCTAGTTGAGACACTTGTTTGAATGTATGCTAGTTAACTAGTTAAATTGTATGCGTAAATAGCTTCGAAATGGTGTGATGTATGCTAGCGTTTGATTAGTGAATCATAAGTCTCATTTGTGTCGAAATTGATTTTGAAACGACAACGTGACTAGTGATTTTGACGTAGTAAATGTTTATTGAAACTTGGAATATGCGTCTAGTTGCAATGTATGCGTTATTACCTTCAAAACGGCATATCATTTGTATGTTAAAAGTTCCCGAATCATAAAATGCGTTTCTTTGATTTTTGGTTGAAAATGATGAACTTTGATGATGTTTTCGAGTTGGAAATTGTCGGTTATGATCTATGAAAAGTGTTTAGTTGTATTCCTTGTTAAAATACCTTTCCAACGATATAAGACACATGTTTTGGGTGTTTGCGGGTCAAGAATTGGGTTGGAAAAGGTTTTGGTTCGTGCACACTTGGAAAAACTGACCAGGATTCTCTGCCCAGGTAGTGGCGCGGCGTGCCACATCCCCGCGCGGCGCGCAGAATCACCTGGCCAGATTCTGACCTCTTGGACCCATTTCACGTGAAATGTTTGACTAGCTACCGACCTCCGATTCACATGAAACTTGTTTTAATATACTTGTATATGAATAATTAGCATAGAAAATTTGTCCGGGACCCGACCCGAACATGTTGACTTTTTCGTCGACTTTGACCAAGTTTGACTTTTAGTCAAACTTAACCAAACTTTTATACAATCATTCTAACATGCTTTTATACTTGTTTCTTGTATGAAACTTGACAACGTGATTCACATGCTATACTTAATCGAGTCGTAACGAGCCATAGGACTAATTGAACACATTTCGCCCGACCTTGTGTCGTAACCGGTTAATTGATATAACTTACTTGTTTAGGTCAAGGCTAAGCAACTTTCATGCATACGTTACTTTGTGAAGTACTTTTATACTCGTGCACTCGAGGTGAGATCATAGTCCCACCTTTTCAACAACTTTTTATACTTTTAACTTGTGGGCTGAGAAACATATACTTTGTTACATTTTGTACTACTTACTTTTATACTTTGAACACAAGTACAAGGAAAACAAACATTCCACAGCGAGTTAGAACAAAAATCCTCAATTCGATTATCATTAGTTACACTTGCAGGGTGTAAGCGAGAACTTATATTGTGTGGCCATACGGGTTTGACAAACCCTCATTACGGACGGTTCGCTACCGTCTACGGATGAAATATATTTTCGAGAAACAGTGTATGTTCTAACACTATTGTGATGGGGTTCTATGGAAGGAAACGTTAAGTCTTGATAATTGGGTGCTCGCGAACAATACTTTTGGAATGCAAACGATTATGATAATCAACGTTATGGGAATACTAAATCTTGTGGTTCAAAAACAACGTTTATTACAAACACCTATGATTTCACCAACGTTTTCGTTGACAGATTCTTCTATGTTTTCTCAGGTTCATACTTGGCTTTTTGATATATGCTTCCGCGTTCACTCATACTTGCTTGGGGTCAAGCATACATGCATACACTCTGATTATTTGCTTGGAGTCAAGATACATACATACATACGCTAGTGATAGCACCTTTGGATTCAAACATATTGTTTACATACTTACGCTATTTATAGCAACTGTGTTTTTAAACTAATTATGTCGCAAGTTATTTCATTCATACTTTATAACTTTGTAAACTTAAACTTGTCGATCCGTTTGTTAAACTAAACTTTGTACCTTTCAAATGAACGCGACATAATTTTGGTCAAACGAGTCTCATATAGGGACTACGACCACGCAACGGGACCTAAGTTAACGACGCCGTCAATAACGATTTTGGTCGGGTCGTTACATTGCAGCACTTTCTTCTCCTTTAGTCAACTCCATTCCTACCTCTTCAACTAATACTTTAGTTAATACTCAACAAACTAAAAAAGCTTGTCATACCTCTGACTATGCACCATCATGTTCTACCTTTTTAGGAAATTATCAAAAAGTTAAAAGACTTACAAGCACATGAACCTACATCAACAGCTTTAGCTTATAAAGCAAAACCCTCCAAAAGTGATAAAAAGAAACTATTGAAATCTAAATCTGGCAACTTGGATAAGGATCCATTCGTTTCTTCTTCAAGTGTAGCTTCGGAGGACGATGATCTAAATGGGTTCACAGATTCTGCAGGGCCACAGTTACTTTCCAAACATTCAAAACAACCAAATATAATTGCAACATTAGTTAACCCAAGTAAAGAAGGTGTATCAGTAAAGAGTTATAAATGAATGTTTTTAGCAATATGAGGGAAGACGGTGAGCCTCCTACTCCTCCAAACAAAAAGATTCAATGAGATTGGCGTCTTGGAATACGTGAGGCCTAGGTGCAGTGGGCAGGTTTGGAGGTTATTTTCATTATTTTGTATCTCTAGGTGAGGATGTTTACATGGAATCAATTCTCGGAAATGGCTAGTGGATTTGGACGGTTGGCAATGGTTCACGGTTTAATTTTTGGCAAGACTTTTGGACCTGAGGACTCTAGAAGATAGGCTTTAGTAGGGTGATTCTTGGTTCAAGATATTATCCAACTCAAGTGGATATGGAAGATTTTTGTTATTCTGAGTGACTAAGTACTACCGTTTCCTGATTTTGTTTGGTATAAATGAGCTGTTTTGATTTTGATGGATTTACTTCGGTCACGAAATTTTGGGTGGGTTATGCCACTTTCATTAGCTTCGGTTATTTACGATGGGTTTCAGGAAAGAGAATCAAAGGGATTAAATATTGGAGTTTAAATTCGTCCATGTACTAGTTGGTTCAATTGGCTCGCTTGTATTAATGCGTTATTCAATGACGTTTTCACATGATGGTTTACGATAGTCAAGAAAGTCAAAGCCAAATCGTTCGTATTGGCAATT
The DNA here is from genome assembly GCF_046630445.1 of Rutidosis leptorrhynchoides. Lineage (NCBI taxonomy): Eukaryota > Viridiplantae > Streptophyta > Magnoliopsida > Asterales > Asteraceae > Rutidosis > Rutidosis leptorrhynchoides. Next base: position 641,942,335 of record NC_092335.1, read on the forward strand.
AAAGCAAACTTGAGGTGCGCACCAATTCTACATATGGGTCTCAAACCAGTGGGTTTTGATTTAATGGTGATGTCAAGAATATAAAGAAATTTTGTTACAAACCTTTTTAGTTTTTACGTTGTTTAGACATTTAGCATCTCTTTATTGCAACATTCTTTATTGCAACATTGTAATTGTTCTTAATTTAATTTGGGCCTCTAATCCATATATGTAATGGATGTTTAGAGGGTCACAATTGTAATGGGCCTAGTCATCTTTTTGATGGCTAGCTTTTTTGGTTTATATACAAGTTCCATTGTTTTTTGCCAAAAAAAAAAAAAAAAAATATGATCGATTAATGAAACCCTAACATCAAATTAAAAGGAGACGGACTGGACAACCTTTACCAGTTTTCATTGATCGACGATCAGTACCGGTAAAGCGCTGAACCTCTATAACCTCTATGTGTAAATATAGTTACTGAATTAATTAGATGGTTTATCATACTAAGATTCATGCTTTTGTTTCAGTCATTGAATGATGAATGCTAAACTTACAGATAGATCGATTTTGTGAATTTTGATCGGCTTAACACATTACTCTATCTGTAATGCTATTCATGAAATTCTTGAATATGCTAGCTAAATAACCAATATATAGCTAGTTATCATAATTAAGCAATTAGTACTTCTTGCTGGTTGATATAAATAGTTGATAGTTAATAGTTTTTTGGTTAAATCGCTTACTTTGGGCAAAGTAATTTGACATTATCAATATATCAACGATGTTTAGTTAACCTTCCACATTAAAATTTTCCCATGATTTCACAGCCCTAAATTTTATTTCATATGTTTAACACAACCCTTATGTTTAAAATATTGAAGATAGATATATTTTTATTTGTGCATAATTGGATCATATAGACGAAAAAGGTTGCACAATGCATAATTGAATTCAAATTCATATTATAATTTCTATTGTATTCTTGCATATGTCAACAGGTATATATACGTAGAGAACTAATGAGGAGAGAACTAATGAGGGATGTACGTTTACAAAATCAGTACTCGTGTATTACAGACCTTCCTGATCTTCCGTTGGAGTTGATTTTCGAGAAGTTAAACAAACAAGATGATAAGAAATCTTTTGGCCTAACCTGTCACCGTTTTCTTAAAGTTCAAAACTTAAGCCAAAAAACCTTACGTATTAGAGATTGCTTCTTTGACTTGGATTCTGTATGCTCGATAAATTGCTTAATCGTTTTTGCAATTTACAGGATCTGTCCTTGATTAATTGGTGGAAAATCTCAGATTTTGATTTAATTAAATTGCAAAAATATGGGTCTACATTGCAGTGTCTCTGTCTTTACGGATGTTCTATCACTGATATTGGGATCGAAATTCTAGCCAGATCTTGCAAATCTTTAATAGAGCTCAATCTTGCATCATGCAGATACATAACTGATTGCGGGATTAAATATATATCTCAAAATTGTCATCAACTAAGGGAACTCTGCATTAGGAACTGCACTAAAATTGTTGGTGTAGGCTTCAGAGGGTGTTCTTCTAATTTGGCTATTTTAGACGCCAGTTATTGTGCATTAAATTCTACCGGTGTTATTGATATCTTAAGTGGAGGTGGTCTTGAATATCTAAATTTTTCCTGGCCTAATTATAAGTATACTGTGAGACATGGGTTGGCAACTATCGGCTTAGGATACGGTGCAAATCTTAAAATCCTTAGCCTAAAGAAGTTCATTTACGTTGAGGACGCTGATATCATAAGCATATCAAAAGGGTGTCCATTGTTGAGAGAGTGGGACCTATCGTCATGCACTAGAGTTGGTTTGCCTGGTTGGGAATCGATTGGATTGTACTGTCACAACTTGCAGATAATACATGTGTACGATTGTGGGGAGTTTTGTGATAGTGGATTACTATGTTTGGGTAATGGATGCAAACGCTTGTCTATAATTTACATGGGAAATTGCTATAAAATTACTTCAAATGGGATATGTGCCTTTAAATTACAAAGACATGATGTGAAGATCGAAAATAGTATTTAGCCGAGTGCCAGCTTTTCCAATTGGAGGTTTACTTGGCCTTTTGCAAAATGTTTTTTACTTAATTATCGAAGAATCATAATAAGCTGAAGTTACAGAGGTAAAAAGAAGAAATATTAGCACAATTTGTATGTTTTTGGTATTTATTAAACTTGAACAGTTGTTTGGATACTTTAAGGTGTCCCTTATGGATGATTGTGGGATGTGTAATTTTGTTATGGGTCATGTTATCAACTTATTATAAGCATTTCAAAAGGGTGTCGCTTTAGGAGAACAAATGTGTGAACCTTGTGATCACAGTTTACAAAATTTAGGTAATGGATGCAAATGTCTCTCTGTTACATAGATGTTAGATTGCTGGAGAATCTCTCTCTCTAAGGTCAAATCTTTGATTATACAAAGAGAGGGTGTGAAGATCATAAAGAAAGTAATGATGAAGAATTTACCAAGTTTGTCATTTATTTTGGTATTTATAAACATGATTACGGTTTTAGTTAAAATTTAAAGGAATGTCTTATTAAGTAGAACCTGAGTACTTGAATTGATGTGTTAGATTTTAGATAGGTCCACTCTTTTACAAAGGAAGGAATAAAATATATACAAAGGTAACTATCTTCATTGATTTTCATCATTGGTTACTAGTTACTACTAAACCATGAATTATTCTGTAAAAATGATGAAAGGTTTTTGATTTAATGATATAAAGTTGTCTTTAAGATGTTCCCCAATCAAATTCTTAGGTATCATCAGGGTGTACCTCTCTGAGTTGGATTCCCGTATGGTCGACAAATTTCTTAATCGTTTTTTCAATTTACAGGATCTGTCCTTAAGCATCCCAGATTCTGATTTAATCAAATTAAAAAAATATGGGTCTACATTGCAGATTTGCAGTGTATTTCTCTTGCTTCATGTCTTCGAGTAACAGATATTTATATCAGTTGCTTCTTATTGTCCATTGCTTTCTGTTATCTGTCTTCTCGAATGTTCTATCACCTATAGTGGGATCAAAGTTCTAGCCAAATCATATAAATATTTAATAGAGGTCAATCTTGCTTCGTGTAGAGACACAACTGATTGTGGGATTCAATATATATCTAAAAATTGTCGTCAACTTAGGGCACTCTGTATTAGGGACTGCATTAAAGTTGTTGGTGTAGGCTTGAGAGGGTGTTCTTCTAGTTTGGCTCTTTTAGAGGCCAATTATTGTGCATTAGATTCTACCAGTGTTATTGAAATGTTAAGTGGAGGTGGTCTTGAATATCTAAATCATTCCTCGCCTGATAATAAGTGTACTTTGGGACAAGGGCTTGCATATGGGAAACGAGCCTTCCAGTTTCAAAGACAGGATGTGAAGATCGAGAGGAATTGGAATTATAATTCGGGGACCATAGATCTTATTCTATTAATATATATCACACGTGTGTGTGTGTGTGAACGTTCCATTTTGTAACGCTTAAATTAGATCCTATCATCTATCAATCTATCTATATATACATGAAATAAATTTGTTGGCATATAATTTCATGAGAAAAGACAACTATACTTTGACACTTTCAAAATGTGTACAATTAAGTACGATTCTCCACACTTAAAAAGGTAAATAAAGTATAAATATTTACACGTTAATTAAAAATACATAGATTATATATGAAAATTAAACTACTCAACCAGTGAAACGATTACATTAGATTCATCATATCATATATATCAAATAAAAATATTAAATATTACTAGTATGTCGACACCAGAAGATGATGGTATCAATTCTACTCGCACCCTATGCCTTGCCTATTTCTTCACAGGTATTCAATACTGAAGTGCGTCTAATGGATATTCTGACAAGTAAAAATTAAAAGATATACATAAACATCCCTCCCTCATATATACATAAGGATATTTATTTATGGAATAAACCCAAAACACCAAACCCTAAACCCTAAACCGGGCTAAATTTTACTTCACAAAACATGAAAAAAAAACGTTCACATTCTTCACGAACAATATTATCTTGAATGTTATTTTTGTCGATCGTTTTCCCGCCTAAATAATAACATTCATCACGAAGTGTCTCTTCTAAATGTTCATATTTTCGTGTGATCATGATATCGGAAGAAAAAAAATTTCAAAAAAAACGAAAAAAAAAAAAATTGGCTTCCCCCCGCTTCCCCCCGATTGGTTACTTCCCCATTGATCCTGCCCCTATATATATATATATATATATATATATATATATATATATGTTTTATCTTAAAAAAAAAAACAATAGAGAGTTACAAAAGAACATAGATTATGATTCTGATCAAATGTTCAAAAAAAAAAAAAAAATACCATATGGACGACCTCGTTGAAAGCGGCAATGGCAAAATCATGTAAAACAGATACAAAAGGATGATCAACTTTAATTGGCGATAAGTTGTCGCACATGTTGATCGCCGTAAAATATTTTTCGGAAGCTACAGGCTGTCATTAATTAAGACATCAGGATGTCTGTCTTATGTACTCCTATTTATTTGTGAAAATAAAAAGAAAAAAGGATGAATTATGTACCACCCCCTTAGCGAGCTTCTTAAACTTGAGCCAACTTTTTTTGTCCTCTTCTTTCAAGGGAACATTGTCGACATTTGGAGACTTCTTGATGTTTTCATCCAATACAGGTTTAACTACCACATTCATTTTCTTCTTGTTTACACGTACTGAAATTACATACAAAGAAACAAAAGGATGCTTCATCGGGTGATATGGTTGTTTCAAGCAGGCAACATAATTTCTAGTGTAAAACACTAAACCCCCATTATTAGGTCAGGTGTTACATACACTTAGGACCGACAAGACATTAAAGAAAACAAACAAATAACACCTTTCATACATTTTTGTTTTGTTCCCAACTTGATATTTTTCAAACTTTTCACACTTGCAAATTAGACCCCAGATTTATTGGTAATTAGAGCGAACCACATTATTCTGAATCGAAATTAATATACAAGTCATGAAAGTGTAACCAACCCTTCATATTTTTGTTGTAGCCTCTGTGTTAGAATTAGTTGCAGTGTTTTGATTAATTAGAAGTGTTGATTAGTTTTGAAGTTTGAATGTTTTGAGGGGATGTTTATAACAGAAATATTGAAGATTTGTTGTTTAGAAAGAAATGATTTTATTGATTTAGAATTGTGTTGTGAATGTGTGTTTTTGTTGTTGTTCAAATGCTAACACCTTATGCCTATTTATAGGCTTACAATGTGAGTTAAAATATCTAGATATTTTGATATAAATATCTAGATATTTTTTGTAAATAATATCTAGATATTTATTTATTAGAAATATCTAGATATTTTTATTTATAATATCTAGATATTTTTATTTATAATATCTAGATATTTTTGCTACAAATATCTATTTAACTAATTATAGAATATTCTAGAAAAACATTAATATCTTAACACTCCTCCTTAATGTTTTTCGGTGTTACTCCGAGTATGTTGCGTAAGAACTCGAACTTTGGTCTTAGTAGTGCGTTGGTGAAAATGTCTGCAATCTGTTCTTCGGTCTTGCAGTATTTTAATTCAATATCTTTCTTGGCGGAGACTTCTCGTAAGAAGTGATATTTGATATCAATGTGTTTTGTTCTACCATGAAATACTGGATTCTTTGCCATCGCGATTGCAGACTTGTTGTCGCAGAATATTTTTGTAGGTTCATCTTGTTTCTCACCCATGTCTTCCAGTATTCTTCTTAGCCATATAGCTTGATTAGCTGAGTTTGCAGCTGCTACGTACTCGGCTTCGGCTGATGATTGTGCCACCGTTTCTTGTTTCTTTGATGTCCATGAGAATACACCAGATCCAAGTGTGAATGCGTATCCGGAAGTACTTCTCATGTCATCCACCGATCCGGCCCAATCACTATCAGTGTATCCATGAAGCTTCGAGTCTATATTGGGCTTGTACCATATTTCGTAGTCCATGGTACCTTGCAAGTATCTTAAAATTCTTTTAGAAGCTCCGTAATGTATTTGAGTAGGATTTTGCATGTACCTGGATAGCAGACTCGTTGCGTACATGATGTCTGGTCTTGTTGCTGTTAGATATAGTAGACTTCCAATGAGACTTCTGAATCTTGAAGCATCCGCTTTCTCCGATCCATCTTCTTGTCTCATCTTCTCATTGGCAACTAGTGGCGTGGCTACGGTTTTGCAACCGTATAGTTTAAACTTTTTCCGGAGATTTTCCGTATATTTCTTTTGGCATATGAAGATGCCTTCATTTTCTTGACTGATTTCGATGCCAAGAAAATAGCGCATCAATCTAAGGTCGCTCATCTCGAACGTTTTCATCATGTCTTCTTTAAACTCTTGTATCATTCTCTCATTGTTTCCAGTATATATTAGATCATCGACATACAAGGAAATAATGAGAGTGTCAGAGTTACCTTGGGTTTTGATGTAGAGTGTAGGCTCACTTTGACTCCTCCTGAATCCTGAACTTGTGAAGTAGTTATCAATGCGGCTATACCAAGCACGTGGTGCTTGTTTAAGTCCATATAAGGCTTTCTTGAGCTTTAGGACTTTTTCTTCTTTTCCTTTTTGAATGAACCCTTGTGGTTGCTCTACATATATTTCTTCTTCTAGAAACCCATTTAGAAAGGCTGATTTCACATCTAGTTGGTGAATCTTCCACCTTCGTTGAGCTGCTAATGCCACAAGTGCTCTTATAGTATCCAGTCGAGCTACGGGTGCGAATGTTTCATTGTAGTCGACTCCTGGTTGTTGTGAGTAGCCTTTAGCTACTAGCATTGCTTTATGTTTTTGTATAGAACCATCAGGGTTGAGCTTTGTTTTGTAAACCCACTTTACTCCAATGATTTCTTTATTTTCTGGAGGATCAACTAACTCCCATGTGTTGTTTTTCTCGATCATTCTTATTTCTTCGTTCATAGCAGTCACCCATTTTTCATCTTTGGCTGCATCTTCATAGCTTTCAGGTTCTATAGTTGTAAAGTTGCAAGTCTCGTATATCTCTGCTAACGCTTTGACTCTTCCAGGTGTGGACTCTGGGCTTGACTCGTCTTACGCCAAAGGTAATCTTGTCGATGGAGAAGTTGGTGTAGCAGGGCTTGTTTCACCGGTACTTTCATGTTGTTCAGAATGCTCAACTTGTAGTGGTTGTTGGGCTGGAGTTTCCATAGATATCCTAGGCAGATATGTTTGTTTTTCAACTTTGTCCTTTTCCCAGTTCCAAGAAGCGTCTTCATCAAACTCCACGTCTCGGCTAATCACGATGTTATTAGTCTTCAAGTTGTAGACTCGGTAACCTTTTGATTGTGTACTATAGCCCAAGAATATTCCCTTCTCTGATTTTTCTTGGAGCTTGTGACGTTTCTCCTTAGGAACATGGATGTAGCAGATAGATCCAAATACTCGTAGATGTTTCGCTGATGGTTTCCTTCCACTCCATGCCTCTATTGGAGTCTTGTTTTCTACGGCTTTCGTGGAACATCGATTTAGTATATATACAGCCATGTATACAGCTTCAGCCCAGAAACTGTTTGGAAGGCCTTTTTCATGTATCATTGTTTTGGCCATTTCCATTACAGTTTTATTTTTGCGTTCAGAGACGCCATTTTGTTCTGGGGCATAACCAACAGTGAGTTGGCGTTTAACTCCTTCATCTTCGCAAAATTTATTGAATTGTGTAGAGGTATATTCCTTTCCTCTATCACTCCTTAGTGTTTTTATATGATGGCCACTACTCTTTTCTACGAAATTCTTGAACTTCTTGAATATAGTAAATACTTCAGATTTTTCACGCATGAAGTACACCCACGTCATTCTAGAATAGTCATCGATAAAGAGAATAAAGTACATGTTTTGGTTAAGTGACGGGGTCCTCATTGGTCCACAAACGTCGGTGTGCACCAGCTCCAGTATACCTTTCGCTCTCCAAGCTTTGTCACGAGGGAAAGGTTTTCGATGTTGCTTGCCCATCACACAGCTTTCACACGTGTCGGTGATCTCTTCTATGTTAGGCAAGTCTCTCATCATATTCTTCTGTTGGAGGATTTTTAATGCGTGAAAGTTAAATTGGCCAAATCTTCGATGCCATAGCCATGATTCTTCAACTTGAACTTTCATGGCTGTGTCTTGGATATACTGCCAACGAAGCGGAAAGTTGCGGTTCTCCATTGGAACTTCGGCTATTAATTTATAGTTGTTTTTCTTGTCACGAATAACACATGATTTGTCTTCGAAGAGTAACGAGTATCCGTGCTCCATCATTTGGCCAACACTTAGCAAGTTACTTGCTAAGCTTGGTACTAGAAGAACGTCATTAACAGATCGAGTGGAGTTATTAGTTTGAACAGTAATTGTACCTTTGCCTTTAGTGTCAACAGGCGCTCCATTCCCTAGTTTGACGCGGGACTTTACGGAGGTGTTGATACTATCAAATAACTTTTCATCTCCTGTCATGTGGTTGCTGCACCCACTGTCGATAAACCAAGTGTCATCCCTTTGTTCATTCGCAACATGGCAGGCATAGAATAGCTGGTTTTTGTTCTCCGGTATATCTTCATTTTCTTCTGTGTAGTTAGCCCGGTGATTTTGTTTTAAACGACAATCTTTTTCTAGATGTCCAAATCTTTTGCAGTTATTGCATTGTGGCTTCCCTTTATGGAAACAATCTTTCTCCAAGTGGTTTGTCTTTTTGCAAATACCACATGGAGGGTAGCCGTTCCTTCTTTGATCGAACCCAGTTTTGGGTTTTTCTCCTCCTTTTGATTTTTCTTCAAAAATTCTTTTCCCCCCATTATTATATTTTTGAGACCGTAATTTGAGTTTAGACTGAAAGGCACTTTCAAGTGAGTTTTCACTACGCCGACTCAGTCTAGCCTCATATGCTTCAAGAGAGCCAATTAATTCTGGTACCGACAGACTCTCGATGTCTTTTGACTCTTCAATAGCAGTAATGACATGATCATATTTTTCTGTCATACTGATAAGTATTTTTTCTACGATCCTCTTATCAGTTATGTTATCTCCATAGGCTCTCATTTGATTTACTATTTCTTTAATTCTAGAATAGTAATCTTTTACTGTCTCAGTGTCTTTCATATTTAAATTTTCAAAATCTCTTCTTAGAGTTAGGAGTTTGACGGATCTCACCTTGACATTTCCTTGAAATTCTTCTTGAAGGATCTTCCACGCCTCTTTGGCTGTCGTAGCTCCAATGATTAGTGGAAAGATAGACGGTGTCAAGGCTTGTTGAATGTAGCCTAGAGCTGCAGCATTTCTGACTAAATTTTTGTTGTATTTTTCTTGTTCTTCTGCGGACAGAGTTTCGACGTCTTTCGGAGTTATAAACCCGACTTCGACAATATCGCATAAGCTTTGAGCTTGCAAATATGTCTTCATTCGGATACTCCAAAAATCATAGTTGTCGCCATCAAAGATGGGGACGGGAATATTGTATGCACCAACGGTAGTCATGGTGTATTTAAACAACGCCCAATACGGCTCTTGATACCACTTGTTAGAATTAGTTGTAGTGTTTTGATTAATTAGAATTGTTGATTAGTTTTGAAGTTTGAATGTTTTAAGGGGATGTTTATAAGAGAAATATTGAAGATTTGTTGTTTAGAAAGAAATGATTTTATTGATTTAGAATTGTGTTGTGAATGTGTGTTTTTGTTGTTGTTCAAATGCTAACACCTTATGCCTATTTATAGGCTTACAATGTGAGTTAAAATATCTAGATATTTTGATATAAATATCTAGATATTTTTTGTAAATAATATCTAGATATTTATTTATTAGAAATATCTAGATATTTTTATTTATAATATCTAGATATTTTTGTTTATAATATCTAGATATTTTTGCTACAAATATCTATTTAACTAATTATAGAATATTCTAGAAAAACATTAATATCTTAACACTCTGATATTCAACGCCTTCATTATATAAATTACTAGCTGCATAAATAACCAAAACAGAATAATTAAAAATGTGCAGCAACCTTCAAAAGTGTAAACGTAGTTTTGATGTTTCTATTTACCAAACACATGAATTAAAAAAAAAAAAAAAAAAAACTTTCTTTATTGTAATTACAACAAATCAGGACTATCTAAATACCTTTAGAATTTTACTCCTTCCAAATCACCACTTGGATTATTCTAATTTTATTTCTATTTCTAATTCTAATTATATTATATTATACCTTATATCTAAAAGACCTAGCACAAGTGAATAGTAACCTCAAAAGTTTTACAAACTATCCTACTCTTTTTCCTTACTTACATTTTAGTCCCAAAAATATATACAATACTTAACTTTATGATTTTTTACAAACTCATCCCAAACTTTTTACATTTTATACTTTAACCATTAAACTTCTCATTAATTATAAATCGACTACATACTTTATATACTACCTAATAGACAAAAACGATTAATAGTCACCAGGGGTGCTTTCGTTCTTTCACTTTTTTCCCCCTTTTCCACTTTTTTTTAAAAAAAGCCCCCATAGTTTGTTCAAATATTAAAATCGACCCCCCAAACAGGGAGTAAAGTGTCAAATACTCATGATATTATATTATACCTTATATCTAAAAGACATAGCACAAGCGAATAGTAACTTCAAAAGTTTCACAAACCACCCCACTCTTTTACTTACTTACATTTTAGCCCCAAAAATATATACAATACTTAACTTTATGATTTTTTACAAACTCATCCCAAACTTTTAACATTTTATACTTTAACCATATTTGTATGGAAATATACTTTAACCATACAATACTTATGCTATATTTGTGGAAATATACTTTAACCATACAATACTTATGCTATATTTGTGGAAAGGATAACATTAGTTTATGGAAATATACTTTAACCATACAATACTTATGCTATATTTGTGGAAAGGATAACTATAGTTTATGGAAATATTATTATTTTAACCACTTTGAATATTTTGAGAGATATTTATAGAAAGTCAATCGACCAATTGATTCAAATATATCTTCTTCCATAATTATGGGTGCCTATAAATATATAGACGATTTATTCATAAGAGATACATTACGAAACCTAAATACTCTTCTGCCAAAAACAAGAACATAATCTATGTCTTATCTTATAGTGATATTTTTGTAACCCAAGTAATAAGGGTCGAATAATTATTTTCGAAAAGTGATATCACGATTCAGTGATTTATCCGATCATCGATTATTTTTACCTTACACGAAAATTTAAAACCTCCAACACATCACCTGGCCCCTAAACAGTCCTCAAAGGTCTACGCTTTTAAAGTGGTTTGACAGGTTGGTTGTTAATTACAGCTAACATGATCTGCAACGGCTAAATTAAGGATAAATTTATTAGTGACTAATTAAGAAGGATTTTTTTTTTTTTTTTTTTTTACAAATGGAGTACTATCTTATCAAATTCAAATACCTAGAGATACATGTTAGGATATTAGGACCCAAAACAACACAAGTGATTTAACAAGATCACTCACCGATAATAATTCTACAAGATTACTAACCCACTTAATGAACGAAATATTATAAATGCAAGAAATATAAATCGACATAAGAGATAACGTGGTTATATGCAATCGTTGTGATTGCTTTAGTCCACGGACCAACTAGAGAATGTATTTAATGAATATTTGTGGTGTGTTTACAATGAGTTACAAGAGGGTCTATTTATAGAATGGTTTAAGGAGTAAGCTAAAAAACAATTCCTCGAAGCTTCATGTGAGTTTCCTGACAGCTTCATGGAGGCTACATATGAGTTTTCTGACAGCTTCGTGGAAGCTACGTGTGAATTTCCTTACAACTTCGTGGAAGCTACATGTGAGTTTCCTAACAACTTCGTGGAAGCTTCGTGTGAGTTTCCTGGAATCTTCCTTCTAATTGTTTAAAGTTCTCCATATCTCCAACAATCTCCCACTTGGAGACTTTGAACAAACCCAACCTTCGTCAACCCAAAATATCTACGATCTAACCAAGAACGTTAAACCACCATTATACCGCCAAACTCCATTTGGGACACGCACACTCAACACATACTTCGGATGAGCAGACTTTCGATACAAGGTCTTCAACACTACTTGTTAGAATTGACACATTAACTCTCTAATTCTCTAGTTGGGGTATTCTCTCATCAATTCATTAGAAGACCAATTGAGGTAATGCAAAACCTCAATTTCTTCGTCGTAACCACCTTAGTAAACATATCGGTAGGATTCTTCGTACCAAGGATTTTCTCAAAGAATAAAGTGTCATCATTTATATGTTGTCGAATAAAATGATACCTTATCTTGATGTGTTTCGTTCGACTATGAAACACCGGATTCTTCCCAAGATGAACCGCACTTTGTTTATCACAATACAAGACGCAATAGTCTTGTCTTTTACCCAACTCGCCTAAGAAGTTCTTCAACCACACTAGCTCTTTAGAAGCTTCCGCAATAGCCATGTATTCGGCTTCGGTGGTTGACAAATCAACACTCTTTTGCAATCGAGATAACCAACTAATCGCCATCTTCCATATTGTGAAAACATAACCCGTATTGTTTTTCCCCGAATCATCACATCCACCCAAATCAGCATCCGCATAACCCCTAAGTATGAGATTATTTTTGGAGAAACACAATCCCATATTAGAAGTACCTTTCAAATAACGAAGCAACCATTTGACCGCTTCCCAATGCTCTTTCCCCGGATTAGACATATAACGACTTACAACTCCCACTGCTTGAGCAATATCGGGTCTTGTACAAACCATGGCATACATAATACTACCCACGACCGATGCATATGGAACCTTTTCCATATCCGTTTTGTCTTTTACCGTCTTTGGTGATTGACTTTTCGATAACTTAATCGTGCTACCCAAAGGCATAGAACGAGCCTTTGAATTCTCCATATTAAACCTCTCTACTACTTTCTCAATATATTTGGATTGAGACAAGTATAGAGTACCTTTCACACGATCACGTACAATACTCATGCCAAGTATTTGCCAAGCACCACCAAGATCTTTCATCTCGAATTCACGGGAGAGTAAACCCTTCAACTTGTTAATTTCGAACATGTTGGAACCTGCAAGTAACATGTCATCAACCTACAACAATAATATTATATAAGAAGACTTGAGTTTCTTCAAGTAGCAACAGTGATCCGCTTCACATCTTAAGAAACCAATCTTCTTCATAAAATCATCAAACTTCAAGTACCATTGTCGAGGTGCTTGCTTCAATCCATACAAACTTTTCTTTAGCTTACAAACCCACTTCTCTTTACCCTTTACCTCAAAGCCCTCGGGTTGCCTCATGTAGTTCTCTTCAACAAGATCACCAGGCAAGAATGGAGTCTTCACATCTAGTTGCTCTAGATGTAAGTCTTCGGATGCAACCATAGAAAGTACCAAACGGATAGTAGTCATTTTAACTATTGGTGAAAATATCTCTTTGTAGTCAACCCCTTCCTTTTGTTGAAAGCCTTTGACTACCAAACGAGTCTTGTACCTTTTTTTTTGCCATCCAACTCATTCTTGATTCTATATACCCATATGTTTTGCAACACCTTTTTATCATGAGGTAACTTCACTAGTGACCAAGTTTTATTCTTCTTAAGTGACCCCATCTCTTCTTTCATGGCAAGCTCCCATTGTATGGGTTCTTTTGTCTTTCTTGCCTCAAAGTAACTTTCGGGTTCACCATTCTCGGTATAGAGCAAGTAGTTTGCTGATGGAAAATACCTAGGATTAGGTTTGGGCACTCTAGTCGAGCGTGTTAGTGTAGGAGTAACCGGAATGGTTGGACCGGTTTCATTTATATCCTCCTCATCACCAGAACTCGCACTATGTTCGGAATCATCACCGTTTTTCGAATCATTTCCATCATTAGCATTTTCTGACGCCTCACCGTTTGTTGGCAATTCATTGTTTCCCGTACTCCCACTAGAACCTGTAAGATCATCAATAAAAACATCGTCAAAAGTAACATGACCCGGTTTAGGACTCCCCGTTTCCCGTTTGCCATAGACCGAATCTTCATCAAAAGTAACATCGCGATAACGAATTACTTTTCTAGCCTCGTTATCCCAACAACGATAATCCATTTCATCCGACCCGTAGCCTATGAAAATACACTTCTTTGACTTAGCTTCAAGTTTGTCTCTATCCGCATCTTTGGTCTTCACATATGCATTACACCCAAAGATCCTAAGATGACCATAACTCACCTTCTTACCATGCCATTCTTCCTCAAGAATTCGGAAACCCAACGGTGTTGAGGGTCCCCTATTTATCAAATAAGCCGCCGTGTTAACCGCATCCGCCCAAAATATTTTAGGCAAACCAGCATGTAGTCTCATACTCTTAGCCCTTTAATTTAACGTACGATTCATACGTTCGGCGACCTCATTGTGTTGCGGTGTCTCCGGTACCGTTTTCAACATTTTAATACCGAGCTTTGCACAATGGTCTTTAAACTCAAGACTACCATATTCCCCTCCATTATCCGACTTCAAGCACTTGACCTTCAACTTAGTCTCATTTTCTACCATAGCTTTTCACTTCACAAAAGTATTAAATACATCAGATTTAGCTTTAAGAAAATAAACCCATACCTTGCGAGTGGAGTCGTCAATAAAGGTGACATAATAGCGAGAACCTCCATGTGATTCTACATTGGTTGGACCAAACACATCCGTATGAACGAGCTCCAATTTCTCCAACTTAGGTGCATTCACTGATTTCCCAAAAGTCACCTTCTTTTGCTTCCCATAGACACAAGGTTCACAAAACGCAAGTTTTACCTTTTTCAAATCCGGAATTCTCCCACTCGAAACAAGCATCTTCATACCCTTCTCACTCATATGCCCGAGTCTTCAGTGCCATAGAGTTGATTCAAACTCAACATTAACTGTAGTAACCACCGTGTCTTCATCAAACACTTCAACCATATAAAGAGTTCCCCTTTTATGTCCACAAGCCACTACACAACTACCCTTAACCACCTTCCATTGGCAGTTTTCAAAAGTAATCGCGTTACCTTCATCATTTAATTGACCAACCTAAATAAGCTTCCTTTTCAATTTAGGAATGTACCTTACATCTTTCAAAGTCCAATTAGAACCAAGAGTAGTCTTCAATACAACATCTCCAATGCCCTCTATATTGAGTTGTTTGTCGTCCGCCAATCTCACCTTGCCTTGATATGAACGAAAATTCTTCATCATGCTTTTGACATGAGTAGCATGAAACTATGCTCCCGAATCTAAAATCCAAGACTCCATAGAATTTTCAGCACTACATAAAAGTGCATCATCACTTTCCTCCGCGGTCAAGTTCACACCTTTCGCCGGACCATTTTTACAATTCCTTTGAAAGTGCCCTTTTTGATTGCAACCCCAACAAACAGCTTCACTTCTATCTTTCGATGGATACCTCTTCTTAGACTTCTTTCTACCCTTCTTTTCACCGCGATCATCCTACCACGGTTGTCGGTACTTAACAAGGAACTGGATGTCGATTCCCCGAGTTTCTCCTACGAGTATCTTCACCAAGAATCAAATCCCTTATTCCTTCAAACACTAGCTTAGTAGTTCTCGTAGAGCTACTAACTGCGGTAACCGTACCCGACCAACTTTCCGGTAATGATGAAAGCAGGATTAGTGCCTTTAACTCATCATCAAACACAATATCTACCAATGCTAACCTCGATATGATGTTGTTGAACTCGTTGATATGATCCGTTGCACTCGTACCTTCCTTTATCTTCGTATTGAACAATTGTCGCATGAGAAAAAGCTTATTAGAAGTGGTAGATTTCTCATACATGTTAGAGAGTGCTTTCAAGCAATTAAACGTCGTCTTCTCATTCACAACGTTGTATGCAACGTTCTTAGCAAGTGAAAGATGAATCGCACCCAAAGCTTGACGATCCAAAAGCGTCCAATAGGCATCGCTCATGCTTTCGGGCTTGGTCTCTAACAGAGGTTGATGTAGCTTCTTTTGATACAACAAATATTCAATTTGCATCTTCCAAAAGCCAAAGTCTCTCCCATCGAATCGGTTGATTCTAAACTTTCCGTCTTCTGCCATCGTTCCCAAAGTCGAAACCTTGAGCTCTGATACCAGTTGTTAGGATATTAGGACCCAAAACAATGCAAGTGATTTAACAAGATCACTCACCGATAGTAATTCTACAAGATTACTAACCCACTTAATGAACGAAAGATTATAAATGTAAGAAATGTAAATCGACACAAGAGATAATGTGGTTATATGCAATCGTTGTGATTGTTTTAGTCCACGGACCAACTAGAGAATGTATTTAATGAATATTTGTGGTGTGTTTACAATGAGTTACAAGAGGGTCTATTTATAGAATGTTTTAAGGAGTAAGCTAAAAAACAATTCCTTGAAGCTTCATGTGAGTTTCCTGACAGCTTCATGGAGGCTACATGTGAGTTTCCTGACAGCTTCGTGAAAGCTACGTGTGAATTTTCTCACAACTTCATGGAAGCTACACGTGAGTTTCCTAACAACTTCGTGGAAGCTTCGTGTGAGTTTCCTGGAATCTTCCCTCTAATTGTTTAAAGTTATCCATATCTCCAACAATACAATCCCTCTAATTGTTTAAAGTTATCCATATCTCCAACAATACATAACTGACCTAACTACTTTTAATTAAACTTCATGAAGCCATTAAACCAAATTTTTGTCCACTATGTGTTCTTTGCATAAAAACACGTCCTAAATAACTATAACAAAATGGATTTGTCACTTTTGGTCCGTATAATTTTGTCGTCAACATATGAAATCCTTTACCATAAAGACTCGTGATTCATCAATGATCAACAAATCATAACACAGTCTTAGTAAAACTTCGTCCCATCAGAGAATAAAGAGTCAAGATTTGCTAGAGGTACTGTAATAATCCGTCCACATCGAATAGAAAAAGGAAGTATCAGTCACTTATAAGTATAAGTAGTGGCTCCTGGAGATATCGGTTAGTCCACTGCTTTAGCTTGTGAGGGGCGATTGTCTCTCAGTTCTGACGGGCACACACCAGCTCATCTCTTGGGCCTGATTTTAAGGGTCATTGTATAAAACAGAAAGTTGAGGGGCTTAGTTAGTTGATTTGAGGGTCGTTGTAAAAAACAAAAAGTTGAGGGGCTAAGTTTGTTGATTTCAGGGTAGTTGTAAAAAACAGAAAGTTGATGGGTTATGCAAAAAATTTAAAAAGTCTTACCTCTCGTAGTGTATTTAATAAATACGAAGTAGGAGTATCAAACAAGATGATCATCAAAATTAGATACAGATAACATCGTCTAGGTGTGGGTAAATGAATTGGGGATAGCGTCGGATTTTCATCGGCTATTTTGTGAAGGTTTTGCACCGGATTTCATGATCATGTCTAACCTGTCGATTGTGCTCGGTAAAGATCCGGCGGTTTGTTATGGTCGTACGATGGATAGAGATGAGAATATGAAAGGTAATAGACCCGTTTTTCTCTCCTTAGATACAGATAACAATAGTGTCGGTGTTGTGGAGGTGGTTAGAGGTTGTGTGGACGAAACTATTTACTCTTCAAAGGACGTTTCGGTTAGTGAATCCAGGGTGGAGACGGCGGATGGGGTCGGGTCTGGTGGGGATGCTATGGTTGGAACAGTGGACTGCCACGAAGAGGGCTTTGATTATGAACGTGGAAATGACAAGTCTTTGGAGGTCAACACTTCTAAGTCTTTTGAGTTGGTGACCCCTCTTGTGCATTATTCTGCCACGGTGTTGGCTCATATTGATTTGGAAAATTCAGAACAAGGTGTAGATCAAGGTGGTGTGCCTGATCTTAATGTTTCTTTACATTTTGTTAATGATTTACCTTTAGTTGGGGAGAAGAAATTCACGTGCGTAGGAAAAGAGTGTGAAAGTTCTTGTCGTACAAAGTGGGATATCGCTCAAAAATGTAAACCCGTGGTGGCTTCAAAGGGTAATGGCTCCAACGTTGTCAACCGGTCGAAGACGAAGACGTCTAAATGTTCTGATCAGAAAAGGGTGACGTTCAGCCTGCAAGATGAAATGTCCCGTTCATATAGATTATAAACGTTTCATATTAATTAATTTCTTTGCGAGGTTTTGACCTCTATATGAGACGTTTTTCAAAGACTGCATTCGTTTTTAAAACAAACCATAACCTTTATTTTATTGACAAGGTTAAAAGGACACCACCTAGATTATCAAGAATTTATAATCTAAAAATATCACACTTACACACGACCAATACATATTGGTTTACAATATTAATATGTTACAACAAAGTAAATCTCGAATGCAGTTTTAAACAGTATTATACAAGCATGCTGACACCAAATCTTGTCCATATTGTAGCATGCAACAGCGGAAGCTCTTAATAATCACCTGAGAATAAACATGCTTTAAACGTCAACAAAAATGTTGGTGAGTTATAGGTTTAACCTATATATATCAAATTGTAATAATAGACCACAAGATTTCATCTTTCAATAACATACAATCTGTATAAAAATCATTCATATGTTGAACACCTGGTAACTGAAATTAACAAAATGCATATAGAATATCCCCAAAACAGAAATCCATCTGTATTAATAACTCGAATTACTAAAGCATACCATTTTCCAGTATGGGGGAGTTAGTGCCCGTAGATCTACCTTTAGGATTCGCGTCAATTAGGGTGTCTGTTCCCTAATTCTTAGGCTACCAAGCTAAAAGGGTGATATTCGGTATTCATAATCCAACATAGAACGTAATTTCAAGTACTTGTGTCTATTTTGTAAAACATTTATAAAACTGCATGTATTCTCATCCCAAAAATATTAGATTTAAAAGTGGGATTATAACTCACTTTCACAGATTTTTCCTTCATTGGAAATAAGACTTGGCCACTGGTCGATTCACGAACCTATAACAATATGTACATATACATCAAAGTATGATCGAAATATATTCACAACATTTTTCTTATTACGTTTTAATGATTTAAGTTTATTAAGTCGGTTGTCCTCGTTAGTAACCTACAACTAGTTGTCCACAGTTAGAGGTACATAAATAAATCAATATATATTATCTTGAATCAATCCACGACCCAGTGTATACACGTCTCAGGCTAGATCACAACTCAAAGTATATATATTTTTAGAATCAACCTCAACCCTGTATAGCTAACTTAAGCATTACTGCATATAGAGTGTCTATGGTTGTTCCAAATAATATATATACATGGGTCGATATGATATGTCAAAACATTGTATACGTGTCTATGGTATCCCAAGATTACATAATATATTAGAATATATGTATAATACAATATAAGTTAGCTAGGATATGATTAATTTAGATTTGTTACCAATTTTCACGTAATTACAACAAGCAAAATTATCCAATCTTGTTTTACCCATAGCTTCTTCGTTTTAAATCCGTTTTGAGTGATTCAAGTTGCTATGGTTTCATATTGAACTTAAGTTTATGAATCTAAATAGAAAAAGTATAAGTTTTTAGTCATAAATACAGGTTACAAGTCAATATTATAAGAGGTAGTCATTTCAGTCGAAAGAACGACGTCTTGATGACCATTTTGAAAAACATACTTCCACTTTGAGTTTAACCATGATTTTTGGATATAGTTTCATGTTCATAAGAAAAATCATTTTTCCAGAAGAACAACTTTAAAATCAAAGTTTATCATAGTTTTTAATTAACTAACCCGAAACAGCCCGCGGTGTTACTACGACGACGTATGTCCGGTTTTACGGTGTTTTTCGTGTTTTTAGGTTTTAAATCATTAAGTTAGCATATCATATAGATATATAAAATGTGTCTAGTTGATTTTAAAAGTCAAGTTAGAAGGATTAACTTTTGTTTGCGAACAAGTTTAGAATTAACTAAACTGTGTTCTAGTGATTACAAGTTTAAACCTTCGAATAAGATTGTTTTATATATATGAATCGAATGATGTTATGAACATTATTACTACCTCAAGTTTTGTGGATAAACCTACTGGAAATGAGAAAAATAGATCTAGCTTCAAAGGATCCTTGGATGGCTTGAAAGTTCTTGAAGTAGAATCATGACACGAAAACAAGTTCTAGTAAGATTTCCACTCGAAATAAGATTGTTATAGTTATAGAAATTGAATCAAAGTTTGAATATGAGTATTACCTTGTATTATAAAGATATCTTACGGTAAATAAGAAAGATTTCTTGAAGTGGGATGATCACTCAAAATGGATTTGCAAGATTAGAAGTAAACTAGCAAACTTGGAAGTGTTGTTGGTGTGTTCTTGAGTAGTTGTTTTGTAACTTGGTTTATGTATGGATTTATGAACTAGATTGAGCTAGATTTTGATGAAGATGATGAAGAACACTTAGAACACTAAGAGAGTAATTGAGAGAGATTAATTTGATTCAAGAAAATTGAAATGGAAATGTGTTTGTGAGTCTCCTAATTCACGTGAATATGTAAGTCCCATATAGGCTCCATTAGTTTGTAATTTTGTGAGATATTTCATGCTAGATGTTAAATGATGGTTCCCACATGTGTTGGTGACTCACAAGGGCTGCTAAGAGCTGATCATTGGAGTGTATATACTAATACTAAGTACATTTAGAAGTTGTGTATTGTACGAGTACGAATACAGTTGCATACGAGTAGAATTGTTGATGAAAATGAATGAGGATGTAATTGTAAGCATTTTTGTTAAGTAGAAGTACTTTGATAAGTGTCTTGAAGTCTTTAAAAAGTGTATGAATACATATTAAAACACTACATGTATATACATTTTAACTGAGTCGTTAAGTCATCGTTAGTCGTTAAATGTAAGTGTTGTTTTGAAACCTTTAAGTTAACGATCTTGTTAAATGTTGTTAACCCATTGTTTATTATATCTAATGAGATGTTGAATTATTACATTATCATGATATTATGATGTATTAATATATCTTAATATGATATATATATATATATATATATATATATATATATATATATATATATATATATATATATATATATATATATATATATATATATATATATATATATATAAATGTCGTTACAACGATATTCGTTACATATATGTCTCGTTTCGAAATCCTTAAGTTAGTAGTCTTGTTTTAAAATATGTAGTTCATTGTTAATACACTTAATGATATGTTTACTTATCATTTATCATATTTAAATATAGTGTATCAATATCTTAATATGATTCATATGTATTTAGTAAGACGTTGTTATAACAATAATCGTTATATATATCGTTTCGAGTTTCTTAATTCAATAAACTCATTTTTATGTATATCATTCATTGTTAATATACCTAGTGAGATACTTACTTATCATAATCTCATGTTAAACATATATATATATATATATATATATATATATATATATATATATATATATATATATATATATATATATATATATATATATATATATATATATATATATATATCATGTCGTTTTACAAGTTTTAACGTTCGTGAATCGCCAATCAACTCGGGTGGTCAATTGTCTACATGAAACTCATTTCAAATAATCAATTCTTAACAAGTTTGATTGCTTAACATGTTGGAAACATTTAATCATGTAAATATCAATTTCATTTTATATATATATATATATATATATATATATATATATATATATATATATATATATGTATATATATATATATATATATGGAAAAGTTCAGGTCACTACACAAGATATGGAAGTTGATCTAGTTGTGGGTGAGGAAATTCAAAGACTTTTTCAAGAGGGTACTTCCGATGGTGGTGGAGATGGAGTCTCGTTGAAGCCCCTTGTTGCTAATGGGGATGCTTCATCGTCGGGCATGTTCAAGGCTTTTTCGGTAGAAGCTACGAAAGGTTTCGAGAACCGTTATGTTGAAGGAAAGGTTCTTAGGCCCGGTTCTAATCCCAATTCGTGGAAAGGTAAAACAAAAGGTATAAAGGTTCTTGGTACCAAGTTGGCTAGATTTTTGTAGAGGGTTTGTAAGCTTTTTGTGGGACTCGTGTCAGCTTGTATCTATGTTGAAGCATAGTGTTATGTGTTTGTTCTTATGTTAGGTCGAAGTTGTAGTGTTGCATTGTTACTTTAGAGTTAGATGGTTTGTAATTGATCCATGTGGTGTTGATTGCTCGCCCTCTTCGTTTTTAGATTGTTTAGGTTTGGGTGAGTTTCTATGGTTAGGTTGTTTTATTCGTTGTTTTGTGTTGTGCGTCTCGAGTTGTATGCTCCCTCTTTGGTAATATAGTTTTCGTTATTTTGGCTAAAAAAAAAAAGAAGATCATCCCAACTAAAATGCCTAAAGGGAACCAAAAGGAGTTTACTTTACCAAAAAGTACCAAGGTACATGCTCAAAACAGTGACCTATCCCACCCATTTGCATGTAACATCCCGCGTTTTTCCGTTAAATTTAATTTTAACACCGTCTTTTTTTTTTAAAACATAATCTTTCGTATTTAAATTAATAGCTTCCGTGAGTAACGTTCATTATATTCCCGCTATTTAATTTTGACATCACCCGTTTACCCGAGCGTTTTAAAATATTCGTTTGGTTAATTACCGCACCCGCTTTGAAACTTGAGGGACCAATCTCGTCACTTGGCCAAATTGGGGCAACTAGTCACCACCTCCCCACCTTCCTCACCATTCAATCACCTCCATCTCTCTCTCTTTCTCTCTAGCAAGAACACACACACAAACACCCAATTCAAACATTCATCATCTAAATTCGGATCGGGAAGCAAACTTCAAAACAAATTACATATTCGTGATCCTCTCTTCATCCTCTACATTTTGATACCAATTTCATCAAGTTTGGGTAACATTTCTAAAGCACTAAATTTCTCTAAATTCGTTTTATATACTTGAAATTGTGTTAGTTAGTGTCTATGGCTCGTGTGTAACATGAATATATGTTTTGTTTGCTCGATTTGTTGATTGGGAGTAACTAGTATGAACTTTGAAATGGGTGTGCTAAATCCTTGATTTTGGATGAGTTAATGTTGTTAGATTGTTAAAGTGTATGTGTTAAAAGTGTTAGTTACTTCATTAGCTTCGTTTTGATATGTTGGATGATGAAAAACTAGCTCAATAACATGAAATGTGTTTTTGGTGAATCGATTATCGTTTTGGTAGGAACTTGATGCGGTTGAATGCTAGTTGAGACACTTGTTTGAATGTATGCTAGTTAACTAGTTAAATTGTATGCGTAAATAGCTTCGAAATGGTGTGATGTATGCTAGCGTTTGATTAGTGAATCATAAGTCTCATTTGTGTCGAAATTGATTTTGAAACGACAACGTGACTAGTGATTTTGACGTAGTAAATGTTTATTGAAACTTGGAATATGCGTCTAGTTGCAATGTATGCGTTATTACCTTCAAAACGGCATATCATTTGTATGTTAAAAGTTCCCGAATCATAAAATGCGTTTCTTTGATTTTTGGTTGAAAATGATGAACTTTGATGATGTTTTCGAGTTGGAAATTGTCGGTTATGATCTATGAAAAGTGTTTAGTTGTATTCCTTGTTAAAATACCTTTCCAACGATATAAGACACATGTTTTGGGTGTTTGCGGGTCAAGAATTGGGTTGGAAAAGGTTTTGGTTCGTGCACACTTGGAAAAACTGACCAGGATTCTCTGCCCAGGTAGTGGCGCGGCGCGCCACATCCCCGCGCGGCGCGCAGAATCACCTGGCCAGATTCTGACCTCTTGGACCCATTTCACGTGAAATGTTTGACTAGCTACCGACCTCCGATTCACATGAAACTTGTTTTAATATACTTGTATATGAATAATTAGCATAGAAAATTTGTCCGGGACCCGACCCGAACATGTTGACTTTTTCGTTGACTTTGACCAAGTTTGACTTTTAGTCAAACTTAACCAAACTTTTATACAATCATTCTAACATGCTTTTATACTTGTTTCTTGTATGAAACTTGACAACGTGATTCACATGCTATACTTAATCGAGTCGTAACGAGCCATAGGACTAATTGAACACATTTCGCCCGACCTTGTGTCGTAACCGGTTAATTGATATAACTTACTTGTTTAGGTCAAGGCTAAGCAACTTTAATGCATACGTTACTTTGTGAAGTACTTTTATACTCGTGCACTCGAGGTGAGATCATAGTCCCACCTTTTCAACAACTTTTTATACTTTTAACTTGTGGGCTGAGAAACATATACTTTGTTACATTTTGTACTACTTACTTTTATACTTTGAACACAAGTACAAGGAAAACAAACATTCCACAGCGAGTTAGAACAAAAATCCTCAATTCGATTATCATTAGTTACACTTGCAGGGTGTAAGCGAGAACTTATATTGTGTGGCCATACGGGTTTGACAAACCCTCATTACGGACGGTTCGCTACCGTCTACGGATGAAATATATTTTCGAGAAACAGTGTATGTTCTAACACTATTGTGATGGGGTTCTATGGAAGGAAACGTTAAGTCTTGATAATTGGGTGCTCGCGAACAATACTTTTGGAATGCAAACGATTATGATAATCAACGTTATGGGAATACTAAATCTTGTGGTTCAAAAACAACGTTTATTACAAACACCTATGATTTCACCAACGTTTTCGTTGACAGATTCTTCTATGTTTTCTCAGGTTCATACTTGGCTTTTTGATATATGCTTCCGCGTTCACTCATACTTGCTTGGGGTCAAGCATACATGCATACACTCTGATTATTTGCTTGGAGTCAAGATACATACATACATACGCTAGTGATAGCACCTTTGGATTCAAACATATTGTTTACATACTTACGCTATTTATAGCAACTGTGTTTTTAAACTAATTATGTCGCAAGTTATTTCATTCATACTTTATAACTTTGTAAACTTAAACTTGTCGATCCGTTTGTTAAACTAAACTTTGTACCTTTCAAATGAACGCGACATAATTTTGGTCAAACGAGTCTCATATAGGGACTACGACCACGCAACGGGACCTAAGTTAACGACGCCGTCAATAACGGTTTTGGTCGGGTCGTTACAAGTGGTATCAGAGCGTTGGTTGTAGGGAACTAGGACGTGCATTAGTGTGTCTAACAGAGTCGTTAGGACGCATTAGTGAGTCTAGACTACAACCGGATAGTTAGCATTTACATTCTGACATACATTTGCTATAGATAGCACTTACTTGACTACTTGTGCATTATACTTGAATCATTCTTAGGCAAACCTTTTAATGGTACCCAACCTTCATCATACGAACTCGTATTCCGCCACTTTTTGGTAACACACGTGAATTCAAGGTTTATACGCGTACGGATGACCACGACTTCGTTAGTCACTCTAGTTCGGGAATTCTGACTCCTTGGTTGTTATCCACCCCGTCTCAGCTTACTATCCACAAGTGTTGTAAAGTTACCACCACTACTCTAGATGAGTATCGTCATCACTATTTATCACTACGGTTGCGTACTACTCGTTATCATGACTCGTTACTCTTTTCATACCTAAGTACATTTTTGTCTGACTCGAACCGCATTGACGTGAATAATCATTTATACACTTCTCTCGGGGAACGCTTCCTTAGAGTTGCAGAAATTCTTTCGATTTAATACGAGTCACGTTTGAGACATCGTTACATTTTGTTCATTTTAGGTCTTCACGATGACACGAACTTGAATCTATGGAGTGATGTGGGAATGGAGGTATGAGTTAGCGTAATATAACGACACTCGATCAACGTGGTTATATTACGGTAATTCATGCCAAAGTTCTAATGACACGTGATGGTGGTTAGACTCGATCAACCTAAACACCACCATGAGCCATGTACATGACTTCATCTATTCATGTTTAGACATCTGAAAACTCCGAGAATATTGATAACAACCATACCGGGGACACACCTTCGATTTTTTTTTTGTCGAACTATACTTATGCTTCCGAATGAATTACCGATTCCTTTCGACTTCAACCGTATGTTACACGTGTATACTATCTCGTCCTCGCACAGTCTTATTGACTAACTACAATTTACTCGTTATGCTCGCATCGAGGCGGAAACTTCTCTCGCCTTACACTCGTAATTCTGGTTCAGGAAATCTTTTATTTTAAATTCTCAATGGAGAGAGACTCTTCACGTTATACTAGTATTCGCCTCGAGGGTGAATAGTCTCGACGAACGTTTCTGGAAACCGATAAATCTTCCGCGACGCGAATTTTCTTGAGAAACTTGTCCTAGCTAACGTTTTCAATTCCTAGCAAACTTGTTCTATATGCCTTAGGGAAATGTACCCCGTTTCGGATCGAGATCCTCGTTTCACTTCTAGATTTTGGAGTGCCTCACAAAAAGTCTCGGGACCACGTTTAGACATGAGTACCGCACATCAACCACAACCCGACGGACCGAGCAAACATACGATTCAAACCTTGGAAACCGTAATACGAATTTGTGTTATCAACTTCAAATTTACTTGAGAAAAGTATTTTCCTTTAACCGAATCCTCGTACTACAATGATTTTCATTCGAGTTTTAACGTCACTCCTTTTGAAACCACATGTGACCGGAAACGTCATTCTCCTTTGTCGAACCAAGTAAACGATGATCAATTCACCGGGGCCGAGGTTATTCATGAGTAACCAAGAAAATTTATTCATATTCAGGCAAAACCCTACGCGACTCGTAATCACCAAGAGCTACGCCGATGTTAGACGTAAACATTTCAAATTCCACGTGGGAAACCGCGTCACGTTAAGAGTCGCACCTTGGAAAGGTGCAATCCGTTTCGGAAAACGTAGGAAGCTAAATCCGCTTTATTTCGATCCTTTAAATTCTTGGGGTGTTTTGGACCCGTCGCTAGCCGTTTAGATTTTTCCGACTCATTTTGGGTCTCCGTTTATCCTACATTCGATGTATCAACTCAAAGACGTGTTTTGCGAAACGAGAACTTGTTATCTCCTTTGATGAACTCACTATCGACGATAAACCTCACTTCCTAGGAGGACCGGTTGAAACCATAAATCGTGAAGCCAAATCTTAAAACAACATATGATCCGGACCGTCAAGTTCGTTGAAATACCCTAGGACGTACTACTCTCTCATTCGTAGAATTTGCAACGCAAGGTTTCGAAGAAGAAGCAACAACTACTACTTCCAACTAAATTTCGGGACGAAATTTCTTTTGAGGTGTGGATAATGTAACATCCCGCGTTTTTCCGTTAAATTTAATTTTAACACCGTCTTTTTTTTTAAAACATAATCTTTCGTATTTAAATTAATAGCTTCCGTGAGTAACGTTCATTATATTCCCGCTATTTAATTTTGACATCACCCGTTTACTCGAGCGTTTTAAAATATTCGTTTGGTTAATTACCGTACCCGCTTTGAAACTTGAGGGACCAATCTCGTCACTTGGCCAAATTGGGGCAACTAGTCACCACCTCCCCACCTTCCTCACCATTCAATCACCTCCATCTCTCTCTCTTTCTCTCTAGCAAGAACACACACACAAACACCCAATTCAAACATTCATCATCTAAATTCGGATCGGGAAGCAAACTTCAAAACAAATTACATATTCGTGATCCTCTCTTCATCCTCTACATTTTGATACCAATTTCATCAAGTTTGGGTAACATTTCTAAAGCACTAAATTTCTCTAAATTCGTTTTATATACTTGAAATTGTGTTAGTTAGTGTCTATGGCTCGTGTGTAACATG
Source organism: Rutidosis leptorrhynchoides (assembly GCF_046630445.1). NCBI lineage: Eukaryota > Viridiplantae > Streptophyta > Magnoliopsida > Asterales > Asteraceae > Rutidosis > Rutidosis leptorrhynchoides. The sequence goes on from NC_092335.1 coordinate 641,970,138, forward strand.
AATATATGTTTTGTTTGCTCGATTTGTTGATTGGGAGTAACTAGTATGAACTTTGAAATGGGTGTGCTAAATCCTTGATTTTGGATGAGTTAATGTTGTTAGATTGTTAAAGTGTATGTGTTAAAAGTGTTAGTTACTTCATTAGCTTCGTTTTGATATGTTGGATGATGAAAAACTAGCTCAATAACATGAAATGTGTTTTTGGTGAATCGATTATCGTTTTGGTAGGAACTTGATACGGTTGAATGCTAGTTGAGACACTTGTTTGAATGTATGCTAGTTAACTAGTTAAATTGTATGCGTAAATAGCTTCGAAATGGTGTGATGTATGCTAGCGTTTGATTAGTGAATCATAAGTCTCATTTGTGTCGAAATTGATTTTGAAACGACAACGTGACTAGTGATTTTGACGTAGTAAATGTTTATTGAAACTTGGAATATGCGTCTAGTTGCAATGTATGCGTTATTACCTTCAAAACGGCATATCATTTGTATGTTAAAAGTTCCCGAATCATAAAATGCGTTTCTTTGATTTTTGGTTGAAAATGATGAACTTTGATGATGTTTTCGAGTTGGAAATTGTCGGTTATGATCTATGAAAAGTGTTTAGTTGTATTCCTTGTTAAAATACCTTTCCAACGATATAAGACACATGTTTTGGGTGTTTGCGGGTCAAGAATTGGGTTGGAAAAGGTTTTGGTTCGTGCACACTTGGAAAAACTGACCAGGATTCTCTGCCCAGGTAGTGGCGCGGCGTGCCACATCCCCGCGCGGCGCGCAGAATCACCTGGCCAGATTCTGACCTCTTGGACCCATTTCACGTGAAATGTTTGACTAGCTACCGACCTCCGATTTACATGAAACTTGTTTTAATATACTTGTATATGAATAATTAGCATAGAAAATTTGTCCGGGACCCGACCCGAACATGTTGACTTTTTCGTCGACTTTGACCAAGTTTGACTTTTAGTCAAACTTAACCAAACTTTTATACAATCATTCTAACATGCTTTTATACTTGTTTCTTGTATGAAACTTGACAACGTGATTCACATGCTATACTTAATCGAGTCGTAACGAGCCATAGGACTAATTGAACACATTTCGCCCGACCTTGTGTCGTAACCGGTTAATTGATATAACTTACTTGTTTAGGTCAAGGCTAAGCAACTTTCATGCATACGTTACTTTGTGAAGTACTTTTATACTCGTGCACTCGAGGTGAGATCATAGTCCCACCTTTTCAACAACTTTTTATACTTTTAACTTGTGGGCTGAGAAACATATACTTTGTTACATTTTGTACTACTTACTTTTATACTTTGAACACAAGTACAAGGAAAACAAACATTCCACAGCGAGTTAGAACAAAAATCCTCAATTCGATTATCATTAGTTACACTTGCAGGGTGTAAGCGAGAACTTATATTGTGTGGCCATACGGGTTTGACAAACCCTCATTACGGACGGTTCGCTACCGTCTACGGATGAAATATATTTTCGAGAAACAGTGTATGTTCTAACACTATTGTGATGGGGTTCTATGGAAGGAAACGTTAAGTCTTGATAATTGGGTGCTCGCGAACAATACTTTTGGAATGCAAACGATTATGATAATCAACGTTATGGGAATACTAAATCTTGTGGTTCAAAAACAACGTTTATTACAAACACCTATGATTTCACCAACGTTTTCGTTGACAGATTCTTCTATGTTTTCTCAGGTTCATACTTGGCTTTTTGATATATGTTTCCGCGTTCACTCATACTTGCTTGGGGTCAAGCATACATGCATACACTCTGATTATTTGCTTGGAGTCAAGATACATACATACATACGCTAGTGATAGCACCTTTGGATTCAAACATATTGTTTACATACTTACGCTATTTATAGCAACTGTGTTTTTAAACTAATTATGTCGCAAGTTATTTCATTCATACTTTATAACTTTGTAAACTTAAACTTGTCGATCCGTTTGTTAAACTAAACTTTGTACCTTTCAAATGAACGCGACATAATTTTGGTCAAACGAGTCTCATATAGGGACTACGACCACGCAACGGGACCTAAGTTAACGACGCCGTCAATAACGGTTTTGGTCGGGTCGTTACATTGCAGCACTTTCTTCTCCTTTAGTCAACTCCATTCCTACCTCTTCAACTAATACTTTAGTTAATACTCAACAAACTAAAAAAGCTTGTCATACCTCTGACTATGCACCATCATGTTCTACCTTTTTAGGAAATTATCAAAAAGTTAAAAGACTTACAAGCACATGAACCTACATCAACAGCTTTAGCTTATAAAGCAAAACCCTCCAAAAGTGATAAAAAGAAACTATTGAAATCTAAATCTGGCAACTTGGATAAGGATCCATTCGTTTCTTCTTCAAGTGTAGCTTCGGAGGACGATGATCTAAATGGGTTCACAGATTCTGCAGGGCCACAGTTACTTTCCAAACATTCAAAACAACCAAATATAATTGCAACATTAGTTAACCCAAGTAAAGAAGGTGTATCAGTAAAGAGTTATAAATGAATGTTTTTAGCAATATGAGGGAAGACGGTGAGCCTCCTACTCCTCCAAACAAAAAGATTCAATGAGATTGGCGTCTTGGAATACGTGAGGCCTAGGTGCAGTGGGCAGGTTTGGAGGTTATTTTCATTATTTTGTATCTCTAGGTGAGGATGTTTACATGGAATCAATTCTCGGAAATGGCTAGTGGATTTGGACGGTTGGCAATGGTTCACGGTTTAATTTTTGGCAAGACTTTTGGACCTGAGGACTCTAGAAGATAGGCTTTAGTAGAGTGATTCTTGGTTCAAGATATTATCCAACTCAAGTGGATATGGAAGATTTTTGTTATTCTGAGTGACTAAGTACTACCGTTTCCTGATTTTGTTTGGTATAAATGAGCTGTTTTGATTTTGATGGATTTACTTCGGTCACGAAATTTTGGGTGGGTTATGCCACTTTCATTAGCTTCGGTTATTTACGATGGGTTTCAGGAAAGAGAATCAAAGGGATTAAATATTGGAGTTTAAATTCGTCCATGTACTAGTTGGTTCAATTGGCTCGCTTGTATTAATGCGTTATTCAATGACGTTTTCACATGATGGTTTACGATAGTCAAGAAAGTCAAAGCCAAATCGTTCGTATTGGCAATTAAAGCAAACTTGAGGTGCGCACCAATTCTACATATGGGTCTCAAACCAGTGGGTTTTGATTTAATGGTGATGTCAAGAATATAAAGAAATTTTGTTACAAACCTTTTTAGTTTTTACGTTGTTTAGACATTTAGCATCTCTTTATTGCAACATTCTTTATTGCAACATTGTAATTGTTCTTAATTTAATTTGGGCCTCTAATCCATATATGTAATGGATGTTTAGAGGGTCACAATTGTAATGGGCCTAGTCATCTTTTTGATGGCTAGCTTTTTTGGTTTATATACAAGTTCCATTGTTTTTTGCCAAAAAAAAAAAAAAAAAATATGATCGATTAATGAAACCCTAACATCAAATTAAAAGGAGACGGACTGGACAACCTTTACCAGTTTTCATTGATCGACGATCAGTACCGGTAAAGCGCTGAACCTCTATAACCTCTATGTGTAAATATAGTTACTGAATTAATTAGATGGTTTATCATACTAAGATTCATGCTTTTGTTTCAGTCATTGAATGATGAATGCTAAACTTACAGATAGATCGATTTTGTGAATTTTGATCGGCTTAACACATTACTCTATCTGTAATGCTATTCATGAAATTCATGAATATGCTAGCTAAATAACCAATATATAGCTAGTTATCATAATTAAGCAATTAGTACTTCTTGCTGGTTGATATAAATAGTTGATAGTTAATAGTTTTTTGGTTAAATCGCTTACTTTGGGCAAAGTAATTTGACATTATCAATATATCAACGATGTTTAGTTAACCTTCCACATTAAAATTTTCCCATGATTTCACAGCCCTAAATTTTATTTCATATGTTTAACACAACCCTTATGTTTAAAATATTGAAGATAGATATATTTTTATTTGTGCATAATTGGATCATATAGACGAAAAAGGTTGCACAATGCATAATTGAATTCAAATTCATATTATAATTTCTATTGTATTCTTGCATATGTCAACAGGTATATATACGTAGAGAACTAATGAGGAGAGAACTAATGAGGGATGTACGTTTACAAAATCAGTACTCGTGTATTACAGACCTTCCTGATCTTCCGTTGGAGTTGATTTTCGAGAAGTTAAACAAACAAGATGATAAGAAATCTTTTGGCCTAACCTGTCACCGTTTTCTTAAAGTTCAAAACTTAAGCCAAAAAACCTTACGTATTAGAGATTGCTTCTTTGACTTGGATTCTGTATGCTCGATAAATTGCTTAATCGTTTTTGCAATTTACAGGATCTGTCCTTGATTAATTGGTGGAAAATCTCAGATTTTGATTTAATTAAATTGCAAAAATATGGGTCTACATTGCAGTGTCTCTGTCTTTACGGATGTTCTATCACTGATATTGGGATCGAAATTCTAGCCAGATCTTGCAAATCTTTAATAGAGCTCAATCTTGCATCATGCAGATACATAACTGATTGCGGGATTAAATATATATCTCAAAATTGTCATCAACTAAGGGAACTCTGCATTAGGAACTGCACTAAAATTGTTGGTGTAGGCTTCAGAGGGTGTTCTTCTAATTTGGCTATTTTAGACGCCAGTTATTGTGCATTAAATTCTACCGGTGTTATTGATATCTTAAGTGGAGGTGGTCTTGAATATCTAAATTTTTCCTGGCCTAATTATAAGTATACTGTGAGACATGGGTTGGCAACTATCGGTTTAGGATACGGTGCAAATCTTAAAATCCTTAGCCTAAAGAAGTTCATTTACGTTGAGGACGCTGATATCATAAGCATATCAAAAGGGTGTCCATTGTTGAGAGAGTGGGACCTATCGTCATGCACTAGAGTTGGTTTGCCTGGTTGGGAATCGATTGGATTGTACTGTCACAACTTGCAGATAATACATGTGTACGATTGTGGGGAGTTTTGTGATAGTGGATTACTATGTTTGGGTAATGGATGCAAACGCTTGTCTATAATTTACATGGGAAATTGCTATAAAATTACTTCAAATGGGATATGTGCCTTTAAATTACAAAGACATGATGTGAAGATCGAAAATAGTATTTAGCCGAGTGCCAGCTTTTCCAATTGGAGGTTTACTTGGCCTTTTGCAAAATGTTTTTTACTTAATTATCGAAGAATCATAATAAGCTGAAGTTACAGAGGTAAAAAGAAGAAATATTAGCACAATTTGTATGTTTTTGGTATTTATTAAACTTGAACAGTTGTTTGGATACTTTAAGGTGTCCCTTATGGATGATTGTGGGATGTGTAATTTTGTTATGGGTCATGTTATCAACTTATTATAAGCATTTCAAAAGGGTGTCGCTTTAGGAGAACAAATGTGTGAACCTTGTGATCACAGTTTACAAAATTTAGGTAATGGATGCAAATGTCTCTCTGTTACATAGATGTTAGATTGCTGGAGAATCTCTCTCTCTAAGGTCAAATCTTTGATTATACAAAGAGAGGGTGTGAAGATCATAAAGAAAGTAATGATGAAGAATTTACCAAGTTTGTCATTTATTTTGGTATTTATAAACATGATTACGGTTTTAGTTAAAATTTAAAGGAATGTCTTATTAAGTAGAACCTGAGTACTTGAATTGATGTGTTAGATTTTAGATAGGTCCACTCTTTTACAAAGGAAGGAATAAAATATATACAAAGGTAACTATCTTCATTGATTTTCATCATTGGTTACTAGTTACTACTAAACCATGAATTATTCTGTAAAAATGATGAAAGGTTTTTGATTTAATGATATAAAGTTGTCTTTAAGATGTTCCCCAATCAAATTCTTAGGTATCATCAGGGTGTACCTCTCTGAGTTGGATTCCCGTATGGTCGACAAATTTCTTAATCGTTTTTTCAATTTACAGGATCTGTCCTTAAGCATCCCAGATTCTGATTTAATCAAATTAAAAAAATATGGGTCTACATTGCAGATTTGCAGTGTATTTCTCTTGCTTCATGTCTTCGAGTAACAGATATTTATATCAGTTGCTTCTTATTGTCCATTGCTTTCTGTTATCTGTCTTCTCGAATGTTCTATCACCTATAGTGGGATCAAAGTTCTAGCCAAATCATATAAATATTTAATAGAGGTCAATCTTGCTTCGTGTAGAGACACAACTGATTGTGGGATTCAATATATATCTAAAAATTGTCGTCAACTTAGGGCACTCTGTATTAGGGACTGCATTAAAGTTGTTGGTGTAGGCTTGAGAGGGTGTTCTTCTAGTTTGGCTCTTTTAGAGGCCAATTATTGTGCATTAGATTCTACCAGTGTTATTGAAATGTTAAGTGGAGGTGGTCTTGAATATCTAAATCATTCCTCGCCTGATAATAAGTGTACTTTGGGACAAGGGCTTGCATATGGGAAACGAGCCTTCCAGTTTCAAAGACAGGATGTGAAGATCGAGAGGAATTGGAATTATAATTCGGGGACCATAGATCTTATTCTATTAATATATATCACACGTGTGTGTGTGTGTGTGAACGTTCCATTTTGTAACGCTTAAATTAGATCCTATCATCTATCAATCTATCTATATATACATGAAATAAATTTGTTGGCATATAATTTCATGAGAAAAGACAACTATACTTTGACACTTTCAAAATGTGTACAATTAAGTACGATTCTCCACACTTAAAAAGGTAAATAAAGTATAAATATTTACACGTTAATTAAAAATACATAGATTATATATGAAAATTAAACTACTCAACCAGTGAAACGATTACATTAGATTCATCATATCATATATATCAAATAAAAATATTAAATATTACTAGTATGTCGACACCAGAAGATGATGGTATCAATTCTACTCGCACCCTATGCCTTGCCTATTTCTTCACAGGTATTCAATACTGAAGTGCGTCTAATGGATATTCTGACAAGTAAAAATTAAAAGATATACATAAACATCCCTCCCTCATATATACATAAGGATATTTATTTATGGAATAAACCCAAAACACCAAACCCTAAACCCTAAACCCTAAACTCTAAATCGGGCTAAATTTTACTTCACAAAACATGAAAAAAAAACGTTCACATTCTTCACGAACAATATTATCTTGAATGTTATTTTTGTCGATCGTTTTCCCGCCTAAATAATAACATTCATCACGAAGTGTCTCTTCTAAATGTTCATATTTTCGTGTGATCATGATATCGGAAGAAAAAAAATTTCAAAAAAAACGAAAAAAAAAAAAAATTGGCTTCCCCCCGCTTCCCCCCGATTGGTTACTTCCCCATTGATCCTGCCCATATATATATATATATATATATATATATATATATATATATATATATATATATATATATATATATATATATATATATATATATATATATATATATATGTTTTATCTTAAAAAAAAAAACAATAGAGAGTTACAAAAGAACATAGATTATGATTCTGATCAAATGTTCAAAAAAAAAAAAAAAATACCATATGGACGACCTCGTTGAAAGCGGCAATGGCAAAATCATGTAAAACAGATACAAAAGGATGATCAACTTTAATTGGCGATAAGTTGTCGCACATGTTGATCGCCGTAAAATATTTTTCGGAAGCTACAGGCTGTCATTAATTAAGACATCAGGATGTCTGTCTTATGTACTCCTATTTATTTGTGAAAATAAAAAGAAAAAAGGATGAATTATGTACCACCCCCTTAGCGAGCTTCTTAAACTTGAGCCAACTTTTTTTGTCCTCTTCTTTCAAGGGAACATTGTCGACATTTGGAGACTTCTTGATGTTTTCATCCAATACAGGTTTAACTACCACATTCATTTTCTTCTTGTTTACACGTACTGAAATTACATACAAAGAAACAAAAGGATGCTTCATCGGGTGATATGGTTGTTTCAAGCAGGCAACATAATTTCTAGTGTAAAACACTAAACCCCCATTATTAGGTCAGGTGTTACATACACTTAGGACCGACAAGACATTAAAGAAAACAAACAAATAACACCTTTCATACATTTTTGTTTTGTTCCCAACTTGATATTTTTCAAACTTTTCACACTTGCAAATTAGACCCCAGATTTATTGGTAATTAGAGCGAACCACATTATTCTGAATCGAAATTAATATATAAGTCATGAAAGTGTAACCAACCCTTCATATTTTTGTTGTAGCCTCTGTGTTAGAATTAGTTGTAGTGTTTTGATTAATTAGAAGTGTTGATTAGTTTTGAAGTTTGAATGTTTTGAGGGGATGTTTATAACAGAAATATTGAAGATTTGTTGTTTAGAAAGAAATGATTTTATTGATTTAGAATTGTGTTGTGAATGTGTGTTTTTGTTGTTGTTCAAATGCTAACACCTTATGCCTATTTATAGGCTTACAATGTGAGTTAAAATATCTAGATATTTTGATATAAATATCTAGATATTTTTTGTAAATAATATCTAGATATTTATTTATTAGAAATATCTAGATATTTTTATTTATAATATCTAGATATTTTTATTTATAATATCTAGATATTTTTGCTACAAATATCTATTTAACTAATTATAGAATATTCTAGAAAAACATTAATATCTTAACACTCCTCCTTAATGTTTTTCGGTGTTACTCCGAGTATGTTGCGTAAGAACTCGAACTTTGGTCTTGGTAGTGCGTTGGTGAAAATGTCTGCAATCTGTTCTTCGGTCTTGCAGTATTTTAATTCAATATCTTTCTTGGCGGAGACTTCTCGTAAGAAGTGATATTTGATATCAATGTGTTTTGTTCTACCATGAAATACTGGATTCTTTGCCATCGCGATTGCAGACTTGTTGTCGCAGAATATTTTTGTAGGTTCATCTTGTTTCTCACCCATGTCTTCCAGTATTCTTCTTAGCCATATAGCTTGATTAGCTGAGTTTGCAGCTGCTACGTACTCGGCTTCGGCTGATGATTGTGCCACCGTTTCTTGTTTCTTTGATGTCCATGAGAATACACCAGATCCAAGTGTGAATGCGTATCCGGAAGTACTTCTCATGTCATCCACCGATCCGGCCCAATCACTATCAGTGTATCCATGAAGCTTCGAGTCTATATTGGGCTTGTACCATATTTCGTAGTCCATGGTACCTTGCAAGTATCTTAAAATTCTTTTAGAAGCTCCGTAATGTATTTGAGTAGGATTTTGCATGTACCTGGATAGCAGACTCGTTGCGTACATGATGTCTGGTCTTGTTGCTGTTAGATATAGTAGACTTCCAATGAGACTTCTGAATCTTGAAGCATCCGCTTTCTCCGATCTATCTTCTTGTCTCATCTTCTCATTGGCAACTAGTGGCGTGGCTACGATTTTGCAACCGTATAGTTTAAACTTTTTCAGGAGATTTTCCGTATATTTCTTTTGGCATATGAAGATGCCTTCATTTTCTTGACTGATTTCGATGCCAAGAAAATAGCGCATCAATCTAAGGTCGCTCATCTCGAACGTTTTCATCATGTCTTCTTTAAACTCTTGTATCATTCTCTCATTGTTTCCAGTATATATTAGATCATCGACATACAAGGAAATAATGAGAGTGTCAGAGTTACCTTGGGTTTTGATGTAGAGTGTAGGCTCACTTTGACTCCTCCTGAATCCTGAACTTGTGAAGTAGTTATCAATGCGGCTATACCAAGCACGTGGTGCTTGTTTAAGTCCATATAAGGCTTTCTTGAGCTTTAGGACTTTTTCTTCTTTTCCTTTTTGAATGAACCCTTGTGGTTGCTCTACATATATTTCTTCTTCTAGAAACCCATTTAGAAAGGCTGATTTCACATCTAGTTGGTGAATCTTCCACCTTCGTTGAGCTGCTAATGCCACAAGTGCTCTTATAGTATCCAGTCGAGCTACGGGTGCGAATGTTTCATTGTAGTCGACTCCTGGTTGTTGTGAGTAGCCTTTAGCTACTAGCATTGCTTTATGTTTTTGTATAGAACCATCAGGGTTGAGCTTTGTTTTGTAAACCCACTTTACTCCAATGATTTCTTTATTTTCTGGAGGATCAACTAACTCCCATGTGTTGTTTTTCTCGATCATTCTTATTTCTTCGTTCATAGCAGTCACCCATTTTTCATCTTTGGCTGCATCTTCATAGCTTTCAGGTTCTATAGTTGTAAAGTTGCAAGTCTCGTATATCTCTGCTAACGCTTTGACTCTTCCAGGTGTGGACTCTGGGCTTGACTCGTCTTACGCCAAAGGTAATCTTGTCGATGGAGAAGTTGGTGTAGCAGGGCTTGTTTCACCGGTACTTTCATGTTGTTCAGAATGCTCAACTTGTAGTGGTTGTTGGGCTGGAGTTTCCATAGATATCCTAGGCAGATATGTTTGTTTTTCAACTTTGTCCTTTTCCCAGTTCCAAGAAGCGTCTTCATCAAACTCCACGTCTCGGCTAATCACGATGTTATTAGTCTTCAAGTTGTAGACTCGGTAACCTTTTGATTGTGTACTATAGCCCAAGAATATTCCCTTCTCTGATTTTTCTTGGAGCTTGTGACGTTTCTCCTTAGGAACATGGATGTAGCAGATAGATCCAAATACTCGTAGATGTTTCGCTGATGGTTTCCTTCCACTCCATGCCTCTATTGGAGTCTTGTTTTCTACAGCTTTCGTGGGACATCGATTTAGTATATATACAGCCATGTATACAGCTTCAGCCCAGAAACTGTTTGGAAGGCCTTTTTCATGTATCATTGTTTTGGCCATTTCCATTACAGTTTTATTTTTGCGTTCAGAGACGCCATTTTGTTCTGGGGCATAACCAACAGTGAGTTGGCGTTTAACTCCTTCATCTTCGCAAAATTTATTGAATTGTGTAGAGGTATATTCCTTTCCTCTATCACTCCTTAGTGTTTTTATATGATGGCCACTACTCTTTTCTACGAAATTCTTGAACTTCTTGAATATAGTAAATACTTCAGATTTTTCACGCATGAAGTACACCCACGTCATTCTAGAATAGTCATCGATAAAGAGAATAAAGTACCTGTTTTGGTTAAGTGACGGGGTCCTCATTGGTCCACAAACGTCGGTGTGCACCAGCTCCAGTATACCTTTCGCTCTCCAAGCTTTGTCACGAGGGAAAGGTTTTCGATGTTGCTTGCCCATCACACAGCTTTCACACGTGTCGGTGATCTCTTCTATGTTAGGCAAGTCTCTCATCATATTCTTCTGTTGGAGGATTTTTAATGCGTGAAAGTTAAATTGGCCAAATCTTCGATGCCATAGCCATGATTCTTCAACTTGAACTTTCATGGCTGTGTCTTGGATATACTGCCAACGAAGCGGAAAGTTGCGGTTCTCCATTGGAACTTCGGCTATTAATTTATAGTTGTTTTTCTTGTCACGAATAACACATGATTTGTCTTCGAAGAGTAACGAGTATCCGTGCTCCATCATTTGGCCAACACTTAGCAAGTTACTTGCTAAGCTTGGTACTAGAAGAACGTCATTAACAGATCGAGTGGAGTTATTAGTTTGAACAGTAATTGTACCTTTGCCTTTAGTGTCAACAAGCGCTCCATTCCCTAGTTTGACGCGGGACTTTACGGAGGTGTTGATACTATCAAATAACTTTTCATCTCCTGTCATGTGGTTGCTGCACCCACTGTCGATAAACCAAGTGTCATCCCTTTGTTCATTCGCAACATGGCAGGCATAGAATAGCTGGTTTTTGTTCTCCGGTATATCTTCATTTTCTTCTGTGTAGTTAGCCCGGTGATTTTGTTTTAAACGACAATCTTTTTCTAGATGTCCAAATCTTTTGCAGTTATTGCATTGTGGCTTCCCTTTATGGAAACAATCTTTCTCCAAGTGGTTTGTCTTTTTGCAAATACCACATGGAGGGTTGCCGTTCCTTCTTTGATCGAACCCAGTTTTGGGTTTTTCTCCTCCTTTTGATTTTTCTTCAAAAATTCTTTTCCCCCCATTATTATATTTTTGAGACCGTAATTTGAGTTTAGACTGAAAGGCACTTTCAAGTGAGTTTTCACTACGCCGACTCAGTCTAGCCTCATATGCTTCAAGAGAGCCAATTAATTCTGGTACCGACAGACTCTCGATGTCTTTTGACTCTTCAATAGCAGTAATGACATGATCATATTTTTCTGTCATACTGATAAGTATTTTTTCTACGATCCTCTTATCAGTTATGTTATCTCCATAGGCTCTCATTTGATTTACTATTTCTTTAATTCTAGAATAGTAATCTTTTACTGTCTCAGTGTCTTTCATATTTAAATTTTCAAAATCTCTTCTTAGAGTTAGGAGTTTGACGGATCTCACCTTGACATTTCCTTGAAATTCTTCTTGAAGGATCTTCCACGCCTCTTTGGCTGTTGTAGCTCCCATGATTAGTGGAAAGATAGACGGTGTCAAGGCTTGTTGAATGTAGCCTAGAGCTGCAGCATTTCTGACTAAATTTTTGTTGTATTTTTCTTGTTCTTCTGCGGACAGAGTTTCGACGTCTTTCGGAGTTATAAACCCGACTTCGACAATATCGCATAAGCTTTGAGCTTGCAAATATGTCTTCATTCGGATACTCCAAAAATCATAGTTGTCGCCATCAAAGATGGGGACGGGAATATTGTATGCACCAACGGTAGTCATGGTGTATTTAAACAACGCCCAATACGGCTCTTGATACCACTTGTTAGAATTAGTTGTAGTGTTTTGATTAATTAGAATTGTTGATTAGTTTTGAAGTTTGAATGTTTTAAGGGGATGTTTATAAGAGAAATATTGAAGATTTGTTGTTTAGAAAGAAATGATTTTATTGATTTAGAATTGTGTTGTGAATGTGTGTTTTTGTTGTTGTTCAAATGCTAACACCTTATGCCTATTTATAGGCTTACAATGTGAGTTAAAATATCTAGATATTTTGATATAAATATCTAGATATTTTTTGTAAATAATATCTAGATATTTATTTATTAGAAATATCTAGATATTTTTATTTATAATATCTAGATATTTTTGTTTATAATATCTAGATATTTTTGCTACAAATATCTATTTAACTAATTATAGAATATTCTAGAAAAACATTAATATCTTAACACTCTGATATTCAACGCCTTCATTATATAAATTACTAGCTGCATAAATAACCAAAACAGAATAATTAAAAATGTGCAGCAACCTTCAAAAGTGTAAACGTAGTTTTGATGTTTCTATTTACCAAACACATGAATTAAAAAAAAAAAAAAAAAAAACTTTCTTTATTGTAATTACAACAAATCAGGACTATCTAAATACCTTTAGAATTTTACTCCTTCCAAGTCACCACTTGGATTATTCTAATTTTATTTCTATTTCTAATTTTAATTATATTATATTATACCTTATATCTAAAAGACCTAACACAAGTGAATAGTAACCTCAAAAGTTTTACAAACTATCCTACTCTTTTTTCTTACTTACATTTTAGTCCCAAAAATATATACAATACTTAACTTTATGATTTTTTACAAACTCATCCCAAACTTTTTATACTTTAACCATTAAACTTCTCATTAATTATAAATCGACTACATACTTTATATACTACCTAATAGACAAAAACGATTAATAGTCACCAGGGGTGCTTTCGTTCTTTCACTTTTTTCCCCCTTTTCCACTTTTTTTTAAAAAAAGCCCCCATAGTTTGTTCAAATATTAAAATCGACCCCCCAAACAGGGAGTAAAGTGTCAAATACTCATGATATTATATTATACCTTATATCTAAAAGACATAGCACAAGCGAATAGTAACTTCAAAAGTTTCACAAACCACCCCACTCTTTTACTTACTTACATTTTAGCCCCAAAAATATATACAATACTTAACTTTATGATTTTTTACAAACTCATCCCAAACTTTTAACATTTTATACTTTAACCATTAAACTTCTCATTAATTATAAATCGATTACATAATTTATATACTACCTAATAGACAAAAACGATTAATAGTCACCAGGGGTGCTTTCGTTCTTTCACTTTTTCCCCCCTTTTCCACTTTTTTTTTTTTTTAAAAAAAAGCCTCCATAGTTTGTTCAAATATTAAAATCGACCCCCCAAACAGGGGGTAAAGTGTCAAATACTCATTTTCATAAAAAAAATTTAAAAAAACTACACCCAAATATTCAACGGGCCATATCTTCTCGCTCGCACCGAGTTAAATTTTTCTGACACCATCGTTAAACTCGAAACAATTTTAGGAGCACACTGTCACTAACTATACGCAAATCAGACGCTTTTTAAAAAACGCTAAATGTTTGAGGTACTTTTCATACACGTCGATTTTGCGTTAAATTTTTAAAAGTCGACAATTCCATAGTGAAACGCGGAGATGTACATATATTGTTAAATTAAAATAACATTTAAATCTTTCACGGATTATACCTTTTAGTTCGACTCGAGTTGCGCTTCAACGATATCATCGTTAGCCACGAAATAATTTTACAAACTAAATGCAATATAATACATTGAAAACCGAACCCCGGCGCGAAGCGAGGGTTCGAACACTAGTTCTAATTCTAATTAATAAACCATAATACTTTATAAAAAAGGTAAACACACACCCATATCACCAAACCTCAGCCAAAAGATAATCCCTACAATAATCAAAAACCCTCCTTATGTGACCGTTAACCAACAACTAATATACAGAATTTAATAAACGAGCAAGTACGTAACTGAAACGATTATTTATAAGTACTCATTCATACAAACTAAAAGAGAAAGAAACCCTAATTATCGATAATCTTAACAGCAATATAATTCAATCACCGCCAAGATAATTTATCACCAGGTTCTACGAATATCATAACCGATCTAATCAGCAACTAAAACACAAATTCGTGCGTTAAACAGCCTCCGATCTAATCATAACCGATATTCGTAGGATCCTTCGCTAGAAAAAACCCTAATGAGAAGAACGATTGAGTATTGTTGAAAAAAAAAATAAGGGTCGAAGATGTTTATCTACCGAGGGAACCGGGTAACTTTTATTCAGAGTGTCTACGGTATTCGAGTGGGGTTATTTTCGAAGTTTACCGGTTATTCAAGAGGAAATCAGATCAGATTTATCAAATCAGATTTTAAGTATGATTCGAAAACTAAATATTTTGCGTGGTTATTGCATGAATGAATGGGCTTGAAGCTCCATATTAATTAAAGGGAAATTGGTCATAATGGCCCTATATCATAAAACCTTTAACAATATACCTTTAAAATTTTAAAACTATAAATTTACCCATAATAATGCATTATGCATCACACATGATGCGTGCAAATTTGTGCGTAATGCATGTTTCCGAAGGTTATCAGAAACATATGATTTATCCTGAACTACGCACCAAAATTTAAGCACCACGGTGCGTGTTAATGTAATTACTTACATCTAACAAAAACACACAACCACGCGATATAAACACATATCGCACACCAAAATTTGTTATTATAATCGTTTACAGTTTTACACATTATACCACACACTAACACATCAAAAATGTGGTTCGCGTTTTTTTAAATCTCATTACTCTATCCTTAGTTAATTTCGTAATAACTGCAATCTACACGTCAAACAAATCATACCACACAATTTTTATAATCTTTACACATTATATCACGCACTAACACATCAAAAGCGTTCGATTTGCATTTTTTAAGAATATCTGTTAAATCCGACCTATTAAAGTAGTTGATTAAGAAACTGGGCATTGCTACATCTTCCACAATTTCAAACGATCGGGTAAAATTAAGTTTTCATTATTTTAATTCGTTATTCTTGCATACATTTCGTCGGACGAAGGTGTGCGTTTAAGTTATTTTGAATTTATGAATCAATTGCGTGCTTGTATGTTATATATATTAGTTGTCGTTGCTGTTTAAATGTCATTGGTATTGTTTACACTTAGTTTAGTTGTTATGTGTTGGGAAAAAAAAACGAGAAACACGTTTTTGGTTTGTAATTGTAACGATCCAACTTTTTCTTTAACATTTTCCATTAAATAATTTAACGACTGTTAATTGAATTCTGCTTTGTGCCTTAGAATTTAATAATTATACCTATAGAAGTCTATATTACTAAACGTAATACATGTTATATAATTACATGCTCTATGGTAGAAGTTAACAGAACTTTTAGAAAAACGTTTCGGTTAGTGAAAATCGGACACTGACTTCTATAACTTACAAAACGTCCACAATTAATCAAATTAATTGTTGTCTGCCATTATAAAAATTCATTATTTATTTAAGGATTTTTATATTTAAGTTTTATTTAATTAAGTTTAGATTAATACTGCAAACCACAACTTTTACCGAAATACGATCAATTGAACTCACGAGGTTCTGCGTCATTTTGTAATAATAAAAAGTTGATACCTGGGCCCCAAGGCCACTAGGCCGATTGGTCACCCCACCCAAACAAGATCCGTTTTGATATTTGCTAAGTTATTAATTCCCTAAGTCTAAACCTAGCATCACTTTTACAACGTTCTCTTCAAGAAAAAAATCATCCGCTCTCTCCTCCTTTCCTCTCTTTGGTCGTCGACCACTATCACCACCTTAACACCATCAATTTTCAATCTTCATACACAAGTAAGCTTGGATTATCATTGTTTATTACCGGTGTTACTTGATTATCATTGTTTGTTACTGGTTGATCATTGTTTGCTAGTGATCTTGTGTTTTCTTACTTTTATTTGTAAGTTAATATAAACTCTAGTCTTTAAAGATCTGATTTTTATCGTTCATGTGTCACAATTAAGGGTTTGATTAGTGTATTTGATAATTAATCATGTATTAGTACAAGTTTACATTAATTTTGGTTTGACCAAAATTCGTATTCAACTTTAAGCTGGCCAATCCGACCACATAATTATTTTATTGTTTTTATCTAATTACATATTTGAATTCTTTATTAAAAATCATTCACTTTTCATATAGGATTTGTAATTTTTAGATCAAGGATGAATTAGTTAAACATATTAGTAAGGAATTAATGCTCCGACTTGAATTCCCTTCTAAACCTACATATCACTAAACCCAATTATTATCTATACATAACTAAAGACCAACTCCTAATGTCAATAAATGAGCCCCATTTAGCTTTTTAGTTTAATTAATCTTCTATACATATTTATGTAATTAATCAAAAGGAAAAAAAGAATACGGTTTGTTTATGTAAAATTACATATATACAGATACAGATAATTCATTTAAGTATTATACGTGTCCCTTCAGATTTCCTTTGGTTTTTGAAACACACCGCCTAAATAACATCTGTTATGGAGGAACGTGGATACCCTTCTTCTTCAGTGAATCAAATTAGGTTTCTTCTCCTACTCTCGCCTCATCATGCTTCACTCAACCCTAAATTCCAGCCTTCTGTCGTCCGGCGAACCACACCTTCCTTCTTCTCCCTCTGTTTCTGGAAGCATATCGTTGCGGTTGGTTCACCTTTTCAATAACCACATTTACTGGTTCTTTAAATTCTCCGTTATAACTTCAATGCCTGTTATTGTTCGAATTCAATTCCTTATTACCCTCTATTTAAGATTCCTGGATCCAAGAAAAGTAACCGATTTATGGAATTGACTTTTGATTTGAATTGTCCAGTTGAAGAGATGTTTCACATTCCAGTGGAATTGACTTCAATGCCTGTTATTTGAATTTATAACGGTACTACTTAACCCTTATTATAATCTACAGTTTAATTCAATTTACCACTTTGGGTTACTTTCCCTTATTTGCAGGTAGGTTTCATTAATCCAGGTATATCATATATGTTTCACTTAAACTACCTCTTCTATACATACACCACATTAAGGGTCCGTTTGGTTCATGGCATTTTGTAGGATTTCATGGGATTTGGAATTGAAATCCTTGAAATCCCATGTTTGGTTGCAAAAAAAAAGGAAGGATTTAAATTACCTGGATTTTTTAAAATCCTTTTGCTGTGGGGTTTTGAAATGCTCCGTAGAATGGAGGGATTTCCAAAAACTCAGGCGGGGTATTTCCATTTTAACATTTCAGCCAAAAATACCCTTCCATATAAATAAAAAGGAATAAAGCCCTCTCTTCTATTTTCACAAAACGTAGCAGAGCCTTCTTTATGACTTCTTCAATCGCTGGTTCTCTTCGAATATCAGGTAATAATTCGACATATTTTATGTGTATTCCATCTTTTCTTTCTTCAATTTTACTTCCAGATTACTTCAGTTTTAGTATTTACTTCAATAACAAAAAGAAGAGATGGCTATTATACTTGATCCAAAATATATTTGGTACAATTGACCATTACTTCATGCTTATTTTGATGCTTCGTTTTTGTTGCTTTATGACATCGATTTAATTAGGATTTGTTAATATGTCATCTTACTTGCAAAATTAGGTATGACGATGGTATCTGTTTTTTTATTTAACATCCTATTTGTTTAAATAGTTTATTCTTTTGCTATCTATTAACCAATTGACCAAGGATTTTGATTGTTTACTTCCTGCTTTTAATAATAATTTATCCATTTGATATCTATTATTTATTGACCAAATTTTTTCATTATGATTGTTCATTTTCATTACAGACTATGGCCAGGTTTAGTTTGATAACAAGAAAACGTAAAGTGCGAAACAGGGCATTTTGGCACATAGCGATGACATCTGTCGTGTTCTTCTTTTTTTCGCTTTGGGTTGTCATAGCTAAACGCATACGAGATAAACAACGTATCCAATACTCTTCATCAAATATTGACCGTGACTCAATAATGTATACTAACGTGTACGTAAGTGACATTAGGTCGATAGCACAAATTAGAATGACTCGAGTTTGCTTCAAAAAGTTGTGTTACATGCTTGAAATGTTCGGATGATTAAAACCAAGTAGAAACATGAATGTTGATGAACAAGTTGCAATGTTTCTCTACATGTTGGCTCATAACGGTAAAAATCGGTGCATGATCAGTCTCTTTCGTCGATCGGGAGAAACAATTAGTAGACATTTTTCTCAAGTTGTAAATGCGGTTGTAAGATTGCATCCACAGTTACTTAAGAAAGCCGAGCCCGTTCCCTTAAACTCTACGGATGAAAAGTGGAAATGGTTCAAGGTATCACTCTTCTTTATGCCTTGTTATTATAGTTAGAAATGTAGTATATACATGAATAAGTGACATGATGACTTTGTTACAGGATTGTTTAGGAGCTTTAGATGGAACATATATAGATTGTTTAGTGTCGAGTGAAGACAAACCTCGATATAGAACAAGAAAGAATAGTATCGCCACAAATGTTTTAGGTGTGTGCTCACAAGATATGCAGTTTATTTATGTCTTAGCGGGATGGGAAGGGTCAGCAGCCGATGGTAGAGTCCTTCGAGATGCTCTTCTTCGTCCAAATGGATTGAAAATCCCAAGACCTTGTATGTATACATAATTAAAAATGAATGCAACTGAATTTTATTTTTTCTGTTTGACATTGTTTTAACATGAATAAGTAATATTTAGGTTATTACTTGGTTGATGCGGGATACACCAATGGAGAGGGCTTTCTTGCACCTTATAGAGGTCAAAGGTATCATCTAAATGAGTGGCGTGAGGGATATCAACCAACTACTGCAAAAGAATTTTACAACATGAAACATTCACAAGCAAGAAATATAATAGAGCGATGTTTTGGTATCTTAAAAGGAAGATGGAAAATCTTAAGGGACGCATCATACTATCCCATTGAAGTAAAGGTTAAAATAATCATGTCATGTTGTCTCCTACACAACTACATAAGACAAGAAATGGCAATTGATCCATTTGAGAACTTACCTCTAACGGACCCAGGTACCGGAGATCTTGGAGTTGATCAAGAAAATAATATCACTTCAGTTGGGACTTCTAACGAGTGGACTTCATTTAGAGACAATTTAGCCGTATCTATGTTTGAAATGTAAGTTGTAAATGCTAGCTAGTCTTTTGGTTTGTAATCTATAGGTAAACAAATGCTACTGTATGAAAGTTGTTTTGACAAAGTTGTTTTGACGTAATAGATATTATGAAAAATGCAGCTCTAATTTGGTTTCATGATAAATAATTTGGTTTCAGGTCCGTAATGGAATAATAACTTGATGATAGTGCATTTTATCAATAAAGGGTATTTTTGTCATTGAACTAAAAATCCCTTTTGAACTTTTATAACAAAATCCGTCAACCAAACACATTATGGGATTTCAAATCCTTCAGGATTTCAAATCCCAAGGGATTTCAAATCCTGGGATTTGAAATTCACGAACCAAACGGCACCTAAGAACCTTTGTTTCATGTAATTGTGAACCTACATAATAATAGTATGACATTAATTTTTACTTACTTTTTTATTTTGTTTCTTAAATTCGTTTTGCAGGCAAACGTTCCGTAGGCACTGTCAGGTATAATAACATTGATTTTGGGATCGTGATTTCCTCCTATATGAGGTATGCTATGAATGCCAACTCCAACTGGTTGTTTCATATATTCATTTTCATTCTTTACAACCCCAAAAAAAAAAAAAAATAATAAATAAATAAATAAAATATAAAAAAAACCAAATGCTCCCTGACCTATTTTCGTTTTCTACTAATTCTATTATTATGCTGAGCAAAAATTTTCGCCCCCCAAGTGATGCGTGGTTTGGTATGTGATGGTTGTGTTGGGATAGTGATGCTAATGTATTATTTGATTCGCTTAGAGTACATGTTCTTTAAATACAAAAACTTACGCACCTTTGTTCCATGTACATGTGACGACACATATTAATATACACTTGTTCACGGAAAATTAAACCTGTGATTGTTATCTACTTTTACTTTGATTCTTAAAAATGTTTTGCAGCCTTCCATGACTTGGACATCGTGAGGTATATTAACATTACTTTTGGATAAGCAACTCTCTCCTATATGAGGTATGTTCTAGATAACAAGTGTTTGTTTCATATACGCCTGTTTCATTGTAAGCATCCCCACAAAAATAAAAAATAAAAAAAAAAACCAAAAAAAAAAAAAAAATTTAAGCAGGTCCCTGACCTGTTTTCCAATTCTGTTGATTTTATTTGCTGTGATGATCATGTAATATTTCATTGTCTTGCATTCAATGTTCTCTAAATATCGGCAGAATTGAAGGTGGAATTCTAACTTATTTTTACTTTCACTTAAAATGGTTTTCCCAAATTTCCCTTACGTCGAGATCGTCATATATAATAACATTATTTTCCGGTACGCAACTTCATCCTATATGACATATATTACGAATGACAAATATTTGGTGCATCTTTTCCTTTTGCATTCTTTATAACCAAAAAAAGAAGAAAAAAAAAAGAAAAAGAAAAATCCCTCACCCCTATTACAAAACCTGCAGAACCGATTAGTGTAGGATTGCAATACGTCCGTGTTCATTATGTCCATTATTTACATTTTAATTATGTTTCATTTCAACACGAACAATCGTGCTCACACCACTTTTGTGAGAGTCGCATGCACAACAACGCCCCTTTGGTCCAAGTTGCAACTGACTCGGTTCATTCCCCATTTATATAAGGGGCTTTTTTTATTCTTTTTTATTTGATGAAAGTAGTTATTTATGTTTTATCATTTATATGCCTATGTTGGGCTACCTTTTTGTATGACCAATACGGTTAACTTTTGCTTGGAGTTTAAATTTGCAATTTGAGTTTTGTTCTCTAAACTATATTTAAAGGTTACTTTTATTGTTACTTTTGTTGTTCATAATCAATAATGTAAGACAGTTTGCGTAATTATCGTCTGTATGGGAGTAATTTAAATTCGCTAATATAATGTAAACTGAGTTATAGTTGTTACAAGTTTTCTAAAAATGATGGTGAAATGATATTTTCTATTCATATATCGGTTAGTGTATGCTTTCTATTCATGCTACAAAAATGTTGTTCACTTTACATTGACACAACTTGCTACCTGCACCGAAGACCAATTACTACATCAAACAATCTCAATTACAAGTGTGATACAGCAACCATAACCATCTTCGTGCAACGCACTGGCAATGCACCTAGTTATTTATCATTTTCACAAACACCTACCTTTTCTCTCTCTTGGAACCCGTGAATCCTCCTTTCCATATCTCTTTTTGAATTTGACAGGAGCTTTACTTTCCAGATCTTCTTTCTATCTTTTCAATCTGTTCTTCCTTTGCTGGTTTGTAGTCATCAGGTTCACAGCTGTAACATCCCGTTTTTCCCATATGTGATTTAAGGTACGTATTGATCTTAAGAACGTTTATACTTGGCCGTATTTGTGAATAAATGATTAAAGATTTTGTTGTAATACGATATATATATATATATATATATATATATATATATATATATATATATATATATATATACACACACACACACACACACACACACACACACACACACACACATGAGAATGTATGCATGTATAAGTAAATACGTGGGTTATGAAGGTATTTGGTCGAGTGAGACTTTGTGGTGAAGTCTAGGTGAATATACGAAGCTAGAATGGGGTGTATGAGTCGGGTTATGACCCTTGGGTTTGTAAACCAAAACTGGACAAAAATGAGCGTGGGGCCGCGCCGCGACGGGCACCTCCGCGCCGCGATGATACGAGTAAACCAAGATCAGATGGCTCGAATGACAGCTCGAAAAACTAGTAGAATGCCGCGACGCGGCAATTAAGGTCGCACCGCGACCTGCCTGCGGGCCTGATTCATTTTCCAGCTTATTTTAATGGGTTTTAGGGGTAATTTGGTAATTTTCGTGTGTGGCCAGCTTTTATACCCCAAACCTTATCCTCTCATTTCATTTTCTTTCCATTTTCTCTCCCAAAACACAAAACCCACTTAGATTCAAAGTGAGATTTGAAGGTGAAGAATTGTGATTTGATCTTAGGAGCAAGAAGGAAAATTGTTCTCGTTTTTAGATACGACTTGATAGTGTTGGTAAGTCTTAACTCTGTGTTTTGAGTTTTAGTTGATTTATGCCCAGGGTTTGTTCATTTGAGACTTGCAAGACCCATTTGGGGGTTAAATGGGTGAATTTGGGTTAAATTGATGCAAGGAAACCCTAATGGTTATAATCTAGGGTTTGGTCATGTAAATTGAGGTTGTAAGTGTTAATTGTGTTGTTAGTCACTAATACACTTGTGTAATGATGAAAGATTGTTAATGGGTTTAAGTTTGACCAAAATTGTAAGCCTAAGTGTTAAAATGGGTCAAATGGATAATGGTTGACCTAGTTGGGTAAGATGGGTATGAAATACCCAAAATTTGTGTTAGTTGATGTTAGTAGACTTTAATCACTAGCTTTTAGTGATTAATGATGAGTCTTGGCCTTTAATGGGCAATTTTGGTGTAAATGAGTTATTTAATGCAATCGGGTCATTAAATGCTCAAGGTTAAATGTTGGTGTCTAGTCCAACTAGTTTGTGTATTAAATTAGGTACATTGCTTTGAAGCTTACGGGAGTGTTTAATCATCACCGACGTGATAAGGTGAGTGGAATAATTATACGTGTATGTATATAGTGTATCTATTTGTGTGTTATGGCATGAACCAAAGCGCCGGTAGTGCCATAGCATGTACGAATGTGCTATGATGTGAACCAAAGCGCCGGTAGCATCATGGCATATATGTTGTAGTGTGAACTAAAGCGCCGGTAGCACTAAAGTATAAATTGTTAGGGTGTGAACCAAAGCGCTGGTAGCACCTTAGCGTTACCAGTTAGAGTGTGAACCAAAGAGTTGGTAGCACTTTAATATGAGTATTACTCAAGTTGTGATGTGAACCAAAGCGCCGGTAGCATCATGACTAATGCGTATGGTGTGAACCAAAGTGCCGGTAGCACCATGACGCGTGTATGGTTAACCATATGGTTGTGTATGTGTTGTAGTATAGCATATTCATATTGTTCCATTATATGCTAATGGTTATGCTAGTTGCGGTATTGAGGTTTGTAGCTTTGTACTTGAGATGGTAAGCTAATTATATTACTAGCATGTATGCGGTATGTGTGTAAGTGTTGCAAGTAGGTATATTATATATGTATGTGTATAACTATCGCATTCACTAAGCGTTTTGCTTACCCCTCTCGTTGTTTACATTTTTAGGTGCGAACATGGAGAAAGGGAAAGGGGTTGTTGGGCATTAGATTCCCCGTGATGATTCTTAGTTGAAGCTTTTGGAAGACGACCTAGTGTTTTGGGTAGTTTAGCCCCAAACCATGCTCAGGTGTAGTTTGGATTAAAACTATCATTTTAAATGGGTCGAACTTGTATTACGATTGATTAATGGCCTTTTGCCTTTTGTAAACATTAAACTTGTTGTAAGTTTAAATAGGTTGTATGGAACGGTTTACATCTTGCGACCATTCGAATGGCGCGTTAATGATTATTTATTTTAAAAAAAATTTATCCGGTTGAATACGGGTTGGGTTGTTTCAACAGCCCATCTCCGGCCACCGGCATCTCGCCGGTGGTCCGGCTTTAATCCTTTTTTTGTGTTATAAGGCGTTCACCGCCGATTCCTCCTTTTCCGGCGACGGGCTTCTCAGTTTTGGCTTCCCCGTTCGTTCATCGGTCTCCATG
The DNA here is from genome assembly GCF_046630445.1 of Rutidosis leptorrhynchoides. NCBI lineage: Eukaryota > Viridiplantae > Streptophyta > Magnoliopsida > Asterales > Asteraceae > Rutidosis > Rutidosis leptorrhynchoides. The sequence goes on from NC_092335.1 coordinate 641,994,883, forward strand.
CGGCGATTCTGTGATGTTATTTATCGGGATCTGGATTTTGTTAAGGTTTTGGGGTTGCAGGTACTAGGGTCAGTTCATCAGGGTTTTGGTGTCGGTTTGCTTCCTTCTCTCACTTCTTCCTCTCATCGTTGATGGTTGCTCTTTGATGGTGAAGGTAGGCGATGAAATCCGGTGGAATTCTACATTCACTTTTGGTAAATTTTCGTTTTCGAGTTGGGATTTGGTCGAGTGTGGTTGTCTCGGTACGATTGGTTTGTTTTTTTTGTTGAATTCCGGTGAACTTCTGCGGTTTCCGGTGGAATCCGGCGGTTTCCGGTTACAGTCTTGCTGCCTTATGTTGCTAACGGCGGTTATAGAGGTGGTTGTGGTTGCTGGTGGCCCTTGATGTCGCTAACAACCACAACCGGTCCTCAGTGGCTGCAATTGGCGGCGTTTAGTGGTAGGTTGGTGCTTGTTGGCTGCCTGACGGCTTCTTGAGGTTGCCGGCGGCTGAAGGTAATTCATAGGTTACTCAGGTTATTTTTTGGCTGTTGGCGTCCTTAGGAGGCTATCGGTGACTGGCGAGTGCCGGAATCTGCGGGTTAGTTTTTGTTGGTGAATCTTGACGGTCGCCGGCGGGAGCTGGTTTCTGGGGTCCACGGTTTTGTAAATCCTTCGAAAATTCGGTGAAGATGGCTTGATTTCATTTGGTTTAATTTCGCGATTGGTACAGTTTGGTTGTCGCTACACTTGTGTGTTCATACTTTTCCCGTAGCCGAGTCTGTTAGGGTGGACTCGGTATCGTTGCCGACGTGTGTTGACTTGTTGACCTCGGAAAATTGATGTTTATTGGAATGTTTCTCTCGGGGTCCTTTCTTCTACTCGAACGGGGATTTGATCTTATTCGATGGGCCTGTGGTTCTCTGGTTTTGGAGTTTCTTAAAGGTTTTTCGGGTACGAGAGGTTATTTTGATTTGCAGGCCTCGGGTTAGATGCTGCTGGAGTGCCCGACGTTCATTTTAGTGTGCGGCTTTTGAATCGTGGCGATTGCGGGGTTAGATACGAGCCCGGTTTTATGTAATGTTTAGATTTAGGTTTGGTGGTAGTACGATTGTATTGTATCTTTCAATTTCATTTTCAATCAGTTTCAATGTGCTCGCTCTCTTTCAATATTACCGTCCAACGTGTAGGACGATCGGAGCGAGACCTTTCAATTGTAATCGTTTGTGTACTCCACCGGATCTTTACGATTTTCGCCGGAAAAAAAATTAGTATGGAATTAAAGTCCACGAATTTTTGTGGTTATATCATATATCAAACTTTCCCAATTTGATGCAAGTCTTTTGGAGTTGAGGTGATTTAGTTATGATTTTTTGCAAAAACGTTTTTCTAAGATGGAGTCTGTATATAAAAACTAAATGTCTTGAATAATCTGCATTTTTTGATAATATTACAAGGTCAAAACGAATTCGTTTTTATATTGTGTTATGTCTTAGGAGTCCATGGAATTAAGATGTCAACTTTATATGTAATTTATGATTTTATATGATATTTTCTCGATATAAGGTCAAACTGTAACCGCTGTTCGGTATGTGAATTATATAAAATAACTAGTTGAAGACCCGCGAATTCGCGGGGTTTTTTATGGACGAATCTCCATTGACTTATTAAAATCATCATAATTGGTTAACTCTGCAATCATGATTGATTTGGTTGATATTTTTCAACAATCGCTACATAACAATCAAACAGTCTACAATGAAATATACTTTAGGTATCAAAGATGGTAAAAAACAATGAAATAAAGAGAAGATTGGTGTTCGGCGTACCTCATTTCCAAAAGCAAACTTTTCAAACTCAAAAAACTGACATATATCATATCAAACGACACAAATAACCAAAAATCAATGTGACCAAAGTCAGTATCATCTACCATTATATATCTCTAACAACACAAATAATAAAAAATCAAGTAATCCGTTTCCGCTCATCTTCATCTATTTTATCATGATTAAAATGAATGATAAGTTTACCAAAGTATACAATTGATGAATCATTTTTTAGAATGTAATTAGCAAAATGTGAAAGATATGTAATTTTTACCTAGTCCACTTATCATGTTTTAGGATCTGATTTAAACTGATATTTGCATCAATCCTTAAAAAAATAAGAATCGATTGTTAACCGGTATATACAACTATCGGAATATTTTCCCGATCTGATTCATAAAAAAAGCTTAATCGATTGTTTTAACAACTATATACGAAAAATAATTATTTTCCCGTTTGACTCATTACTCGTTTCGACCTGTTACCCAACCTAACCCATTTGGACCCCTTTAAAATATTTACCTATTTGACCCAAGACCCATTTCAAACCAAAACCGTTTTTACCCGTTACCCAACCGACCCAACCTTACCCGTTTACCAGGTATATTCACGATATGGTATCTATCACCTCAACGTTTTATAGTTGATAATTCCGAAATCGTAAGGAACATGAGGGCAGTTAATTCAAAGTCCTGTTTTAGCCTTTTAATGGAACTAACCTATTGAATTCATATTTAAAAATAGGTGGTTTGCTGTAACAATACAGTTACAATACTCTATTGTATATAATTAACCATCCGGGCTTGCCTGGGTGGCCATTCCATGTGTGCAGGTTTGTATTCACTCCAGGTGGTGTAGGTTCGAATCCATGGGAGTGGAGGTTTTCCCACAAATGTTGAGTCACCATTCCACCTTCTGGGTGGGTGGGACCTCAGATAAAATCAACTCCCCTTCGGGGATTCGAGAGTGGGTTTCCTCCTTCGCGGGTGCGTGCGTTTAACCAACTAACCGGCCGTTAAAAAAAAAATACTCTATTGTATAAGATGTAACAAATATCATAAAAAATGTAACAAACATGTCAAATAAGTTTTGATTATGTAGCATGTCAAATAAGTTGATCAAACCCAACAGACATGTCAAACATAAAAAATAAAAATAAAAATAAAGCAAGCTTTAAGTGAACAATACCTCCCAAGCTATTAATCCATCTGATTTAAAAAAATTAGGAGACTACCAAAAGGATATAGTTTTGCAATACCTCCTAAATTTAACCTAAAATGATTAACCCCAATAAATTGCTCATTTGACCCATTAACCAACATGTGACATCCAAATATAAAGTATTATTAAAAATTTAGTTGAGTATTCTTACTTCATAAATCATGGTTAAAATTAGTCAACGAATATTAAACAAATGATCAGTGGTGATATGAAGAATCATTTCATTTGGTTATGTCAGCCAACAATAGTAAAATAGAATTCTTTACCTAACATGTCACAATAATAGTATTTTTTTTTATCATATTAATGGATAGTGAGTATGGCTTTTGTGTCAGTATCCAACAACTTCAATGTTGTTAACCCATTGTTTATTATATTTAATGAGATGTTGAATTATTACATTATCATGATATTATGATATATTAATATATCTTAATATGATATATATACATTTAAATGTCGTTACAATGATATTCGTTACATATATGTCTCGTTTCGAAATCCTTAAGTTAGTAGTCTTGTTTTTACATATGTAGTTCATTGTTAATACACTTAATGATATGTTTACTTATCATTTATCATATTTAAACATAGTATATCAATATCTTAATATGATTCATATGTATTTAGTAAGACGTTGTTATAACAATAATCGTTATATATCGTTTCGAGTTTCTTAATTCGATAAACTCATTTTTATGTATATTACACATTGTTAATATACCTAGTGAGATACTTACTTATCATAATCTCATGTTAAACACACACACACACACATACACACACACACACACACACACACATATATATATATATATATAGGGGCAGGATCAATGGGGAAGTAACCAATCGGGGGGAAGCGGGGGGAAGCAAAAAAAAAAAAAATTTTGAATTTTTTTTTTCCCGGCATCAAGATCACACGAAAATATGAACATTTAGAAGAGACACTTCGTGATGAATGTTATTATTTAGGCGTGAAAACGATCGACAAAAATAACATTCAAGATAATATTGTTCGTGAAGAATGTGAACGTTTTTTTTTCCATGTTTTGTGAAGTAAAATTTAGCCCGATTTAGAGTTTAGGGTTTAGGGTTTGGTGTTTTGGGTTTATTCCATAAACCCAAAACACCAAACCGAATAAACCCAAAACACCAAACCCTAAACCCTAAACCCTAAACCCTAAACTCTAAACCGTTCGTGTTAAAAACTCAATCTAAATCCTAAATCTAAACCCTAAACCCTAAATTTCTAAACCCTAATATCTAAACCCTATAAACCCTAATATCTAAACCCTAATATCTAAACCCCAATAGCTAAAAACCTCAAAATACGCTCGAAAAACACGATAATTGTTATATATTACTTCTTCGAGCGTTTTCCCGCCAAAATAAAAACATTTATCACAAAGTGTCTCTACTAAATGTTCATATTTTCATCTCACCTATAATGTTCGTGAACAAAGTTTTTCAAAAAATGAAAAAAAATGTTTTTGCTTCCCTCCGCTTCCCCCCGAATGGTTACTTCCCTCTTGATCCTACCACTATATATATATATATATATATATATATATATATATATATATATATATATATATATATATATATATATATATATATATATATATATATATATATATATATATATATATATATATATATATATATATATCATCATGTCGTTTTTACAAGTTTTAACGTTCGTGAATCGCCAGTCAACTCGGGTGGTCAATTGTCTACATGAAACTCATTTCAAATAATCAAGTCTTAACAAGTTTGATTGCTTAACATGTTGGAAATATTTAATTATGTAAATATCAATTTCATTATATATATATATATATATATATATATATATATATATATATATATGAAAAAGTTCAGGTCACTACACAAGATATGGAAGATGATCTAGTTGTGGGTGAGGAAATTCAAAGACTTTTTCAAGAGGGTACTTCCGATGGTGGTGGAGATGGAGTCTCGTTGAAGCCCCTTGTTGCTAATGGGGATGCTTCATCGTCGGGCATGTTCAAGGCTTTTTCGGTAGAAGCTACGAAAGGTTTCGAGAACCGTTATGTTGAAGGAAAGGTTCTTAGGCCCGGTTCTAATCCCAATTCGAGGAAAGGTAAAACAAAAGGTATAAAGGTTCTTGGTACCAAGTTGGCTAGATTTTTGTAGAGGGTTTGTAAGCTTTTCGTGGGACTCGTGTCAGCTTGTATCTATGTTGAAGCATAGTGTTATGTATTTGTTCTTATGTTAGGTCGGAGTTGTAGTGTTGCATTGTTACTTTAGAGTTAGATGGTTTGTAATTGATCCATGTGGTGTTGATTGCTCGCCCTCTTCGTTTTTAGATTGTTTAGGTTTGGGTGAGTTTCTATGGTTAGGTTGTTTTATTCGTTGTTTTGTGTTGTGCGTCTCGAGTTGTATGCTCCCTCTTTGGTAATATAGTTTTCGTTATTTTGGCTAAAAAAAAAAGATGATCATCCCAACTAAAATGCCTAAAGGGAACTAAAAGGAGTTTACTTTACCAAAAAGTACCAAGGTACATGCTCAAAACAGTGACCTATCCCACCCATTTGCAGCACTTTCTTCTCCTTTAGTCAACTCCATTCCTACCTCTTCAACTAATACTTTAGTTAATACTCAACAAACTAAAAAAGCTTGTCATACCTCTGACTGTGCACCATCATGTTCTACCTTTTTAGGAAATTATCAAAAAGTTAAAAGACTTACAAGCACATGAACCTTCATCAACAGCTTTAGCTTATAATGCAAAACCCTCCAAAAGTGATAAAAAGAAACTATTGAAATCTAAATCTGGCAACTTGGATAAGGATCCATTCGTTTCTTCTTCAAGTGTAGCTTCGGAGGACGATGATCTAAATGGGTTCACAGATTCTGCAGGGCCACAGTTACTTTCCAAACATTCAAAACAACCAAATATAATTGCAACATTAGTTAACCCAAGTAAAGAAGGTGTATCAGTAAAGAGTTATAAATGAATGTTTTTAGCAATATGAGGGAAGACGGTGAGCCTCCTACTCCTCCAAACAAAAAGATTCAATGAGATTGGCATCTTGGAATACGTGAGGCCTAGGTGCAGTGTGCAGGTTTGGAGGTTATTTTCATTATTTTGTATCTCTAGGTGAGGATGTTTACATGGAATCAATTCTTGGAAATGGCTAGTGGATTTGGACGGTTGGCAATGGTTCACGGTTTAATTTTTGGCAAGAATTTTGGACCTGAGGACTCTAGAAGATAGGCTTTAGTAGGGTGATTCTTGGTTCAAGATATTATCCAACTCAAGTGGATATGGAAGATTTTTGTTATTCTGAGTGACTAAGTACTACCGTTTCCTGGTTTTGTTTGGTATAAATGAGCTGTTTTGATTTTAATGGATTTAATTCGGTCACGAAATTTTGGGTGGGTTATGCCACTTTCATTAGCTTCGGTTATTTATGATGGGTTTCAGGAAAGAGAATCAAAGGGATTAAATATTGGAGTTTAAATTGGTCCATGTACTAGTTGGTTCAATTGGCTCGCTTGTATTAATGCGTTATTCAATGACGTTTTCACATGATGGTTTACGATAGTCAAGAAGGTCAAAGCCAAATCGTTCGTATTGGCAATTAAAGCAAACTTGAGGTGCGCACCAATTCTACATATGGGTCTCAAACCAGTGGGTTTTGATTTAATGGTGATGTCAAGAATATAAAGAAATTTTGTTACAAACCTTTTTAGTTTTTACGTTGTTTAGACATTTAGCATCTCTTTATTGCAACATTGTAATTGTTCTTAATTTGGGCCTCTAATCTATATATGTAATGGATGTTTAGAGGGTCACAATTGTAATGGGCCTAGTCATCTTTTTGATGGCTAGCTTTTTTGGTTTATATACAAGTTCCATTGTTTTTTTGCCAAAAAAAAATAAAAAAATAAAGATGATTCATTAATGAAACCCTAACATCAAATTAAAAGGAGACGGACTGGACAACATTTACCAGTTTCCATTGATCGACGATCAGTACCGGTAAAGCGCTGAACCTCTATAACCTCTATGTGTAAATATAGTTACTGAATTAATTAGATGGTTTATCATACTAAGATTCATGTTTTTGTTTCAGTTATTGAATGATGAAGGCTAAACTTACCAGATAGATCGATTTTGTGAATTTTGATCTTCTTAATACATTACTCTATCGATTTTGTGAATTTTGATCGGCTTAATACATTACTCTATCTATTATACTAGTCATGAAAATCATGAATATGCTAGCTAAATAACCAATATATAGCTAGTTATCATAATTAAGCAATTAGTACTTCTTGCTGGTTGATATAACGAGTAGTTGATAGTTAATAGTTTTTTAGGTTAAATCGTTTACTTTGGGCAAAGTAATTTGACATTATCAATAATTTAATATATCAACGATGTTTAGTTAACCTTCCACATTAGAATTTTCCCATGATTTCACAGCCCTAAATTTTATTTCATAAGTTTAACACAGCCCTTATGTTTAAAATATTGAAGATAGATATAGTTTTATTTGTGCATAATTGGATCATATAGACCAAAAAGGTTGCACAATGCATAATTGAATTCAAATTCATATTATAATTTCTAATGTATTGCTGCATATGTCAACAGGTATATATGCGTAGAGAACTAATGAGGAGAGAACTGATGAGGGATGTACATTTAAAAAATCAGTACTCGTGTATTACAGACCTTCCTGATCTTCCGTTGGACTTGATTTTTGAGAAGTTAAACAAACAAGATGATAAGAAATCTTTTGGCCTAACGTGTCACCGTTTTCTTAAAGTTCAAAACTTAAGCCAAAAAGGCTTACGTATTAGAGATTGCTTCTTTGACTTGGATTCCTGTGTGCTCGATAAATTGCTTAATCGTTTTTGTAATTTACAAGATCTGTCCTTGGTTAATTGGTGGAAAATCTCATATTCTGATTTAATTAAATTGCAAAAATATGGGTCTACATTGCAGTGTCTCCGTCTTTACGGATGTTTTATCACTGATATTGGGATCGAAATTCTAGCCAAATCCTGTAAATCATTAATAGAGCTCAATCTTGCATCATGCAGATACATAACTGACTGCGGGATTAAATATATATCTCAAAATTGTCATCAACTAAGGGAACTCTGAATTAGGAACTGCACTAAAATTGTTGGTGTAGGCTTGAGAGGGTGTTCTTCTAATTTGGCTATTTTAGACGCAAGTTATTGTTGGAAACTAAACTTGATTTTGGGCCATATGTTTGGATTTGGACTTGCAAGTATACAAGTATATTATCAAGATTATAGTCCATTATCTAGAATGTTCATGTAAAATGTAGTAGTGAAAGTGTGTAGAATGTGTGTAGAATAATCTTGTAAAATATCTAAGTTTAGAATTATCATGAGAATACTTAGGAAATATCTAGATATTAGATGATGAAGTATTCTAGACTAGTCCATGGTGTAGTATAAATAGATGGATTCACCTCTCATTTGTAATCAAGCAAAGCAAAGCAAATTAAGTAATAAACAAAGCTTTCAAGAACAATCAAACTTCTAAATCATCAATCCTCTCTTCTACAAATAATATACATAACCTCCTATTTCTAACAAATTGGTATCAGAGCTTGGTTCGACAAGATGATGGCCAACAATGTCATCACATTTCCTCGCCTCACAAAGGATAATTATGACCGATGGAGCATCCAAATGAAGACCTTCCTAGGTGGACAAGACTTATGGGAGATTGTGGAGGAAGGCTATGAGGAACCTGCAGAAAAAGGTCCTCTCGGCAAGGAGAAAAAATTAATGAAGACGAACGATGAAAAGGCTGTTTCCATCATCCAACAAAGTGTAGATGATGGAGCTTTTGAGAAAATTGCAAGTGCAACCACCGCCAAGAAAGCATGGGAGATCTTGGAGAATTCTCACAAGGGAGTTGAAAAGGTGAAAAAGGTTCGACTACAAACACTACGAGGTGAGTTCGAATCCTTAAATAAGAAAGACTCAGAATCAATTTCCGATTATTTTACAAGAGTCTTGGCGATTGTCAATCAATTAAAGAGGAATGGTGAAACTCTAAGTGATGTAAGAGTCATTGAGAAGATTCTTAGATCATTAGATTCAAAATTCGACTATATAGTCGTAGCCATCGAAGAATCTAAAGATCTAGAATCAATGACTATCGATGAACTTATGGGTTCACTACAAGCCCATGAAGAGAGGTTTAATAAGAAAAGTAAAGAGCCTTTGGAGCAAGCTTTACAAGCAAAACTCTCTTTCAAAGAAGAGAACAGTGAAAAGACTCATTAAACGAGTCAACGAGGTCGGGGTCAAGTACGTGGCCGAGGACAAGGGCAAGGATATATCAAACGTGGAGGTTATAGTTCTTACAAAAATGAAGAAAGAAGTCAAGATTTTCACCCGACAAGAGGTCGCGGGAGAGGCTACACAAGTAGAAGGCCAAGGTATGACAATTCTCAAACCAAATGCTATAATTGTCATAAATTTGACTACTATGCTTCGGAATGCGAGAAGTCAAACAATTACGTGCAAGAAAGAGCAAGTTTTGCACAAGAAGATACTGAAGCCGTGGAAAACACTTTGTTACTAGCATGCAAAGGTGAAGATAACGGAGAATCAAATTTGTGGTATCTCGACACGGGTGCAAGCAACCATATGTGCGGTGACAAAAACATGTTTGTGGAGTTAGACGAGGTAATTAGTGGAAATATCACCTTCGGAGATTCCTCTAAAGTCCCGGTTAAAGGCAAAGGTAAGATTCTCATCCGCTTGAAAAATGGAAGGCATCAATTTATCTCTAACGTGTATTATGTGCCCAATATGAAGACGAATATACTGAGTATTGGACAACTCTTGGAGAAAGGCTATGATATTCACATGATAAATCGTACCCTTTCTTTAAGAGACCAAAAAGGAGGTTTGATTGCTAAGGTGCCAATGTCAACGAATAGGATGTTCATGCTAAATATTCAACATGACATTCCAAGATGTTTAAGTTTCAAAGATAATTCTTGGCTTTGGCACATGAGATACGGGCACTTAAATTTTGGAGGCTTAAAATTATTATCAAGTAAAGGAATGGTGAAGGGTTTGCCTCCAATTAATCATCCGGATCAAATATGTGAGGGATGCCTTCTAGGAAAGCACTTTTGAAACAGTTTTCCAATAGAAGCTTCTAGTAGAGCGAAGAAACCTCTAGAACTTATTCACACGGATGTGTGTGGACCCATCAGCCCACTGTCTTTTGGTAAAAATAGATATTTTATTCTATTCATTGATGATTTTAGTCGAAAGACATGGGTCTATTTTCTAAAAGAGAAGTCGGAAGCTTTTGGAATGTTCAAGAAGTTTAAAGCATTTGTGGAGAATCAAAGTGGTCTCACCATAAAGGCGTTGAGATCCGATCATGGAGGAGAGTTCACATCCAAGGAATTCAAGAAATTTTGCGACAACAACGGGTTACGACGTCCTCTAACTCTTCCGTATTCACCTCAACAAAATGGTGTTGCGGAAAGAAAAAATAGGACCATTCTTGATATGGCTCGGAGTATGTTAAAGAGCAAAAGGATACCTAAGGAGTTTTGGGCTGAGGCAGTGGACTGTGCGATTTATCTATCAAATCGCTCGCCCACTAGAAGTGTCAAGAACAAAACGCCCATTGAAGCTTGGAGTGGAAGGAAGCCCGGCATCTCACACCTTCGAGTGTTCGGAAGTGTGGCATATGCTCATGTGCCAGATCAGAAGAGGACGAAGCTCGATGATAAAAGCGAGAAACTAATATTCGTGGGCTATGACTCAAGTTCGAAGGGTTACAAGTTATACAATCCCAAGACCGGTAAAGTAATCTCAAGTCGAGATGTGGTGTTCGATGAAGAAGAAACATGGGATTGGAATGTTCCCGAAGAGGAGAACTACGACTTTCTCCCTTATCCATTCGAAAGTACTGCAAGGAACGAAGAATATCTAGAAGTTCAAGAACCTTCTAGTACACCATCTCCGCACTCTCCACATACTCCAACCACTACACCTAATGAAGTGACACCAACATCAGGAGGAGAATCAAGTAGGCTACAACATCACACAAGGAGCATTGAGGAGTTGTACGAGGTAACACAGCCTATGGAGGATCTATCATTGTTCTGCCTTCTTGCCGATTGTGTGCCAATAAGCTATGAAGACGCAACAAAAAGCCAAAAGTGGAAATGTGCTATGGACGAAGAGATTCAAGCAATCGAGAAGAATAATACGTGGGATCTTGCCACACTACCAAAGGGACATAAGGCTATTGGTGTAAAATGGGTGTATAAGGCCAAGAAGAATTCCAAAGGTGAAGTTGAAAGATATAAGGCAAGGTTGGTGGCGAAGGGATATAGTCAACGAGCCGGCATAGACTATGACGAGGTATTTGCTCCCGTCGCTCGTCTAGAAACTATAAGATTGATAATCTCACTTGCGGCTCAACATAATTGGAAGATTTATCAAATGGATGTCAAATCCGCGTTCCTTAATGGCCACTTAGAAGAAGAAGTCTATATAGAACAACCTTTGGGATACATCGTGAAAGGCCAAGAGAATAAGGTGCTAAAATTGAAAAAGGCCTTATACGGGTTGAAGCAAGCGCCTCGGGCATGGAATAGCAGGATAGACAAGTATTTCCAGCAGAATGACTTTACGAAATGCCCCCATGAGCATGCCCTCTACACCAAAGTTAGCAATGATGGAGATGTTATGATTGTGTGCCTATACGTGGATGACTTGATATTCACCGGTAGTAATCCCAAAATGTTTGAGGAGTTCAAGAAAGCAATGGTTCGGGAGTTCGAGATGACCGACATTGGACTTATGGCTTACTATCTTGGGATCGAGGTAAAACAAAAGAAAGAAGGAATATTCATATCCCAAGAAGGTTATGCGAATGAGGTGCTCAAGAAGTTTAAGATGAATGACTGCAAGTCAATGAACACACCGGTGGATTGCAATCTCAAATTGTCAAAAGATGATGAAGGATACTTGGTGGACCCAACACAATACAAGAGTTTGGTTGGAAGTCTGAGGTACCTAACCTGCACGAGGCCAGATATTCTCTACGGAGTTGGACTAGTAAGTCGATATATGGAAGCACCTACAATAAATCACTTGAAGGCGGCCAAGAGGATACTTCGCTACATCAAAGGTACGATTGACTATGGCCTGTTTTATTCGCCTTCTGAGCACTTCAAGCTAGTTGGATACAGTGATAGTGATTGGGCTGGAGACATAGATGATCGTAAGAGTACGAGTGGTTTTGTGTTCTATATGGGAGACACGGCGTTCACATGGAGCACGAAGAAGCAACCCATTGTGACTCTGTCAACGTGCGAAGTCGAGTTTGTTGCAGCAACATCGTGCACCTGTCATGCAATATGGATCAGGAAGTTACTAAATGAGCTTAAGTTTTTCCAAAAGGAAGCTACGGAGATATATGTGGATAACAAGTCTGCGATTGCTCTAGCAAAGAATCCAGTCTTCCATGATCGAAGCAAGCACATCGACACGAAATACCATTTCATCAGGGAGTGTGTTACAAATAAAGAGGTGCAGATAAAGTACGCGAAGTCACTTGACCAAGTTGCTGATATTTTCACAAAGCCCCTAAAACACGAGACATTTCAGAGATTACGGAATATGCTCGGAGTGACAAAATAAAGTTTAAGGGGGGCTGTTGGAAACTAAACTTGATTTTGGGCCATATGTTTGGATTTGGGCTTGCAAGTATACAAGTATATTATCAAGATTATAGTCCATTATCTAGAATGTTCATGTAAAATGTAGTAGTGAAAGTGTGTAGAATGTGTGTAGAATAATCTTGTAAAATATCTAAGTCTAGAATTATCATGAGAATACTTAGGAAATATCTAGATATTAGATGATGAAGTATTCTAGACTAGTCCATGGTGTAGTATAAATAGATGGATTCACCTCTCATTTGTAATCAAGCAAAGCAAAGCAAATTAAGTAATAAACAAAGCTTTCAAGAACAATCAAACTTCTAAATCATCAATCCTCTCTTCCACAAATAATATACATAACCTCCTATTTCTAACAGTTATTGTGCATTAAATTTTACCGGTGTTATTGATATCTTAAGTGGAGGTGGTCTTGAATATCTAGATCTTTCCTGGCCTAATATTAAGCATACTTTGGGACATGGGTTGGCAACTATTGGTTTAGGATACGGAGCAAATCTTAAAATACTTGGTCTAAAGAAGTGCAATTTCGTTGAGGATGATGATGTCATACGCATATCAAAAGGGTGTCCATTGTTGAGAGAGTGGGACCTATCGTCATGCACTAGAGTTGGTTTGCCTGGTTGGGAGTCGATTGGATTGTCCTGTCATAATTTGCAGATAATACATGTGTACGAATGTGGGAATTTTTGTGATGGTGGATTACTATGTTTCGGTAATGGATGCAAAAGATTGTCTATCGTTTACATGGGAAATTGCTATAAAATTACTTCAAATGGGATCCGTGCCTTTAAATTACAAAGACATGATGTGAAGATCGAAAATAGTATTTAGCCGAGTGCCAGCTTTTCCAGTTGGAGGTTTACTTGGCCTTTTGCAAAATGTTTTTTACTTAATTATCGAAGAATCATAATAAGCTGAAGTTACAGAGGTAAAAAGAAGAAATATTAGCACAATTTGTATGTTTTTGGTATTTATTAAACTTGAACAGTTGTTTGGATACTTTAAGGTGTCCCTTATGGATGATTGTGGGATGTGTAATTTTGTTATGGGTCATGTTATCAACTTATTATAAGCATTTCAAAAGGGTGTCACTTTAGGAGAACAAATGTGTGAACCTTGTGATCACAGTTTACAAGCTTTAGGTAATGGATGCAAATGCCTCTCTGTTACATAGATGTTAGATTGCTGGAGAATCTCTCTCTCTAAGGTCAAATCTTTGATCATACAAAGAGAGGGTGTGAAGATCATAAAGAAAGTAATGATGAAGAATTTACCAAGTTTGTCATTTATTTTGCTATTTATAAACATGATTATGGTTTTACTTAGAATTTAAAGGAATGTCTAATTAAGTAGAACCTGAGTACTTGAATTGTTGTGTTACGACTCTTTGCAAACTTTATGGGGTGTGAAGTGGGTGATTTTCCCTAAGATTATTTGGGTGTTCCTATTGGGTTTGCAACTAACCGAGTGGCTATGTGGGATCCTATTATTTTAAAGTTTAAAAGAAGACTAGCCGGGTGGAAGGGAAGGTGTATGTCCTTTGGTGGTAGGTTAGTCATGGTCAAAGCGGTTCTTTCAAGTTTACCGCTCCATTTCATGGCTCTTTATAAAGCTCCCGCTTCGGTTATTAAGCGTTTGGAAAGCTTTCGTCGAAATTTTCTTTGGGGTGGGGATTGTTTGAAGAAGAAGACGTCTTTAATTAAATGGGATATCGTTTGTCTTCCGGTCGAATCGGGGGGTTAGGCATTTCTCCGCTTCGGTCAAAAAATCTTGTTCTTTTAGCAAAGTGGTGGGCAAAATTTAATTCAAATAATAATCACGTGTGGAATGCGCTCGTTTGTACTTCTTTCGTTCTCCGGTAAATTAATCAATAATGTTTCTTCTATATCTTCGTCCAAAACTTCATCGGTTTGGAAGAACATTCTCAACTTATATTCGGATGATGCTCTTGTTCACGTGATCGGGCCTAATTGTTGGAGATGGAAGCTTAGAAATGGCGTTCAAATTTCGTTTTGGAATGATCATTGGCTTGGGGATTATTCGTTATGTAATCGATTTCCTCAATTGTTTCTTTTGTGTACAAAGCAATCAGCCTCTGTTAGTGATTTTAGATGGCCTGAAAATGTTACTGTGGAACAAGTGGGATGGAATTTACACCTTAATGGGACTTTAAGTTTTAATGATTTCAGTTTGGCCCGTGAGTTGCTACTGTCCTTGTCTATTTTTCGGATTTCGACGGGTGAAGATGAGGTTCTTTGGTTGCCATCGACGACGGGGTCTTTTAATGTAGCCGAAGCTATGAGATTGCTAGTCATTGTCGATAACTCGTTGAACCCGGATTGGAAGAATATTGTGTGGAATAATCGGGTTCCTTCCGAAATCTCGATCTTTCATTGGCTCGCTTGTAATCGGAGTGTTCCGGTAAAGGATATTCTAATTAGAAGGCACATTTTACCGCGTCTCATTCCTCATTGTGTGTTTGGTGCGATTCCGAGATCGAGACAGTAGAGCATTTACTCATTCATTGTCCATGCTCCTTTAATATTTGGTCCGCTCTCTTTAAATGGTGGAATATAAGGTGGGTTATTCCAAAGTCTATTTTACAATTTTCGGCCGATTGGTTTTTCGGTATGGGCATTGAAGACAAGAAATTTTGGAGATTGATCGGTCCGGCAACTCTTTGGGCTATATGGATGGCGCGAAACGATTTCATATTCAATGGAAACTACACTTGTTGGGCGTCTATTGTTCGACAAATCAAGCTCAAGGTGTTCTTATGGGCTTCATATTTCAAGCTTTGTTATAGTCATCAATTTTATGTTTGAGATAATAATCCCGGAATTTTATGTCATTCGGCTTAGTTTTGGATAATCTTTGTACAAGCCGATTGAGTTTTGTTGTATTTGTTGCCTTCAACGTTTTGATGAAGGCTTTTAGTTATACACGAGTTCCAATTTTGCTGGAAAAAAAAAAGATAGGTCCACTCTTTGACAAAGGAAGGAATGAAACATATACAAAGGAAACTATCTTCATTGATTTTCATCATTGGTTACTAGTTACTACTAAACCATGAATTATTCAGTAAAAATGATGAAAGGTTTTTGATATAATGATATAAAGTTGTATTTAAGGTGTTCCCCAATCAAATTCTTAGGTATCATCAGGGTGTACCTCTCCAAGTTGGATTCCCGTATGCTCGACAAATTGCTTAATCATTTTTTCAATTTACAGGATCTGTCCTTAAGCATCCCCGATTCTGATTTAATCAAATTAAAAAAATATGGGTCTACATTTACATTACAGTGTATCTCTTGCCAAAACAATGTATTTGACAAGTAAAAATTAAAAGATATACATAAACATCCCTCCCTCATATATACATAAGTATATTTATTTATGTTAAAAGGAAACTAACCCATCGAGCGAGTAGCGTAGTCGTACCCAGATCCGTTAGGCGTCAAACCAGTTACGAAAGAGAAATATATGCATGTACATGTAAATGGAAGATATTAATTTTAACACCACAGCCACAATCAATTTGGTAGCCACTACTGCTAACTGTAAATGGAAGATATTAATTTTAACACCACAGCCAGAAGGTATTATATGCATGTACATGTTTTCGAAACAGAAAAGTATTAAGCTCAGCTTTAATTACCTATCCTTTTGCTCCAACCTTTTGGTATTACAGACCTAATCTCACGATAAAGCAGGTCGCAGACACCTATTGTGTAAACCACCACATGTAACACTTTCCTTAGAATTGAGTAATAACACGCACACACAAAAATTGATCATGGAGAAGAAGTATTAAATAGAACCTTTTAGAGCTTTGTGCTGTTTTTTGAGCTTAATCAATCTAGCTGCTACTTCATGATTGTCCTTACCTGCACAATGACAAACAGAACATAAAATGTTGTTAGATAACATGTAAAAAGACATCCTCCTCATCATACACCTGTTTTCTTTTCTGAACATTAATTTATCAGTAAGTCCATTCAGGAGAGTTATATAATATAACCCCCCCCCCCCCCCCCCCCCCCCCCCCACCCACCCACACACACACACACACACACTCACTCACACACTTACTGACTCCGTATATACTGCTATAACCAATTTATGAATTTTTTTCTTTCTTTATTTATTGACATGAGTAAAAGCTTAGTTCAGGGTTTGCAAAGTGATACTATTTATTAACTTGATCATGTGCATCTTTTACCTTAATTCCTTAATTCCTAGTATTACTACGTCTATATTAACTTAATGTAAAATTCAAAAATAAAAAACTTAACTTTTGGTAAGCATTTGACATAGTTAAGCATATAAACAAAAACATAATTAAGCATCAACACTAAATTGATTCAACAAATGAACTCTGGGAAAATATGAGTACTGATAGAGAAAAAAAATTGATGTAATAAATTTTTTTTGGAATAAGAACCTTTTTTCATGGATTTGTTTGCTCTTTCCAGTTTTATCTCTATCTCTATGTCTTTCTTCATACCTGGATATAATAAAGTGACAGAAACCTAAGTGTAAAAAATAATTCAATTGACTTGTAATATAAATTATAAAGCAGCACTTAATAATGGTGTCGACTAAGTACCGACTAACCTGTTTTCTGATTGGACTGGTGTCTCATGGGGAAGAAAAAGAAACATAATTCTAGTACAACTACTAAAGTTTTAAGGAGTAGGACTATTGGTGCAGAAGAGGAAACAAATGAGAGTGATGATTCGAATACATCGGTCAATCAAGAATCATATTCTGAGCAAAACAATATATCTCCTACGTTGGACCCGATTACAGGGTTGCCAATACTTGTTGAAGAGGTAAACCCTTTTGTGAATGATGTTGTTGAGGAGAAGACAGGGTTGTATACAACTTATGTTTCACCCGTTAATGGAAGCGAACACGTTGATTTACATGGGGAAGACTATCTTATGTCTAAAATACTAAAATAGGAGAAGTTGCTCAAGATGTGACTAATGATAACTGGGATATGGGAAAGGAGTTCCCACCTCTCCCTGTTAAGGTGAATGATAAGACTGTGGAGGCAAATAGACCTCAACCAGTAACATATTCGAAAGTGGTAAACGAGTCTGCCAATGTTCGAAAGGTTAACTTTCGATTGATGGAACAACCCGCTGATCTGGATGAAGGTGTGGACGTCGAGATCCCATTATCTTCTGTAAAAGAGGTATGTGATAGGTACAGCAATACCCTTTTTGGTTATTTCATTGAAAAGCGTGTTGCGTTTCCGGTTGTTCAAAATTATGTGAATAACGTATGGAGGAAATATGGCATCGAGAAATCTATGATGAACTCGAAAGGGTTCTTCTTTTTTAAATTTGCAACACAAAAGGGGATGTTAGATGTTCTGGAAAATGGGCCATGGACGATACGAACCGTTCCTATAATTCTTAATCGTTGGTCCCCAAATGTTTCTCTTACTAAAGAGGACCTAACAAAGGTTCCAGTTTGGATAAAATTGTATGATCTTCCCTTAACCGCTTTCACAGAGGATGGTTTAAGTGTCATTGGTTCGAAAATAGGTGTTCCTATGATGTTGGATGCATACACTAGTACTATGTGCATGGAATCATGGGGAAGGCCAAGTTATGCTAGAGCCATGGTTGAGGTATCGGCTAAATCTGAGTTGAAAGAAACCTTAAAAGTTGCGACTCCTAGCCTTGATGGTAAAGAAAAAACTATGGATACGGTTAGGATTGATTATGAATGTTCACGTTGTTCAATGTGTAAAGTGTTTGGCCATGATGATGTGCAATGCTAAAAAAATGTTAGTTTTGAGCAAAAGGAACCTGTGGATAATGATGATGGTTTTAAACAAGTCAAAAAGAAATTGGGTAAAAGCATCGTGAAGGGTAAGAATCAAAAAGATGGTTTTCATGTAGGAAAGCAAAAAGAAAAATGGGTATACAAACCAATTGGAAAGAACACACTAGGTGTGGAACCTACAAGGAAAAAGAATGGAGTTGAAATAAAAAATAAGGTTGAGACCTCCAACATGAATATGGGAACGAGCACAAAACAGGAAGGAACAAAGGTTAATAATCCGTTTGGAGTTCTTATTGATGAATCAGGCGATGTAGAATCTGACGAAGATGAAACGGCAACCTTTATGGCAGGAAAAAATACAACCAAGACAACAGCCCCGTTTGGTATGAAATCGGGCTGGTTGTAGTTGGAATTATAGGTCCCGGTCTATGTGTGTCGTAGGTAATTTTAGTTTTGCTAGTCCTGTTTTGGTGGGTTCTAGCTTGGTTTTTATTGGTTGTTTGTGAGGTCTCAAGACGAGCTTGTGATCGCTGTTCTTTTCTTGTATGTTTTTATTATTTTTCATAAATAATATTTACCGGATAAAACCCATTACCAAAAAAAAAAGTACCGACTAACCTTTCAAAGTTTTGTATCTAGATATCACTCCCTTCGGCCGAGGCAACATCTTTGCTATCTTACCTGCATGGGTTGTAGTAATAGTTATATGTTGATTTTCATTTGGAGTTAAATAAAAGACAAATAATAATAATAATTACTCATGAAACAATTTAGAATTTAGAATATAAATAACATATACCAGTTGGTTTAGAGTCAGTAAGTTCTTTTGTGACCAATGTTGTGCTACCATCAATATGACGACATCCAACTAAGAAGTCGTAGACCCCCAATTTGCCTTGTTCAATTGCTTCGATCGTCATGTAAAAGTAATAGTGACGGCCCATATTTTCGTATTCGCAGCTCATTACCTCAGAATGAGACATGCGGTCGCTTTTTCCATACTTACCATACTAAAAATTATATAAATGTTTTATCTTAGAAAAAAAACAATAGATAGTTACAAAGGAACATAGAATCTGATTCTGATCAGATGTTAAAAAAAAATATATACCATATGGACGACCTCGTTGAAAGCGGCAATGGCGAAATCATGTAAAACAGATACAAAAGGATGATCAACTTTAATTGGCAATAAGTTGTCGTACATGTTGTTCGCCGTAAGATATTTTTCGGAAGCTACAGGCTGTTATTGATTAGGACATCAGGATGTCTTTGTTATGTACAGTAGTATTTATTTGTGAAAATAAAATAAAAAAAAAAAAAAAAAAAGAGAGAGAGAGAGAAAAAAGGATGAAATAATATTAAATAATATGGTGGTATATACCGTACCGCCCCCTTAGCGAGCTTCTTAAACTTGACCCAACTTTTTTTGTCCTCTTCTTTCAAGGGAACATTGTCTACATTTGGAGACTTCTTGATGTTTTCATCCAATACAGGTTTAACTACCACATTCATTTTCTTCTTGTTTACACGTACTGAAATTACATACAAACAAACAAAAGGATGCTTCATCGAGTGATATGGTTGTTTCAAGCAGGCAACATAATTTCTAGTGTAAAACACTAAACCCCATTATTAGGTCAGGTGTTACATACACTTAGGACCGACAACACATTAAAGAAAACAAACAAATAACACCTTTCATACATTTTTGTTTTGTTTCCAAGTTGATATTTGTCAAACTTATCACACTTGCAAATTAGACTCCAGATTTATTGTTAATTAGAGCAAACCACTTTATTCAGAATCAAAATTAATATATATGTCATGAAAGTGTAACCAACCCTTCATATTTTTGTTGTGGCCTCTGATATTCAACGCCTTCATTATATAAATTACTAGCTGCATAAATAACCAAAACAGAGTAATTAAAAATGTGCAGCAACCTTCAAAAGTGTAAACGTAGTTTTGATGTTTCTATTTACCAAACACATGAATTAACAAAAAAAAAAAAACATTCTTTATTGTAATTACAACAAATCAGGACTATCTAAATATAATACCTTTAGGATTTTACTCCTTCCAAGTCAGCCACGGATTATTCTAATTTTAATTCTCAATTCTAATTCTAATTAAATTAATAAACCATAATCCTTTACAAAAAAGGTAAACACACACTCATATCACCAAACCTCGGCCAAAAGATAATCCCTACAATAATCAAAAACCCTCCTTATGTGACCGTTAACCAACAACTAATCTACAGAATTTATTAAACGAGCAAGTACGTAACTGAAACGATTATTTATAAGTACTCATTCATACAAACTAAAAGAGAAAGAAACCCTAATTATCGATAATCTTAACAGCAATATAATTCAATCACCGCCAAGATAATTTATCACCAGGTTCTATGAATATCATAACAGATCTAATCAGCAACTAAAACACAAATTCGTGCGTTAAACAGCCTTCTATCAGTTGAATAATGAATAGGAAGCAAAATCTGTTGGAGTATGATACAAATTCAAAGCGAGCGGAAGCATTTTTAAAACTTTACAAAATCATACTTTTCCACGGATCATTGTACAAAACTTTAGTAAACAAAACAAATTAACGAAACTGAACAAGAGAAGATTAGAATACAACCTTTGTAGCCTTTTGAAGATCGAATCTGAAAAACCCAAAGAAGAGTTCCTCTAAACGGTAGACACCCAAAGTTCCAACCTTGTTTCAATCTATACCTTCTACTTAACGGATCTTTCCTTTTTCCTTATTTCCACCAAAACCGAACCCAATTATAGATCTCAAGTATTTTGGTTAAAAGAGAAAGAGAAATATCATTTTGTATGTGTGTTTTTGTATCTCAAGTTTCTATATATTTTCAATACCAAGACTTGGTATTATATAGAATAAAATTGATACATATAATACAAATATAAAGATTTGGAAAGATTTTAAAAGATTTGCAAAATCAAATCTTTATATAAAATAAGATTTACAAATCAAATCAAATCTTATATATTATATAAAATATGATTATAGTACAAATCTTTATATAAAATAAGATTTACAAATCAAATCAAATCTTATATATTGTATAAAATATGATTATAGTACAAATCTTTATATAAAATAAGATTTACAAATCAAATCAAATCTTATTTATATCAAATCAAATCTTATATATTATATAAAATATGATTTGCAAAATCTAATCAAATCTCTACATATTTAGATTTGTAAGTATATGTACACACATAAAAAAAACTTACTTAATTTATTAAACCATTAACTAATGATTAATAAATTAATTTCCGATTAGAAGGTATATCAAACAATTTACGATTGGCCTTTGTGTGTGACCGAATAGGATAAATGGACTTTTATTATTTAATGTCATGGGCATATCTTCGGAATATATGTACCACGGTCAAACCACGATCGAACCGTAGCCAACCCGAGAACATATTTCTAAGAGACTCCCACTTGCACTGACATTAATAATATTGGCCTGTCTTAAAAGACACACCGTGTGTAACAACTAGTCTGCTACGTTACACTCCTATATTTTGATTTATATCAGTCATCCTTTTGTTCAAGATATCTATATGAACGTGTGACATGGTTAAGTGTCAATCATCATCATTCAAGATTATGTTTCCCGATAGAGATTTGTGGTGATCAAATAGACTGCTATTGCATCAATTCAGTCGTAGCATGGCCATGCATTTAATGCAGCACAAATCAACGAGGGGCCCAGAGATATCGCTTCAACTTGCTATGAGAAGAAGGAACAAATTGCTTCAACTGTATAGACATCCACCACATCCCATATTGTACCTGATCTGCACCCTTATGACTGGCATTTACGCACAGCATTAAATACAGGTCAAAGTAGAATATAGTTTGTGTCAGGATTCCTCATACATATCCACTCTAGGATAAATGATATTGCCATCTTAGAGCTTACTTGTGACTTAAAACCATGAAGTAATGTCTAAGTGTGGTCATTCCAGAACCTTGAATCAACTATCAAGTTTCTCATGAATGTAGTTTCATATAAGCCTATATTACTACACTTCATAGCAGCCTTAATTCAATTCTCTCTTCCTTAGAGAATGATCGACTGTGGAAGTTTATGAAATAATATTCATTGGAAGTTAAAACATGCAAAATGAAACATGGCAATATACAATGAAATGATCGCATCGTGCGTATAATATAATCTCAATATATTAATCATCAGATCAATTGCAACATATATTATTGCCCAATGTTTAAAGTTTCAAACTTAACATAATAAATACAATCAAACTTTATCATCGATGACACGAATGCCAATAGACATGCTATGAGCATCATGCTTAGTCTGTGGCAAAGGCTTGGTGAAAGGATCAGCCAAGTTCTTTGTCGTGTCTACTCTACTTAATAATATGTCATTTTCTGCTACAAGTTAACGGATGTAATGGTACTTTCTGAGTATGTGCCGTGTGCGCTTTTGTGACCTCGGTTCTTGAGCCAAGACAACCGCACTCACATTGTCGCAGAAAATCTCAACAGGATCATGGATTGTAGGAACCACTCCTAGATCCCCGATGAATTTCTTTATCCACATGGCCTCTTTAGCAGCTTCATTTACCGCTATATACTCGGCTTCTGTCGTAGAATCAGCAATAGTACTTTGCTTGCCACTTCTTCATGTGACGGCTCCACCGTTCAACCTAAATACAAATCCTGATTGTGAAGAGCAATCATCTCTATCTGATTGGAAACTAGCGTCTGAGTATCCTTTGACGCTCAGCTCGTCATTCCCACCATAGACCAAGAACATCTCTTTGGTCCTCCTAAGATACTTCAGAATGTTCTTGACTACTATCCAATGAGCTTCACCAGGATTGGCCTGATAACGACTAGTCATGCTTAGTGCATATGACACGTCAGGTCTAGTGCATATCATCGCATACATGATCGATCCTATAGCTGAAGCATATGGAGTACGACTCATGGTAGCTGACTCCAAGTCAGAATTAGGACATTGAGACTTGCTCAATATCATTCCAGGGTTCATAGGAACGCACCCTTTCTTAGAGTTATGCATACCGAATTTCTTCAGTATCTTATCTATATATGCACTTTGGTTTAGCCCAATTAATCTCCTTGACCTATCTCGATAGATCTTTATTCCCAAAATATATGATGCATCTCCTATGTCTTTCATGGAGAAACATTTCCCTAGCCAAGCTTTGACATCTTTCAATGTCGGGATATCGTTTCCCATGAGTAATATGTCATCGACATATAGTACAAGGAAGACTACAACACCCCCACTAGACCTAACATAGACACATGGCTCATCTTCGCCTCTAATAAAACCAAATTCTTTGATCTTCTCATTAAAGTAAAGATTCCAGGTACGAGAAGCTTGTTTAAGTCCATAAATGGACCTTTGAAGCTTACACACACTATTAGGATACTTAGGATGTACATAACCCTCAGGTTGTGTCATAAACACATCCTCTGTTAGTTTACCATTAAGGAAAGCTGTTTTTACATCCATTTGCCATATCTCATAGTCATAAAATGCAACTATGGCAAGAAGTATTCTAATAGATTTCAACATAGCTACTGGTGAAAAAGTTTCATCATAGTCTACACCATATTGTTGCGTGTAACCCTTAGCCACCAGTCTGGCTTTGAATGTGTGTACATTTCCATCCATATCGGTCTTCTTCTTGAAGACCCACTTACACCCAATAGTTTTAATACCTGGTATATGATCAATCAAGATCCAGACTTGATTATCATGCATGGATTGGATCTCGTTGTCCATAGCCTCCTTCCATTTGGCAGACTCGGGGCCTGTCATCGCTTCCTGATAGGTAATAGGTTCATCAGAATTTATATTTTCGTCATCACCCTCAAATATGTGTAAACTATATTTCTTTGGTGTTCGACGCACTCTATCAGATCTACGTATGGGTGGTGACTGTAGGTCAGTTTCTCTTTCAATTGCAGGCTCGTCGACCTCTTGAGGAGAATCGGTTCCAATATCGGTTTCCATGTCGGTTGATTCTTGAATTTCTTCAAGGTCAATTTTGCTCCCACTAGTTCCTTTCGATATGAGATCCTTTTCAAGGAAGACTCCCCTTCGAGACACAAAGACTTTGTTCTCAGTAGGGTTGTAAAACAAATATCCAAAAGAATCAGTCGGGTAACCAACAAATAAACACTTTTCAGATCTGGGTTCAAGTTTATCTAGAGCTTCACGACGAACGTAAGCCTCACAACCCCAGATTCTTACATATGAGAGAGACACAGTTTTACCATGCCATATCTCATAAGGTGTTTTGGAAACTTTCTTGGTTGGGATGAGGTTAAGGATCCTTGCGGCAGTTTGTAGGGCGTAACCCCAAAAACTGATTGGAAGTATTGTGCGGCTCATCATGGATCGAACCATATCAAGTAATGTTCGATTTCTCCTTTCAGCCACACCATTATGTTGTGGTGTTCTAGGAGGAGCTAATTGTGAGATTATCCCACAACCCCGTAGATGATCACGAAATTCATCATTAAGATATTCACCACCTCTATCAGATCGGAGAATCTTAATTCTTTTGTTCAGTTGATTTTCTACTTCATTTTGGTATGCCTTGAACACTCCAAAAGTTTCAAACTTTTGTTTAATTAAATAAACATAGCCATATCTACTGAAGTCATCAGTAAATGTAACGAAGTATCGTTCCTTGTGTCTAGTAGGCGATCTGAACGGACCGCACACATCAGTGTGTACCAACCCCAACAGATCCTTTGCCCGTTCACAGCTTCCTGTGAAAGGTGCCTTTGTCATTTTTCCTGATAAGCAAGATTCGCATTCATCATACGATATTATATCAAATGATTCTAGAATTCCATCTGACTGGAGTTTGGCTATGCGTTTCTTGTTTATGTGGCCTAAACGACAATGCCATAGATAAGTTTTATCCAAAACATCTTTGAATGAATCAACATTGTAGATTGAACTATCATTTAGCTTTGCTGTGGTTTCTAAGATGCCCTTACAAGGACTAGCCTTGAAATAAAACATCCCATTTTTGTGAACAAGTATTGATCCATTACCAAAACTAAAATTAAAACCATCATTAAATAAAGCATCAAAAGATATAATGTTTCTTGCCATTTCGGCACTGTAGCAAACATTAGATAAAACAATACATAAACCAGAATCAAAAGAAAGCTTGTATTCTCCAATCATGTCAACAGAGGCAACATTCTTATTCCCCATGATTAGATTAAGCTCCCCGGTCTTCAGCTTCCTACTTCTTGTTAGTCCCTGCACATTTGTACAAATGTGAGTACCACATCCCGTGTCCAATACCCAGGAATTAGAAATAGTAGTATTGTTTAGTTCAATCATGAACAAACCTGAAGGTACGGCGACTCCCTTAGCCCGTAGTTCATTAAGTTCATTCAAGTACTTAGTACAATTGCGCCTCCAATGTCCTTTATCCCCACAATGGAAGCATATTGCTTCTTCAGGAGACTTGGTTTGAGTGATCTTTGAAGTAGAAGAGTTAGCAATGCCCTTAGGTTTAGGTTTGAAGTTGGACGTGCCAACCTTACCCTTGCCCTTGTTCTTGCCCTTTGCTTTGATTTTCTTCTTCTTAATCCCACCTTCACGAATGGCTAGAATGGTAGTTGCGGGTTTAGCTTTGGCCATGTTAGCCTCAGCGGTTTTTAACATGCCATGGAGCTCCATGATTGTTTTCTCCATATTGTTCATATTATAGTTCATAATGAATCCTTCATATGCACTAGTCAGCGAGTTCAGGATAAAATCCGTTGCAAGCTCCTGACTTATGGAAAAACCAAGGCGCTCCAACCGGTCTATGTACCCTTTCATTTGTAGTACATGGACACTAACGCTACTTCCCGTTGCCATTTTTCAAGATACGAGAGCTTTCACGGTGTCAAACCTTTCTTGCTTTGCTTGTTGTTGGAACATGTCCTTGAGTTGGTTAAGCATGTCATACGACCCTAAGCTCTCCATGCCCTTTTGGAGCTCTGGAGACATGGTCGCCAACATCAAGCATGCTACCTCATTAGACTCGGAACGCCGTTTTTCAAACTCGTCCCTAGCCGCTTGAGTAGCTCTCGATCCGGGTTCTGCCGGTAAGGGTTCCTCAATTGCCCTGATCTTTCCTTCCATCCTAAGAGCAATTCTTAGGTTGCGAAGCCAGTCCATGTAGTTCAAACCCGTAAGCTTGTCCTTTTCGAGGAGCCCTTTAAGGCAGAAATTAGTGATTGATGACGGAGTAGGATTTGTGTTTGTTGCAGACATCTGTCATATTTTTATTTTTAAAGTAAGTTGTATTAGTTAGTTTGATATATTTAAACCTTGTTAAGATAATTACCCAAGTGTGTTTAATATTCAAACAATTATAATTAACAAGGCTAAGATCCATATTTCACTTATGTTAACGACGGGTTCGCCGCGGATCGCCAACCATAAGCTATTTAGGTAGGTAACTATATTACCAATTTCATCCATTATGAAATTCTTAGGTTCTGTGGGATTTAGTGATAATCAATTATTTCACTTGGCATGTTTAATCCCTTCTACGCTAATCCTTCCTCGTGGCGGGTTTGCCGCAAACCACGATTTCAGATTGTAAACCGTCCGTGATAGATACACGTGAAATCTGGCCCAAGACTCTCGGGTATCGCGAAATTCACCTCACCCTTCCCAACACCCAATTAAAGTCCGGCCCAAGACTCTCGGGTATCGCGAACTCTAACAGGTAGAAGGTTCGGATGTGTGTACTACTCATGGATAGCGTAAAGTTTACCTTTAAAACGGGTTTTTGTTTTCTTTTAGCAAAAGTAGTTTATACCATTTTAAAACATTTGCTAATTATGTATTGCGTGTTGCGTTTGTTAAACTAATTTTAACCAAACCGTTTTATATGATTATTGTCCCTTTTGTTTTTTTTTTTTTTTTTAAACATTTTCTAGCTAGCATGGCATAGACAAATAATAAAACAATAATAATCATGACACGCAATTATCGGTAGTATGCCTCGAGTCCTATGCGTTTTTTCGGTGAGCCAACACACGAAAAAACATGGTCAACTAGGGACATAACCTTGTGTGAGAATTGACTCCCACTAAAACCGCCATCTCCATTATATGCTCGGATGGGCCGCCTTGTGAACATCGTCTTCTTGATTTCAATCTTGGTTGCATTATCTTACAAAATAACTATTCTATTTTCTATACTATTACAAATACAATATAAATAGAAAGACGACATGCAAGTCGTTTAATAAATTATTACATTCATCCCGAATAAATAATAAATTAAATCATACAACCAAACATCCACACAAGGGTCTTATTGAGGCAAATACTACCGATTTCATACAACAATCACATACATAACAAATGGAGTGCCAACCGTCCATTTTCATATAACATGTTTCGATAACGATTGATTTAAACAACACTTAATGGCACTTATAATATTCAATCCTTGTTTACATAACATATGTATGTAAACCCACTTGATATTTTGTAAGTATGGTTTTCATGCCCAAACATCCAAATAAACATATTAAGTGAATCAAAACATGTCGGAGATTTATTCACTTTACCAAAGCATAAAGTCTAAAATTAATAATTTTAATTTTCTCATTTCATGTAAAACATGAAAAGAATTCATGTACTTTATTTTCCTAAACATTGAATATTTAATAGTCAACATGCAAGTTACCATTAAAATTTTCGGATTTTGGCAGATTCATACATGTAACTTTAAATGGTCATATCTTACTCATTTCTAATCCGTTTTCGATGAATTTTTTTTTCAAATTTAAGTTCTTTCAGTTAGCTTTCAAATGCAATTGGTCTCATACAATAATATTGAGTTTAAAGCCCCGAAACAGTCCATCAAATACGGACTGTCCAGGCTGAAAAAAAATTCTTAAATGAAAAAAAATGAATTTAACCCATTTTACATTTTGCCAAAATCCAAGATTCAAATTAGTATTTCGGAAACATAAAACATAAATCATGATACTTGTTTTGCATGTTTGTTATGCATGATCATCTCCAAGAATCATGCACAACGCATCCATCAAAACTAAATATCATAAGAAAAGTTTGCTAAAACTTGTACAAGATGGCTCGGATACCACTGTTGGAGTATGATACAAATTCAAAGCGAGCGGAAGCATTTTTAAAACTTTACAAAATCATACTCTTTCACGGATCATTGTACAAAACTTTAGTAAACAAAACAAATTAACGAAACTGAACAAGAGAAGATTAGAATACAACCTTTGTAGCCTTTTGAAGATCGAATCTGAAAAAACTCAAAGAAGAGTTCCTCTAAACGGTAGACACCCAAAGTTCCAACCTTGTTTCAATCTATACCTTCTACTTAACGGATCTTTTCTTTTTCCTTATTTCCACCAAAACCGAACCCAATTATAGATCTCAAGTATTTTGGTTAAAAGAGAAAGAGAAATATCATTTTGTATGTGTGTTTTTGTATCTCAAGTTTCTATATATTTTCAATACCAAGACTTGGTATTATATAGAATAAAATTGATACATATAATACAAATATAAAGATTTGGAAAGATTTTAAAAGATTTGCAAAATCAAATCTTTATATAAAATAAGATTTACAAATCAAATCAAATCTTATTTATATCAAATCAAATCTTATATATTATATAAAATATGATTATAGTACAAATCTTTATATAAAATAAGATTTACAAATCAAATCAAATCTTATATATTGTATAAAATATGATTATAGTACAAATCTTTATATAAAATAAGATTTACAAATCAAATCAAATCAAATCTTATTTATATCAAATCAAATCTTATATATTATATAAAATATGATTTGCAAAATCTAATCAAATCTCTACATATTTAGATTTGTAAGTATATGTACACACATAAAAAAAACTTACTTAATTTATTAAACCATTAACTAATGATTAATAAATTAATTTCCGATTAGAAGGTATATCAAACAATTTACGATTGGCCTTTGTGTGTTACCGAATAGGATAAATGGACTTTTATTATTTAATGTCATGGGCATATCTTCGGAATATATGTACCACGGTCAAACCACGATCGAACCGTAGCCAACCCGAGAACATATTTCTAACAAAATCGACTAATGAAAAAAAAATCAAATAATTATCTGCTAAAATAACGATGAAAAATATAAATTAGAACATACCGATATTCGTAGGATCCTTCGCTAGAAAAACCCCTAATGAGAAGAACGATTGAGTATTGTTGAAAAAAAAAATAAGGGTCGAAGATGTTTATCTACCGAGGGAACCGGGTAACTTTTATTCAGAGAGTCTACGGTATTCGTGTCGGGTTATTTTCGAAGTTTACCGGTTATTCAAGAGGAAATCAGATCAGATTTATTAAATCAGATTTTAAGTATGATTCGGAAACTAAATATTTTGCGTGGTTATTGCATGAATGAATGGGCTTGAAGCTCCATATTAATTAAAGGGAAATTGGTCATAATGGCCCTATATCATAAAACCTTTAACAATATACCTTTAAAATTTTAAAATTATAAATTTGCCCATAATAATGCATCATGCATCACACATGATGCGTGCAAATTTGTGCGTAATGCATGTTTCCGAAGGTTATCCGAAACATATGATTTATTCTGAACTACGCACCATAATTTAAGCATTACTTACATCTAACAAAAACACACAACCACACGATATAAACACATATCGCACACCAAAATTTGTTATTATAATCGTTTACGGTTTTACACATTATACCACACACTAACACATCGAAAATGTGGTTCACGTTTTTTTAAATCTCATTACTCTATCCTTAGTTAATTTCGTAATAACTGCAATCTACACGTCAAACAAATCATACCACACAATTTTTATAATCGTTTACGCATTATATCACGCACTAACACATCAAAAGCGTTCGATTTGCATTTTTTAAGAATATTTGTTAAATCCGACCTATTAAAGTAGTTGATTAAGAAACTGGGCATTGCTACATCTTCCATAATTTCAAACGATCGGGTAAAATTAAGTTTTCATTATTTTAATTCGTTATTCTTGCATACATTTCTTCGGACGAAGGTGTGCGTTTAGTTAAGTTATTTTGAATTTATGAATCAATTGCGTGCTTGTATGTTATATATATTAGTTGTCGTTGCTGTTTAAATGTCATTGGTATTGTTTACACTTAGTTTAGTTGTTATGTGTTGGGGAAAAAAAAACGAGAAACACGTTTTTGGTTTGTAATTGTAACGACCCAACTTTTTCTTTAACATTTTCCATTAAATAATTTAACGACTGTTACTTGAATTCTGCTTTGTGCCTTATAATTTAATTATTATACCTATACCTATAGAAGTCTATATTACTAAACGTAATACATGTTATGCAAGACCCATTTGGGGGTTAAATGGGTGAATTTGGGTTAAATTGATGCAAGGAAACCCTAATGGTTATAATCTAGGGTTTGGTCATGTAAATTGAGGTTGTAAGTGTTAATTGTGTTGTTAGTCACTAATACACTTGTGTAATGATGAAAGATTGTTAATGGGTTTAAGTTTGACCAAAATTGTAAGCCTAAGTGTTAAAATGGGTCAAATGGATAATGGTTGACCTAGTTGGGTAAGATGGGTATGAAATACCCAAAATTTGTGTTAGTTGATGTTAGTAGACTTTAATCACTAGCTTTTAGTGATTAATGATGAGTCTTGGCCTTTAATGGGCAATTTTGGTGTAAATGAGTTATTTAATGCAATCGGGTCATTAAATGCTCAAGGTTAAATGTTGGTGTCTAGTCCAACTAGTTTGTGTATTAAATTAGGTACATTGCTTTGAAGCTTACGGGAGTGTTTAATCATCACCGACGTGATAAGGTGAGTGGAATAATTATACGTGTATGTATATAGTGTATCTATTTGTGTGTTATGGCATGAACCAAAGCGCCGGTAGTGCCATAGCATGTACGAATGTGCTATGATGTGAACCAAAGCGCCGGTAGCATCATGGCATATATGTTGTAGTGTGAACTAAAGCGCCGGTAGCACTAAAGTATAAATTGTTAGGGTGTGAACCAAAGCGCTGGTAGCACCTTAGCGTTACCAGTTAGAGTGTGAACCAAAGAGTTGGTAGCACTTTAATATGAGTATTACTCAAGTTGTGATGTGAACCAAAGCGCCGGTAGCATCATGACTAATGCGTATGGTGTGAACCAAAGTGCCGGTAGCACCATGACGCGTGTATGGTTAACCATATGGTTGTGTATGTGTTGTAGTATAGCATATTCATATTGTTCCATTATATGCTAATGGTTATGCTAGTTGCGGTATTGAGGTTTGTAGCTTTGTACTTGAGATGGTAAGCTAATTATATTACTAGCATGTATGCGGTATGTGTGTAAGTGTTGCAAGTAGGTATATTATATATGTATGTGTATAACTATCGCATTCACTAAGCGTTTTGCTTACCCCTCTCGTTGTTTACATTTTTAGGTGCGAACATGGAGAAAGGGAAAGGGGTTGTTGGGCATTAGATTCCCCGTGATGATTCTTAGTTGAAGCTTTTGGAAGACGACCTAGTGTTTTGGGTAGTTTAGCCCCAAACCATGCTCAGGTGTAGTTTGGATTAAAACTATCATTTTAAATGGGTCGAACTTGTATTACGATTGATTAATGGCCTTTTGCCTTTTGTAAACATTAAACTTGTTGTAAGTTTAAATAGGTTGTATGGAACGGTTTACATCTTGCGACCATTCGAATGGCGCGTTAATGATTATTTATTTTAAAAAAAATTTATCCGGTTGAATACGGGTTGGGTTGTTTCAACAGCCCATCTCCGGCCACCGGCATCTCGCCGGTGGTCCGGCTTTAATCCTTTTTTTGTGTTATAAGGCGTTCACCGCCGATTCCTCCTTTTCCGGCGACGGGCTTCTCAGTTTTGGCTTCCCCGTTCGTTCATCGGTCTCCATGCGGCGATTCTGTGATGTTATTTATCGGGATCTGGATTTTGTTAAGGTTTTGGGGTTGCAGGTACTAGGGTCAGTTCATCAGGGTTTTGGTGTCGGTTTGCTTCCTTCTCTCACTTCTTCCTCTCATCGTTGATGGTTGCTCTTTGATGGTGAAGGTAGGCGATGAAATTCGGTGGAATTCTACATTCACTTTTGGTAAATTTTCGTTTTCGAGTTGGGATTTGGTCGAGTGTGGTTGTCTCGGTACGATTGGTTTGTTTTTTTTGTTGAATTCCGGTGAACTTCTGCGGTTTCCGGTGGAATCCGGCGGTTTCCGGTTACAGTCTTGCTGCCTTATGTTGCTAACGGCGGTTATAGAGGTGGTTGTGGTTGCTGGTGGCCCTTGATGTCGCTAACAACCACAACCGGTCCTCAGTGGCTGCAATTGGCGGCGTTTAGTGGTAGGTTGGTGCTTGTTGGCTGCCTGACGGCTTCTTGAGGTTGCCGGCGGCTGAAGGTAATTCATAGGTTACTCAGGTTATTTTTTGGCTGTTGGCGTCCTTAGGAGGCTATCGGTGACTGGCGAGTGCCGGAATCTGCGGGTTAGTTTTTGTTGGTGAATCTTGACGGTCGCCGGCGGGAGCTGGTTTCTGGGGTCCACGGTTTTGTAAATCCTTCGAAAATTCGGTGAAGATGGCTTGATTTCATTTGGTTTAATTTCGCGATTGGTACAGTTTGGTTGTCGCTACACTTGTGTGTTCATACTTTTCCCGTAGCCGAGTCTGTTAGGGTGGACTCGGTATCGTTGCCGACGTGTGTTGACTTGTTGACCTCGGAAAATTGATGTTTATTGGAATGTTTCTCTCGGGGTCCTTTCTTCTACTCGAACGGGGATTTGATCTTATTCGATGGGCCTGTGGTTCTCTGGTTTTGGAGTTTCTTAAAGGTTTTTCGGGTACGAGAGGTTATTTTGATTTGCAGGCCTCGGGTTAGATGCTGCTGGAGTGCCCGACGTTCATTTTAGTGTGCGGCTTTTGAATCGTGGCGATTGCGGGGTTAGATACGAGCCCGGTTTTATGTAATGTTTAGATTTAGGTTTGGTGGTAGTACGATTGTATTGTATCTTTCAATTTCATTTTCAATCAGTTTCAATGTGCTCGCTCTCTTTCAATATTACCGTCCAACGTGTAGGACGATCGGAGCGAGACCTTTCAATTGTAATCGTTTGTGTACTCCACCGGATCTTTACGATTTTCGCCGGAAAAAAAATTAGTATGGAATTAAAGTCCACGAATTTTTGTGGTTATATCATATATCAAACTTTCCCAATTTGATGCAAGTCTTTTGGAGTTGAGGTGATTTAGTTATGATTTTTTGCAAAAACGTTTTTCTAAGATGGAGTCTGTATATAAAAACTAAATGTCTTGAATAATCTGCATTTTTTGATAATATTACAAGGTCAAAACGAATTCGTTTTTATATTGTGTTATGTCTTAGGAGTCCATGGAATTAAGATGTCAACTTTATATGTAATTTATGATTTTATATGATATTTTCTCGATATAAGGTCAAACTGTAACCGCTGTTCGGTATGTGAATTATATAAAATAACTAGTTGAAGACCCGCGAATTCGCGGGGTTTTTTATGGACGAATCTCCATTGACTTATTAAAATCATCATAATTGGTTAACTCTGCAATCATGATTGATTTGGTTGATATTTTTCAACAATCGCTACATAACAATCAAACAGTCTACAATGAAATATACTTTAGGTATCAAAGATGGTAAAAAACAATGAAATAAAGAGAAGATTGGTGTTCGGCGTACCTCATTTCCAAAAGCAAACTTTTCAAACTCAAAAAACTGACATATATCATATCAAACGACACAAATAACCAAAAATCAATGTGACCAAAGTCAGTATCATCTACCATTATATATCTCTAACAACACAAATAATAAAAAATCAAGTAATCCGTTTCCGCTCATCTTCATCTATTTTATCATGATTAAAATGAATGATAAGTTTACCAAAGTATACAATTGATGAATCATTTTTTAGAATGTAATTAGCAAAATGTGAAAGATATGTAATTTTTACCTAGTCCACTTATCATGTTTTAGGATCTGATTTAAACTGATATTTGCATCAATCCTTAAAAAAATAAGAATCGATTGTTAACCGGTATATACAACTATCGGAATATTTTCCCGATCTGATTCATAAAAAAAGCTTAATCGATTGTTTTAACAACTATATACGAAAAATAATTATTTTCCCGTTTGACTCATTACTCGTTTCGACCTGTTACCCAACCTAACCCATTTGGACCCCTTTAAAATATTTACCTATTTGACCCAAGACCCATTTCAAACCAAAACCGTTTTTACCCGTTACCCAACCGACCCAACCTTACCCGTTTACCAGGTATATTAACGATATGGTATCTATCACCTCAACGTTTTATAGTTGATAATTCCGAAATCGT